>NC_134404.1:252688879-253423879 GCF_038048845.1 Mixophyes fleayi | reverse complement strand
TAATTTTATATTACTATATTTGTAAGGAAAGACAAAAGTGAACTAGTCATCCTGCTGATCACATATTAAGGGTTAGCTCTATACAAAGTGTGACATTGGTTATTCTGCTTTTATGACTTTAAATTCACTTAAGAAAACTGTTTTCTGATTAGATGTTCTAGAGAGTTAGCATGTGCTTAACCATCATAACTTGGATGTAATTTCAAACCTTACCTATACTATGTCTTATCTTAACTTACATACTTAACATCTTAACACTTAAAATAACGACACAGAGATTGAATACGTGGCAAAATTAGGTCACAGATTATTTAAATGAAATTGGTGGCGGACAAAGTGCACTGCGGGACAGCTAATGACTGATAACTGAAACCAAGTGTGAACATGGCATACTGGCCTTGTATCCACATAACAAACCGGGCTACTCCGCTAAATCTGGCGGCAGGTGACCACACCCCCTCTCGACTCACAATAACCTGCTTCTAAGCAGGCTAAGGGATCCCTCACACAAAAAGAAGCAAGAGTCACTTTACCTCGAAGGGGGCAGTGACCTGAGGCCAATCAGCGATAGCGCCATATTCATCAGCCGCTGCCCGCAGTGCCCTTCCTACCAACTGTGCCTGCTCTGAGACGCGAGAAAAGGCATTGATTAAAACACGATGATGCAAGGAGAAAACTTGAATTCAAGGATGGGTGGGCGGGATCTCGTGTAGCAGACTGAACTGGATTCTTCCCTGGGGGATATATATGAGGTGCCCATCCCTCCCAATTTTACCCCTATTGATCGGCCTGGCCCAAGGATAATTTATCCCTCACTGATAAGTGCAAGCTACTGAAAAACACACAAGTATGCTGTTCAAGTGCTTTCATCTTTAGGGACTCTCTTTTTATTAGTTCCAAAATATGACCGCAGAAAATAACTAGAAACTAGCCAGTAAAATTGCAATGTATGTGAGCATCTTTTAGATTTGCAGTGGTGTTAATCTAAATCTGTCCATAGTTTGCTTCAAATATAATGCATATCAAGGGAACTTTGTAAGCTTCCAAACAGAAATAATTGTGAATCAGTGATTTTGTAAAGCTATAAATGTTGTACAAAATAACATTATCACATTTGATGACACCTGACACATTTGTATAGTCATGTATTCATATATATTTTATTTTTTTTACTTTAAGGTTATGTTATGTTCAAAGTCTTACGGGCCACAAAAGTCCTGTAACAGCAGTTTCTGCTAGTGAAACAACAGGAGACATTGCAACAGTGTGCGATTCAGGTGAGTGGTTAATCAGAAACTGGTAGACCTTTATGTGAGATGTAATAAAGTTGATCATTTATGCCAAGTGAGCTTTATATCTGACTGTCAAGACTATGGCAAAGCCAGGAAACAAATTGGAGGTATTGTAACATAGTAACATAGTTGATGAGGTTGAAAAAAGACACCAGTCCATCAAGTTCAACCTATTTTGGATCTCCTGCGAACCAGCACTTATATTTGAAATTGATCCAGAGTAAGCAACCCCCAATCTGTTTCAATTATGAAAATCCCCCCGGACCTATTGCAGTCCTATTTTTACCCTATTTCCACTACTATCAATTCATTTTAATTAACGGTCATACCCCTGGATACACTTTTCCGCTAAAACTTTGTCTAACCCTTTCTTAAACATATCTATTGAATCTGCCATCACAACCTTTCCTGGCAATGAATTCCATATCTTGACTGCCCTTACTGTAAACAACCCCTTCCTTTGCTGGTTGTGAAATTTCCTCTCCTTTAAACTTTGGGGGTGACCGCGTGTCCTGTGTATAGTCCTTGGGGTAAAAAGTTCCCATGAAAGTTCTCTATATTGACCCTTAATGTATGTGTACATAGTGATCTTATCTCCTCTTAGACGCCTCTTTTCTAAAGTAAAAATGCCTAAACTGGCTAACCTTTCCTCATAACTTAATGACTCCATACCCTTTATCAATTTTGTTGCCCTTCTCTGAACCCTTTCTAGTTCCAAATTATCTTTTTTATAGAGTGGTGCCCAGAACTGTACTGCATATTCAAGAAGAGGTCTTACCAACGATTTATACAGTGGCAAAATTACACTGTCTTCCTTTGCATCTATGCCCCTTTTTATGCATGCCAATACTTTGTTTGCCCTTGCAGCTGCTGCTTGAAATTGAGCACCCAAATCCTTTTCCATTATAGATTTTCCTAAATTAATTCATTTAATTTATAGATTGCGTTCTTGTTTTTGATCCCTAAATGCATAACCTTACATTTATCTATGTTAAACCGCATATTCTATTTGGCCGCCCAATCCTCCAGTTTATTTAAGTCCATCTGTAGAGAAGCTACATCTTGCTCTGATTTTATTACCTTTCAGAGTTTAGTGTCATCTGCAAAAATAGAATCTTTACTCTCTAAACCATCACCAAGGTCATTAATAAATATATTAAAGGAGTTGGTCCCAGCACGGAACCTTGAGGTACTCCACTTAAAACTTTTGACCAATTAGAAAATGTTCCATTTATCACAACTCTCTGTTCCCTATTCTCAAACCAGTTTTCGATCCAAGTACAAATGTTGTTTCCTAGACTCAGTTCCCTTATTTTGTAAACCAACCTCGTGTATGGCACTGTATCAAAGGCGTTTTGTCTCATCTGTTTTCCCTTGTTTAGATTGCTTAGATTCAAGCAGGAATCGCTCCCCAGTTTCATTTTAGGCAGGGTATTTATCACAAAACCCCGCGATTCTTGCAGATCAGTTTTTCCACCTCCGATGCCTTCATTATAGGCTCAGCCCGATGCAGGTTAGCACCATTTAAGGATATTTGGATAGAAACCTCAGGCTGTTAGTGTTGAGATATAACACTAACTGGTCTCCGCAATTCATGTAATCTAGGGTTGCTATATATTATATACCAACTTTATATCTCTTAAACGCAGCCTTAAGCGCTATTGTAGCGGGTATTGATACAATTAGGAGGACAAGTGGGACATTGCAAATTATTTAGCATTTTAATCACATATCACGTTTTTATTCTATTTTTCTTTTAACTATTTCGCTCAATTCTTTCCTTTTAAATCAATTCCTAATAAAAGTTATATTTTAACGAGCATCTTGGTAGTGCCTCACATTACACTGACTTTTTTCCCCTCTTTCCCTCTCCTTCCCTGGTATACCATACTGTATCAAAGGCCTTTGCAAAATCTAAGTAAAATATATCTACTGTGCTGCCCTGGTCTAAGTTCCCACTAACTTCCTCGTAGAAACTAATTAGATTAGTTTGACATGACCTATCCCTCACAAATTGTGACTGGATCATGTATAATGAACTTACGGTATAAATTTATTTAAAGGAAATAGCGCAGGGCGCTTATTTATATGAGTGCACATGCACTTATTCTTGATATTGTGTATATTTTGGTAAGTCAATATTTAATTTCTGGGAGAAAATTTGTTTTTTCTGTTTTAACCTTTCTAAAGGAAATACCTTTTTTCTGATGTATATATCTGATACAATAAGCCTTTATTTAGAAAGCCTTTTGTATATCTTGGTATAAGTAAATGTGTTGTTTGGGGTTTGCAACTTTTCTTGGGGAATTCTTTTCTTTGGAGGAAATGTGTATTCTGCAACTGTTGGAAGAAAGGACTCATGCTAATCTCATGCTAATTAGAACTTTTGATGTGTGAGGGTCATAGGAAGATGAAATTAGACTTGCTATCAGATGTCCTCTGTGTACAAATTAAGATACAGGATATCACAGCAAGGTTTTAAGATATCACAGATGAGCGTAAATATTGTTAGCTGTGCAATGCATGTAATTCTATGCTTTGGTAAACAGGTTACATCCTGATTCTAAAAATATCCTGTAAGGCTGTGTCGAAAAAAGTATAAAAAGGAATCCCTTGTAAACTGAAATGCATCATTCTGATGTTCCACCTGACCTGACCACTGATACCTTTAATCAGTGGAACTGTGCTTGTCAGGACACTTGAGCAATAAACATCACTCTGATTCAAGTCCCTGCTTAACAACTTCTTCCATATTGCTGTAATCCTGTGACCTACAGATTGGACCCTAAATCGAATCCATTCTCCGGCTGTTTCTGAGGTTTGGACCCAGCTCTCCAGTGCCACCGCTCTGTCTCTACCTAGCAGCTGGCCAGTGTGATCGGCCAGGGGGATCCATCCACAGTACCCTGATCCATAGTAAGCGGTCAGGGGTACCAGCCCAAGTGTACCAGCACGGGAGTACACTAGCAGAGACAGTTACCCAGGGTGCCATAAAGAAGTCCAGTGGTGGCAGCAGGCTCCTCCTACTGTGGCAGAAGGGACGTATTCAGATTAACAAAAGGGGAGGGTGGCACTGAGGGAATGGCACAGACAGCATGGTACCCCAGACAGCAGAGATCCCTGCTCAACAGCCTGCAGCAAACTCTATCCAGCAGACTGCATCCGCACAACCAGCCCCTCTGTCCTATGATGAGCTCAGGACTGCAAGGCTAAAGATTTAGCTGGTGGCCTTAGGGGACAATGTATCTGCAGCTGAGCGGGCACAGGTCATCGAGGCATGGCACCAAGAGGGAAGGGCACCAGCCATGCTGCTCAGGGGGGAGTCGCCCCCTAGAGGATCAGGGCTGTCATCTCTACCCTGCCCTAAATTTGAGGACTGTGATGGGATAATTGATGAGCACCTGCAGGGATTTGAAAGGACCTGCAGGCTACACATTGTGCCCAGAGAGGAATGGGTTAAGCATCTGGTGCCCACACTGCAAGGACATGCAGTGAAGGCCTACCGTGGGGTGCCCACAGAGGACTGTGCGAATTATGATATAGTGAAAAGGGCACTCCTTAAACGGTTACCCCAGAGACCTATCATCTGAAGTTGCTGGACTTTACAAAGGAAGTGTTTGCCAACCTGCTGCGGGAGTCAGCCAGGAAGTGGGTGCGCGGAGCAGGTGCCCAGACTATGGAGGTGGTAATAGACCTGATGTGCCAAGAGCAGTTTTACCGATGGTGCACACCGGAGGTGACAGAATGGGTGCTGGACCAGAGACCAGCCACCCTGGAAGCCGCTTCCCAGTTGGCGGATCAGTATGTAGCCATGAGGCAAAAGTGGCAGAAGCGCCAGGTTAACAGCCAACCCCAAAGGACTGTACAGTCAGGGGACACCCCTCTTCTAATCACCCCCAAAATCAAGTACTTAACCCTTCGTGTTCCATTCGCCAGCCACCACCCTGTCCTGTCCCTGGGAGTTATCAGAGACCACCGGAGCATGACCCCAGACTCGTACCCCTAATCCGAGTCCTGGGGCCCGGTTGACTTGCGTAACTGGCGAAGGCGAGCCATTAGAGACTGCTTCCACCCCTGCCAGCCCAACTGAATGTGAGGGTCTGAAGGGGATTTAGCGGAGAGAGTCGCTTGTGTGTCCAAAAGACCCAGTAAAAACATGTGGAGGAACCTGCAGCTGGTCCAAGTGGGACCCATGCAGGGTGAAGGACTGAGAGACTCTGAGGCCTCAATTACTGTAGTGCGTTCCCATCTTATTGATACTGCTCCAGTATTCCAGGATCGACTGCCAAAGTTACCGTGACAGATGTGCCTGTAGCAAGGGTGTATCTGGACTGGGGAGGTGGCCAGGATTTGTGAGATGTTGCCGGTATGGATGGCCTCCCAACTGATGTGATTTTGGGCAACGATGTTGGGGGTGGAAATGTGACCGCATTTCTCAACTCTATTACCTGGAGTCAAACTTCTAAAGTACAGTCTTCAGGATCTACACTTGCACAACCCAGCCCAGAGGAAAAGACCACAGCCATCACCAGCAACCACAGCTTCAGCCAGCCCACAGGAAAATACCACATCTGCTATTTCTTCAGGAAACAGCCAGCCCTTTGCCTCTGGAAATACTACGTCCCCTAGCAATGCAGAGGATGTTGTCCCTTACCAGCTTGATATTGTGGGTGTGCCCGGTGATGCTCCTGTCCCTAGTAGTATGCTAACTCCAGTGGTGAGTATAACTGATCACAGTGACCCCCCTTTGACTGACCCCACTTTCACCCTAGTCACCCAAACATAGACCCCCCTGCATTGTATCCTGACTTAGACGATAGTGAGGGCCGCAGGGAAGAGTCCAGGGCAGTGCAGCTCTCTGATCCCTCATTGGTAGACATGAGGTGCCAGGCTGGCGGCAGACTTCCCACGATGGAGTTGGGGAGTGTGACCTGGCATAAAGGGTTGTTGTACCGTGTAGCTAGGAATGTAGATGGGGGATAGACCAGTTGAACAGGTTCTACTGGTGGTACCACGGGGCTTTTGCGTATACTACCGCCGGTTGAATAATTCGACTATGTCTGACACCTACCCCTTGCCCTTTATTAACGCTTTTGTAGATGAGTTGGACAGATTTCAGGGTTGCCTAGAAGACATTTCCAATTTAAGTGAGATTTGGGAAGATAATCTGGAGCACATAGGGCTGGTGTTAGGGAAGATGGGGTGGGCATGTCTGACTGTTAGGGTGATGGGGATGTCAGAGGTACAGTACCAGGATCACCGTGTGGGGAGAGGTTTGGATAGGTCAGAACCAGCTAAGGTAGAGACAGTCCGAGATTGGCCACAGCCAACGACCCAGTTACATGTACTGGCATTCTTAACTATTGAAGTTGACTACAGATGTTCTGTCCCAGACTTTAGTACTGTAGCAAAGCCCCTGACAGATCTCACTAAAAAGAAACTCCCCAAAGTAGTTGGCTGGACACCTGCTTGTGAGCTGGCATTTCAGTCGTTAAAAGAAGTCCTGGTTCATGCTCCAGTATATTAAAGTCATTTTATCGCTTACCAATAAAACATTGTCCAATGCGATTGTTGTGGTTCCAACGCACAAATATATTTAATTGCAATATATATCAGAATTTGCAGCAAGCCATTATTACACATTAATGATATTACAATAAATCAGGAAAGTATAAAAGCACCAAATACATTAAATCTTCCTTATAGTGTTCACCCAGGTCCTGTGAATACAGCCATGCTCTCACGCTGCCAATATCAAAGAGAGCTAGAACAAAAGCCAGCATACTTGTATATAGTGTACAGATAACACTTAGTGAGGTCTTCATTGGTCCAGGGTTAATGATATTCCAGTTCCTTGCAAGATATAGGTCAGTTCATTTGATCCTTTCACAGGAGTGAGGGGCAACCTCCCCCACCCATTGTCCACATATTTTCACTCTGAATGACCAGTTAAAACTGACGCACATAAAAGTACTTTTGAGTATTAATCTCATATTGCTTGTATCTTGTGATCGCTACTCTGTCCACTCCGGGTTAATGCTGGTGAAATAAGCTTTAATATAATACCAAACTCTTTACCTTTTAAAACACCTGAACCATAAATACCTTTACTACAGTATTATATATGCACAAATAAACAATCTAATACATTTTACTAATAAATAAATGTGGATTGCAACCTTAATAAATATCAAATATATATATAAGTGAATGTGTAAGTGTATGCGTGCGTTATTTTTTGTGCGATTGCTTCAGGACACGTGGCATTCTGAATGCAATTGCACGGTAAAACAATATTAATCAATATACTTTCATCCAATTATTTGACTTTGACAGCACCACCCTTTGATAGTACACAAAACTATCGCTTTAAAGATTTTTTTATTGCAGGATCTCAGTAGTACGTTTCATTGTTCTGTAATGCATGTCCCCCTTTGTGTATGACCACACTGTCTGTAGATCTCAGTCAGGTTACCATAAAAGAGAGTCACAATCCTAGAAACAATTTACTTTTACTATGGAACTTAGACCTTTGGAGCTCGGAGATAACCTTTTGTATGCCCTTCAAGGGTGATATGGAACATGTATCAACAATATAGAATATTGTACTACAGTTCTTCATGCCTAACATGTTCATCTGTCCTAAGCATGTTTTTTAGCTCAGTGTGACAGGATGGACCGCTTATGCCACCCTGTCTGTTGTTGCTGGGAACCGGCTGGGCTTACTTTGACACCGTTCCCTTTCGTTATTTTGAATATGCCCCTCCTGTCGCAGTGGGAGGGGCCTGCTGCCACCACTGAACTCCTTTATGGCGCTCAGAACCACGTTCCTTCGGAGTAACTGTCACTGCTAGTGTACTCCTGTACTTGGGCTGGTAACTCCGGACCTCTTACTATGCATCCGGGTTGCTGTGGATGGATCTTCCCTGGCCTATCACACTGACAAGAGCTGCAGGTAGCAGGCAGAGCGGTGGTACTGGAGAGCTGGGTCCAACCTCAGAATCAGTCAGAGAACGGATTAGAGTTTGGGTCTAATCTGTAGGTCACAGGATTTTCAGCATGAAAGATATTTTCAAGCAGGTCTATGAAGCAAGTGATGTTTATTTTCTCAAACACTGGTTGACGGTACCAGTGTTCAGGTCAGATGAAATCAGAAAGATACAATTGGGTCCAAGCCTCAGAATGAGCCGGAGAACGGATTAGATTTAGGGTCTAATCGGCAGGTCACAGGATTACAGCAATATTGAAGAAGTTGTCAAGCAGGTCTTTGAAGCAGAGTGATGTTTATTGCTCAAGTGTCCTGACAAGGACAGTCGCACTAATTTAAGGTATCAGTGGTCAGGTCAGATGGAACATCAGAATGATACATTTCAGTGTACAAGTGCATTTATACCTTTCAGACACTTGCTATTTTTAGCGTCAGGATATACTCTATTTACACAAACATTGATTTACATGCATTGCAAAGCCACTAATATTTATACTTAGCTATGAAAACCCTTGCTGTGATTTCCTGGATCTTATTTCAGAAGCAGGAGACCCGCTAGCAAGTCAAAAGGTCTGTCTGGCATGAATACTTCAGACAGTCGATGAATACCCATTACCACAGAACAACAAAAAAAAACAAAACCAACTACTTCCCCACATCACAATACACCAAAGGCTTGGTAAACACAGGGTCATTGTATCAGATATATACATCAGAAATAGGCATATCCTATAGCAAGGTTAAACAAAAGACGAATTTCTTCCCCGGTCTCAGAAATAACGATTTCTTATATCACAATATATACAATATCAAAAAATAAGTGCACTGGCAATTTATTTAAATCAGTGGGCTGTGCTATTTGCTTTAAATAAATATATACCAAAAGTTATTTAATTGTGATCCAGTCACACTCAGACATCATTTAAACAATGCATGTTCACTAATTCACTAATAACATCATCCTATGTCCATCAACAATGTTATATATAATCTACTTTATCTTGAGTTAGTATATACACTCTAATAATATCAACAGTTCTTTTCTTCAATACTTGTGGGGCGGGCTATTGTCTTCGTTCTTTCCAGTCTTCCAATACTCAAGTTTCTTTGTACGTGAAACAGTGATCGGCCTGCCGAATATTGGGAGACTCCAAACTAAAGGACCTAGCTCTATTACCTTTCCCCTAGTGACCCCCCACCCCATAATTAGGGTACCTCAGGAATATTTAGTGGAAAGAGAAGTAGTCCTACTCTATATAATCTCTGAGGCACGTGAGAGCACACCCAGCACTCAGTTTGGTCTACAACCTTATCCACCCAAGAATGATAATCATTCTCAAGGATGCCTGCTCAAATTTTTCCTTTATCCCTGAATTAAATAGAGTAATTGGCTGGACCAATTGTGCTAACAACTTCCCCTTCATTCCCAACTCCTCAATATCACTACCTGAACCAGTCTCTGTCACTTGTTCACAATTGAAAGAATTGACTGTCCTGAAAACAGAATGAGAGAAACACGGGACAGGTAAAAACAGGAACTACTACTACTTCATGCTGGACAACTGTTTTTGCAAAGTCCTTGGCTCAGGTGTTGTTAACTTCAATCGGGGTCTACCAAAACAGATTCACGAGTGTAATTGGAACCTTCTCCGGGTGTTGACTCCTCTGCAGTGGATGGAATGGGTACCAGTGTCTCTCTGCTACCCCTAAGGACGTGATGCTGGTCATCAACACTTGGTACCTGTCTGTCAAACAATCTGAGCGCAGGAAATTACAGTTCCACAACTTACTCTGCTAGTCCAACATCATACACCTCAGGAGAACGTTCTCGGTTGCTGTCTCACTATTTGCTTTTCCTCTCAAGGTCTAGAACAGTCTCTTCATTACAAACTCATCACAGGAAAAGTCAAAAACATTTCAAAAGCTGACAGGTTAAGAGGCAGTTTAGGAGTGATTTTGATAGTAGAGAGGACTAGTGGCCGAAGCTACCAGTCACTCCAATCAAGTTTCAACCCTCATTCCATTCAATTCATTCTAGCTAGTACTGTTACTTTATTTTTCCACTGGTTTGTGGCTAATCAAAAGTATGTAACTCACTATCACTGCTCATACATTGTACAGTTATTACCAATAACATGAATACCCCTATCACCTTTCATACCTCTAGGGATACCACCTCTTCTAACAAAAACCCTGAGCATGACACAGCAATACATTAGAAACATTTCAATACACCTTTACCCAGATATTTCATCGGTACACCAGTAAAAACGTGAGGATCCTGCAAGGTGGTAATTGGATGTTGTGGATTTGTTTTACTTGGAGAAAGTCCATATGTAGGAGGGGTATGGGATGGCTCTATTGGTATTGTCTTCCTGACACACTCTCTCAATCAAGACAGGACATTGCCTTCTTACTAGCTTGAGAGGAAACGTCTGATGCACACCAATATACTCTTACCAGCTTGCACATACCTCCTTTACCCAGCTGAGCCAGACCATGTGCTGCATCCGCTAGGCCACTGAGATGCACTCTGGGAGCTACTGGACTACCTTGTCCATCTCTCCAGGGTCCAGCAGACTCCTGACCACCTCCCTTCACCTTCCAGACTGTTTATTCTTCAGGTAGCACAAATCTCATATATTAACTAATTTGTGTGTGTGTGTGTACACAATTTAAAACAATACAAAAAAACGAAACAGATTTGTCGGCTGTCACATAAATCCCTGCTGTCCATTTGACATCCATGTCCGCCCTATTGTGATAATCATGTACAGTCATGTGTAAGTGTGAACTTAACAGCTACTTCAGTTGGTAACTGTGTTACTGTCACAAGTCCTCCATGGAATATTAGTGTTCTACTTATGTACTTCCATTGTTATAAAAAAAAAAGTTTTTCAGTCACCTCAATGTCGCCCCCTATACTAAAAAAATACTGAAGACCAATGTATATAAATTGATTTTTTTTCTCTGCCAACTCACATGCCATTTTCCATCCCACACGTTCAGCTACTTGGCTAAGTGAGAAGGGCAAAGGGGTCCATTTCTATAACATTTGTCCATTATAACAATATCCAGCACATCTCTATCTAACGTTGAAAAATATAAAAACGTGAAAATTTTACATTTTCTAGGGTTTTACTTATGTCAGGTCTTGTGGAAAAAATCCTACTCCAATGTTCTACACAAAGATGCATATCTGTATGTCTAACCTCCAGCAAGTCTCCTGTCTCCTACCACCCTTTGTGCATATATATATAAAGGCACATCTTGCACAGGAGAGAAAAAAAACCCAGATACCACATGCAATCTATAAAACATAAATCATATTTCCACAACAAAACCTCTGCTTAAAATCAGCAGCTTCTATACACATAAAAACAAACCCTTAGCTACTTCCGTGACTAGGTCAATGTAATGTGTGTACCCCTGATGTCACAAATGTCTTAGCCCCATGAATGAGACCATGTCTACGTGTTTATGTATCTCTTTACAAGAAAAGGGTGAGATACTAACAGAGATGTAAAGAATGAGAACTAGGAGAGAGAGCAATGAATAATAAAACAAAAAAAAATAATTTGCAGACAAACAGAAAAGTAGAAAAGCAAAGTAAGAGATTTTACAGCAAAAGGACAGCTGGATTGGACACTATGGGAATATGATTCTACTTTTCCACTTATCCCCTTAGCTATTCACTAAACTATCACCCTTCCCCATTCTTCTCAAGTTTAACTGGGGGTTACGTCACCCATCCAATCCAGTGTTGTCCATCGTTAGCTCGTATGGAGCTCGGTATCTCATGATCATGCTAACTATATACCTTTGCGATAGACTCATGACTATTCATGGCTCTGTTCTTGGCCCTCTACTATTTTCCCTCTATACTTCCTCCCTTGGTGCTCTCATCTCCTCCTTTGGCCTTCAGTATCACCTTTATGCTGACGACATTCAACTCTACATCTCTTCACCTGATCTTTCCCCCACCCTCCTCGCTCAGGTATCTGACTGCCTCTCCGCCATCTTCTCCTGGATGTCGGAGCGCTTTCTCAAAATCAACATTTCCAAAACTGAACTCATTGTCTTTTCTCCTCTCAACCACCCATCCCACCATGACTTCTCCATTGTCGTTAACAACACTACCATCTCCTCTGTCACCCAACTCCGCTGCTTGGGTGTCACCCTTGACTCCTCTCTCTCTTTTGCCCCCACATTCTTTCCCTTGCCCAAGCCTGTCTCTTCCAACTACGCAACATCGCCCGCATCCGTCACTTTCTTTCTCAGGAGGCCACCAAAACCATCATACACGCACTCATCATCTCCCGCCTGGATTACTGCAACCTCCTCCTCACTGGCCTCCCCCACTCTCGTCTCTCCCCCCTCCGCTCTATACTCAACGCGGCCGCAAGACTCATCTACCTCTCACACCGCTCATCCTCTGCCTCCCCTCTCTGCCTTGCCCTTCACTGGCTCCCCTTCCCATACAGAATTCTTTTCAAACTCCTCACCACCACTTACAAGGCTCTCTCCCACTCTACTGCCCCTTATATCTCCAACCTCCTCTTCATTCACACTCCCGCCCGCTCCCTTCGCTCGGCCAATGACCGTCGCCTCTCCTCCACTCTGATCACCTCTTCCCATGCCAGAATCCAGGACTTTTCCCGTGCAGCCCCCCTTCACTGGAATGACCTCCCTCGCTCCATCTGCCTCTCTCCCACTCTGTGCTCCTTCAAACGTACAATCAAAACTCACCTCTTTCTCAAAGCCTACCACCCATCCACTTAACCCCTATCTCCTCCGCTCATTCTCCCCTCTCTACCGTTGCCTCAACCGGCTCCTCTTGTGCCTGGTCTGTCAACCCTCCCTTAGGATGTAAGCTCGAATGAGCAGGGCCCTCTTCCCTCCTGTCTCCTTACCCGTTCTTCTGCTCCGTGTCTATTGCATCTGCCTGCCTGGAGTTTCTGAAGCATTGGTACTTTTTGTTTATTGTTCTGTACTGTTATACCCTGTATAGTCTACTGTTTGTACTATGTGCGGCGCTGCGGAAACCTTGTGGCGCCTAACAAATAAATGATAATAATAATAATAATAATATAATGAAGAATTGCAAATTCAACCCTTGGTTACGCATACTTTGTATCTCGCATGTGTTTCTACCTGAAATACATAAAAACAACATTTGAGCAAAGTATGTGCATACTTCATTCTGAATAATGAATCTCAACCAAATAAATTATCATGAGCCACTGCAATTAGAAGAATGTTTCAAATTACCCATTGTTAATTTGTCTTTCAAGGAAAGCTTTGTACTCCTCAAGCAATCCCCTTAATCACTAAGTATATATGTTTCTTTGTTTATCCTTATCTACAAAAAAGAGAAACAAAATAAAGTTAATTTCAAATAACAAAAAAACAAACATGATATTTCTTTTTGCTTTCAATCCTTATCAACCAGTGACAGGCAACTAAACACAAGATAACATAAAACAAACAAACATCAAAAACGAAAAACAAAACAAACAATTAAAAAAAAATAAAAAATCCTTAGTTTGCTTCCATTCCTTGGTGACCATGAAAAATTCCCTAGCAATGGTTATCTACAATCCTTCTATTGTTCTAAGGCTATATAGCTTCATTGCAGTCATGGTCAATTAACTAAGACCATCCATTTGTCTGGACACAATGAATATAATCTAAGCCATTGCATAGACACAACAAATTTCTTTTGTTACACTTCTTTTCCCTGGCTGTACTTTATGCATGGGATAAAAGGTTTCTTCAGACTGTTTGAAAAACCCGGTCTTTTTTTTTTTTTTTTTTTTCCTAAATTCAATCATACCCATCATACTCAAACACACACAAAAAAAATATATACACTTACGTTACTCACCTTTTAAACCTGAATAGTTACACACTTAATACAGATTATCAGTTAAATTTGCTATTTTTACAAGTTGTTTTTTTTAAAAATTTTATTCAGTTTTATACTTTCCTGCTTTGCGCTCCCTTCTCTTCGCTTTGCAACGCTTACTTCTGCTATGCATGTATTACCCTGACACATGTTACATTCCTGTTGTCACAGTTTTAAACAGTCATTGTGTTTGATTATCTTTTTGTTGATTTAATCAAACATACTTTATTTCTAACATTATTTAACACCTCTGAAAATTACCGATCTTTGGAAAAGGCCTCACACAATCCCTGGTCACTTTGACCCATTTGTCGCAATACGCCATTGTGTATGAACCATATCTCTCAAACATAGGAAACCTCGCCGAACTAATCGGCTTTTCCTCAGGCAGAACATCAACCATCTCTAGCGTATGCTTAGCTCCCATGTGAAAATCGAATATTTCTCCAACACTGCACAACACAACTACTGCTAGAGATCTTAATGGCCGTGGACAAATTGCTCAAGCTGCGTCCACTCACTTCTTCTCGTACTAAACAAAGAACACCTAACACATCATCATCAACATTTATTTATATAATGCCAGCAAATTCCATAGCGCTTTACAATTGGTATCAACGTGTGAACCACAGGGATATCAGTTCCTCGATACCCTGTCTCTCCAACAAATCTGCTGAGTATATTACCAACTGGTAGAATTGGGGTTACCCACCTTGCCAGCGTAATCGTCTCCAGCTGCTCTCCCAAGTCACAATCACGGTCTCTGCACTGTGCGGTCTGATCGCACCGCTCAAAGATACTAATTATCAGTAAGCACAGCGATTACTATTGGGCGCGCTTGCGAAAACTTCCCTTGTTTTCGCCACCAGTATACCTGCCCCGTATATCGATCACCACTTGTGCAACCTGCCTCGTCAGACAGCAACCGATACTCTCTGTCTCTCTAAGACAATAAATCAACTCTTTCTAATCACACAATAACACAATAAACACTTTTGTTTTCTGCGCAGAAAATCAATTTCCCAAACAATAGTAATAACGGTTCAGGGGCTTTAACAAGTGATTATACTATACATATATAACAGACTATCAAAACGACTGTTTAAACACGTGGCAACATACACATATACGTATGCTAAGCAAATAAACCACGTTTAAATCGCTAAATGACATGAAAAAGAAAGTTTTTCTTTCTTTCTTGTCCTTAAATTCTCACTAGCACCCCATAGATTGCACAAAGCGGATATTCTCACCCATATATGATGCCCCACCTTTTGTTGGTAAACTGAAATCCATTAGTTTTGCGAATCCTTGAGCAACGTGTAGTGCCTTTTGGAGCCCCCAAATTATTAAAGTCATGTTATCGCTTACCAATAAAACATTGTCCAATGCGATTGTTGTGGTTCCAACGCACAAATATATTTAATTGCAATATATATCATAATTTGCAGCAAGCCATTATTACACATTAATGATGTTACAATAAAGCAGGAAAGTATAAAAGCACTGAATACATTACATCTTTCTTATATTCTTCACCCAGGTCCTGTGAATACAGCCATGCTTTTACGTTGCCAATATCAAAGAGAGCTAGAACAAAAGCCAGCATGCTTGTATATAGTGTACAGATAGCACTTATAACATAATAAGGTCTTCATTGGTCCAGTGTTAATTATATTCCAGTTCCTTGCAAGATATAGGTCAGTTCATTTTATCCTTTCAAAGGGGTGAGGGGCAACCTCCCCCACCCATTGTCCACATATTTTCACTCTGAATGACCAGTTCAAACTGACCCACATAAAAGTACTTTTGAGTATTAATCTCATATTGCTTGTATCTTGCGATCGCTGGAAGTGATCACTACTCTGTCCACACCGGGTTAATGCTGGTGAAATAAGCTTTAATATAAGACCAAACTCTTTACCATTTAAAACACCTGAACCATAAATACCTTTACTACACTATTATATATGCACAAATAAACAATCTAATACATTTTACTAATCAATAAATGTGGATTGGAACCTTAATAAATATCAAATATATATAAGTGAATGTGTAAGTGTATGCGTGCGTTATTTATTGTGCGATTGCGTCAGGACACGTGGCGTTCTGAATGCAATCACACGGTAAAATAATATTAATATACTTTCATCCAATTATTGGACTTTGACAAGTACTGTTGGCTTCTAACTATGACAAGGACTTTATTGAACAAACTGACGTGTCACAGCATGGACTTAGAGCAGTACTTAGCCAGGTGGGGCCAGATGGGCAGGAGCACCCTGTGGCCTATTTGAGCAGAAAACTGTGAAACCGGGAGGTGTGGTATGCCACAATTGAGAAGGAACGTTTGGCCATTGTGTGGGCAGTGAAAAAACTTCAACCTTATTTATACAGGTGACATTTTACTGAGGTGACTGATCATAATCCTTTAAAGTGGCTACAACAAACCTCAGGGGAAAATGGTCATTTGTTGCACTGGAGCCTTGCAGTCCAAATTTATGACTTTGACATAATTCACAAACAAGAAAAGGCTCACAGCATTGAGGATGGACTGTCTCGACTGGAAGAGCCGGATTCTCCAGGTAACCTCCGATAACCCTAAGAGACTGTGTACCAGGAGCCAAATAGTTTGGACATGGCATGCTTGTTGCCACATGGACAAAGGGGGAGGAGTATGACTGGATCACTTATAAATAACTTATGGTACAAATTTATTTAAAGGAAATAGTGCAGGGTGCTTATTTATATAATTGCACATGCACTTACTTTTGATATTGTGTATATTTTGGTAAGGGAATCTCTGAAATTAAAGACCAGGGGGAGATTATTTTTTTTTTACGTTTTAACCTTTCTAGAGGAAATATCTTTTTTCTGATGTATATATCTGATACAATAAGCCTTTGTTTAGAAAGCCTTTTGTATATCTTGGTGTAAGGAAATGTCTTGTTTGGGGTTTGCAGCTTTTCTTGGGGAATTGTTTTCTTTGGAGGAAATGTGTATTCTGCAACTGTTGGAAGAAAGGACTCATGTTAATTAGACCTTTTGATGTGTGAGGGTCATAGGAAGATGCAATTAGACTTGCTGTCAGATGTCCTGTGTGGTCAAATTAAGATGCAGGATATCACAGATAAGCGTAAATATTGTTAGCTTTGCAATGCATGTAAATCTATGCTTTGGTAAACTTGTTACATTCTGATTCTAAAAATTTCCTATAAGGCTGTGACTAAAATAGTATAAAAAGGAATCCCTTGTAAGCTGAAATGTATCATTTTGATGTTCCATCTCACCTGACCACTGATACCTTTTAATCAGTGGAACTGTCCTTATCAGGACACTTGAGCAATAAACATCACTCTGCTTCAAGACCCTGCTTGACAACTTCTTCAATATTGCTGTAATCTTGTGCCCTACAGATTAGACCCTAAATCTAATCCGTACTCCAGCTGTTTCTGAGGTTTGGACCCAGATCTCCAGTACCACCGCTCTGCCGCCACCCAGCAGCTGGCCAGTGTGATAGGCCAGGGGGATCCATTCACAGCACCCTGATCCATAGAAAGCGGTCAGGGGTACCAGCCCAAGTGTACCAGCACGGGAGTACACTAGCAGCGACAGTTACCCAGAAGGAACGTGGTTCTGGGCGCCATAAAGGAGCCCAGTGGTGGCAGCAGGCTCCTCCTACTGCAGCAGGAGGGGCGTATTCAGAGTAACGAAAGGGAACGGTGGCAAAGTACAGGCGGTTCCAAGGCAACAACAGACAGGGTTACATAGACGGTCCATGCCTTTCACTCTTTGTGTGTATGTGTCTCTCTTTCCCTCACACATCACCACATTGTCCCTGCCACATGCAGCCCTGCCCTTACTAAAATGATTAGGAAGAGATCACTACTTCCCCCAAGATTAGGACCTAATCATCTCAGTAGCTACAGATTGCACGTTCCTTACATACTTCAAAACAGGATACACACAGGTGTACAGGAGGTGAAGAATGATAACAAAAATATGATCAGGAACTAGCCAAATGCACCTTAATGTTTATCTTGGGAAATCCCCCTGTGATTAGATCACTGATAAATAACTTTTGATATAAATGTATTTAAAGGAAGTAGCGCAGGGCACTTATTCATATTATTGCACGTGCACTTATTTTTGATATTGTGTATATTGTGAGATAGGAAATAGTTATTTCTGAGACCAAGGTAGAAAATGTGGTTTTTCTGTTTTAACCTTTCAAAAGCAAATACCTTTTCTCTGATGTATATCTGATACAATAAGTTTTTGTTTGGAAAGCCTTTTGCATATCTTGGTGCAAGGAAATGCTTTGTTGTATCTGTCTTTGGGAGTGTGTATTGTGCAACTGTTGGAACAAAAAGTCTAATGCTAATCAGACCTTTTGATGTGTGAGGTTTCACTTGGAGGTTTAATTTAAATTGTGCTGCTATATATCCTGCGTCTGAAACAAAGATGCAGGACATCACAGCATTTCTAGAATTCACAGATTAGTGTAAATATTGTTAGCTTTGCAATGCATGTAAATCTGTTTTGGTAAGCAAGTTACATCCTGATTCTAAAAATAGCGTGCTTCCAAATCTGTATAAAATGCACTGACTTGTACACTGAATTGTATCTTTCTGATTTCATCTGACCTGAACACTGGTACCTTCAACCAGTGTTTGAGAAAATAAACATCACTTGCTTCATAGACCTGCTTGAAAATATCTTTCATGCTGAAAATCCTGTGACCTACAGATTAGACCCAAACTCTAATCCGTTCTCTGACTGATTCTGAGGTTGGACCCAGCTCTCCAGTACCACTGCTCTGCCTGCTACCCATGCAGCCTTGGTTAGTGTGATAGGCCAGGGGGGATCCATCCACAGCAACCCTGATCCACAGTAAGAGGTCAGGGGTACCAGCCCAGGTTCCCCAGCAACGAGTTACGCTAGCAGCTTCAGTTACCCAGAAGGAACGTTGTTCTGAGTGCCATAAAAGGAGTTCAGTGGTGGCAGCAGGCCCCTCCAACTGTGGCAGGAGGGGCCTATTCGGAATAGCGAAAGGGGGCAATGACAAAGTAAGCCCAGCTGGTTCCCAGCAGCAACAGACAGGTGGCATAGGCAGTCCATCCGGTCACACTCCCTATTTAAGGCTTCACAAAATTTTGTGCTTTTGTTTGAGGCCTTCTAAGTTTTACATATCCTTAAAGCAGACAAAATGTATCCAGCATTGTCAGAATGTTTTCAGTTTTTTTTTTCACACTTTGTTGCTACCACCTCCACCAGCCTACTTTATCCGCCTCTGGCGTATAATGTTCGTAGTACCCCTCCTCACCTTCAATTGATGTTCCTTGGCACACTGAAACTCGAGGCTGGTCTCAATCCAGAGAATGGTCTTCCTCCCCGTGGGTAATTTCTTTGTATTTGTATGTGTCCCAGTTGTTGGCAAGTGTAGCACCTCCTATGGTCGGATACTGCTGAACCACAATGTCTGGGCACACTAGAGTGGGCGGCTGGGGTATCTGGCGCTACAGGGCATGATGTAGCCAGTGGTATGTCTCAATCATGTGGGGTCCTTCGAATGGTCGCCCATTCACCTTTGCTAGATCTCCTCCATTGGGGCCAGTTTGCCAGGAATTCATCGGCTAATGCTGCTGCTTTCTCTGGGGTAGTGGGATTTCTGTCCACCACCCACTCTCTAATTTCTGTAGCCATTTTATTCATTAGCTGCTGCAATATAGAGATGTTTTTAATGTCTGTCTCGGTTGTGGCTTGCTTCCCTTCTAGCCACCAATTTACAGTTTCTTTGCAATAAACTCTAAATTCCGTATAAGAAGCGTCACTGCTTCTTGCCATAGTTCTGAACTTAGTGAGGTAGGATTCAGGGGTGATCGCATATTGAGCAAAAAATACTTTCCTAATCTCCTTGTAGTCTATTCCTTGCTCTGGGCTTGACTTATGCGATTAATCAGAGGAGAGTAGTTGAATCAATACAGGTCAGAGTAATGTTTGTGATTGTCCGCCTAAATACCGGATTACCTGAGGGCACCACTGAAATTTGAATGGCTCCTCCAGGCGCGCTTGCGTTTGGTAGGGACAAAGAATGCAATGGCCTCGGATTTAGTGTCATTGCTTTTATAACTGGACAATCGTCCGTAGCATGTTACATACAAAGAATTGGGTATCGGCGCTTCCTTTGTAAGTATGTTGTCGGCTGCCTGTAGGGAATAGATGGAGTAAGGGTGGGCTCCAACCCTCCCAGGTATAGCAGTACAGAAAAAACACTAGACACCAGAGCAAGTTCGATATTTAATGAGTATTATTATTATTAATTTTTATTTATAAGGCGCCACAAGGTGTCCGTAGCGCCGTACAGGGACAAACAAATTACAGTACAATGGGAGACAGCACAGTACAGTAAACAGTAAGCACAGTAACTCAATAAGCTCAATGCACAGCTAGAGAGGGCGGGGGAGGGAGGATCCGCAAACGACAGGGCCCAAGAAGGAGGGCGCGGAAGACAGGGAGACCCCAGGGGGGAGGAGGGAGCGAGAGTGGACGTGGGGTGGAGGACCCTCAAGGAGGAGGGCTAAGTAGCTGGAGAGCAGAGTTAGAAGTGGTGGAAACAGGAGGAGAGATGGCCCTGCTCAGAGAAGCGTACAATCTAAGGGGAGGGGTGGACAGACAGAGAGAGGCAGGGGAGAGAGGGAGAGTAGGGGGACGGAGACAGAAGATAAGGTAGGAAGTTAAGTGGGAGACAGAAAGGCTCTAAGAAAAAGGTGAGTTTTTAGGGCCCATTTGAAACTGGACAGATTAGGGGAAGTTCTGATGGTGGGAGGGAGCTTGTTCCAGTGGAGGGGGGCAGCGCGGGCGAACTCTTGGATACGCGCATGGGAGGAGGTTATAAGGGGGGAAGAGAGGCGACGGTCAGAGGCAGAACGGAGAGGGCGGGATGGAGCATGAATAGAGAGGAGGGTAGAGATGTAGGGCGTAGTGGAGTTGGCGAGGGCCTTGAAGGTGAGTGTGAGGAGCTTAAAGAGGATTCTGAAAAGGAATGGGAGCCAGTGAAGGGCTAGGTAGAGGGGTGAGACAGAAGTGGAGCGGAGAGAAAGGAAAATAAGCCTAGCAGCAGCGTTAAGGACAGATAGAAGGGGAGCGAGATGAGAGTGGGGGAGGCCAGTGAGGAGGAGGTTGCAGTAGTCCAGGCGGGAGATGATCAGAGAGTGGATAAGGCATTTGGTGGCATCTTGGGAGAGGAAGGGCCGGATGCCACCAAATGAGTATTGAATGTTAGATGCAAGAACTCAGACTGCTGATAATTTCAATGGTTATATATTGCAACCAAAACATATCATAACATCAGTGCACTGATAAAATAGGTACATGCAGGTAGATCAATATAGTGTTTAACCGATGGGTTAAACTGTATACAAGTGAATGATTTACTCAAACAGCAAGTGAAATTCAGTCTTAATAATTGATAGAAACTGAGAGACACAGCAATAATAATAGAACATTGTTTGGTCACCATAAGTTCCACAATGTGTACTGTCTTAGAAATTCCAATCCTATACAGCCACAGTTGATTTAAGGCAGGATATGCTGGGAGCAATAGTTTGCTGTGGAGATGCTGACAAATGTGGTTTTCAAAAAGTCTATGATGGAATCAAATAACACTTTTATCCAAGTTCGTGCATATTGTCCAAAAACACTATGAATTGGGTATGAGTAGAGCAGGTGTCTGCTTTGTCCGTCCCAAGATTGTGTTTTTTTGTTAGTATATAGCAGTGGCGGCTGGTATCGGGGAGCACTTATCCCACGATAGGAACTTCCCCGGGATCTCGGGTCCTATTTAGTCCCCTCCGTGCCACGTTCCGAGTATGCCTCCAGATGTGGGTCTGTAGCATGTTAGTTCAGAGAGACGATTAGGAAGAGATTTTAAAAGCACATCATTTGCAAACAACGTTATTTTATATTGACTAGGTCCCAGTTGGCTTCCTGAGATGTTTGTACCTAATTGCAGCCTCTGACAGGATGGACCGCCTATGCCACCCTGTCTGTAATGCTGGGAAGCGGCTGGGCTTACTCTGCCACCGTTCCCTTTCGTTATCCCAAATGTGCCCTCTTGCCGCAGTAGGAGGGGCTTATAATTCTGCCACCACTGAGCTCCTTTATGGCGCTCAGAACCACGTTTCTTCTGGGTAACTGTCACTGCTAGTGTACTCCTGTGCTGGTACACTTGGGCTGGTAACTCCCGGACCTCTTACTATTTATCTGGGTTGCTGTGGATGGATCCTCCCTGGCCTATCACACTAACCAGAGCTGCAGGTAGCAGGCAGAGTGGTGGTACTGGAAAAGCTTGGGTCCCAACCTCAGACAGCCAGAGAACGGATTAGATTGTAGGGTCTAATCTGCAGGTCACAGGATTACAGCAATATTGAAGAAGTTGTCAAGCAGGTCTTTGAAGCAGAGTGATGTTTATTGCTCAAGTGCCCTGACAAGGACAGTTCCACTGATTTAAGGTATCAGTGGTCAGGTCAGATGGAACATCAGAATGATACATTACATTCTCACAAAGCTCATCTTTTATACAGTTCCGAAATAGTTTATTTTTAGTACCAGGATGTACTCTATTTACACAAACATGGATTTACATGCATTCCAAAGCCACTAATATTTATACTTAGCTATGAAATTCTTATAAACCTTGCTGTATTTTCCTGGATCTTATCTTATAGGAGACTCACTTGCAAGTCAAAACGTCTGACTGGCATGAATACTTCAGACAGTCGCCGAATACACATTTCCACAGAACAACTTTAAAAAAAAAAAAAAAAGCCACTTCCCCACATCACAATACACCAAAGGCTTGGAAAACACAGGCTCATTGTATCAGATATATACATCAGAAATAGGCATATCCTATAGCAAGTTTAAACAGAAAAAACAACTTTTCTACCCTGGTCTCAGAGATAACGATTTTCTATATCACAATATAAAAAATAAGTGCATGTGCAATTGCATAAATAAGTGCCCTGCGCTATTTGCTTTAAATAATTTCTTTACCAAAAGTTATTTAATAGTGATCCAGTCACACAGCCGCTAGTGCTTTAATACAAACTGCAAATAGCAATGGTGAGAGAGGGCAACCCTGTTGGGTGCCATTACAGAGATGAAAAGGGTCTTAGACCTGGCCAGTCGTCACGACCCTGAAGGTGGGGTTAACAGATAGCGCCTTAATGGTTGTGAGAGATTTGCTCCTAAAACCAAAAGTTTCCAGGGTTAGAAACAGGAAGAATCAAGAGACCCTACCAAATGCCTTCTTGACGTCCAATGGTAAAACTACTGAATGGGATTTTTGAACAATTAGTTTTTGTTTTTTCTATCACATGTATTTGGATGCCAACATATCAGTACTTTGGTGTGGTAGCAAAGATGTTTGCATAAATGTACACTCATTAACACCATAAAATTGGAAAAAGTTAAATTGTATAGTTTAAATTTTATAGTTTTGGATCATACAACTGTTTAACCGATCTCAGATCTTGTGTAATTGTTACAGCTCACACTCTATGGAACCATCCACCACCATATCACAGGTGGAGAATATTGACATATTTTCTACAATAATAAAATTACTCCACTGCACATTGTTAATTAATAAAAAATGATAGGTGCATAGGAGCCGGATCAAGACTCTGTGGGGCCCTAGGCAAGATATATATGCATATAAATATATATGAGTATATGTATGTGTGTAAATTGTGTGTGTATGTGTTTGTATATGTGTGTGTGTATATATGTATGTGTGTATATATATATATATATATATATATATATATATATATATAAAAAAATATATATGTATCATCATCATCACCATGTATTTATATAGCTCCACTGATTCCGCAGCGCAGAGAACTCATTCACACCAGTCCCTTCCCTATTGGAGCTTACAGTCTAAATTCCCTAACATACACAGACAGAGGGAGAGAGAGAGACTAGGGTCAATTTTTGATAGCAGCCAATTTAACCTGTTAGTATATTTTTGGAGTGTGGGAGGAAACCGGAGCACCCGGAGGAAACCCACGCAAACACAGGGAGAATATGCAAACTCCACACAGATAAGGCCATGGTCGGGAATTGAACTCATGACCCCAGCGCTTTGAGGCAAAAGTGCTAACCACTTCTGCCTTCTTATATACATACACACACACACACACACACACACACACACACACATATACAATACTGTGCAAACGTTTTAGACAAGTGTGGAAAAAATGGTGCAAAGTAAGAATGCTTTTGAAAATAGAGGTGTTAATAGTTTTTTTTTCTTTCAAACTATTTGAAGAGGAAACAACTGGAAAAATACAATCAACATATTGAACACAAGAGTATTAATATACAAGGTGTCTCCTCCATGTTTTATACTTTATATCAGTGGGGTAGGGGGGAAAGAGGGAGAAGAGGAGGGAAGAGGTAGAAAGGCACAAATTCTATTAACGATATTGCTAATAAGTATACATGGAACATGGCTAGGAAGAACTAAACCAAATGATTAAATAAGCGATTAAATAACAGACAGGTATTACTCACCAACAGCGCGCTGTACCCAGCCTGGAGGATGCGGAGGCATCCCAAGAACTATATTACGACTACAGGAGGGGGAGCTGTACTGGATAGGCAACTATGGCTTTCTAGCGAATACCACGGGGCCCACACCTTGTCAAAATTGTTTCATTTGTCGTGGCAATAGTACGTTATACTCTCCATGCTTGCGACATGCCAAATGTAAGACCGTAGTTCCTGCATGGAGGGAGCATTGGGGTCTTTCCAATGCTTTGCTATTAGGGATTTAGCTGCTGCCAATATATGGGAGATAAGCTTGTTAGAAGGCACGCTCTCATCAGGTATAGAACGGGAGAGAAGGAATGACCAGGGGTCCCTATTTAACTGTTGTTCTGACACAGAGTTTATAAGTGTAAGAAACAGACCATGTTCCAGAAAGGAAGTATACGATGGCAGGTCCACCATATATGTAGCATCGTACTTCGCTGGCCACATTCCCGCCAGCAGCTCGGAGTGGCCGTGGGAAACATTCTGTACAGCTTGTCAGGGGTATAGTACTGTTTATAGTACAATTTGTAGGCCGTTTCCTTAATTAATGTAGAAATCGAGCTCTTGGCATTCGCCTCCCTGATCTCCTCCCAGCAAGAGTCATCTGGAGGAGGTGCCAGGTCATTTTCCCATTCCCGCTCATGCTGGCATGGCGTATTAAAAAGTATATTCTGTAAGCCAATTATAGATCCCAGAGATCATCCCTTTGGGGAATGTAGACACATATGCTCAAAAGATGTAAGGGTCCGGAGAGCATCGGCAGGGGGGAGGCATGGACATTGCGAAGTGTCAGACCTGGAAGTATTCAAAGAACAGCGGGCGAAAAGGTTCAAACCTGTGGTAAAGCTCTGACATAGAGGCCCAAGCTCGATCAACTGCCAGGTCCGAGATCATCCGTATTCCTACACTTATCCAGTGTTTAACTTGCTGTGTCGAGTTACCAGGAGGAAAGTGTGGATTGCCCCAGAGAGGAGTCAGAGGTGAAATGAGGGAAGACAATTTATATTTGACCCGGCATGAGTCCCATAGCGACAAACAAAATTTGAGGGATTGAAGAAAGAAGGCCGTTGGTGGTCTATCTATATTAGAAAGGCCCCAAAGTGGGTTTCCAAGTCCACCCACGCTATGGACTGGTAGGGGACATAGGTAACCGCTACCTGAGTTAAATGGGATGCCAAATAATAAAGTTTAATTTCTGTAAAGCCTCTACTTCCCCAGGGCCCTGGGCTTCTTCAGCACTGCTACAGAAACTCTAAGGGGCTTGACACGCCATACAAACTTTAGGAAGGAAGAGATATAGAAGATATAGAAGTTTAGGGATCAAATTCATCTTAATAGCGATGATCTTCCCTAGCCACGATATGATGTAGCTCTTCCACGTCTCTAGGTCTTGTTTGATTTTAGTCAGGTTATACCGGGAAAATTTCCCTCCCCTCCTATCATAAGTCGAAGTGATATAGACTCCAAGATACTTGATCTTATTTGCCTGCCAGCATAGGGCAAAATTGGTCAGTAAAATAGTCCAAAGGGGAGGCATGGAGGAGCATGGCCTCTGATTTAATAACATTTTTCCCGAGAAGAGGTCATGCTCATCCATAAGTTTGTATAAGGCGGGTAGAGATACCTGAGGGTTCATCAGGGAGAGGAGTATGTCGTCAGCAAAGAGGGAGACCTTGTCACACCTGAGATCACCGCCGTCTGTCTGATCATTGCCGCCAAGGTTTCTATAACTAGCGCAAAAATTAAGGGCGATAGGTGGCAGCCCTGTCTCGTCCCGTTGGAAAGGGAGAGAGGGTCAGATAAAGAGCCATTAACCAGGACCCTAGCTGTGGGGGAGTTGTAGAGGGCAGACACCCCGATCAGGAATTCAGCCAAGAAGTTCGGTCAAACGCTTTCTCGGCATCCAAAGAAAGCAACATGGCCGGGAGGCATCTCTGGTTAATGATTTGAACTAGATCTATCGCGCAATGAGTATTATCCCTAGCCTGGCGCCCCAGGATGAACCCCACCTGATCATATTGGATCAGATCCGGAAGGACTCTATTCAGATGAGTGGCCAGGATCTTTGCGTATATCTTAATGTCAGCATTAAGAACGGAGATGGGGCGGTAGCTTGCGCAACTGCTGAGGTCCTTTCCCTTCTTATGAATGATTACGATACGTGCTTCCAGCATTGATTTAGGGAAGGGGTCTTTATGTAAGACAGCATCGAACAGGGTGCGAAGGTGGGGAACCAAGGTCTGGGAAAATCTTTTATAGTAGGCCGCGGTGAAGCCATCTGGGCCAGGGTCTTGGAGGTCTTTTGTGCCTTAATAACTGCCGATATTTCCTCTGATGTAATCTCCTCATTTAGGTGTTGAGCTAGGCTACAGGTGAGGGTGGGGAGATTCGCTCGTCTCAGAAAGGCTGCTATAGTATCCGCAGGGGGAGCACTCCCAAGTTTAGAGCTTCTAAATGATACAATTTACAGTAAAATTTCTGAAACTCACGGCCTATCTGGTCAGGCCTGTAGATGGGCGAGCCAGAGGAAGACTTCAGGGCCATAAAGTTGTTTTAGATCTCTGAGCCCTCAGACAGGCGGCCAAGATATTGTCTGCTTTATCTCCCTTCTCATAGAACGTTTGCCTCAGCCGTTTCAGGGCAGTGGCAGTGGATTCAGAGAGAAGGAGGTTCAAATCAGATCTCGCCTTTAAAAGTTTGGTCAGGGATTCTTCATCTGGGGAGAGTTTGTGTTGTCTCTCCAGGGTCTGGAGTTGGATAGACAATGACGTACGTTTAGAGACGGCCAACTTCTTACGGCGTGAGGCCATGTTAATAAGGTGGCCCCTGTACTACCGCCTTATGGGCTTTCCAGAGGGTCAAATATTTTTTTTTCATATTTAGACAAAATCTTCACAAACATTTAAAAATACGAAAACATAAATAAAAGAAATAATTTCTTTTTCATTGCAAAAAAGACCGGTTTCTTATTTTACCTATTATATCATTTTCTTATACATCATATAACATCATTACATGATTTTAAAAAAAATAAATCTAAATTTACGTGAAATATCATAATTTATCCAAACACTGTATATAACATACAGACATGATAGTGCATATAGTTTAACCATTTATATTTATAGAATTTACCTTCATAGTACATCTTGTAATTTTCTTATAACAAAACCATGTCTACACACTTAATTACAACTATTAACTAATATATAAATATAGTATTTCAAACATCAATGATTTACTAAAATTATAAAAATTCAGAGTGCTCACACTATATAAAACATCTATAATCACACAGTGTTTAACAATATTTCTCAAAAGTATCCTAGTGATAATATTGACAACCACGGGTTCTATCGTCCAGTTCTGTTCACCCCATATTATCCAATATATAAAAGTATCAGACTACCAATTCCATAACAGTCTATTAATTCATAGTGGCCGTAGATTCTTAACTATTAAGAGGCTATATCTACTATACCTTATACCGGCGGTTCCCAAACTGTGCGCTGCGGCTCCCAGGGGTGCCGCGGCCCTGTCTCAGGGGTGCCACGGGCCAGCCATAAAAAAAACAAACAGAAACACTTACCAATCCGCGCGGCGCCGGGACCCAGCATCCTCCTCTCTCACGCAGCTGACAGCTGCGTGAGAGAGGAGGATGCTGGGTCCCGGCGCCGCGCGGATTGGTAAGTGTTTCTGTTTGTTTTTTTTATGGCTGGCGCGTGGCAGAGGGGGCAAAGTGAGAGAGGGACAGAGGAGAGAGGGACAGCGTGACAGGAGGGGGACAGAGGAGAGTGTGACAGCGTGACAGGAGGGGGACAGAGGAGAGTGTGACAGCATGACAGGAGGGGGACAGAGGAGTGTGTGACAGCATGACAGGAGGGGGACAGAGGAGAGTGTGACAGCATGACAGGAGGGGGACAGAGGAGAGTGTGACAGCGTGACAGGAGGGGGACAGAGGAGAGTGTGACAGCGTGACAGGAGGGGGACAGAGGAGAGTGACAGGAGAGGGACAGAGGAGAGTGACAGCGTGACAGGAGGGGGACAGAGGAGAGTGACAGTGTGACAGGAGGGGGACAGAGGAGAGTGACAGCGTGACAGGAGGGGGACAGAGGAGAGTGACAGCGTGACAGGAGGGGGACAGAGGAGAGGGACAGCGTGACAGGAGGTGGACAGAGGAGAGGGACAGCGTGACAGGAGGGGGACAGAGGAGAGTGACAGCGTGACAGGAGGGGGACAGAGGAGAGTGACAGCGTGACAGGAGGGGGACAGAGGAGAGTGACAGCGTGACAGGAGGGGGACAGAGGAGAGTGACAGCGTGACAGGAGGGGGAGAGAGGAGTGACAGGAGGGGGACAGAGGAGAGGGACAGCGTGACAGGAGGGGGACAGCGTGGCAGAGGAGCTGTGGCAGAGGGCAGAGGAGCTGTGGCAGAGGGCAGAGGAGCTGAGACAGAGGGCAGAGGAGCTAGGGCAGAGGAGCTGAGACAGCGTGGCAGAGGAGAGTGACAGGAGGGGGACAGAGGAGAGTGACAGGAGGGGGACAGAGGAGCTGGGACAGCAGGGAAGAGGAGCTGGGACAGCAGGGCAGAGGAGCTGGGACAGAGGGCAGAGGAGGGGGATAGAGGGCAGAGGAGCTGGGACAGCGTGGCAGAGAAGGGGGACAGTGGGCAGAGGAGGAGGACAGCGTGAGAGGGGCAGTGGAGTGGGACAGCGTGACAGGAGGGAGACAGAGGGCAGAGGGGGCAGCATGAGAAAGGGCAGAGGGGGCATTTTTGCATACAACTAAATAAGCATTTCTGTCCTGACCTAAATACTTATTACAATTTTTTGACCCAACTACTTCTAAAACAGGACTGCTCGGTAATTATTTTGGAGGGGTGCCTTAAAAAAATTATGGAGACTCTAAGGGTGCCGCGAACTGCAAAAGTTTGGGAACCACTGCCTTATACACTTAAAACTTTTAATACTATTATACACCATTACATATTTGGCTTATTTCTTAGTATCTTAGATATTCTAGTGCTCATCTATTCATAAGAGACGGACTCATAGAAACTGTTGCATATGTTGAGTTCAACCACCTATGCCGTATATTTTCAAATTTCTCTAACGACGGTCTGCTCGTATACTCAAACCGTTTATGCCTAATTGTAGTGTTAACCAATTCTATTCAATTTTTAATCATAGGGCTTGTAGGTGCTAACCAATGCCTGGCTGTGACAGGATGAACCGTCTATGCCACCCTGTTTGTTTTTCGCTGGGAACCTGCTGGGCTTACTTTGCCACCATTCCCTTTCGTTATCCCAAATGCACCCTCTTGCCACAGTAGGAGGGGCTTACAAAGACTGCCACCAATGGACTTTTATACCGGCATCCAGAACCGGGTTTCTTCTGGGTAACTGATGCTGCGAGTTTACCCTGTTACTGGTGTACCTGGGCTGGAACTCCTGACCTCTTACTATGGATCAGGGATGCTGTGGATGGATCCCCCCTGGCCTATCACACTGATGAGGGCTGCAGGGTAGCAGGCAGAGCGGTGGTACCGGAAAAGCTCGGTCCAACCTCAGAAACAGCTGGAGAACGGATTAGATTTAGGGTCTACTCTGCAGGTCACAGGAATACAGCAATATTGAAGATGTTTCCAAGCAGGTCTTTGTAGCAAGATGTTTATTTGCTCTCACACTGTTTGGAGGTACCAGTGATCAGGTCACAAACAAGAAGAACAAGTTTTCAATACAAAATAGTACCTTTTATACAGTTTAGACATAGGCTACTTTTAGAATCAGGATGTAAACTGTTTACCAAAACATAGATTTACATGCATTGCAAAGCTAATAATATTTACACTTATCTGTGAAATTCTAGAAATGTCATGCATCACATGCTGTTTACAATGTTCAGAAAGGTTTGAACACTCTGACAAAAGGCCAAACAGTAACGACCCCCTGCAAGGCCTTTGGCCAGGCATTTCCTGCTATCAGACTCCCTCCCCATAAGCCTAATTGGAGGTTTCCACTAGCAACCTTACAAACCCCAAACAATGACACTTCCATACAAAACACATCCTAATACACAAAAGACCTCCATCCACAAAGGCTGATTGTATCAGATATATACATCAGAAATAAGGCATTTTCTTTAGAAAGGTTGAAAGAGAAAAACAAATTTTCTACCCTGGTCTCAGAAATAAAGATTTCCTATCTCAAAATATGCACAATATGAAAAAAAAGTGCATGTACAATTATATAAATAAACGCCCTGCGCTATTTCCTTTAAATAAATTTTATACCATAAGTTATTTATACTTGATCCAGTCACACTGGCTATACACACTTTAGCCACCATACACAGATATTGTATATAAAAATGCGTTGATCTGTTTACTTTATCCTTCAAGCATTCAAAAAAAGCCCAAACAGACATATGGTCGGTGACCAAAGGGGAATATTAATACCAGTTTTCTGGATACATTTAATTACTTTACTCCAGTATTTTTGAATTTGAGGATATTTCCAAATAAGACACATTACCTCTTGATCGCATCTGGAGGAGGGTATATAACCTTCTAAGATTTATAGATGTTGATTTACAGAGCATAAATCTTGTCTCGTCAGCATGCACCAATTCCATTATAACCTTGTTTAACCTTGTGGCCAGTATTTTAGCTAGTATTTTTACATCTGTTGTCAGCAATGATATAGGGTGATATGCTTGGGGTGTAATGGATCTTTGTCTGTTTTAGGCAGTACTATCATTAGCACCTCTGCCATAGAAGGAGAGAGGATACCAACCTCATATAGCTCATTATACATATCTAACAATCTAGGCACATAGAGCAGTATTTTTTATACCAGTCTACTGGAATTAGTAGGAAATTACATTAGAGCTACTTTTATTTCCTCAGGGGTAAATGGGGAATCTAAATATTCCTGCTATCTGATTAAAGTGCAGGGAGAGGGACTCTATCTAAATACTTCCTCAGAGTACCTAGGTCATATTGATCTTGAGACCTATAAACATTATTATAATGCTCACAAAATTCTTCTACAATATTATGCATCAGGAACTGTTTTCCCCACCATTCATTATATCTAGAACCGTTGCATCGGCTTTGAGCTCGTACCAAATATGCCAAGAGGCCACTGTTTCTATCGTCCTGTGTATATTGTACATGTTTGGAGAATAAGAGTTTACGTTTAGATAACCCATTCCTTCTGTGCCTGTTGCCACCTACGCCGACTAATTTCAGATCTTGCATTAATATATTTCAGCTCAAGCAATTTGCAGTTATTTTCAAGCTCTCGCTCTCTATGCCTGGAAGATTGCTTAATTTCCATTACTTTAGCCAACAAAGTTCACCTTAGAAATGCTTTAAATGCACTCCAAATTATTGGAGAATGTGCCGACTGCACATTATCTGCAAAGAGCCTTTGCCATTGGATCACTAAATCTTTTCCCATTCCCATCAGGGAAAGCCAGAAGGGGTTCAATTTCCAGAAGGATTGTCCTCTAGTGGTGGAAAATAATCTGAAATCCCCCTAGCCTTATTTACTGCTGGCACAAAGAGCAGGTCAAACGCGCCAAATCTATTCTAGAAAATGCATTATATAATGTAGAAAAGCATGAAAATGGAATAGTATCTGGATGCTGTATACGCCAGACAGCTAATAATCCTAGCTCATCTATCAAAGCAGTGAAAGCGGAGACTGACTGAGTACCAGTATTTATATTTTGCTGTTCCCGCCATCTATCCACTTTTTCATTAATTACATTATTAAAATCCCCTATACAGACAACAGGTATCTCCGGGAAAGATTGCGATAAATTCACCACCTTTCTTTAGTACCTCATTACTATATGGTGGAAGTATATATATTGCCAGATAAATCAAAGGGGACCAATTTACACTGGCTTTCATAAAAATATACAGCCTCAAAACATTTATTTGAATTTTTTCTAAGGAGAATGTAAGCCTCGTATGGATAAGTACCAAGACCCCATGAGAATTAATCATATATGTAGCATGATAAGCCTTACCCACCCAAGGTTTTTTTAAAGAGTGATTTTTTTTCACCCACTGAAGTGCGTTTCCAAAATACAAACTGACACATAACCAGGGAACATTTTACACTATTATTTAGGCCCCTTTCATTCCAGTACAGGAGTCTTTACTCTTTATTGGGTGAACCCACCATACCCAGGGCCATCTTTTCCATTGGGCATGATGGGCAGCTGCCGGGGGCCCCACGGGCCAGGGGGCCCCATAGGCACGGCTCTTAATGAGAATAAATAATCCTGCATAAGAAAAAACCCTGCAAACAAAACCTACAAGGGTCACTGAGCAAGTAAATCTATCTCTATATATCTATATCTGTATCTATAAACATCTATATATATATATATATATATATATATATATATATATATATATCTAGGGGCCCTGGTGCACTGCTTTGCCCGGGGGCCCATAATGTTGTTAAGATGGCCCTGACCATACCCATACCACACACTATATTTACACCTTAACAATAGAACCCACGAGTGCCCAACCAGGGTCAACATGGTTGACACTGGTTGGGCAACCCCTATTAAATATACTTTATTCTGCATCTTACTTAACACATTTATATTCTGATTTGTATATTTGTGATGTCAAGAAACCAAAGATAAACAAAAAAAACATAAAATATACATAAATAGATACTTAGCCCTGCCTACCTTATCATTAAACCCAACCCCCAACTTTTATACTCTACCTAAAAATAAAGTATAACTATATTCCCTACATTTACCTTTTAGCTAATCAGTGCATTTGCACACGGTCAGAACCCAAGACTGCAGTACCAGTTATTATCCGCCAAATAATAGATGACCGCTGCTTAGCTTTAGAGGAGAAAAAAAAACACACACAAAAAAAAGAATGGAGGGGGGCAAACTAAAAGACTAAGTCGGCCTTAAAACCATAGTCTCTCCAGTCCAATATATTATATTGCGAATTAACAAACCAATATAGTACTTCTATTCATCATATAAAAAAAAGAAACATTTAATGTTTCACTCATTCTATAAACCCCTATTCATTACACTAATTCTGTTACATATCAAACTGACCCATCATCTACAAATTTTAGATATTGTCTCGGATCTTCCATCATACACCACCAGCAGGCAGGCAGTCAGTCCATACTGTGGCTTCCCATGGAGAATCAAAAGGGAATGTACGTCCTTTCACTTCCACACGCAACCGGCGAACCATACCATATGGAATCTGAAGATCCCAAAAGTGCCTTTTAACCTGAATAAATTGTGCCTTGTTTTTCGGGACATCTGGTGAGAAATCAGGGTATACTGCTACTCGTTGACCATTATATTCTAGAGGACCCTTCAACCTAGCCATTTGCAGCACCGTATCACGATTTCTGTAATGTAATATTTTTGCTCTAAAAGTGTGGGGAGGTTCCCCAGGTATAGGTGCTTGAAAAGGGATGCAATGGACACACTCCACCGCAAATTGAGCCATAAAGTCTTCTCCAAATATTTGTATTAACCATTTTTCCAAAAATGTCTCTGGAGCAATGCCCTCCACTTTTTCAGGTAGTCCAACCAAATGCACATTCTTACGGAGTAATCTCCTTTCAATATAAGAAAAATTTTGTGGCACTCACCGGACTGTGAGTGCCATTTCTCCTGTGTTCAGGAACCGTGGCCGTCCGCCATCCTGAGGGTCTGCGCATGTGCAGCCCTTATGAAACCTTCAGTACCTGTTGCTTTTAATTAATTGGATGATCAGGCAACCCTCCCTATTTAAACCACCTGTGATCATTACCTAGTTGCCTGATCTTGGAGTCTCATTCCCCATGAGCCTCTGAAGGTGTTCCTGTGTTTCCTTGTGTACTCAGCTCCAGCTGATTCCTGTCTACTACGATTGTGGTTTCCAGAGCACTTCAACTCTCCTGTGTTCATCGTGTCTGCACTCAGCTGATTCCTATCTGCTACTGCTGCCGGATTCCAGACCGCCTCAACTCTCCTGTGTTCAGCGTGTCTGCTCTCCGCTGCCTTCGTTATTACTGCCGGGTTCCAGACCGTCTCAACTCTCCTGTGTTCATCTTGTCCGCTCTCCACTGATTCCTATCTACTACTGCTGCCGGATTCCAGACCGTCTCTACTCTCCTGTGTTCAGCGTGTCTCCCCTCCGCTGCCTTCGCTACTACTGCCGGATTCCAGACCGCCTCTACTCTCCTGTGTTCAGCGTGTCTCCCCTCCGCTGCCTCCGCTACTACTGCCGGATACCAGACAGCCTCAACTCTCCCGTGTTCATCATGTTTCCAGTTTTACTTACTACTGCTTCCTGAGTATTGCTCCTTTGATTACCGGTTACCTTTCGTGCACTGCACCAACCTGATTACCGCTTCCATCCTCCAGTGGACTCTCCTCCTGCCGGCGTTCAGCCGTTCAGGTATCCCTGCACTTCTCCTTGACAGCCTGCTCTCCTGAACCGCGGTATGCATACTTTCCATTGACTTTGCTATTGTTTTGCATATCCGTCTGGACTGTGTTGTGTTCATCTCCAGAGTCTTCCATCTACTGAAGCTATTGTTACTATTGACTTTGTTTCCTATTACCTGGATCACTATAGTGACTTTGTATACTTCAAGCAGCGCTTGTCAGTTATTATTGTATTGTGGTTATCATCGTGGGATCAAGTTCTGTGTGCCGCCCGTGTATCCTCTGTATTCCATTCATCTCCTCGTGCCCCTCCTCACATATATATTGCAGTGGTACAACTTGCTGAACGCAGACCACTGACTCCTGTTCCCATTGGCACCAGTTTCAAGTATCCTCTCACATAAGCAGTGGTACAACTTGCTGTACGCAGACCACTGACTTCCCCGTTACCTACTTGCACCTGGAACCCATTCCTTCACTATAGACAGTGGTACAACTGCTATACGCAGACCACTGACTTTCACTACCTCCTCTCTACTCCTGGACATTCCTCCTCACTATAGCAGTGTTACAACTTGCTGTACGCAGACCACTGACTCTCCTCACATTTACTTTTCCATCTGGTTCCTCGTGTTCATACATCTAAGTCATTACCAGTTGCTGCTAGTCATAGACTTTCCTTGAGCATTCTCTCACCATCTGCTGATTCTCCTGTTCCGTTATCACCCTGCTACCAGAGGACCATAGTACCAGCTATATTACTCTGGTAAGAACATCATCTGGTGATATCCTGGGCAAAGACTCCTAGTGCCCGTGACATTTTGTGTACATGATGATACTTGAGATTACAAATTTGCAACCTGCCCCATCACTGAAACAGATATACGAGCCTCCGCCTCTCCCATTCTTTCCCTAATTTTCTGTACATCATGTCGAAGTAAGACAAGATCAGCCAGTGCCTCTCCTATTTTCTGCATCACACGTTTTTTCCGAGGTCTCAATAGCCTGTAGGACCTGCTGCAGTGTGACCTTAGGATCTATTGAGGATTTTGCAGGAGAGTATACAGCGGATGATTGTGAAGGCGCAGTATATGATGTATCACCACAACCACCAGTAGCATTAGAAGTACTAGAGAATCGTTCCAACCGCCCAGTTGTAGTGGCCTGGCTATGTTTACCCATAATGTTTGTAGCTTAATAGTATATCACTTTATACAGAAACACTAAGAAAGTATATTATATTCTCGTCTCTGGTATTACAATTAATCAATAGCTCCAAACGTTCAGATTTAACTTGGTACAACCAGTATTGATTCTGATATTCAGACTGCAATCTATTTCTCCCAAATAGTCAATTGCGGGGTTCAGAACATGAATCTCAAAGACCAATGTTGACTTGATAGTAAAGCAGATACATGTACCCCGACACTTACATCTTTTTCAGGAGATCCAGAAAAAATATTTTGTCCTTTTTTTTTTTTTTTTTACATTGATATATTTTTAGCAGAATTAAATACATATTATAACATACAGGTATCCATATCTAAAAGTCCTGCAAAGATTTTGAGGTATTATACAATTTAGTGCTCAATCAATTCAGAACACCATATTCTGTCATTAGGGACACTGTTCGAATCTTCTGCAAATAATATTTTCAGAGAAGTGTTTACTTGGGATTCATAAGTGTTTCTTAACTTATTTCAATCAGATACTGGATTTCAACGATTTCCTATATTTCATAGGAGCACTCTGAAATCTATTTTTCATCTCTGTTCCTTAGACATCAAGTATATTTATATTCAGGCACAAAAAGAGTTGTAGATCAGTAGTTATCCACCTGCTTACTTAGTATTAAAATGTCTCCTACCGCTGCTGATCACAGATGGCTCATTTCAATCCCATGTATGAGAAAATGACCACTGCTGCCAAGCACCAACACACCAATTACCAGAATGTCTCCAACCGTCACGGTCCAACAAGCAGCATACAACCACCTGACTCAGCTGAAAGCTGGCCCCAGGAAGAGATCCCCATGTAATTTGCACAGACATCTCCAGGCTACATAGTTCCGTCCACTCCACAACACCGAGACTCCACCAGCCACTTGGCAATAATCCCACTCTAAGCAGCGTTTGGATCTGGCAGACCAATCCCCTGAGTCCACAGAATCCCGCAACTCTCTACTGCTCTACGCCTCCATGCCAACTGTACCGGCATCTCCCAGGGAACATGCTGACGCCAGATCCTCCCAGGACATCCACTGCGTCCCAGCAACCAAAGGGCACACAACTCGGCAGCGCAAAGAGGCACACAGGTCAGAGCGCTTTTCAATCATCAGGCATTTTCAGTCAATCCGCATTGCATATTATCAGGAGCTAGAGACTGGAGAGCGTGCACTTATGCCCGCTACTCCATATTTATCCAAGCCACACACCCGACTCAATGATGTTTAGATCAGGGCTCTGTGGGGGCCATATAATCACTTCCAGGACTCCTTGTTCTTAATTATGATGAAGATAGTTAATGTCATTGGCTATATGTTTGGGGTTGTTGTCCTGCTGCAGAATAAAGTTGGAGCCAATCAGACGCTTCCCTGTTGGTATTGCATGATGGATAAGTACCTGTCTGTATTTCTCAGCATTGAGGACTCCAATAATCCTGACCAAATCCCCAACTCCATTTGCTGAAATGCAGCCCCAAATTTGCAAGGAACCTCCACTGTTGCCCGCAGACACTCATTATTGTACCCCTGGTTTCGACTTTTGAGGTGATCCCGTTTGCCTAGTTTCAAGCAAGAGATTCACAAATGGAACTCTTCTCCAAGTGGAAAATATCCCACCTTTGTCTATTAAGCCAGAGGGTGCATCACTCACTCCTTTGGTGGCTGAGGAGGGAGAACCTCTGCATAGGTTGCCTGTTCTCTACTTAGAAGTGATCTCTGGTGACTAAGTGGTAGAGAACTGGGAGGCAGACTTTCTGAGCAGGCAGACAGTTTACCCAGGGGAATGGTCTCTTCAGCCAGAGGTCTTTCTCCAGATTGTGAATGTCACGAATCAATGTAGAAATACAGCTAAGTAGCCATGAATAAGGTGAAAAAACATACAAGTTTATTGCTGAAGAGTCTGAACAGATGATGTAATAATGGTCTTGCAGAAATTAACAGGTATACAGCAGTTTCAGGTAAACAGCAGGTGTGAAAAGATTCCAGGCAGCAAGTACAGGGAAATGCACAGGAAAGTACCAGGTTCACAGATGAAACAGGTCAGCAGAATGTATGTTGAGATTCCAATGCAGCATAATCACAGGAGAAAAGCAGGAGGAAGAAACCACAGGGTGTAACATCAATAACCAGCAATGAATGCTGGGAGAGACAGGTATATATAGGGGAGATGAGAACACACCCAGGCTTGTACGCAAAGATCCTGGGACACAGACATCCTCACCATGCCAGTGCATTAGTAGTCATGGCATCTGCCTCTCAGATCAGATTTGAACCCTTTGTTGAAAGAGAATTAAAATTTCTGACCTGTAAGACTGTTTTACTTTTAGCCATTTCAATATATAGTGTATAGGTGTGTCCTTCAGACCAGGCCTTCCTTTCAACCTAAAGTGATTTCTAATTTTCACCTTAACCAAGATATAGGGATTTGGTCTTGGTCCACCACAGGTCTCCAGGGGAAGAGGGCCCTCTTCAATATCTGGATGTGGCCAGGGTTTTGAGAACTTATATTCAAAGGACTCACGATATTCACAAAACAAAGTCTTTTGATCTTGTATGAGCCCCATAAGAAAGATTGGTCAGTACGGCATGGGGTCTCGACGGAGCAGCTTTGTCGGATTGGCCCCTGGTGCACCGTTCACACATTTTACTAAATTTTGTAGGTTTAATGTGTTTGCATCTAAGGATGCCAGTTTCAGGAGGAAGCTCCGCACCGCCTCTACTAAGCATAAATCCCACTAATTGGATGGCAGAGAAAATAACATTTTATACTTGCGTTAAAGTTTTTTCTCTTAATCCAATGGGGACACCGGATGCACACCCTTTTACGCTTTTCTTTTCTTCTCCTCTACTCTGTCACGTGTGGCTTAGGGTATAGGATAAACTCCATATATGTTTTCAAGTCAAAGTTTTAAAGTGCCCTCTCTCCTGACTGCACTCGATACCCCAATGTCCAGTGTCCCCAATGAATTAATAGAAAGGCATTTAATGTAAGTATAAAATCTTAGTATCATTGATTTGCAAGGCCCCAGAGTGCTTCACAGTATCGGACAGTGGGAAACACAGGACATAGAACAGGGACATACAAGGTAGACAAAATTAATAGAGATGCAAAAGGTAGGGAGGGGGGTGCTCATGAGAGTTCTAACATTCTATTTGGAGGAGGGCATAGCTGAAACAAGAGGAACGAGTGTGGCTTAGAGTGGAGATTGGGATAGTGTGTGGGTACTATAAGTGGGAGTAGGGTAAACTCTAATAAAGGGATTTGTTTTCAGAAAGTAATTTAAAGATTTGAAGGCTGTGAGAGAGTCTGATCAGGTGCAGTGAGGTGGTTATGAGAGAGGAGGTGCAGGTCAGAGGGAGAGTATTTTGAGTTGAGATTTGTATGAAGGGGTGGTGGTGTGGGGTTCTGTAGGTAAGGGTGAGTAATTTGATTCAGACTTTAAAGTGTTCAGAAAAATGTATTTAAATAACAGTTTTTCAATTGGGATTCCATTTTTTTTATCCTTATTTACTTTTACCACTGTTGTTTCACCAGTATCATCTGAAACAGTAGTATCAGTAATATCATTAATAGTAGCATTATTTTTCATCTCATATTATTATTTTTTTCCTTAAACTCACCAGATGTATTTACTATATACTGAGCTTAATAAAGAAATAAATAAACTTTATTCTAGTAAACTTAAATAAAAGAAAAAGAAATATATATGTCTGTGCAAAGCTAAATCTACAATTCAACACAGCATTCACATCTTCTGAGAGATCATAGTTATTGCTTCTCTTTCTCCTCTAGTATGTTTCCCTTGGTAGAGATGTCCTCGGCATTCACTTAATTTGTAGTGAAGAATATTGGTGTTTTATAATCAGGGACCATCTTCCTTTTCTTAATCTTGTTTCCATACCTTTATGAGATATAATGATAACCCTGAACGCTTACGCTGTAAAATGATTAGCCACTTCATCTCCACTTGATAAACATGCTGTGGAGGATGATTAATATTATTATTCGCCGCAAGACTTCTTCCAGCTCCATATAGTCAGTGGGTCTAAAGATGAAAACGACCATACGCTTCCTCTCTGCAAACAACCTGCTGGATCATCTTCAGTCTGGCTTTCATTCTCAACATTCTCAACATTCTCAACGTTGACTAAGGTTGTCAATGATCTGATTACTTCTAAAACTAAACGCCATTACTCTCTCATAATTCTCCTGGATCTCTCGGCTGAATTTGACACCGTTGACCACTCTCTTCTTATACAAACGCTGCAAACCCTAGGTCTTCAAGACACTGTTCTATCCTGGTTCTCATCCTACCTTCTAATTGCTCTTTCACTGTTAATTTCTCTGGGGCCACCTCTGCTCCGCTTACTTCATCAGTTGGAGTACCGCAAGGCTCAGTGCTAGGTCCTCTGCTGTTCTCTATCTATACCGCTTCTCTTGGAAATCTAATAAGTTCCTTTGGATTTCAGTATCATCTCTATGCGGATGATACCCAAATTTATCTATCCTCTCCTGATCTCTCGACATCTGTGTTGTCCCGTGTAACTGATTGTCTTTCTGCCATTTTATCTTGGATGTCCTCTCACCAACTCAAACTTAATCTTTTTAAAACGGAGTTAATAATATTTCCACCCACCAATAAAAGCATACCTGACATTTCTATTTCTGTTGATAACATGACCATAAATCCCACCCCACAAGCTCGCTGCCTAGGTGTAATCCTCGACTCACACCTATCCTTTGTTCCCCACATTGACTCTATATCTAAATCATGTTATATACTTCTAAAAACATTTCCAGAATTCGCACATATCTCACACAAGACACTGCAAAAACCTTAATTCATGCACTTATCTCCCGCATTGACTATTGCAGTTCCCTCCTTATTGATCTTCCCCAAAACAGACTCAAACCCCTACAATCTATTTTGCATGCAGCGGCAAAATTGATTTTCCTTGCAAATCATTATTCCTCTGCTGAATCACTCTGTATGTCTCTACACTGGTTGCCTGTTTGCTACAGAATCCAATATAAAATACTTTTACTAACCTACAAGGCCATCAACAAAGCTGCACCAACATACATCTCCTCTCTTGTCTCAAAATATCTCCCAACTCGGCAACTCCGTTCTGCACAAAAACTGCGTCTCTCATCCACCCTCATTACATCCTCCCATTCTCGGTTACAGGACTTATTTTGGGCTGCACCCACTATATGGAATTCTCTCCCTCGCACAATAAGACTCTCCTCTGGTCTACAAACTTTCAAGCGTTCTCTGAAAACCCACCTCTTCAGACAAGCTTATAATATTCCTCAAACACCCTATTAACCTCACTACATTACCCTATTACCATCCGTTATACAATTTCACACAAGACAACTACCACATGACCAACATTGTTGTGTGACGGGATCATTTAGCTTATGAGTCACTTTTACCTTCTGCAGTCTGGCTAGACCATAATGCAAAATGTAGACTTAACCTCATGTATCAAACTCCCATTGTTCCATAGATTGTAACCTTGTGAGCATGGCCTTTCCACCTCTTTGTCTGTTTTACCCAGTTTGTTTATTAGTTTACTGTGTTTGTCCCCAATTGTAAAGCGCCACGGAATATGTTGGCGCTATATAAATAAATGATGATGATGATGGTGAAGACCGATAACATGACATAGTGTGATGTGACATAACATGACGTATTATAAATATTACATGACAATAAGACATGATGCACACTTGTAAAAAAAATCAGCTTATATTGAATAATATCTGCCAAGAATTTATAATAATTATGACTCATAGCTGTTTTGTATTTGTTTTTTTAATTTCATCTGATCAGGTATAAACCTGATTCAGATGGTAATCCTCTGCATTTCTCTGAAATTTTGCAAGCTTTCCTGCGGTAACCTCAAATTTCAGTCTTTCTAGACTCAGATCTTGATGTGTACAAACAGCATTAAAATACAGTTCAGGTATTTTATTTTTGAGTAACTCTTGTGCAATATATAATTGTAAACTACTTATGTTCGCATCAATCATTGCATAGATAAGAGTCTCATACAATAGAGGCAAAAAAACTATGTTACCCTTTAAAACAGCTGGAGTTAAAACCATAGGGTGCTGGTAACAGAGTACAGGACCCATTTTATCTGTTTATCTGTATGAGCAAACCTTTGTGCCAGAGCCCTCAAAAACACCCCTTCCATCCAAGACACGTCAGGTGAGTCAATGCAAGTAATGAATATGCAGCTGTGCACTGTAGCTGTACCATATATAAGATATATGTGGGCATGTATGTGTGTGTGTGTGTGTGTGTATATATATGTGTGTATATATATATATATATATATATATATATATATATACATACATATACAGTCAGGTCCATAAATATTGGGACATCGACACAATTCTCATATTTTAGGCTCTATACACCACCACAATGGATTTGATATGAAACTAACAAGATGTGCTTTAACTGCAGACTTTCAGCTTTAATTTGAGGGTATTTACATCCAAATCAGGTGAACGGTGTAGAAATTACAAAGGTTTCAATATGTGCCTCCCACTTTTTAAGGGACCAAAAGTAATGGGACAATCGACTCCAAAGCTATTTCATGGACATGTGTGGGCTATTCCCTCGTTATTTCATCATCAATTAAGCAGGTAAAAGGTCTAGAGTTAATTCTAGGTGTGACATTTGCATTTGAAATCTGTTGCTGTCGACTCTCAATATGAGATCCAAAGATCTGTCACTATCAGTGAAGCAAGCCATCATTAGGCTGAAAAATCATAACAAACCCATCAGAGAGATAGCAAAAACATTAGGTGTGACCAAATCAAGTGTTTGGAACATTTTTAAAAAGAAAGAACGCACCGGAGAGCTCAGCAACACCAAAAGACCCGGAAGACCACGGAAAACAACTGTGGTGGATGACAGAAGAATTTTTTCCCTGGTGAAGAAAAACCCCTTCACAACAGTTTGCCAAATTTAAGAACACTCTCCAGGAGGTAGGTGTATATGTGTCAAAGTTAACAATCAAGAGAAGACTTCACAAGAGTGAATATAGAGGGTTCACCACAAGATGTAAACCATTTGTGAGCCACAAAAACAGGAAGACCAGATTAGAGTTTGGCAAACAACATCTTAAAAAAGCCATTACAGTTCTGGAACAACATCCTATGGTCAGATGAGACAAAGATCAACTTGTACCAGAATGATGGGAAGAGAAGAGTATGGAGAAGGAAAGGAACTGCTCATGATACAAAACATACCACCTCATCAGTGAAGCATGGTGGTGGGGTAGTGTCATGGCGTGGGCATGTATGGCTGCCAATGGAACTGGTTCCCTTGTATTTCTTGATGATGTGACTGCTGACAAAAGCAGCAGGATGAATTCTGAAGTGTTTCGGGCAATATTAGCTTCTCATATTCAGTCAAATGCTTCAGAACTCATTGGACGGTGCTTCACAGTGCAGATGGACAATGAACCGAAGCATACTGCAAAAGCAACCAAAGAGTTTTTTTTTTTTTTGGTTTTTTTTTATAACTTTTTATTAGAAACATCTTTTCCCATAGAAAATGCATTACAGAATCTTGAGAGGTTAAACAGAAATAGATAACACGTGTTTACATACAATAGGTTCTCTCGCACTTGGGAGATAAATGTATATTTATCTACCTAATACTGCAAAGATGTTATTTTAACTTTTCAAGTTTGAAGGATATAAAGGGGGGGGGGGGTTATACAGGGACCAAAGGGAAGGAGGGGGGGGTGGGTAAATGATTCACGCATCCAGTAAGAGAACAAGTATGCTTGCTTAGGAATATCTTTCCATGTCTAGATTCCACTAGAACTGGAGTGGAGATTGATTGTAATATATGGCCCATGGGGTCCAAATTTTGTAGAAGGAGACAGAGGAGCCCCTCAGCACACTAGTAATGTGTTCCATCTGGTAAGTGTGCCAGATACGACTGCAGACCATCTGGAGTGTTGGTGTTGTGGAGCTTTTCCAAGAGGCCGCTATTTGACATGTGGCAGCACTTATGATGTGCCTAAAGAGTTTGTGAGCAGATTTAGTGAGGTCTGGAATGGGTAGTGGCAGTAAGATGTGCTTAGGGTCAGGTGGTATGTGAGCATTTAGGATTGTTGAGGCTAGAGCAAGAACTGCTGCCCAGTATGGGCGGATCCCGGGACAGTCCCACCATATATGCATGAATGTTAACCAAAGAGTTTTTTAAGGCTAACAAGTGGAATGTTATGCAATGGCCAAGTCAATCACCTGACCTGAATCCGATTGAGCATACATTTCACATGATGAAGACAAAACTGAAGGGAAAATGCCCCAAGAACAAGCAGGAACTGAAGACATTTGCAGTAGAGGCCTGGCAGAGCATCTCCAGGGATGAAACCCAGCATCTGGTGATGTCTATGCGTTCCAGACTTCAGGCTGTAATTCTAACCACAAAAGGAGGAGCGCAAAGCACCAGGTACTTAAAAGTTGACAATTTATTAAATGACAACGATATAAAACAGGATAAACAAAAATAATCAAAAGCTTATAACATTTGTATTAAACAGCTGCATAGTAGACAGGCCTGACCTATTACATTATCAGGATACTTGGCCACAATTGAATGATATCTAGTACCGTAAAATAAAACTGGCAATGCCGTTCAGGGGATCCAACCCGCGGGTTTGCAGAATTAAAATGATTTTGATAATCTTGGAGCTAAATCAAAGGTCAAAAAAAGCCACTTGTATCAATATTCCAAATTTAAAATCACTGTTTGGATGTTATCTTTTACCCACATGAGTACAGCTGGTTAATGGCAATTAGCCGGACAAGGAGGTGGCTTGATACGATATGCAATTAGAACATCCCCCGTAGGGTGCAATCGAACATAAGAGAAACAAGTTAGTGTTGTGGTTTGGGACGTTACCGGTGATAGTATTTCCAGGTCTAGTATCGGTAATCACATTGCTCGTGATCTATAACAGTGCCCAATAGAACTAGATTTTGTAGGCACTAGGAAAGTACATACGTATATACTTAACTTCACTTTGCAAATTCATGGATATCGAATCCCGATGTAAAGCAATTCGAAAGGCTCCAGCAGATATGATTGACAGTCAGCGGAAAGAAACCCAGCATAGATCCCAAATCCACTTTTAGTGGTAGGCTGGCCAGCACCTGATAAGGGTTTTGAGATATATCAATCCTTACTAACGCGTTTCCCGGCGTCCTGCCGCTTCATCAGAGGTAAGTAAAATGATTAGATCCAGCCGCGCTGGTTAAAGTACTGAGAAATAGTCACATGAAGTAAGTCACATGGTCAACAGCTGACCTTGCAAAGATTTCCGGCTCATTAACCATCAGTATCGGAGATATCCCGACTTTGTATTGTGAATCACGTGATCGTCTTTAAAATTAGGCTTTTTTCCGAATAAGGTTTCGGTTTGCAGGAGATCGTGACTTTCCGTGATGAATGACAGCGTGTCGGCTGCTTCCGGATGTTTAATTTGCAAAGTGAAGTTAAGTATATACGTATGTACTTTCCTAGTGCCTACAAAATCTAGTTCTATTGGGCACTGTTATAGATCACGAGCAATGTGATTACCGATACTAGACCTGGAAATACTATCACCGGTAACACCCAAACCACAACACTAACTTGTTTCTCTGATGTTCGATTGCACCCTACGGGGGATGTTCTAATTGCATATCGTGTCAAGCCAACTCCTTGTCCGGCTAATTGCCATTAACCAGCTGGACTCATGTGGGTAAAAGATAACATCCAAACGGTGATTTTAAATTTGGAATATTGATACAAGTGGCTTTTTGTGACCTTCAATTTAGCTCCAAGATTATCAAAATCATTTTAATCCTGCAAACCCGCGGGTTGGATCCCCTGAACGGCATTGCCAGTTTTATTTTACGGTACTAGATATCATTCAATTGTGGCCAAGTATCCTGATAATGTAATAGGTCAGGCCTGTCTACTATGCAGCTGTTTAATACAAATGTTATAAGCTTTTGATTATTTTTGTTTATCCTGTTTTATATCGTTGTCATTTAATAAATTGTCAACTTTTAAGTACCTGGTGCTTTGCGCTCCTCCTTTTGTGGTTAGATTTATCTTTTGTTGGACAGATCCAGATTCTGTCATAGAGGAGCAGCAGCACAAGGTATTTTGTAAGGGTGATTGCAGCGCCTAACATTTGTTCAGGCTGTAATTGACTGCAAAGGATTTGCAACAAAGTATTAAAAAGTGAAAGTTTGATGTAGGATTGTTTAGTTTGTCCCATTACTTTTGGTCCCTTAAATAGTGGGAGGCACATATAGAAACCGTTGTAATTCCTACACCATTCACCTGATTTGGATGTAAATACCCTCAAATTAAAGCTGAAAGTCTGCAGTTGAAGCACATCTTGTTTGTTTCATTTCCAATCCATTGTGGTGGTGTATAGAGCCCAAAATATGAGAATTGTGACGATGTCCCAATATTTATGGACCTGACTGTGTGTGTGTGTGTTTATATATATATATATATATATATATATATATATATATGTATATATTTATATATATATATTTATATATTTATATATATATATGTATATGTATATATATATGTATACACACATATATATATGGTAATAACTAGATGTATGTCCATGTATGAATGGTACCATTGATTTGCTCTGTCATGTTTGAATAATCACATGTTTGAATTCCTTATTTACTGTCTTTACATTTTCAGTTGGTGGTGGTAGTGACTTGAGACTTTGGACTGTGAACGGTGATCTTATTGGACATGTACATTGTAGAGAGATAATTTGCTCTGTTGCATTTTCTAACCAACCTGAGGGAGTGTCTGTCAATGTAGTTGCTGGAGGACTTGAAAATGGTATTGTTCGGTAAGAGCTTTAATATATCTTTATGGTTTAAAAAAATTGCAGTGGAGTGAGGGCAAGATTGTGGTTGGCCAATGGGTACCCCTTGCAGACGAGAAAAAGTAATTCTAATAAGAGGACAATGCATCCATCCATTACACCACTGAACAGTGCAGTCACTGTATTTAGAATCTATGGGGTCTGTTTATGACCCACCGCAGAATGGCCACTTTCATTTTTATCCGTTATCAACGCTTATTGCAGTAATAAGGGATGAAGTTTTGTGCCTATTTATTAAAAAGTCATGCCAAGACATCACATGTGAGAATCTGTCCCGGTGATGACTATCTGCCATTGAAAATTCCAGGTTCTGACTGAGAGTGTGTACAAAGCATGCGCAACATTAGTTCAGCAAATAAACTGATTCAGCTTTGCGAAGGGAGGAGCATCCAGGCTGCTGCCGGGGTATCCCAAAATCACTGTCCTGCATTACTCTCCCCATAGAACAGAACGCATGCGAATGGTTTATGGCTTGATAGATAGGCCACCATGTGTCTGTGCAGTGGCTCAGACTTGCCCGTGTTAGCAATTTTATCTATCTGACATCAGGAGAGCACAGTCAATATTATTATGCAAGAGGGCATTTCTCTCGTTCAGCATGAGTTGCTACTTCTACATTCCTTCTTATAAAACTCTGTAAATATGTGAGAGTGTGCTGCAGTACTCACGGATGCTTCGTCACCTAGCCCCCCTCCTAGGACAGATATGGCCTGCTGTCCACTGGAAGATTCAAAATATTATCTTGTTTCTACAACAGCTTTCTTTACAAACCATATAAACTGGAAATAATGTATTGCATTATATTACTATATTCTTCTTGACTATTTTGAGAAGGCTAGTCAAAGCAGAAAACTATTCTAAATATATAAATTCAGTGGCTACACCAGTGCTTCTTGGATTACTATGCAAAATGGGCCATGCCTTCTCCTCTTACATTGTTACCTGCCCAATTACAGTACAATATAGTAGGTGTACAAGTGTTAAAAAGAAACCTGTTATATCCTTGTTAGTTCTGACCTTGTGCTAAATTGCTGTTTAACAGTGCTGTGGTAATGAGTATGATTCCCAACCAGAGCCCTATCTGTGTGGAGTCTGCATGTTCTCCCCGTGCTTGCTTGGGTTTCCTCCCACCCTGTGCTTTTGTGCCACAGAATCTAGACTCTATGCTTCAATAGGGCAGGTATTGATGTGAATAAAAAATATTCTTTCTGCGCAATTTGGTGGCACTATATAAATAAATGATAAAAAAATGAATACAATTAAAAATATATGAAGTAATTAGATCAAGCCAGGCTCCTACAGTAGTAAACATACATTTCAGCTGTGTTAAGCAGTATCAAGCCCAGTGCTTGAAAGAGAGCCTTACATTTTACCATTAGAATATACAGCAAGGTGTACTCCAGCCTTAGAGTGTAGGGTGAGTGTGTAACCGACGATTGTTTCATAACGTTAACTCACTTTGTCAAGTACAGCTTACACTACCCATTTCCTTTTGCATCAACCATAAGGATGCCCTTAAAACAATGGAATACTGCTTCTGTGATACATTGTCTGTGTAATGTATGATTAGAGTTCATATTATTTGGCAATGTATTTTGTATTTGATTATTTGTGGCTATGGGCAATCCTGCGGCCCCTGCAGTACCACTTTTTGTTAGTATTTTGGGAAGAAATGGCTAGATTTCCACACATAATGTCACAAATTTTTGCAATTTTTTTTCTTTAGAGACATACATTTATGATCTTTTGATGATAAGGGAGGAAGGTGATTATACCGTTTATGAGTTTGTTAAAATTTTGAATAAGAATGATTTACATATGAAGTCCGAGTAAGGTATGGGGTTCCACACAAAAGAGTGAAATAGACAGCAAAATAGAAAATTTTACAAATGAAAATAAGTCATCCAAATTTGTTGAGTTTATTGTTCTGGAAATAAGGAGACATTGAAATCTTTTTTGTTTTTGTTTTTTAAAAAAGGCAAGCTGTGTCTTTTTAGACTCCTTGCTATAGAAAAGCTGGGATTTAAGTAATATGATGAGGTGCTTCTTAAATTAGGTAGAAGTGCAGTTAAATTTTTTTTATCTGTGTGAGTATTTATTCGGGTTAGAGACTACTTTTGATGTTTTCATATTTATGATATGATTTGGGGTTGTGTATTTTATTGCAGTAGGGTATAGAGATAAGGTATATCGATATGAAGGAATCTACCATAACGTTTTATTATGGAAGCTTAATATGCTGATTGACTGCCTCAATATTTTGCTAAAATAAAAAATAGGATTAACATATATATCCAATAAAAGTAGACATTTAATTTAACAAGAAAATATGGAGAAACATTATCTTAAGAAAAATTATAAAATAAATCCCAGGCATTTCTTGTAGCATTCTTTGCAAAACAGGTAAATATCATCAATCAAATGTAAACATTATATTACCATTCATATGAACAAAATGAATGTAACATAGCATTAAGGATTAATGTGGTTTGCTACTTTTTGTTATAGGTTATGGAGTACTTGGGATTTGAAACCAGTTCGAGAAATAACTTTCCCAAAATCCAATAAGCCAATTATAAGGTAATACACTATTTTGGTGAAAACAAAAAAAATGTCTGCCTTCAGTGGATTTCTTTCTATGTCATGAAACATTACAATTCAGTCAAATAATTTATTGCCACAAATGCACATTTTAAAACCTAAATCTGAAGTTGTTGTGTAAAACTAATAATGTAAAGTACCATCAATTAAAAAAATCATGGTTTTAAATGAAAACTATATAGGGTGTATTCAGTTAGCAGCGGAGTGCCCCTGGATTGGTTGTGAAGGCACTCAACAGCTATGTATCATCACAGATTTATCTTTGCCCCCCCATAGTGGTGCGAGGAGAAATCTGCAATGTTTAGGTACCTGAAAATGTGCACAGCCTCAATGTTTGTATACTGATCGTATGCAGTTGACTTCTCACCTTAACATTAAATAGGATAATTTTCACATTTCCTGTTCCTGCTATCTTGCAGTTCTCAGTTAGAGTTTGTGGGTTCTTGCTGGATTTTATTACAAATCTGTCCTGTGTTTGCGATACCTAATGAACTCCCTGATACATTATACATCACCTACACATTCACAAGTAACCTGTCTATTTGGAATTAGCTTTCAAATTTTGTATACTTATTTAACCATATATTGTTAATGCCACATTTGTTTGGGTACTAACCTACAAAGATAGCTATATTTGTGGTATCAGGTCAGGAAAGTAAACTTATTACTATAACAACGAGTGAATGCACAATATTAAGACCCATGTGAAGTTTTAAAATTTGTGGTCACTGAAACAAAACTCCTTTACTATTTGGTCTTTTTATTGACACTTTTAGCCAATTTGATTTATGGTTTTCAATCTTTGAATGAAAGATTGACAAAACTTTTGTTTTCTAAAAAGCAGTGCATCAGTGTTTGTAGAACAGTTCACAGTTTTGTTCATTATGTGTTTCAATAAAAAAAATAATATTTTTTTGTTTTCTTTCCCCCCCAGAAATATATTAATTATTCATTTTACTGATATTAGTATTTGGCAGGCTACTAAATCAATAAAGTACCAATAGTGGGTACAGAATTGTTATCATAGCTTCTAAATACCATTTGTCTGCACTTTTCAGTAGATTAGATTTGTTGGGTTTGTTTTGTGGAAATTATATGTTAAGCAGCAAATCTTGTATATCATTCAATACATGTTACTCCAGTTAACTTGCCCCTTTTCTGCTAACAAAATCTTTTTCCTTTCAGCCTTACTTTTTCCTGTGACGGCCATCATCTCTATACAGCAAACAGTGAAGGAACAGTGATTGGCTGGTGTCGCAAGGACCAACAACGCCTGAAATTGCCCATGTTTTATTCATTCCTCAGCAACTATGCAGCTTGTTAATAATACGAATGTTAAAATCTTGCTATATTTTCTGATAAAATACATGCTTCCATATCCACATATTAGTACTCTTTTACAGGGGACATTTGCTCAAATTATATTTTTTAATATGTAATGTAAAATTAAATATAGTTGAATTGCAGCATATTCCTTAATATTTATTTTTTTCAGCATTGCCTGTACCAGTATGGTAAAGTATCTAGATATCACTGTAGTGTCAAAATTGATTCTTTAAAGACAGTTGTCCACTTTAAGACAACCACAGTTATGTCTATCTCTGCACCCTGTGTAGCAAATCTGGACAGGTTTATTCCAGACCCCTTGTAACTTAAAGCCATTCTAGTATGGGCAGTGTGTTGTTCCCACATGGAAATAGGGTTGCGCATGCTGTGTGCTGATGTATGCCCAGGAACACCATAATGGTGATTTGGATAAATGGGAGAGACAGAGAACAGATGTTTGGTGGGTGATGGGCTGTGACTGCAGTACACATCAGATGCATACTGCATATGACCACAGTGACAAGCTGTTCAGGCTCAGTGTGCTGGGATTGGTCGTGCAGAGTTAACAGGAAAGAAGGGGACAGCATCACGGAGTATTTTAAAGCATTTATTGCTGTCTGAGAGATGAAGCAATAGGTACATTTTTCGCTAATGAATGGGTTCATTTTTGTCAGATTGAAATATATATATATATATATATATATATATATATATATATATATATATATATATATATATATATATATATATGTGTGTGTGTATGTATGTATATTTTTTTTTTTACATCTGTGCAGTATTTTGTGTTTCTGAGTAAGCTACTTGGGTCTCACATAGACTCTGTTGTTGATTCCCGACCCCAGGAGGTTATCACTTGTTGTGAAGCAGGGATTATAAATACAGGCTGGAATAGGTGGAGTAGCATAGGGACAGTTACCAGAACTGCAGCTGAACTGTAAATTCAGGATTCCTGCAATGTGTGTTGGGTAAAAATATATTGTTTAAAAACATGTGTCTATTAACATATGTTGCATTGAAACCTTAATATACAGCTTGCTATATTACCAGACTTATTAGTGTTTTCAAGCAGCTACAAAGTAACTTGTTGCACAGAAAAAAAAAAAAAAACAGGAGAGAAATTTCTGGCTTCTAAAATTGAAGGATTCTGGGTAATATACCAGTGCGCCAACATATAAAACAAAGAGAATAAAATCATAAATATTAGCATAGAAGCAAGGTCTACTGTGAAATGTGCATACACAGTTCAGGAAAGCCAGCATTCTAGTCTCTAGTTGTCTAAGCACCATGGGAGATGGCGGTACTAGACACCCCCCTAGCTGGTACTAGACACAACCTTCCAGCAGCACACCATGGCGCAGTGTGTCTCTCTCCAGACTTCCCTGGGTGCACACCCCAATGAAATGTGCTGCGCACGCCTATGCAAGTAAAAAAAATCTTTTTTTGAGAGAAGAATCCCCTGGGCTATGAGAAGGTACTATATTCCATATATATTTTTGTTTTGTTTTTTTACAGATATGTGCAGAATTTTTAGATGATGCATTTGTTAGCTCCTTTAAGAAGTGTGCATTATTTATTGATTTATTTTTATTCAACTGATTGCACATCTGAAATGACTGTAAACCATATGCAGCCCAACCACTTTTGAGATTAAAGACTATAAAACGGCAAGCAATCCGCTTTATGTAAATTGTAAATTGCACTGTCATGGATAATAAAGATATGCACCGATGATTGGATACAGATGAGCAAAAAAATATTTTATTTACTAAAACTAGAAAATTAGGATTCAATGAACCCATTTAGGTGGGGAGTGCTCACTCTGTACACGAGGGCACTCCCTGTGTCTGTCAGTGCTTTAGAGAGCACTGCTTGTACTTTATGAGCACTCACAGTGGGTTGAAAGCATCCTTAGTGCAATGCACTACAGAAGCATTGCTGGTGCCCCATGTATCAGGTCTTACTGTGTAACTTTATAGAAACGTTTTAGGATTTTTATGTCATAATATTTGTTTGCTTTGTTGTATTGGTTTATTTTATAATCCATTAAGTGTTGTTGTTTTGTCTTAGGTTTGTATTTTGCACTATAATAGCTGACATGTTAGAGTTTTTGTGGTTTATATCCTCCAATTTTGTAAGGGATCCCTTATTTGGCCTACTTTAGCTTGTTGACTTATACATGCTTTCTTTCAGTTTTCACTACGTATCTTGCTTTATCGTACTCGCTTATTTATGTGCTTTCCAGCAAGACCTGTCTTAATGCAGGCAGTTTTTTTTTATCTTATTGCACTAGGACACAACACAACTGTTCTAGTCTATCCACTGGATACAGTTAGGCTAAGTACACACTACCAAAAATGTCTCCCTGTGCGTTATTGTTAACCACTGAAAGTGAAGATCAGCAAGCTGATTCCTGTGTACAGACTATTGACATTTTACACAATTTAGCATCAGATTTGTGCTCTTCAACTGTCATAACTATCAGCTGAATAGATCGTGACCCTGCACATTCCATAGAGATCTGCCTACACTGCTGGTTGTGAGTGCATTCACACTGCCGAATTGGAACAACATTGTTCCATTGTTTACTGAGATTTTTAGTCTGTTTCTAAAATCAGATTAAACGATTCAATGTGCTTTGGAACGATAATTGTTCATAATTGGAGCATACACATTAATGCAATATCTGGTTGAATGGTCGTTTATCGTGTGATTGGCCTGATAATCAAGTGAAAAACCTGTAGTGTGTTCTCAGCCTTATAGACACAAAGCAGCTCTCTGATGTGTTCACGGACAGCAACCTTTGTCTTGGAGATATATATGCTTTGCTGAAAATTACAGAGGTGAGCCAGAAAAATAAAGCAAGGTGTCAAGTGAATGCTGTAGGAGCTAAAGTCACCTGAAAGTGGGCAAACACTTTATAATAAGTCTTCTTGTTCAGTATGTTTTCAGAAATTGCTGTGCTACATTTCTAAAATGTTCTACCAATAAAGGACCTATAGCTGTTATCTACAAGTTGTAGTTTGTGAATAATTCTGAATGTCTATATTTACTTGCTTCCACAATACTATTTTTATTTTTTGCTTTTTTAAGAAAGTACCCCTTTGTGTCAAAAAATAATATTGGCCCTGAAATAACCATTTTAAATGTCTCACTCACTAAAATATTTGTTGTTGGTAAAATTTACAATCTACATTTTGAGAGAAAAATAAGGAAACGAATAATCATAAAATCAACATTGCCAATTTTTATCTAGTCAACAAAGTTTAGTTGGCTTCTTGGTCCTTCAACTGAGCAAACACCCCAAATGAAACCAATGACAAATTGTTTTTGTTATAGCTGCCTACCAGATTAAAGTTGTGATAACTTCCACAAGCCCCTTTTTCAGTATTTTCAAAAGTTGAACAAGTAAATCCTATTCCTAAGAATTCTGAGCAGAGAAAAAGAAATTTCCCCCTTAATACCTGTTTGCAAGCCAATTTGTCCTTGAACACTGCCTTTCTAGCATAGCTAGAGACAGAGAAATGGAACCAGAGTTGTAGATAGCCTGTTTTTAATCTGGTAAGTTATCAGTGCTAGGATGTGGGTCAATGGCTGCGCAGTATAGGGCTTGGAGAGTGCCTAAACAGATCACCTTATAATGTTTATAGTGAGGTGGGTTAGACATAATCTGCAGGTCAGTAGAATTGAGTAGTAGTAAAGAACAATTTTATACCTGAAAGGTTCTACTTCAAAAAAATGCAAGCAAAAATTGGCATTGAAACGTATTTTTATTGGTTCTGTAGGTCGATGCTGGTTGTTATTCATGACTTCATAGCTAATTTATACCTTGAATTTTAAGAAGGACATTGCTTTGTTCACTTACCTTGAAATTCACTTCCAATTAATTAATTAAGGCCAGTATATCTCCATAAAGCACGGGGCATGTTTAGTCTTAAAAAAAAGAAAGAAAAAAAATGTATCAATTGGATAATGGATATCAAAAAAATACAAATGTATTTACATGAAAAGCAAAACAATCAAGCAAACACTAAAGCAAAAAGGTACTTGAATCTGGGTATACCAATAACTTGCAACCCACCTCTTTTGGATTTGCATCCACCTTTAATCCCCAAATCACAAAGCACAAATACCACAATTGGAACTAATATTTTAACAATAACAATGTATAGTTTATACAGTTACAAAGTCCACATGTAAAATTGTCTTCTGAAGCTTTGCAAAATGAAGGTTTCACTCTTTGTTCCGATATCCAATCCTCCAAACATATATTGTTTAACCAGTGTAAATTCAATAAAACAATTTATACAATAATATCAGTGAATAAAGTTTATTCTAGATCATCAGCAGCAGCTATTTATATAGCACCACTAATTCCGCAGCGCTGTACTCACATCAGTCCCTGCCCCATTGGAGCCTACAGTCTAAATTCCCTAACATACACAGAGAGAGACTAGGGTCAATTTAATAGCAGCCAATTAAGCTACTAGTATGTTTTTGGAATGTGGGAGGAAACCATTACAAACAGGGGGGGGGGGGGAACATACAAACTCCACACAGTTAAGGCCATGTCAGGAATCAAACTCTTAACCCCAGTGTTGTTAGGCAGAAGTGTTAACCCCTAAGTCACCTTGCTGCCCAATATAGTCAAACACTTCAGTATCTCCAATTATAAGCGTGTTGGAACACAAATCAAGTATTTATGGGAGAGACATTTTCCTTCCACTTTAACACACTTACTAGAGTGTAGATGTATAAACGTCTGTAGGGAGGTTCCTTTGAAGGTTTTTCCAAAAGTTACAATGCTTTTTTATTTCCATTCTCCCACAATGTTCCACCAGATGCCAAGTAATGATAAAGAACAATATGTAGTGTAATATGTAACAACAAATCAAAACACTGTTGGGAAGCGCACTTTTTGCAAAAATAGTGAAATCCCAATAGTATTCCAAGTACATGGTAACGATTATGTATTTATAAATACCTATGTCACCTCTTCATCAGAGTGGTGATACCCTCATTGATTATGCACACGGTTTACATTCTTTCTAAATATGTAAATGATTTTCTTTTAAGCTTCCTTTATTCTGGTGAATTCAATCCTGCTGTTGTATATGGGATTTCTTGATTACATTTTACTGAATAATGAAGAAGAAATGCTGATGGTGCATTACCTTTTTCTTGCTCGTTTAAAAATCATGTTCAAAATACTTAAGAGATAGCTAAATATATCCCGGATACAAGATGAAAAAAAACCACATAAACGAAAGCCCTGTCTGATGGAAACTGCGGGAAGCCGTTAATTACTTTATAAGCTTTCCAGGATGGTGTACGATCCTCCATATGTATAATGCCCACTGTGACTAGATCACTTAGAAGTAACTTATTGTATAAATTTATATAAAGGAAATAGCACAGGGCGCTTTATTATATAATTGCCAATGCACTTATCTTTGATATTGTGTATATTTTGATGTAGGAAATCTTTATTTCTGAGACCAGGGGAGAATTTTTTTTTTCAGTTTTTTTACCTTGCTATAGGAAGTGCATTATTTCTGATGTGTGTGTGTGTGTGTGTGTATCTCTCTCTCTCTCTCTCTCTCTCTCTATATATATATATATATATATATATATATATATATATATATATATATATACATACATACATACACAATAAGCCTTTGTTTAGAAATTGTATATGCCTTGTTTGGGGTTTGCAACTTTTCTGTTGGAAGAAAGCACCCATGCTAATCTCATGTTTATTAGACCTTTTGATGTGAGTGTCCAATACCCCTTAAGGGAAAGGAAGGGGTAATTAGATTTGCTGTCAGATGTCCACTGTAAGATGCAGGAAATCACAGCAAGGTTTTAGGGTATCACAGATAAGCGTAAATATTGTTAGCTTTGCATTGCATGTAATTCCATGTTTGGATAAACAAATTGCATCTTGATTCTAAAAATAGCCTGTGAGGCTGTGTCTAAAACTGTACAAAAAGAGAGCCCTTGTAAACTGAAATGTATCATTCTGATGTTCCGTCTGACCTGACCACTGATGCCTTTAATCAGTGGAACTGTCCTTGTCATGACACTTGAGCGAAATAAACATCACTCTTTGCTTCAAGACCCTGCTTGACAACTTCTTTAATATTGCTGTATTCCTGTGACCTACAGATTAGACCCTAAATCTAATCTGTCCTCTAGCTGTTTCTGAGGATTGGACCCAGCTCTTCAGTACCACCGCTCTGCCACTACCCAGCAGCTCTGGCCAGTGTGATAGACCAGGGGGGAATCCATCCACAGTACCCTGATCCATGGTAAGCGGTCAGGGGTACCAGCCCAAGTGTACCAGCATGGGAGTACACTAGCAGTGACAGTTACCCAGAAGAAAAGTGGTTCTGGACTCCATAAAAGAGTCCAGTGGTGGCAACATAGACCCCCCTGCAGCGTATCCTGACTTAGACGATAGTGAGGGCTGCAGGGAAGAGTTCTCTCACTGGGAGGCATGAGGTGCCAGGCTGGCGGCAGCCTTCCAGCAATGAAGGTGGGGAATGTGACCTGGCATAAAGGATTGTTGTACCGTGTAGCTAGGAAGGTAGATGGGGATAGACCAGCCCAGGAACAAGTTCAACTGGTGGTACCATTTGGTTTTTCTGTTTAACCTTTTAATAGCAAATACCTTATTTCTGATATATATCTGATACAACCGGTCTTTGTTTTGAGGGCCTTTTGAATAACTTGGTGCATGGAAGCGCTTTGTTGTTCCTGTCTTTGGTAATCCGTATCCTGCCACTGTCTAAGGAAAGGATTTGTGTTGATTGGCAGCACGGTGGCATAGTGGTAGCACTTCTGCCTCACAGCACTGGGGTCATGAGTTCAATTCCTGACCATGGCCTTATCTGTGTGGAGTTTGTATGTTCTCCCTGTGTTTGCGTGGGTTTCCTCCGGGTGCTCCGGTTTCCTCCCACACTCCAAAAACATACTAGTAGGTTAATTGGCTACTATCAAAATTGACCCTAGTCTGTACCTGTCTGTCTCCCTCTCTCTCTCTCTCTCTCTCTGTCTGTCTGTCTGTGTGTGTGTGTGTGTGTGTGTGAGAGTGTGTGTCTATATCAGGAAATTTAGACTGTGAGCTCCAGTGGGGCAGGGACAGATGTGAATGAGCTCTCTGTACAGCGCTGCGGAATCAGTGGCGCTATATAAATAAATGGTGATGATGATGATGATTGGATCTTTTGATATGTGATGCCTTTTGAAGGCAGGAAGGGTTAATTAAGACCTTGTTACTAGATTTCCTGTGTCTAAAAACCAAGATACAAGACATCACTGGATTTGTAAGAGATCACAGACAAGTGTAAATATCGTTAGCTTTGCAATGCATGTAAATCTATGTTTTGGTAAGGCTAAAAATGGCCTGTATCCAAATCTGTGTACTGTCTTGTACACTCAAATGTATCTTTCAGATTTCATCTGACCTGAGCGCTGTTACCTTCAACCAGTGTTTGAGCAAATAAACATCACTTGCTTCATAGACCTGCTTGAAAATATCTTCCATGCTGAAAATACTGTGACCTACATATTAGACCCAAACTATAATCCGTTCTCCAGCTGATTCTCAGGTTGGATCCATCTCTCCGGTACCACCGCTCTGCCTGCTACCCATGCAGCCCCGGTCAGTGTGATTGGCCAAGGGGGTCCAACCACAGCAACCCTGATCTATAGTAAGAGGTCAGGATTACAAGCCCAAGTACACCAGCAATGAGGTACGCTAGCAGCGTCAGTTACCCAGTAGGAATGTGGTTCTGAGTGCCATAAAATGAGTTCAGTGGTGGCATCAGGCCCCTCCCACTGTGGCAGGAGGGGCTATTCGTGATAACGAAAGGGGATGGTGGCAGAGTAAGCCCAGCCAGTTCCCAGCAACAACAGACAGGGTGGCATAGGCGGTCCATCCTGTCACAGATTTCTGGTGGCAAGCGGTAGGATAACCGCAGGTGGCTTATCGTGAACCAGTCAGGAGAGCCGAGTTATTCAGGAGAGGAATAACTACAGCCAAGAGAACGCACAGGATGTCTGATTACACCAACGTGTCCAGGGCTGATCTTGACACTCTGTGCAGTGCCAAGGGCATTGACATCAGCCATTCGCCTAACAGGTCGGAGATGAGAGAGGCGCTGAGGGAATGTCACCGACAGCATGATACCCCAGACAGCTGAGATCCCTGCTCAACAGCCTGCAGAGACCTCTACGCAGCAGACTTTACCTGCACAACCAGCCTCTCTGTCCTATGATGAGCGCAGGGCTGCCGGGTGTTATGGACCTTTGTAGAATTAATCCAAAAACGAAGTCTCCTCAGAATATGTTCTTTATTTATGTATGCGCAATGCAAACCATTCAATTCAAAAAGAATAATGGTAACTTCACAATACCTTTGCAAGCCTTTTATTTCTTAAAACCACAAACTAGTACGTAGATAAAAGCATCATATAAGACTTTTGACCAATAATATCTCTCCATCAGGAACCATCAATATCTTCCCCTCACCCCCCCCCCCCCCCAGATATAGGCATTAATCCAAGTTAATCTTGCCACATCTTATCATGTGCTAACTTCAATGTCTCATAATACCACAACTTCCCTATTTATCTATGGAGGGCACATTTCCTTTAGATATATTACTTCAGCACTTTTTGTAGACATACCCTGAGCAATATGTCTATACAAGAATAAAACAGCTTAATTTGCAATACTTGTTTATTCAGGTAGTTTTCTTAACTCTTAACCTAACTTTATTTTATAACCAGCTCCCTACTCAACTTCCATTTTGTGTCAATTGACTATCCATATCATTCCTCTCTCTGTTGCTAATAGCAACATACTATGACAATTTACACAAATCATATGATCCTCTCTCTGATGCTAAGGGAGGATAATGGAGACAAACAACAAAGGAAAAAGGTAAATGAAGTTGTGATAGGTTAATCACAAATACTTGCCGTATCGGATATTAGGGAGCCCTATCTAGGATCATAGGTGTCTACAATTTTGACTATATTATTCATATGGATATCCAATTTTCTTACTATTCCTTTCTACATGGTTTGATGAACATCAATAATCATATAGTGAATCATGTTCTCCCCTTATAGTCTCAATTCGTCCATAATCATTTCTCTCCTCTACTACCTACATCCTTAAATATTCTCCTCCTCCACCTTCAACAGATTCCTCCTTAACTTTCACCACTTTCCTTATTCCTGAACAGCATAATAGGAAAAAACTAAAAACAAACATATACTATCATAATAACCAACAATCCTATCACCACATACTGTAAGATTCCCCTTATCATTGCAGGAAACCTTTTACCAAACCAACCAAAGGGACTCCATCCTCCTTGTCTAAAATCTTTTAGACTGCCCTGTAATTCCTGAATTTTAATCAAATGATCATGTACCTCCTTCTGAAGCCAATATCTGATCCACAGCCATTCTATTCTGTAATGCAACCTTTCTGATTTGGGACACTTCTTCCATTTCATTTATGGCTACAACTATCTCTCCTACCATGTCATCCATAATTATACCCTGTAGGGAATTTAGTCACAAATTTTGAACACTTAGTATACCCCACTTCCTGACCTGGTATCGGAATGTCTGTTACTGCCTCTGCTGTATATTTGTCCTTTATCCCACGGCCTATTACTTCTGTATCTCTTATTGTTCCATAAGTTGCACAATTCCAATCCATTTTATCTATGTCTTGTTCTGTGAGAAAATGAGCTACTAAAGGTATACCTGATGTAGCACTTACTGGCAAATGTGTACATACCCAACAATACCTTTCATTTCATGCCATCTTGCTATGCATTTTCAACACAGAATTGACATTTCTACCTCTTCAATTCTCCTATGCATTTCTCTTTTCTTTACCTCATGACCATTGTTTTCTTTACAATATTTGACACATCTTTCCTCCTGGGCTGATATGCAGTACTTACAAATACACATCTCAATTGGGGACAGATCAAAACAATATTTTCTTTTATACCTTCCCATCAATGATTGTTCTGGAACTTTCTCCCCTCCCTCAATGGTGGTATTATCTGCCTATCTGTTACATGCTATCATAATAGTGACATCAATAGCAACAAACAACATTATAGCAATTACAGCCCAAACACATATGGCTATCAACATCTTCTCTGTGTTTTACCTCCCAGCCATGTTGTTAGAGGGATGTTTTCTTCGCAAAGCTCGTCCTTAGGTTGCTCCAACCAATTTGTCAGTCTCTGCTGTTGGTGAGTGCTACGATTTTATTATGATCGCAGTAAAATATATCAATATCACTCACTTGTAGATAGAATTACTTGCTGGTTGCTCCTTCATTGTATATGATGCACAAGTCTTCCAACAGATATTCTGTAGCGTCAGTACTTTTAGGAGAATTTACCTTCTTACAATGAGAGGCGTGAATCCATGCATAGTTCTCCTTCACCTTTATTGCTGAGGGCGTGGTCAGCAGAATCAAATAAGGTCATTCCCATCGGTCAGTCAACGAACCAGATCTTAGAAAGCTTCTGATCATTACGTCTTCACCAAGTCGAATGTCATGACAAGCCTTGCCTGTTGGTATCGGCTGTGTGCCTGTCACAGATGCTTGAATCTCTATCATTTTGCTAAGTGAAATGAAATAGTTCACAGTTAAATCATTTGTAGCACTTAATTCATGTGTGGGAGAATCAACAACATTGGGCAATCTTCCAAATAAGATCTCATATGGGGAAATCTGTCCTCTGGGTGTTATTCTAATGCAATGTAGCACTATGGGCAGAGTCTTAGTCCATAATAATCTGGTCTCCTTGCATATTTTTGAAAGTTTATTTTTAATTGTACCATTGTATCTTTCTACTTTTCCACTGCTCTGAGGGTGGTAAGAGGTGTGAAGTTGCTGATTAATTCCTATTAGTTCACACATTATCTGAAACACCTTTCCTGTAAAATGAGAACCCTTGTCCGAGGATATGAAATAAGGTATACCATATCTACATACAAATTTCTGTACTAGCTTTTTGCTGTAATTGAAGCCATATTCCTGGCAACTGCATAGCCTTCAACCCAACCGCTAAATTGATCTACACATATCTTCAGAATCTGTGATTTCCCTAACAAGCCTCGCTCACAAACGGGAATTTATCTTGTAACATTTCTTTATGGGCATACCAAACCCCTCTAATTTATGAGAAACATTCATCAGCGTCATTTTCACATATATTAAACTGCTTGCAACATCAGCATTTTCTCACTTCCACCTTACTCTATTTCACAGACATAATTATTTTTCTCTACTTCAAAAACAGTAACTGTTTTCTCCTGACACTTATTAAACATCTCCCTCCCTCACTTATAGAGGAAGAAAAATTAAATGATATCTTCTAGCCTACAGTTGGGGAACTACAAGTCCCAGCATTAAACAAATAATATGCTTCATTGTCTTGTTACAACTCCGGAAACATTAAAATCACTCTTGAAATATTGACACAAACTGAAGAATCTTTTTATCAATTTTACACACATCGTCAGATAACCAAAACCACAACCCCTCTTCCTTTCTTCACACACTGAAGTCTTTTACACAGAACAAGGTGGGAGATTCCATTCTCTCAGCTGCGCAGAATCACACATACACTGTACAATGTCTCTCCTATGCAGACACACCTACAGTGCACAAATTATATGGCTTTGAATTTCAACATCAAAAGTCTGCCTTATGCAAACGCTCAAAATACTAGTTAACTATTTTCCCTATACATGTGAGTAGCAACTAACTTCTTCAGTAAAACTTGTTTTTTAAATCATCTTAATGACCGTTTCACAACACAAATAATGCTAGTCACTATAGTTACACCTTCTGTCTGGGTCCTTAATTTTTCAGCATTCCACATTTTACACATTTCTATCAAAGGGACACCTGGATATTCCCTATCCCATTCCCTCAAACACTGCACACTCTCATACTTTCGTAACATCACGCTTCCTGGGCAGCCATAAGGTATAAACATTCTCTGTTTATCACCAACCGAGGAGCCTCCCCCCAACACGAGTCACTATGTTTTCTTTTCCCAGGGTACTCGTAATGTCAAGTCTGGAATTCTCTTCCGACTTTGGGAGTTTGGGTGCAATCACCTCTAGCACCCTCCTCAGTCACCACGTCTGATGATACGGCTTCAACAACCACAATACAGCCTCTTGAAATCTGAGAGGTGTCCCGACACCCAAGTCAAAAGAGTTTCCGAGTTCTCCTTCGCTTGGACCCTCAATAAAATCAATTGCTATACGGGTTTAAACAGTTTCACAACCAACATATTCTCACATAGTATCTAAAGAGATGGAACAACAAATGTATTCTACTGGTTTAAACAGCGCAACAATAATATCCTGTCTGTATAGCTCGCTTGGTAACTTTGGGTACATATTTTTCCCTGATATTTTATTTATTAACGGACATGTAAGTGGCCTATCCTGCTAATGTTTTCTTGTAAGAAATCATATATTTTCCACTATCCTAATCCTATTTGAGTTCTTTAAATAGGTGGGGCAACCATAACTTCTAGAAACCATGACTTCTAATTATTGCTGTACAAATTGTTGGATTACAAATTCTGTCTTTATGTCACTGAACACTCAGTGTCAATTTCCATCACTGCTACCCTGAGCAATATGTCTATACAAGAATAAAACAGCTTAATTTGCAATACTTGTTTATGCACGTTGTCTCGAACACGCTCCCAGCTGTCGTGACTTTGGGGTGTTTGCTGTATGAGGTCACACATGATTTCAGCCCGCAGTCTCTCTCACCTATCACACAGGTTCTAGACCTACAGAATCGCCCACAAACACAGCGCTCTCACACACCCAGACACTTCAAGGTTCAGCCACCACCTATTAGTACGGGCAATAGGACCCCAATATACTGTCCCACACAGGCTTCTAGTTATCCACAAACTAACAAGCCCCACACCAGCACACACAGGGTTAACTCTCCACACCTCCAGACTGTTACACAAATGTAAATACAAGCACACACAGCTTGTTAATCAAATGTATCAACAAACCACACACTGGCATTCCAAGGGTTAACCTGGTCGAGCAATCTCTCTTCTAAACAGGGAATGGATTCTTTAGAGTATCAAGGACGCAACTTATTAAATTATAGATTTAATATACAAAAAGTACAGGGCATTCAGATATAAAGAAAAATAATGAATAAACAATATATTGACATAACAAGCGAAAACAGTTTAAAATAAAAAGGGTTACATTCAGATTTGCACTTACGTGAATTGCATTCTGGGCAAGGGAAATTTGGATAGGAAGATGGACAGCTTATCAATGTGAAATGATTTCCCAAAAAGTCTGACCCCTTGTCCTTCCAGAACACAGATTTTTAAGCAAACTCAAATGGGACTGCATTCACAGAGGCAGTGTGAATGCTAATGTGGGGGCGGAAATGTCCCCTGGGTGTCACCTCAGGTTTGTTCAAACTATTCCTAAGTTTTGTCCGGTCTTAGCTTTCCTCAGATACCTCCCAGAGACATAACTTTCCCTTCAATAAACCAATCATAATTTCCCGCCCATTTAAATACCAAATATGATGGGATTACAACAATATCCAATCTCATCCTGAAATACACGTGACTATGTCTGTTCCCTGTGTAGTTGGTATCTATGTTTTAAAACCCTGGTGTTGTTTTTGTTCCTCAGTACGGAATGGCAGAGGGATTTTCCAAGATATGAAAAAGGAAGGCATTTCCTTTCAAGTTCATATTTCTATATACCTGCATAAAGACCATGCAGATTTTTATACCAGAGTCTCCAAGATTTTCACCTAGGCATATGGCTCTCCAATTTACACCCAGGGGTTAGTTTGTGTTTACACTACCTATTGAAAGGAAGTAAATTAGCTAGGGAAATACATGATCAAATACAATGGATGTCTGTGATCTGCATATCTTAAGCTGGTCTTTACACAAAGGGTTTGCCTAACTCAATTACCTCCTCCTGGGCTCATTTGGTCACACATTTATCTGAGTTGAAGATCAGGTTAATTTAGGTATTCATGCAAAGATTTATTTGGGCCCTGACATTCAATATTCTATTTCAGCATATCAGATTTATGCTCTCATCCTGACACACATAGTTTTCTTAACTCTTAACTTTATTTTATAACCAGCTCCCTACTCAACTTCCATTTTTTGTCAATTGACTATCCATATCACCGGGCTAAAGATCCAGCTGCATTATCAGAGACCATCGGCGGTCAGGATGGAGAGGAAGCGCTACAGCTGTGGGAAAACCGGTCATTTAAGGATGGACTGTCCCACAGCCCCAGCACCCCAGACTCATGCCCCTAATCCGAGTCCTGGGGTCCGGCTGACTTGCTTAACTGGCAAAGGTGAGCCAATAGAGACTGTTTCCACCCCTGCCAGCCCAATGGAATGTGGCGTGTCTGAAAGTGACTCAGTGGAGAGAGTCACTAGTGTGCCCAAAAGACCCTCCAAAAACATGTGGAGGAAGCTGCAGCTGGTTCAAGTGGGACCCCTGCAGGGTGAAGGAGTGAGATACAATAATATATCAAAATATGGGTACTATGGGATCAACAATTCAGATTAAAAACCTATTGACCTGCAGCCTCCGTTAGGCAACCTGCTGGAGTTGCCTCTACAAAAGTATCAAATAAATAAGTACGGATGCGCTGGACAAATAGTATTAATACATTTTATTAAAATTACACCATAATAAAATACCCACAGCTCAAGAAAATAATAAGCTGCTAAACATCCAAAACATCTGTGCTGTTATTAGAAATCTATATAAGGACATTCGAAATATGTAATTCACATTTATGAGTTATGCGCATAACATCTAAGATTAATTCTATATATTCATACTAAGACGTTAGTGCTGGCCCCCCCTCGTTTTTAACCCCTCTGTGCTGGCCCCCCTCATTTTTTAACCCCTCTGTGCTGGGGCCCCCTCGTTTTTTAACCCCTCTGTGCTGGCCCCCCCTCATTTTTTAACCCCTATGTGCTGGCCCCCCTCGTTTTTTAACCCCTCTGTGCTGGCCCCCCTTCGTTTTTTAACCCCTCTGTGCTGGGGCCCCCTCGTTTTTTAACACCTCTGTGCTGCCCCCTCCCCCTCCCCCTCGTTTTCCCCCCTTTACTTACCTTTTCCTTTTCTTCTCTCTTCATTTTTGGTCCTCTCTGCTGCTCTGCTCCTTGCAGACTGACTGCCGGGGGCGTGACATGATGACATCACGCCCAGCATGCAGTCTGAAATGAGCACAGAGGAGGGAGGCGCTCACGTGAGTATGTTTATATATTGTTAACTACCCTGCTCCCCCCACCAATGACCGAGCACCCCCCCCCCCCCCCCCGCCGGGGAAAAAAAAATCGTTTTGAAAAAAAATTAGTTTTGAAAAAATAAAATAAAATAAATAAAATCGTCGGCACGAGGGCCCGGCCCGGGCCCCATTGGTATGCCCGGGCCCGGGTAATTAGTACCCGCTCCCCCCCACTCTCGGCGGCGTTGAAGCTGTCAGGGGTACCAGCCCAAGAGTCACAGCACGGGAGTACACTAGCAGCAACAGTTACCCAGTAGGAACGTGGTTCTGGGCACCATAAAGGAGCCCAGTGGTGGCAACAGGCTCCTCCTACTGCGGCAGGAGGCATGTATTCGGAATAACGGTGGCAAAGTAAGCCCAGCCGGTTCCCAGCATCAACAGATAGGGTAGCATAGGCAGTCTTTCCTGTCACAATAGGTATAGGTAATGCAATTATAATTATTTAAAATAACCATTAAATGTGATATAGACATATTAACCGACAGGTGGGTCAATAAATAAAAAAAATAAAAATAAATCTAAAACTAAAACTTTGTTTTCAGCCTCAGTAAACCGTGGACCGCGATTTGAAGTGCTTAATCCCTTGTCTAGATCTTCTTCTTCAGTGGAATCCTGGTGACCCATGTGCTGTTCCTCTTCTTCCTCAGGAATGGCGGCTGGATCACTTCTTGTTCTTCACTAGTCTGTTGACCAGGTCTCTCTTTCTCGCTCGCCTCCTGTGGGGAAACAAATGTCCTATGCTCCCTAGACATACTGTAGAATAGAATATTAATGTGAAAAAAAACTTTTTTTAAATAAAAGCAGTTATCTCTATGGTGTCCAGGTGCGAGTACAGGACAAATTCAAATGAACAATCAGCTGCAGGGAAACACGATTTCTGTAACCAAGAACTGGGTCAGCAATGCCAGATCCACAACAATAACCAGCAAGCTCAGCAAAATCGTAGAAATGGCCGTGTGTAAATTCACGCCAAACGCCAAACATTTTAATAGGGCATGTACCGAGGCGTGAAATGTATCAATATTATGTTAATCATTCACATCTGATAGTATAGCATTAATATATTCATATTTCTTCTATATCTATATGTGTTCTGACTAAAAGTACAAGGCCATTATTTCAAACAATTCTGACGTTATTAAAATGACAATTTCATGGAGTGTAATTGGATTAATTTGAAATAAAAATTAATTTTATAAATAAGACTTGGATGTATATGTGTTTTAGATGAAATTAATGGAAGTACCTTGATATTATTGAACACATATGCCCTGTTGTATTACAAAAAATGGATACTGTTAAAATATTTGCATGTTAGTAATTGGGCCGCAATCATTAAAAATATATTAGTTTACGTTACAGATATGGCCACGTACCTTCTTATGATTACAAAGGTCGCGGGAGGGGCTATGGAAAAAAATGACCGCAATATTGTTTTTTACTTAGGTGGTAGGGATATGTTAAAATGGTGGCAAGATCAATCAAAGTTCATTATTTTACATTAAAAATGTGGGCATTCACTACTTGATTACATGGCTTTCGGTAAAAATTATATCAGTGTTATGTCGGGATATAAAAAATGTCATCTTTGTAACTATGGTGGAATTTTGTGATGTAGGTATTTAGTGTTGTCTGCATTGAATATTTCGATTTTATGGTTGTAATGGAATTATATATGTTGGTATATTAAGAATGTCATCTTTACAGAGATGTAGGTGTTTTCAGTTGTACACATTATATTGGTCGGGATTTCATGTATATTGTTATTAAACACCTGTCTATCATTTCTATATTGTCAAACAGAAGGGGGCACTTCCATAGTGTATTATCAAATGTAAAAAGTTTTTTCATAAAACATATAATTTTGCACATACCAGAGCACAAAAAAATCTAAAGCATATCTGGTTACATATCAGCCTACCTTACTCTTCCTTCTAAAACATCCCATTCAGGACAGAGCAGCTCTCCCACATGTAATCAAGCGTTTACTCCCTCTATGCGTTTCGGGTCAAGTGACTTCTTCGTCAGGAAGGGTGTGTCAGCCACGTATTAGACAGCTTTTATAGGGCCATGTTGTACTAGTATCCAATTGATGTACTCTATCGTTTGTATTAACCTCTTATTGTAGTATAGCTAATCACATCTTATCGGCACAAATCATTACATAATCAAAAGAAAAGAAAGCAAGACAAACATATACCATTAAATTCCCATTATCAGTAAAAATACATCAAAAATACATATAATTTTTTTTTAAAAAATACATATAAAAAAGCATTTACAATACATATAAAACATGCATATAAAAAAAACTATATGAAGTATAATTCCTTTTGACTCCTGTTCATATGAGATGTGAATACTTCTCTCACCATATGATAAATGTATTTGCCTATCATAAGTTATTGACAAAAATATACTAAGGCTCTAACATTCAAACCTGGACCTTATTAGTATGTTCACTACACTTGTAGGTACTAAATCAACCTATTGAATATACCAATTCAATCAACAATTTAAAAAAAAAAAAAATATTCTTAAAAACTAGGGGTCTATCACTTCACATAAATCCATATATTGATTACAGAATCTGTATTTTTTAGAAGGGTATTATTATTATATTACTCCTCTATGTATAGTAATACCATATACCTTGGAGCGTGAATAATACGCGGTCTCTGTCATCACAAGAACGGAGCAATTTCGCATCCCTCATTCAGCCCAAAGGGGGCAAATGTATTTAAAGTATATATCCAATAAGTCTCTCTTTGTGCTAATTTCAAAAGTCTGTCACCTCCTCTTTTATCAACCTCCAACATGTTCTATTGCCTTGAAACGTAAAGATCCAGGATCTGCATTATGAAATTTAGAGAAGTGCCTGGGAATACTATGATTTTCAACTTTATGATGAATATTCCTCAAATGTTCAAATATACGCACTTTGAAAGTTTTTCCTACATATTTTTCCCCACAACCACATTCAAGAAGAAAAACCACATATGTAGTATAACAATTCATAAAGGACTTAATATTCCAAATTTTGTGGGTAAATATATCCGAAAATGACTTGTGATCTCTATGTACCAGTTTGCAGGCTTTACAGTGCCAACATGGAAAAAAACCTTTTGTAGGATTAGCCAATGATCGCTCTCTCTATTAATACCTTTAAGAGGAGAAGGGGCTAGACAAGCTCTAAGGGTTTTTGGTAGTCTAAAAACAATCTGAGGTTTGGCAGGCAAATGAATCGATAATAGTGGATCTAACTTCAATGGTGGTGATGAAGTAGCCCAAAATATATTTGGTATCTTTTACTTCTCTTTTCTTATAGGTGGGTGGGGTATGGGATAACGGAGATGAGAATTCCTACATCCTTTTTAATGACTGCAGAAGATCGATGGCTATAATTTGTACAATAAAAAAAATACTACTTACCATATAAGTGACAAGACGTTTAACCGAAACTGTAAATAATCGTGTAGTGTGAAATCCGAATAAGGGAAACACCTGCACAGCAAAATGACGTGATTTAATAAGGACCTGATGAAAATGCCGGTTTTAAAGCGGCAATACTCATACCCCACGTCTGTATTGCATTATACAAATGCTTTATGAATAAACTTTTTACATTTAATAATACACAATGAAAGCAGCCTCTTCTGTTTGACATTTTAGAAATTCATTTGTCCTGTGGAGATCGGGTGTTCGAAAGGAAGGACGCACAGATTAAGTACTGCTGGTGTGTATAGATGGTGTGAACAAACAAGAACACCCTGGACATTCATTAACAGTATAAGACACTTTCCTTACTGGATATTATCTTTCGTGGTGTGCACTGTTTAATATTATTATTATTACATGTCTGTCATTGTAAGTGTCGCAATATCATGTGTCAGTTTTTTATATTTATCGTGTCAAGATACCGGGTTGATGGGGACCCTCTGCGCTGCACAGCTGATCTACTCGGTATCTACCCAAGGTTCAAAATCACCCAGGCAAATATCCGAAATAAAATAAATAAGTTTATTTAACAAAATAGTAGCACCAAGCAGTAATAAATATATTTAAATAATAACTTGAAACACTACAGTCTGGCACAGACAACATACAGGGTATAATGAAAACACCTCACCAATTTCCTAGTCACTCTCAGGGACTGCTGTCTATCCATCCAAGCTTCTTCCCCTCTCTCCTTTAAGGCTACCAGCAACGGTAGTGGCCCTGAGTCACAGTATGTGACTGGATCACATATAAATAACTTATGGTGTGTATTTATTTAAAGGAAATAGCGCAGGGCGCTTATTTATATAATTGCACGTGCACTTATTTTTGATATTGTGTATATTGTGAGATAGGAAATCGTTATTTCTGTGACCAGGGTAGAAAATTAGTTTTTTCTGTTTTAACCTTTCAAAAGCAAATACCTTATTCCTGATGTATACCTGATACATAAAGGGCTAGATTTACTAAGCTGCGGGTTTGAAAAAAGTGGGGATGTTGCCTATAGCAACCAATCTGATTCTAGCTGTCATTTTGTAGAAAATACTAAATAAATGAAAGCTAGAATCTGATTGGTTGCTATAGGCAACATCCCCACTTTTTCAAACTCGCAGCTTGGTAAATCTATACCTAAGTCTTTGTTTTGAAAGCCTTTTGCATATTGTGGTGCAAGAAAATGCTTTGTTGTACCTGTCTTTGGGAATGCGTATCCTGCTAGTGTAAAGAGAGGATTCATGTTGATTGGATCTTTTGATATGTTAGGCCTTTTGGAGGCAGGAAGGGTTAATTGTTACTAGATTTCCTGTGTCTAAAGACATCACTGAATTTGTAAGATATCACAGATAAGTGTAAATATCGTTAGCTTTGCGATGCATGCAAATCTATATTTTGGTAAACGGGGTAACATCCTGATTCTAAAAATAGCCTGTGTCCAAATCTGTATAAAATGCACTGACTTGTACACTGAAATGTATCATTCTGATGTTCCATCTGACCTGATCACTGATACCTCTAATCAGTGGAACTGTCCTTGTCAGGACACTTGAGCAATAAACGTCACTTGCTTCATAGACATGCTTGAAAATATCTTCCATGCTGAAACTCCTGTGATTTACAGATTAGACCCAAACTCTAATCCGTTCTCCAGCTGATTCTGACCCTGCTCCATAGAAAGAGGTCAGGAGTACCAGCCCAGGTACACCAGCAACGAGGTACGCTAGCAGCGTCAGTTACCCAGAAGGAATGTGGTTCGGGGTGCCATAAAAAGAGCTCAGTGGTGGCAGCCGGCCCCTCCCACTGCAGCAGGAGGAGTGTATTCGGAATAACGAAAGGGGACGGTGGCAAAGTAAGCCCAGCTGGTTCCCAACAACAACAGACAGGGTGGCATAGGCGGTCCATCCTGTCACACTGCCACTCTGCTTTTGGCGGACACACAGCTCCCCAAGACCTGGAGAGGTGGATCAAGGCAAAGGCAGGACACTGGGGACCGATTGTCCCTTTCCTGTCAGGTGTAGAGCTCTGTGAGGCTGGGACCCATTCTACCTGCTGTGGGGCTGAGACCCACTCTACTCGTAGTTGAGCTACGTCCCACTGCAGTGTACTCTGTGGGGCTGGGACCCACTCTACTTGCTGTGGGGTTACGACCCACCACTGCGTAATCTGTGGGGCTGAGACCCACTACTCACTCCCAAATCTCAAGGCCTTGGACAAAAATCTCACACTGCTGGCTGGATGCACGGTCCCACTGCTAGGCTGCTCTGTAATTGGACCATAGCTCCAACCTAGTGCAGGCATTACACTTTCTCAGTGGGGCTCCTATCCACTTTCACATAAATACATTTATTTAGCAAAATGGTAGCACCAAACAGCAATAAATATATTTAAATAATGATTTGAAACACTACAGTCTGGCACAGACAACATACACGATATAATGAAAACAACTTACCAGTATCCTAGTCATTCTCAGGGACTGCTGTCTATTCATGCATGCTTCTCCCCCTCTCTCTCTTTTAAGGCTACCAGCAAAGGTAGTGGCCGTGAGTCACTGTCACTCCGCTTTTGGCGGACACACAGCTCCCCAAGACCTGGAGAGGTGGATCAGGGCAGTACTCCAGGGACCAATTGTCCCTTTCCTGTCAGGGGCAGAGATCTATATGTCAATACCAGCCTGATTTCATCTTTCACTGGGTAGTGAATGCCAATTTGCTGTCCTCTGGAGATCTCTTTTAAGCCCAAAAATTACCTCATCAGCAATTTCAGGACCTGCCTGATTGATCCTTTTCTGTGCTTACCTTTTCACAGGTAAACATAGCGATAGCAGATGAGCCACTTATGATTTAATTAGGGACAAGTATTGTTCTGTGGCTATACAGAGAGTTTGTTTAAACAGGAGAGACCAAAATCCAGACACATTTACATTTAATACACAATGCAGTCCTTTGTAATTAAACATAGAGCTCTGTCTGTGTACCTTTTTCCTATCTTATTATATGAGACCTCCTGGTGTGATGTACATTCATACAGGACTGGTGGACAATAATCCTTTTGCCTAGTCTGAGACAATGGACTAGTTTGCAAGATACGAAAACCATGCTGTCAGACATTTTTAACTACTTACAAAATAAAATATATAGAAGTAGAAATATGACTGAAAAATATTGGAACCAGAGGGCTAGAAAATGTATATGTTTTTATACTTCACAGTTTGTGAGAAACAAGGTGCAGACTGGTTGAGATAAATTAATACCTCGTTTCACCACAATCGGCATTATATATACACGTCGGGTGTTACTGCTGTCGATAATTATATGTTGTCAGCATTATAGTTGTCTATATAATCATTGCATCTATTTTTTGGGTATCTGTATTTACATGTCTGAGTTTATAGCACTGGTTTTGTAAGCATTGCGAATGTGACTTCCACCGCAGTGTGCGCAGGACAGGGGAAGGTGTGTGAGAAGAAGGATGGGAATACAGTTGGTGGGATTGGATGTCCTGGGGGGACAAGGTGATTTGTGGTGTTATGGGGAGGGACAGTAGATAAAGGGAATAGACTTGGGCATGGAGTAATGATGTGGGGAGCCATGTGGGGGTGTGAGTGGAACTGTTGAATAGAGAGTTATACGGCACAGGAGATGAAGTAACTGAGTTCTTCCAGAGTCATGAAAGAAGAGAGCAGGGCAAAGTCCAGTTCAAACCTGAGATGCTCGCTGACCCCCATGTTCAGGTTTCGGTCTTGGTTTTGGGTCTGGATTAACTTCGTGTTTTGGTTTTGGCAAACCCGCCTTGCGTGTTTTGGTTTTGGATCCTTCCCTATTTTTTTTTCTAAATTCCCTATTTTTTTTTGCTAAAATCACATCATTTTGCTTTCCGCCCCCTACATTATTATTAACCTCAATAACACTAATTTCAAGTCATTTGCAGTCAATTTGGACCATCTCACAGGTCACAATATTATTTTCATACACTTTCAAACAAAGACTGCAGCGGCCTGCCTGGATGCTAAGCGACAAAGCAATAACTCAAACACACGGCAGTTTCTAGCACATCTAGGAAACATTACCACACAGCAGTGTCAGTAAAGAAAAGTGTTGCAAGATGGAATTGTCCTTGGATCATGAAATCAGTTATGGTTCATGTAGTGACTACAGGTGACTACTTCCAATGGTTTCAGCACCTTGCACAACACGGAAAGTATTCTCCACTGCGTTTGAGTAAAATACATCCCCCTCCTTTCCCAATGTCATTGCTTGTGGAGTAAGAGTGGTTGGCTTTTCGCTGTTCCTCCATCCGCAGAAGCATATACATGGTGAAATTCCCCCTTGTCACCACCTCTTGCTTCAGTTTGTGGCAGGGCAAATTAAATTGCTCTTGTAGCTGCTGCAATCTCCTACATGCTGTTGCCGAATGCCGGAAATGTCCAGATATTTTATGGGCCACAGACAGCATCTCCTGCACGTCCCTGTCATTTTTTATAAAGTTATGCACCACCAAGTTTATTGTGTGAGCAAAACAGGGAAAGTGATGGAATTCACCCAGATGTAGTGCTCTGACAATATTGCTGGCGTTATCAGAAATGACACATCCTGAGGAGAGTCCAAGCGGTATAAGCCATGTTGCAATGACATCCCTTAGTTTTTGTAACAGTTTGTCAGCTGTATGCCTCTGAGTGAAGTCGGTGATACACAGAGTAGCCTGCCTCTGACAAATATGATGTACTTGGATACATGCTGCTGCTGTTCCTACTAGTGAAGGTGAATCACCAACCCAGTGGGCTGTCACAGTCATATAATCTTTAGTTTGCCCCATTCTACATGTCCACATATCTGTGGTTAAGTGTAGAGTGGGTAGAATGGCATTTTGTAGCTCAATAATTACATTTTTACGAACCTTCTGGTAGAGGTGAGGAATAGCTTCTCTAGTAAAATGGTGTCGTGATGGAATTTGGTAACAGGGACACAAGACCTCAAGTAATTGTCTAAAACTAGCTGCATTAAAAGTGGATATGGAACGCAGATCTAATACTAGCATAGTCGCCATAGCATCTATGATCCATTTTGTGACTGGGTGACAGCTTTCATACTTGCTTCCTCTTGCAAAGGACTTTTTAACAGTCAATTGTTGTAAACTACTTTTTCTTCTTGGTCTGCTTCTGGGATGAAGGTTCACCCCCAGCAGCAGCAACAGCAGTGGGACTAACGCTCAAGAATTTTTCTGAGGAATTCAGGATAGTGGAGGCGTCATCTAGCCTTAGCAACTTGGATGCAAGACTAACTCCGATAGCTACTCAGGATATTCAAGAGGACGGTGTTGTGGGTGTAGATTGCAGGTGTCAGGATGAGGGTGAGAGAAGGGTCCTAGCTGATGATGGACTGCTTGTTGTTATTTTTTACCATAACTTTCTGATTTTCCCAACACCTTGCCATGAACTTGCGTCAAATGGCGTAACATGGATGAGGTTCGTAGATGGTTAAGGTCCCTCCCTCGACTGACTGTGGCTTTACAAACAATACAAATGGCTGGACAACTGTTATCAGGATTTGGGTAAAAATAATTCCACACATAAGAAGTGGATTGTTTGGTCTTATGCCCAGGCATGACAATGGAGGTCTTCTTATCATGTGCAAGAACTGCTTCCACTGGTCAGCTACACAATAACCCCCCTCATTGCAATTCCAAAGTAGTGTCCTCAATTTGTGTATCACCGGCTACACTTGGGTTGTTCAGGCACACATCTGCAGAAATGCTGAAAGAGGCCTTCTTTATGGGTACACTATCAGACAGGTCAGAATTACACATAGCAATCGTGGATAGACTCTCCTCAGGGATTTGTGTAATTTCTGAATCTGAACATACATTTTCCTCTATTGCCTTACTGTTTTCTTCCAGCTCGGCTTTTACACGTAAAAGTATTTGGACACTACTTTTGGAGTCCGCATGACAAGGTCTTGCTTGATCATGGCTGACCTTACAAGAAGATGCCTCAGTGACAGTTGCAGAACTAGCACTCATAGAGAAAGGTGAAGGCCTCATTCTTTCCTTGCACTGCCTGTGTAGAATGACATGTTGCATATAGAGAGAGAAAAAAGAAAACATAAGAGGCACTCCAGTCCCTTATCAGTAAATTCCATATATGAATAAAACTTGACTTTTATTGTATACATTTAAAAATGCGAAATATTAAAAAGTGGTAAATTGTGTGTATGTATTGTGTTAAAACAAACACCCGACAACAGTACAGGGAAAAAGAAATTCCTTGTTAAGACGTCAAGAGAAAATTCCCTTCATTATTAATCTCCTAATAGGATATCAAAAATCTCTTGATGTGATATATACTAATACAACTAATCTCCAGGGTAGTTCTGAAAGATAAAGAGGTGATCTCAGCAAACATCAATTGCTGTATAGTATAAATTTAAATTTAACTGAATCACATCTCACAGTCTAAAAACCTATATTATAGATTTCTCTGATAAATATATATAAAGCGCTGTATAGCTTTATCACTACTCATATGAGTCCCACACTCTCTTAACGTAAAGGAGACTTCTCCCAAGCATACAGGGTCATAGGTATGTCACATCGCCTCAGTTTAGCATGAGCGTGTAATAGCGCTACTCGCATGGGTTAAGTCCATAGATATATTTCTATCATTCCCTTGGACTACCTACAAAGTTATAGTGACTCCCATTCCCCTTCCATATAGGTGTGTATAATAGCTATGTAGCGCACAAGACGTGCCGTTAATGAGCGGTTAGAGCGTTCACTTGAGACAGAAGATCAGTGCCTGTCTGTGTTGTTGGGTGTGAGTGGCGTCCTAATGACGTCACTAAACCCCGACATACGTTTCGCACATTGCTTTTTCAAGGTGGTAACCCGAGGGTCCTGCTCGGGAAACTGATATACTTAGTTCATCCAATCATTTTGCCCCTATATGATTGACAGTTGAATCGGCTAATCACAGTCCATTGTATCGTGAAAAATTGTATCAGGGAATTTATATAGAGACATACTAACGTATATCAAAGGGAAAAGGAAAAAGGAAGGGGAGTTGGAGAATTTCTCTCCTAGATCAATAAAAATAGAAATGATTGCATGATCTCTATCCTAGGTTGTCATTGAATCACCTATAATTATCTTACTATTTTATTAACATGTACAAATGTACCAGGTAGGTAAATAAGGATTAACAATCCCATGTATAATGGATATTAGATGTTATTCCATTATCATTATATATAGTATAAATTAATAAAAAATATATATATGTTAATAAAATAAAAGTAAAGATAGAAAAATTGCATGATTTTTTGATTCCCCTATAATTATCTTACTATTTGCATATCCAGATGTACCAGGTAAGTAAGGATTAACAATCCTATGTAGCTAGAAAATATGCACAATGGATATTAGATGTCATTCCATTCTCATTATTTATAATATGGGTTTAATGGAAAGTATTCATAATTTATTATTTATTATTTATTAAATTCCCAGGGTGCATTTCCCTTATTTCAAAGGGTTGCTATTTCATCCTAATGCAATGTTCTTAATACATTGAGTTTACAGAAGCTTCAAAAATGTTCCCATGTAACTACATAAAATTATTCTCATAGGAAGCTCGCATAGCTGTTATATTCATTTAAACCCTGTGACGAGAGTGAGTTAAGTAGAAATATCCACTTGCTCTCACGTTGTAGTAGGATCTTATCAACATCTCCCCCTCTGATTCCCAATGTCACCTTCTCTATACCAAAACATTTTAAAAACTCATTGTTGCTATTATGTTTTTGAAGAAAATGTTTGGCCACTGGGGATAATTTCTTCATATTGTCTTGATCTCGTCGAGCGTTCCTGATGGATCCAATGTGTTCTAAAATACGTAATTTTAGCTTTCTTTTGGTTTTGCCCACATATAATTTGGGACATGAACACTTCAGACCATATACCACTCCACTGGTATTGCAATTGATGTATCCATTAATGAGATGTACAGTATCAAATTTATTCATACTTTTAATTGTTTTCTCCATATGGGCACACGCTTTGCAGCTACCACAACAGTAAGATCCTTTAAAGAAAAGAGATCTCGAGAAATTATTAAAGTGACTCTGAACTAATGTGTCTTTAAGATTTGTCGCACATCTCCAACTAAAGGAGGCCTTATCTCCCAGAGTATCCCTAATGTCATCATCAGACAAAAGTATGGGCCAGTTTTTTTGGACAATACTCTGGATCTCCTTCCATTCATCACAAAAGTCCCCTATGAATCTAATAGGATTATCCTTAACCAGTACTTTGGGGGTGTGAATAAGTGTTGTCCTCTCCTTTGTTTTTACATAATCCGCTGCTCTCTTTATACTTCTCTTACTGTATCCTCTATCCCTTAATCTGCAGGTTAATTCATCAGCCCGCAACTCATAATCTTTAGGGCTAGAACAATTTCGCTTCAACCTAAGAAATTCTCCTTTTGGAATATTGCGAACAATTGGGGGATAGTGGAAACGATTAAAGTGGAGGACACTGTTAGTTGCTGTATTTTTCCTAAAGAGATCAGTCTCTAGGAACCCATCAGTTCTCCTACGGATAGTGATATCTAGGAAATCAATTTCCTTTTGACTCATATTAAATGTCAGTTTCAAGTTGTTAGGATTATCATTCAAAACTGAAATAAAAACATGGAACAATTCTTGATTTCCCCTCCAGAAGATTAAAATATCATCTATGTATCTGATCCACAGTAAAACTTGGTCAGCATACATATCCAGATCTCCATTAAAAACAGTGTCATGTTCCCACTTGCCCAGATACAGATTCGCAAAGGTGGGGGCACAAGCTGCCCCCATAGCTGTGCCCCGAATCTGTAAATAAAAGCGGTTAGAGAATACAAAGAAGTTTTTAGTGAATATAAATTCCAATAGTTCTATAAGGAAAGCACTAAATTCACAATTGGGTTCCATCCGTAAGAAGTGTCTGACGGCTTTGATGCCAACTTTATGATCGATGCTCGTGTAGAGTGATTCCACATCTACTGTGATCATCCAGACATCATCCTCCAAAGGAAGATCCTCTACCAATTTAAGGACATCAGAAGTATCTTTGATGTAGGAGGGAAGGGAGGTTACAAATTTTCTTAGATGTGTATCAACAAAAATACTGGCTGACTCTGTTAAACTGGATATACCAGATAAAATCGGTCTCCCAGGTGGCATTTGTTGGTTTTTGTGGACTTTGGGTAGCAAATTGATAGTAGGGATCTTAGGATCTTCAGTTTTCAGAAAAGTCCATTCTGTTTTGTTGATAACCCCAGTTTTAAATGCTCTTTCAATAATCCGATTATATCTCTCCTTAAAGTCCGTCAGAGGATTGGAAAAAATGTCACGGGCACTAGGAGTCTTTACCCAGTATCACCCGCTGATGGTCTTATCAGAGCAGTAGAGTTGGTATATGATACTCTGATGGCAGGGTGATAATGAAACTGGAAACAGCAGATGGTTAGAGAATGCTCAGCAAGTCTATGACTAGCAGCACTGGTAAACAATAGGTAACTGAACACAAGGATCTGGATGGACAAGGACACGTGAGGGTATCCAGTGGTCTGCGCACGGCAAGTTGTACCACTGCTATAGTGAGAAGAATGTCTAGGAGTAATAAGGAGGTGGAAGTCAGCGGTCTGCGTATATCAAGTTGTACCGCTGTCTGTAGTGAAGGAATGGAATCCAGGTGAAGGTAACGGGGAAGTCAGTGGTCTGCGAGTAGCAAGTTGTACCACTGCTTATGTGAGAGGATATATGCAACTGGTGACACAGGGAAACAGGAATCAGTGGTCTGCCTCTAGCAAGTTGTACCACTGAATATATATGTGAGGAAGGACACGAGGAGATGAATGCTATGCAGAGTCTACACGGGTACACTGAACTTGATCCCACGTTGAACTGCACACAATAATAATAATGAATGAACAGCACTGCACAGATAAACAAAGTCACTCAAATAGTCCAGCAAAAGGAAACACAGTCAATAATAGCAATAGTCTCAGAGGATGGAAACTCCGTAGGAGAACAACTCAGTCCAGATGGATATGCAATACACCAGCACAGTCAATGAGAAGTATGCATACTGTGGTTCAGATGAGCAGGCTGTTAGAGATAGCTGCAGGGATACCTGAGCGGCCGGGAACAGACGAGATGAGAAGTCCTTGCAGAATGGAAGCGGCAGGTAGGTGCAGCGCACTGTAGGTAGGCCAGCAAGGATGACAAATACTCAGGAAGCAGTAGTATATTGAATAGAACAGCAGGAGCCCACGGGAGAGTTGAAGCGATGTAGCAAAGCTGGAAGCCGAGGAGCGTAGACTCGATGCAATAGGCAAGTTGACACAAATGGACACACTGTAGAAGCAGTAGGCAGCGGGTCAGCTGACGGCAGGTAGAATGCAGACTGGAGTGCTGAGACGAGCAAGACTCTATAGACACGCTGAAGTAGCTAACAGGAATCAGCTGGAACAGTAGCGATGTAACACAGGAGAGTTTGAAGTAATCTGTGACTGTAGATACACAGAGGCAGCGGATAGGAATCAGCTGCTGGAGTCACGTTGACACACAGGGGAGTTTGCAGTAATCTGTAACTGTAGATACACGGAGGCAGCGGATAGGAATCAGCTGCTGGAGTCACGATGAAACACAGGAGAATTTGAAGTAATCTGTAACTGTAGATACACGGAGGCAGCGGATAGGAATCAGCTGCTGGAGTTACGATGAAACACAGGAGAGTTTGAAGTAATCTGTAACTGTAGATACACGGAGGCAGCGGATAGGAATCAGCTGCTGGAGTTATGATGAAACACAGGAGAGTTTGCAGTAATCTGTAACTGTAGATACACGGAGGCAGCGGATAGGAATCAGCTGCTGGAGTCACGATAAAACACAGGAGAGTTTGCAGTAATCTGTAACTGTAGATACACGGAGGCAGCGGATAGGAATCAGCTGCTGGAGTCACGATGAAACACAGGAGAGTTTTCAGTAAGCTGTAACTGTAGATATACGGAGGCAGCGGATAGGAATCAGCGGCTGGAGTCACGATGAAACACAGGAGAGTTTGCAATAATCTGTAACTGTAGATATACGGAGGCAGCGGATAGGAATCAGCTGCTGGAGTCACGATGAACACAGAAGAGGTTGCAGTAATCTGTAACTGTAGATACACGGAGGCAGCGGATAGGAATCAGCTGCTGAAGACACTAGGAACACAAGGAATAGAAGTGGTCTGGAAACCACAAACGGCAAACAGGAATCAGCATAAGCTGAACACACGAGCAGGCACTGGAACACCTTCAGAGACTCATGAGGAATGAGACTCCAAGATCAGGCAACGTGGTATTGACCACAGGTGCTTAATATAGGGAGTGTTGCCTGATCAGCCAATTAAGTTAAAGGAACAGAACTGAAGGTTAAAAGGGACTGCACATGCGCAGTACCTCATAATAATGGACGGACACGGTTCCTAGCTACCTTCGAAGTAGCACTCACAGTCCGGTGAGTGACAAAAAAGTTGTTTGTAACACCTTCTGTCATTAAGTTGTTTTTCCATTTCTTTTTTGTACATATTCACTGGCCAAATAACGACATTTCCGCCTTTATCTGAAGGCTTGATGACAACGTCCTCCCAATTTTTAATTTCTTGTAATGCTTTTCTTTCATCATTACTAAGATTGCCCTTACATATTTTCTTAGTTCTTAATCTCAAATGATCTAATTCTCTAGAGACCATCCTTTCAAAGGTTGCTATCTGAGGACCTACTTGGTCTGTGGGAAAAAATTTAGATTTTCTCTTACAGATAACTCTAGAAGGTACACTCATATTTTCCAAAGACTCACTGGAGGTAGACTCCTGAGTATTTTGTTCCAAAAGGAGTTCTTCCAAGTCCTGTAGAACTTCTAAATCCTCCAGAGAGCTAAGGTGTACAGATTCTTCCAAAGTACTCCCACCATTCATACGGCCCCTCTCATGTTTATCCCTTTGGGTATTTGGGGAGAAAAACTTGGCCAATTTTAATTTCCGTGTAAATAAATGTAAGTCCTTCTCCCATTTAAACCGGTCAAATCCGGCAGTAGGTGAAAAAGATAACCCTCGTGAGAGGAGGTCCATATGCTGTTGTGTGAGTATTTTATCTGAGAGATTAATGATCTGTAAGGATGTAGTGTTACTCATTTTCGCCTCATGTGCCGTCTTCCGGGATTTCGTTGATTCTTCCAACCCCACTGATCCCGATCTCTTAACCTTCTTCCTCCCCCTCCTAATTGGTTTACGTCTGAATTTTCTCTCTCTTCCTGAGGACCCATAGTACGTTCTAAAAAAGTACTTGGGTCTTTAAAGGAGTATTTATTCCTACTTTCACGGAACCTCCTATTTCCAGAATCATGATCAGATGTCTCAAAATCAGATGACTCACCGCTGGTAGACAGTCCCATATCATCCCTACTATTGGTATTCCTATTTCAACCAATATTCCATTTAAAGATGGTACCACTTGTATAGTCTCTCTTATCACGAAAGAACTTGGATTTTTTCTTATCTACAATGAATCTCTCATATTGTTCCAATTCTTTTTTACTTTTTTCATACATATGTAAAAAGGATTCATTGGTCTCAAAGTCTTTGAGTTTCCCACTAAGATGTTCAATCTCTTTGGAGTATTGATCTAGCATAAGTGTATCATGCTTTAGGACAATCTGAATGAGTTCCCTAGAACATTTCAATAATGCACTTTCCCATTCAACTTTTAATTCAGGAGTTGCCAATTCATAAGAGGGGAAAACTTTTGGGCGTAACCCCCGTGGAGTGATTGAGTTTTTAAGATAATTTTCATTTGTAGTTAAATCCCACCAGGTTTGGCTCTGTTTACGCAATGAGATTTTAAGTTGGTACAGGTTGTCTCTCCAACCATTATTTCCTGATGGAATACCTATGTCCCCTTTCTCTGAGAATATAGATTCCAAATTTCCCCTTCTTTTTTCACAATATTTACTAAGATCTGCTTTAAGATTGAAAGTGGCCATAATTGTAGTTATGTTATGTCACTTCATATAGAGGATAGACTTCAGTGTAAATTACTCCAATAATTGTAACAAAATTGTTGATATATATATCTTGAACTGGTGCTCACCACAGAGACTGAGATAGACCTCAGTAAACAAATAGTATCAAAGTAACATGGGGATGTGGTCGCACACAGGTGGAACTCGTTATCTATTTATTTGTGACAAAAACAGTCCAAAGATAGATATGGTGCACTCTCAATAATTTTAAGCATAGAGCATATAGAGAGAGAAAAAAGAAAACATAAGAGGCACTCCAGTCCCTTATCAGTAAATTCCATATATGAATAAAACTTGACTTTTATTGTATACATTTAAAAATGCGAAATATTAAAAAGTGGTAAATTGTGTGTATGTATTGTGTTAAAACAAACACCCGACAACAGTACAGGGAAAAAGAAATTCCTTGTTAAGACGTCAAGAGAAAATTCCCTTCATTATTAATCTCCTAATAGGATATCAAAAATCTCTTGATGGGATATATACTAATACAACTAATCTCCAGGGTAGTTCTGAAAGATAAAGAGGTGATCTCAGTAAACATCAATTGCTGTATAGTATAAATTAAAATGTAACTGAATCACATCTCACAGTCTAAAAACCTATATTATAGATTTCTCTGATAAATATATATAAAGCGCTGTATAGCTTTATCACTACTCATATGAGTCTCACACTCTCTTAACGTAAAGGAGACTTCTCCCAAGCATACAGGGTCATAGGTATGTCACATCGCCTCAGTTTAGCATGAGCGTGTAATAGATATAATTATCTATTAGATATATTTCTATCATTCCCTTGGACTACCTACAAAGTTATAGTGACCCCCATTCCCCTTCCATATAGGTGTGTATAATAACTATGTAGCGCACAAGACGTGCCGTTAATGAGCGGTTGGAGCGTTCACTTGGGACAGGAGATCAGTGCCTGTCTGTGTTGTCGGGTGTGAGTGGCGTCCTAATGACGTCACTAAACCCCAACGTAAGTTTCGCACATTGCTTTTTCAAGGTGGTAACCCGAGGGTCCTGCTCAGGAAACTGATATACTTAGTTCATCCAATCATTTTGCCCCTATATGATTGACAGTTGAATCGGCAAATCACAGTCCATTGTATCGTGAAAAATTATATCAGGGAATTTATATAGAGACATACTAACGTATATCAAAGGGAAAAGGAAAAAGGAAGGGGAGTTGGAGAATTTCTCTCCTAGATCAATAAAAATAGAAATGATTGCATGATCTCTATCCTAGGTTGTCATTGAATCACCTTAAAATTGCTTAAAATTATTGAAAGTGCACTATATCTATCTTTGGACTGTTTTTGTCATTGGAAATGATGGTTGGAGAGACAACCTGTACCAACTTAAAATCTCATTGCGTAAACAGAGCCAAACCTGGTGGGATTTAACTACAAATGAAAATCATCTTAAAAACTCAATCACTCCACGGGGGTTACACCCAAAAGTTTTCCCCTCTTATGATTTGGCAACTCCTGAATTAAAAGTTGAATGGGAAAGTGCATTATTGAAATGTTCTAGGGAACTCATTCAGATTGTCCTAAAGCATGATACACTTATGCTAGATCAATACTCCAAAGAGATTGAACATCTTAGTGGGAAACTCAAAGATTTTGAGACCAAGGAATCCTTTTTACATATGTATGAAAAAAGTAAAAAAGAATTGGAACAATATGAGAGATTCATTGTAGATAAGAAAAAATCCAAGTTCTTTCGTGATAAGAGAGACTATACAAGTGGTACCATCTTTAAATGGAATATTGGTAGAAATAGGAATACCAATAGTAGGGATGATATGGGACTGTCTACCAGTGGTGAGTCATCTGATTTTGAGACATCTGATCATGATTCTGGAAATAGGAGGTTCAGTGAAAGTAGGAATAAATACTCCTTTAAAGACCCAAGTACTTTTTTAGAACGTACTATGGGTCCTCAGGAAGAGAGAGAAAATTCAGACGTAAACCAATTAGGAAGGGGAGGAAGAAGGTTAAGAGATCGGGATCAGTGGGGTTGGAAGAATCAACGAAATCCCGGAAGACGGCACATGAGGCGAAAATGAGTAACACTACATCCTTACAGATCATTAATCTCTCAGATAAAATACTCACACAACAGCATATGGACCTCCTCTCACGAGGGTTATCTTTTTCACCTACTGCCGGATTTGACCGGTTTAAATGGGAGAAGGACTTACATTTATTTACACGGAAATTAAAATTGGCCAAGTTTTTCTCCCCAAATACCCAAAGGGATAAACATGAGAGGGGCCGTATGAATGGTGGGAGTACTTTGGAAGAATCTGTACACCTTAGCTCTCTGGAGGATTTAGAAGTTCTACAGGACTTGGAAGAACTCCTTTTGGAACAAAATACTCAGGAGTCTACCTCCAGTGAGTCTTTGGAAAATATGAGTGTACCTTCTAGAGTTATCTGTAAGAGAAAATCTAAATTTTTTCCCACAGACCAAGTAGGTCCTCAGATAGCAACCTTTGAAAGGATGGTCTCTAGAGAATTAGATCATTTGAGATTAAGAACTAAGAAAATATGTAAGGGCAATCTTAGTAATGATGAAAGAAAAGCATTACAAGAAATTAAAAATTGGGAGGACGTTGTCATCAAGCCTTCAGATAAAGGCGGAAATGTCGTTATTTGGCCAGTGAATATGTACAAAAAAGAAATGGAAAAACAACTTAATGACAGAAGGTGTTACAAACAACTTTTTTCCAATCCTCTGACTGACTTTAAGGAGAGATATAATCTGATTATTGAAAAAGCATTTAAAACTGCGGTTATCAACAAAACAGAATGGACTTTTCTGAAAACTGAAGATCCTAAGATCTCTACTATCAATTTGCTACCCAAAGTCCACAAAAACCAACAAATGCCACCTGGGAGACGGATTTTATCTGGTATATCCAGTTTAACAGAGTCAGCCAGTATTTTTGTCGATACACATCTAAGAAAATTTGTAACCTCCCTTCCCTCCTACATCAAAGATACTTCTGATGTCCTTAAATTGGTATGGGATCTTCCTTTGGAGAATGATGTCTGGATGATCACAGTAGATGTGGAATCACTCTACACGAGCATCGATCATAAAGTTGGCATCAAAGCCGTCAGACATTTCTTACGGATGGAACCCAATTGTGAATTTAGTGCTTTCCTTATAGAACTATTGGAATTTATACTCACTAAAAACTTCTTTGTATTCTCTAAACGCTTTTATTTACAGTTTCGGGGCACAGCTATGGGGGCAGCTTGTGCCCCCACCTTTGCGAATTTGTATCTGGGCAAGTGGGAACATGACACAGTTTTTAATGGAGATCTGGATATGTATGCTGACCATGTTTTACTGTGGATCAGATACATAGATGATATTTTAATCTTCTGGAGGGGAAATCAAGAATTGTTCCATGATTTTATTTCAGGTTTGAATTATAATCCTAACAACTTGAAACTGACATTTAATATGAGTCAAAAGGAAATTGATTTCCTAGATATCACTATCCGTAGGAGAACTGATGGGTTCCTAGAAACTGATCTCTTTAGGAAAAATACAGCAACTAACAGTGTCCTCCACTTTAATAGTTTCCACTATCCCCCAATTGTTCGCAATATTCCAAAAGGAGAATTCCTTAGGTTGAAGCGAAATTGTTCTAGCCCTAAAGATTATGAGTTGCGGGCTGATGAATTAACCTGCAGATTAAGGGATAGAGGATACAGTAAGAGAAGTATAAAGAGAGCAGCGGATTATGTAAGAACAAAGGAGAGGACAACACTTATTCACACCCCCAAAGTACTGGTTAAGGATAATCCTATTAGATTCATAGGGGACTTTTGTGATGAATGGAAGGAGATCCAGAGTATTGTCCCAAAAAACTGGCCCATACTTTTGTCTGATGATGACCTTAGGGATACTCTGGGAGATAAGACCTCCTTTAGTTGGAGACGTGCGACAAATCTTAAAGACACATTAGTTCAGAGTCACTTTAAAGAAAAGAGATCTCGAGAAATTATTAAAGGATCTTACTGTTGTGGTAGCTGCAAAGCGTGTGCCCATATGGAGAAAACAAATAAAATTATGGATAAATTTGATACTGTACATCTCATTAATGGATACATCAATTGCAATACCAGTGGAGTGGTATATGGTCTGAAGTGTTCATGTCCCAAATTATATGTGGGCAAAACCAAAAGAAAGCTAAAATTACGTATTTTAGAACACATTGGATCCATCAGGAACGCTCGACGAGATCAAGACAATATGAAGAAATTATCCCCAGTGGCCAAACATTTTCTTCAAAAACATAATAGCAACAATGAGTTTTTAAAATGTTTTGGTATAGAGAAGGTGACATTGGGAATCAGAGGGGGAGTTGTTGATAAGATCCTACTACAACGTGAGAGCAAGTGGATATTTCTACTTAACTCACTCTCGCCACAGGGTTTAAATGAATATAACAGCTATGCGAGCTTCCTATGATAATAATTTTATGTAGTTACATGGGAACATTTTTGAAGCTTCTGTAAACTCAATGTATTAAGAACATTGCATTAGGATGAAATAGCAACCCTTTGAAATAAGGGAAATGCACCCTGGGAATTTAATAAATAATAAATAATAAATTATGAATACTTTCCATTAAACCCATATTATAAATAATGAGAATGGAATGACATCTAATATCCATTGTGCATGTTTTCTAGCTACATAGGATTTTTAATCCTTACTTACTTACCTGGTACATCTGGATATGCAAATAGTAAGATAATTATAGGGGAATCAAAAAATCATGCAATTTTTCTATCTTTACTTTTATTTTATTAACATATATATATTTTTTATTAATTTATACTATATATAATGATAATGGAATAACATCTAATATCCATTATACATGGGATTGTTAATCCTTATTTACCTACCTGGTACATTTGTACATGTTAATAAAATAGTAAGATAATTATAGGTGATTCAATGACAACCTAGGATAGAGATCATGCAATCATTTCTATTTTTCTATTGATCTAGGAGAGAAATTCTCCAACTCCCCTTCCTTTTTCCTTTTCCCTTTGATATACGTTAGTATGTCTCTATATAAATTCCCTGATATAATTTTTCACGATACAATGGACTGTGATTAGCCGATTCAACTGTCAATCATATAGGGGCAAAATGATTGGATGAACTAAGTATATCAGTTTCCCGAGCAGGACCCTTGGGTTACCACCTTGAAAAAGCAGTGTGCGAAACGTACGTCGGGGTTTAGTGACGTCATTAGGACGCCACTCACACCCGACAACACAGACAGGCACTGATCTCCTGTCCCAAGTGAACGCTCTAACCGCTCATTAACGGCACGTCTTGTGCGCTACATAGCTATTATACACACCTATATGGAAGGGGAATGGGAGTCACTATAACTTTGTAGGTAGTCCAAGGGAATGATAGAAATATATCTATGGACTTAACCCATGCGAGTAGCGCTATTACACGCTCATGCTAAACTGAGGCGATGTGACATACCTATGATCCTGTATGCTTGGGAGAAGTCTCCTTTACGTTAAGAGAGTGTGGGACTCATATGAGTAGTGATAAAGCTATACAGCGCTTTATATATATTTATCAGAGAAATCTATAATATAGGTTTTTAGACTGTGAGATGTGATTCAGTTAAATTTAAATTTATACTATACAGCAATTGATGTTTACTGAGATCACCTCTTTATCTTTCAGAACTACCCTGGAGATTAGTTGTATTAGTATATATCACATCAAGAGATTTTTGATATCCTATTAGGAGATTAATAATGAAGGGAATTTTCTCTTGACGTCTTAACAAGGAATTTCTTTTTCCCTGTACTGTTGTCGGGTGTTTGTTTTAACACAATACATACACACAATTTACCACTTTTTAATATTTCGCATTTTTAAATGTATACAATAAAAGTCAAGTTTTATTCATATATGGAATTTACTGATAAGGGACTGGAGTGCCTCTTATGTTTTCTTTTTTCTCTCTCTATATGCTCTATGCTTAAAATTATTGAGAGTGCACCATATCTATCTTTGGACTGTTTTTGTCACAAATAAATAGATAACGAGTTCCACCTGTGTGCGACCACATCCCCATGTTACTTTGATAGAATGACATGTTGGCAATTTTATTTTTTTCAAGGTAAAAGGTGTGTTATTCCATTTTTCTTTCCCTGATTTTAAAAAAACACTATGCACCTTTACATAGGCTTTAGCAGATGACGCAGAGTGATTACTCTCATCATGACTGGTGCCAGCAGCTGTGAAGAGAGGAGGTGTTTGTTTCAGCTCTGACTTCCAGAAGCCTGGAGGGTAGAGTTTTTTGCCAAACCCAGTCTTGATGGAGCCTCCTGGGGCAGCATTTTCTAGGAGAGTCCCCTGGCTACTGGGCCTGGCCCGGGCCTAGGCCCAGTTTCATCCAGGATCCATGATAATCAGCTTCCCAGGATGAGTGGTGCTACTGCTGATGAAAATGCAGGAAAGGCCCCAGCCTCAACATCTCCCCGCTCCGTCTGTTGTTTTGTAAAGGGTGACAAAACAACAGACCGTGATCAGGATAAAGCTGAAGTTAAAGCTCCTGACTCGGTGCAGCCTGTCGAAGAAAAGAAACCTACAGCAAAGGTAACCCCCTGTTTTCAACTTACCACATTAGAGGGAGAAAGTGGTTCAGGGGGTGGGCCGGATCCTGGGGTGGAAGCGCCTGTTTCATCCAGTCAGGGTGGTCAGGAGGCTGAAGCCTTGGGGGATGCCCGGTCAGTGCCTGACTCCAGAGGGTATCTATCCTGGGGAGACAGAGTGGAAATGTAGGATCTGCAGGAAGAAGTGCAAAGGGCAGAGACCTCAGTTGCTAGATTGCAACAGAGAATTGCTAAAATGAAGCTAAAGAAAAATAAGTTGTTTACCCGTGACAAAGTGGAAATGCAGAGGGCTATTGATGAATTGGCGGATAACCTAAAGTATAAAGAATCTCACATGGAGGAGTTGCATAAGAGATTGGCATATTACCAGCAATCCGAGGGAGAGTAGTCAGCTATTAACATTTGCTGATTCTTTTACTACTGATCCATCCCAAGGTATGATACAGCTGACTGTGGGTCCTGCATGTGAAGCTGTAAAATGTGTGGATCCTGTCTCTGTAAATACAACCTCACAATCTGCATCAGTCCCTCTGCCTGCTAATATCCCTGTGTCATAGATGGAAAATATGGAAGGAGAAAATGCCCTTTATTCATCCATAAGGGCATTGGAAGAAGGTGTGACATCGCAGAGTGTGGCCGTGAGTGCAGAAGGGTCTGTAGTGGGCCTTACAGTGTCTATAGCAAAAGAGTCACCTGAAGTCCAAGATGGTGGTTTGTCAGCGGCAGCTGAGAGCACTGAAGGGTCTGTAGTTGGCCCTGTTGTACCTCAGCCAGGGGTCACTCCTCTCCCTGGTGGTCCAGTGGTAAAATTCAAAACACAAGATGGTGGCTTTGGTTCGAGTGCTGCGACCGGAAGTATGGTGCAGTCTGTAATGGACTCTGTTGCATCTGTGTCAGCAGCTAACTGTGTTGTGCAGCAGGAGGAGGCTCAGATTGATCTTGCAATGAGTGAGTCTCTTGAAGAACTAATGTCTGCAGCAGCCAGCATTACCACAGGTGTAAAGAAACTGAGTTCAGAGACTGAGGCACCAAGTGCTTTGGACACTGAGATAAGGGGTGAGAGACTTGCATTTGCTAGTTCACCTAGTGCTGGTACTGTGTGTGATATTGCAATTAGTGTGGCTGAATCTGTTTTGGCTCCTGCTATGTCTGTGGCTGGGGGTGGGGAGATCCCTGATCCTCCAGTTACTTCTTTAGAGCCTCAACCTGGGACTTCAGGTGCTGTGGGTAGACCAGCCCTTGTGTCATATGCCTGGGTATTAACAGGGAAGCGGGTGATGACTCCACAGCCTGTGTTAGGAGGAGTTCCACCAAAACGGCAAAATGTTGTTTAATTAAATTAGATAAGAAAAGAGACCCCCCCCTCCCTCTAGACCTGATTTTCTTAATCAATTTTTTACACTGGGCTTTGTAGCTAGTGATCTGTTTGCTTGCATACACCCTGTAGGCTCCCCTGAGTATGTCATTAGCTTTTCCACCTATGGGGGTCTTCAGGCTTTCTGGAATATATGGGGTTCTGTTAAAGGGCAGAGTCCCTGGCTAAGATATAGAGCTTACGCAGTTACTAGACAAGAGCAGGTTAGGATTACAATATTAGTCCGTAACGAGTCTTTGTCAGTGGCAGATCTGTCTTTTTGGGTTAAACGTTATGCAGACCTACTTTCACCCTTAAGTAAGGTGCCGGATCCAGAACACCATGTCTGGGGTGTGGCCTGGTCCACGACTGTACGGCTGCAGCAGAGTGAGGGGCGTATTCTGCATCTTCCATCTGCAGCCTACATAGGTCGGGATAGGATCCAGTGTTTCTACCCCGGTCAGCCTTGTTTATGCCACCGGTGTGGATCTTTCGTCACATTAGCAATAATTGTACGGAATTGAAGTGTTCTTTGTGTCAGGGGCTAGGGCACAACAAAAGGGATTGTACTGCAATTAAGTGCAATCTTTGTGGTGAGGATGGCCACCTATATAGTAGATGCCCACTGCCAGAGCATAATAAAGTTTCTTCAATTGTGGTTCCCACTGTGACCCCCTCAGTAGTGAGCCCTATGGTTGAAGAGGGAATAGTCTTGTAACAAAGCATGGAAGGTACTCTGGAGCGTGTGAGGGATGAGGCTGTGCAAGGCACATCTCAGAATAAGGCACATGCGACTCCTGATCATGTCTCAGAGTCCGAAATGGAGATGGAGAATGAGGAATGGACCCTAGTGGGCAAAAATAAAAGGAGAAAGCAGGTGTCCAGCAAATCATGGGACATTGTGGTTGTAAATCGGTTTTTGGTTATTTCCAGTGAAGAGGAGGAAGAGGGAGAGGTGGTTAGGGACATAGAAGGTGATTTGAAACTTAGGCCTAAGCATCAGATGAAGAAGGTTAAGAAGTAACCTAGGAACCCCACTCAGTTACAGGTGGTGGAACTCCCTGTTGGCGTAGGAGTTGGGTTAGTGGTAGGAGGAGACAAGGGGAAGGGTAGAGAGAAGAGGCAGCCAGATTACTCAGTGGTCCCTTCGACACCTAGGATGGGTCCTGTTCTTGGAGTTGCTCCAGTTCCCTTGACCCTTAACACTATAATGCCTGGGGAAGTACCCACCCATGTAGAGACTCCAGAGGTTTGTACTCATTCAGTCATTTCCTTGGGTACAAATGCTGTTCCTAAGCCCCTTAAGGGCTCTGCTGAAGAGGTAGTCATAACTAAATCCATTCCCCCTGATAAGGAACAGTGTGATGGTGGGCCAGGTATGGTTGACATCTCCAAAAAGAATGTTGGAAGGAGGACTCAGGTTATAAAGCCTCCTTCAAAGGAGTCAAGGAAAGAGCTGGTCTCCTCTGTGGGATAGAGCCAAAATAAGTAAAGTGGAACTAAGTGGGCCTACTTCTTTAACCTAGAATGATGGCTCCCCAACCTATTAGATTTGCACCATTAATGTGGCATCTATAATGTACGAACGAGCTCGCTACATAGCCTATAGTTTTTCCGACATGCTTGAGGACGATTTTTTATTTTTGCAAGAGACTAGGGTAGGTCGACTGTCGGACCTCCACAAAGCCAAGCGTGAGTGGAGGTGGGGTCCCTCTTATTGGTCTCTTGCGGCCAAGCCGTACTAACTATTGAGCGGGCTATAGAACTTGAAGTAGGTAGATGTATGATTCTGGATGTCACTCTGAAGGGGTGCGACCTCAGGTTAATTAACATCTATTACAGTTCGCAATCTAAGTGGGACAGGAAGTGCCTTTTCAGAGAGATAAAGCCTTCCCTTTTTACATCCCGGCAAGTAGTTTTTGGAAGTGATTTCAACACCATTATTAGGCCCAAAGACAGGGGAGGATCCAATTCTACGCTGGGCTGCGATTCCCTTTTTCTAGTTAGCATGGTTAGACAGGCATGTCTGGTGGATGTGCTCGTTTGCCAGACCTCACAGGTTTCACTTTTTTTAGAGGTAGCGATAGGGGTAGGTCTAGGATAGACAGGTTTTTTGTTAAGGAGAGCTCTGCGACTTCGGCACCTGTGCTGAGACCTGTGGAGTTCTCTGATCACGTTTGTCTGTGTGACAGCTTGAACGCCTCAGAAACCCCTCAGAAAGGCAGGGGCCTGTGGCGTCTGAACCCTGAGCTCCTAAAGGAGGATGAGATTAGACAGTCCTTTAGGGACTTTTTTGAAACCCAGGAATCACTTTTGGAGGCAGGTTGGAGTAGGTCAGAGTGGTGGGAGGTTTGCAAGAAGTGAACTCGGAGCTTCTTCCGCCATCTCGTAAGTCACAGAAACTTGGTAAAAATAAATATCTTCTCAGCTTTGAGGCAGAAACTTGCTTTCCTGATCTCTGAACAGGGAGATGGTGGGGAGATCCCCCGGGTGAAGGCTCGGTTGAAGGAGCGTCAGTATGATCGGTATGCTTCCTTAGCTTTGGAGAGGGATTATGGTGAATACCACTCGCCAGACCCCAACCAGAGCTGTAGGAACTCGATCAAAGCTAAGGAGGTAAGAGGGCTGTGTGATGAGTGGGGTGTCTTTCAACAATCTCGGGAAGGCATTCTTGGCATCATTGGCTCTTTTTACTCTGGCCTCCTCTCTGAGAAATCACTTGACAGAGGGAAGATGGAGCAATTTCTCAAGGAAACTCCTGGTGTGAATAACCTGCATGCTGTGCTTGACACCCTGGATGGTGATATAACAGTAGATGAGGTCAAGGCTGCCATAGACAGTCTGTCTATGAAGAAGTCCCCAGGACCGGATGGTCTGACATCTGAGTTTCATAAGACCTTTGTCGACATCTTAGCCCCTCGCCTTGTGGAAGTGTTTAATGAGTGCTTGGGCGAGGGTTTACTGCCTCCTTCTATGAGGACATCTGCCCTTTGTCACACGTCGGTCCCATAGATAGGTGCCGGCACTGTGACTTGCCTCTGGGAACTGCGATTGAACCTATTCCTGTTTCTAAGATACTACCTTTGCACAGATGTTCCTGATTGCTTTGCTTGGACCTTCTTTCGATTGTCATTGGTTCTGGAGTATTACTTAAACTACCCATGGTCCTTGGCTCATTGCCTGTTCTTCGTGTTACTCAGTCTGCCTTGGTCCTGGCTGCCACTACTGAACCTCTCGCTGCTGATACCTGTTTGCTGGACTTCTGTATCTACAACCGCTGTACCTGGTGCTTGCAGTTCTACGCTGTTATGTGCGTATTGTCATTAACTCTATCACTAGTCCTAACCCTTTCACAACCTCTAATACTAGCACTAGCCCTAACCCAAATACAAACCCTAGCCTTAGTCCTAACCCTTACCCTAACTCTAATACCGGCCTAGTGTTAAGTGCGTATTGTCGCTAACCAATAACGATTGTCGAACCTCGATTTGTGTTTCCAACGCACAAAGATTTATTCGCAAATAGTAGAATAATATGCTCAAGCGAAGTGATAATAAATATAGCCGTTATTTATCGCAGACGCTCTGGATCCAGTGTGCAGCATTCAATCCTGAAGTCTGGGGACAAGATGTCTGAACACTAGATGTGAAGCTGCTGCTTATATACACACAAAAATACAGTAACACAAAGAAGATGGTATAGCTTGCATTTATTGGTCCAGGTCTCAGGAAGGTCCAAGGGGCTGTCAATCATTGGCTAGTTCATCCTAAGGAATCCAAAGGAGGGGGTCACCTCTCCAGGGGGTATGCTCGGCTCTTCCCGCCAAGATTCCTTAGTCTTAAGTAGTTCATAATTCCCTATCATTCATAACTTGTGTATGCACCCTGCGATTCCCTCGCAGGGTGAACCAAACAGTAGGATATGTAAAAAGGTTTATTATGATACCACTCATGATATGATTCCTTCAACCTGTTCCATGTATTTCACTAATATGCATGTAACTCTAATAATAACATATAAATACTACTATATTTCGACATAACTGACTATGTGTTGCAACTACCATTAATGTGTACTATTTTATAAGTATGCGTGTTTGTGCGAATGTATGGTAAAAGACCTATTACTGTTGCTGCCACGTGTAGTGGATGCGTACGCCCTTTCACGCCGTAGCGTGCCCTTGTACGTTGATGCGTACCGTACGCATCTTTTCAGACAAAGACAACCAAGTTTGCTCGACTTTAATTGAAATGACTTTATCCAATTTGCTGACTTCGACAGCTCCACCCTTTGATAGTTTTAATAAACTATCACCCAATCACCGTTTCAAGTTGAGGATTATACAATACTTCTTCACAGACCATGATCTCGGTATCTGGTACCACCCTTTCAGTCTCTTTCTCAGTGTTACTCCTAGGAGACCATTTTCCACACTTCAACACAGTAGGAACACATTTGACACATAAACCAATTGCTAAGATGACACCCAGTATAAGCAGAAGGAGCTTACCTACACTAGCAACCATTTCCTGTACCCACTCCCCCAGACCGGAGAACCATTTCACAGGGTTCAACCACGAGAACCAACCCGCCACCTTTTCCCCAACCTCATACAACGAAGAATTATGGCTCTTTCGAAATTCCCATTTCAGCTGCAAAATTTCATCCATCTTCCGGTCTATAACCTCTTTAGGGTCATCCGTATTATTAGTAATGTACGTGCAACATTTGACACCGAACTGGGTGGCCAGTGTCACACAGTACCCACCAGTAATAGAGGTGAGATAATTTAGTACCAGTCTATGTTGTACCAGCTCCTTCTTGTACGCTTGTAGCTCCCTTCCAGTATACCTGAAAGTGTCATCATACATCTCGGTGATATTATCTATTAATTTAGCTAGGTCTTGGATATATTTAAAGTTTAATGTTCCCCGAGCGGTCCTGGTGAGGTCTAGAGCATACATAACTTGAAAACCAGCAGTTTCACTAATAGATTTTGTAGCTATGGGTTCCTCACTAGGAATCATATTTCTCTTGCCACGGTGTTCATACTGTGTATGTATGTATGGTGGTGATGTAGTCTTGTGAATACCAACCATTTCTTCATGAGTAATAGTCATGATTTCAGGAACCAGTTTAGCTAAGAAACATAAGCATTTGGAACTCGGAGTCACCCAGGAATAAGCTTTCCTCCCACAAACAAAATACACATTATCAGGGAGAACATAAGGAACAGTATGCCCATGAATTATATCACACAGAGTTTTGATAAAACTACCCATGCCTAGTGTCTCCATTTGCTCTAGACACGTGTCGGCATTAATGACATTTTTACATTTATCTGTAGAGACTTTTCCGATGGATACCTTCTTATGTCTGGTTATACGCCCTAATTTGTGACTTCCATCAAAATTCCTGCCTAGTAGTGACCTTGTGAGTCTCCCTCTAAAATGAGTGTGGCGAGCCATTGTCTGATCTGATAGGTCAGCCTCCCAATTCTCCAGGCGCTTTGCATGAGATATATTTAGGCACAGCAAAGATCTGCCTATGGAGTATTGTCGAAGCGTCAGACTAGGGGACCTAGTGTTATTGTACCTCCCGTCTATGGGCCTCCCACCCCATAATTCGAGTACTTCAGATATGTTTAGAGGGAATGGCACTAGTCCTATATTATGCTGCCCTTGCGGAACGTGAGAGCACACCCAACACTCGGTTTGGTTTAGCACCTTACCCACCAGGGAGTGATAATCCTCCAAAGGATGCCCGCCTATATTCAGAGTACTGGGGGACTGGCATCATTGGATGCATCTCTCTTCAACTAGGGAGTCGCAGAACTTGCAGATACAATACTCATCAGACAATAGCCCCTCACACTGCCTCCGAGTTCCTGAGCTAGCAGACCTTTTCATAACCCCCGGACCAAGTTTGATAATGGGCTGCTCTGAGTATCCTAATAACTTTTCTTCTGCCTCCATTTCATCCGTATCACTCCCAGAACTCTCCTGCGTCCTCCATCCTCCTTCACAAAAATAGAATGTCCTAAAAAAAATTAAAAACAAGGAAAATCCTGGAACAAAAGAAAAACAAAAACCGCCACTCCATCGCTGGAAAGATAGTTTTGGGGCAACGTCTCTGGTTCAGGTTTCTTGACTGCAGGCTTTAGGTCTCCTGGAACAGACTCACGAGTGACAGATCTATGTTGTTGGTCTTCACTTTATCTTGCACTTTCTCCGGATTATGGACTCTCCTGCAGTGGTTGGAATGGACCCAAGTGTCTCTCTCTGCAACCTTCAGTGATGTAGTACTGGTCAGCAGCACTTGGTACGGGCCTTCCCAACGGTCTGTTAAACAACCTGAACGTAAGAAATTGCGGATCATAACATAGTCTCCAGGTTCAACATCATGACAGTTCGTTTCTGGCATACCAGGTGACAGCATTTTTAGTTTTTGTTGTTGTTGTTTTAGCTGTCTACTCATTCTTATAAGATATTGTACAGTCACTTCATTATTACACTTCAAGTCGTCTTGTGGACTCACGATCAAATGAGGTTGTCGTCCGAACAGTATCTCAAAAGGGGACAGATTAAGAGGAGGTCTAGGAGTGGTCCGAATGCTATGGAGGACCAATGGCAAAGCCTCAGGCCATGCCAACCCAGTTTCAGCCATTATCTTACCAAGCTTGTTCTTTATAGTACCGTTTACTCTCTCCACCTTACCACTGGCTTGTGGTCGGTAAGGGGTGTGAAGTCTGCTACCGATTCCCATGAGTTTACACATGTTTTGGAAGATATCACCAGTAAAATGGGTACCCCTATCACTTTCAATGATTCTAGGGATACCGAACCTACACACAAAGTCTTGTACAATTTTCTTTGCAGTGAACAGAGCAGTATTAGTGGCTGCCGGATATGCTTCTACCCAACCGGAAAACACATCAATACACACTAACACATACTTTAAATTCCTGCACGGTGGTAATTGGATATAGTCAATTTGTATTACCTGAAAAGGTCCGTCTGTAGGAGGGATGTGGGATGGCTCAGTTGGAATAGTTTTCCCTACATTTTTCCTCAAACAAGTAAGACATGACATTGCCTTCTTACCAGCCTGAGAGGAAAATCCGGGAGCACACCAGTATGCTCTCACCAGTTTGCACATACCTTCTTTACCCAGGTGAGTCAAGCCGTGTGATGCTTCAGCCAGGCTTGGATAGTATGTTCGGGGAGCTACAGGCTTACCTTGTCCATCCCTCCAGAGTCCTGAGGACTCTTGACCACATCCCTTCGCCTTCCAGACCGCCTTTTCCTGCAGGGAACACAAATCTTGCATTTCAATTAATTTCTGCATGTCTAATGTCTGAAAAACCATCATAGTCTCGGTCGATACAGTCATATGTTGCCCTGCTGCCCATTTAGCAGCTTCGTCTGCCCTGTTGTTGCCCAATGACACTGGGTCTTCTTCAAAGGTATGAGCTTTGCACTTTATGACGGCTACTGTTCTGGGTAACTGTATCGCTGTCAGAAGTCCTTTTATGTGTTGTGAGTGTGCCACTGGTGTACCTGCTGCTGTCGTAAAGTTTCTAAGACACCAAAGGGCCCCAAAATCGTGCACTACCCCGAAGGCGTACCTAGAGTCATTATATATATTGGCTGATTTACCCTCTGCCAATTCACACGCTCTTCTTAGTGCTACTAGTTCCGCCACCTGGGCTGAGTGAGGTGGGCCAAGGGGTTCAGCTTCTACCACATCCTGATCGTCTACAACAGCGTAACCAGTACATAGCTCTCCCGTCTCTGTCTGTCTATGACAACTCCCATCTGTATAAAACGTAAAATCTACATTTTCTAAGGGGGTGTCACGTATGTCGGGCCTTGCAGTAAAGGTCTGATTCAGGTGTTCCATACAGTCATGCGTATTCTTGCCTAACTCATAATCAACCAGGGTCTCCTCACCTCCCACCCTTTGTGTCTCTAGAGATACATACGGAAGGTATGTAGCTGGATTTAAGGTGCTTCATCGTTTGATGGTGATGTTTGAGGGTGCCATCAGGGCTAGTTCCCACTTTGTGAATCTAGCTGAAGAAACATGTCTGGTTTGGACTGAATTTAACAGAGCTGATACAGCATGGGGTGTATAGATAGTTGAATTATGTCCTAATACTACGTCCTCGCTCTTACTTACCAGAAGAGCCGTTGCTGCTACACTTGTGAGACATGTTGGGAGTGATCTTGCCACATTGTCCAATTGTGCACTGTAGTATGCTACCGGTCTGCTAGCGTCACCATGTTTCTGTGCGAGGACGCCTGCTGCACAACCATCAGCTTCCATACAGTATAGCTCAAAAGGCTTTTCATAATCAGGTATTCCCAATGCAGGTGCTTTAGTCAGACTGTCTTTAAGATTAAAGAACGCTTGCTCTGACTCTTCTGTGTGTACAACACGTTCTGGTTTTTAAGAAAGAGACTAGCTCCTGCAATGGTAATGCCAGAATAGAAAAACCTGGGATCCAGGATCTACAGTATCCACACATCCCCAAGAAAGTACGAATCTGCTTCTGGCTCTGCGGCAGAGTCATGTGTTGTATGGCCTCAATTCTGTCGGTTGTCAGGTGTCTTAGCCCCTTAGTGAGGTAGTGTCCTAAGTATTTGACCTTAGTCTGATATGACTGTATATTATCCTTTGCCACCTTGTGCCCTGTTTGTAAAAGATGAAGCAGCAACAATTTAGTATCATGTAAACATGACATAAAAGAATCAGAGCACAACAACAAATCGTCCACATATTGAATTAGAACAGACCCATTGTGGGGTTGAAAGGATTGCAAACAGTCATGTAAGGCTTGGGAGAAAATACTGGGGCTGTCAATGAACCCCTGGGGTAGTCTGGTCCATGTGTATTGCACTCCTCTGTAGGAGAATGCAAAAAGGTATTGGCAGTCAGGGTGAAGAGGGACTGAGAAGAAAGCAGAACATAGATCAATGACAGTAAAATGACTGGCAGACGGTGGAATATGCATGAGGATGACAGCTGGATTCGGCACTACGGGGAATTGGCTCTCAACAACTTTATTAATTCCCCTTAAGTCCTGTACTAATCTATAGCCCCTCTCCCCATTCTTCTTCACAGGGAAAATGGGACTATTTGCTGTACTGGCTGTACGAATTAAAATCCCTTGTTGTAACAGCCTCTCAATAACAGGATATACCCCTAGTTCCACCTCCGGTTTTAATGGATACTGTGGGATTTTTGGAGCTATCCTACCACTTTTTAGATTGACCATGACAGGGGCTACGTTTGCCATCAGTCCAGTGTCCTGTCCATCTCTGGTCCATAGTGAACCTGGTATTTCCAGCAACATCCCCTTTACTTGAGATGGACTTTGTTCTATAACAGGAGAGTGTAACATTAACCTTTGAGGGGTGTCCAATATATCCTGCACCTCATGTGCGACCTTCTCCGGTATATCTAAGAACACACCATCAGAAGTACAGTATATGACACATCCCATTTTACATAACAAGTCTCTCCCTAGCAAGTTAGTAGGAGCCGCCGCAGCCAAGAGAAACGAATGCTTGGTATGCAGGGGCCCAATAGTAACCTCAGCTGGTTTAGTTAGAGGATAATGCAACACTTTTCCCGTTACCCCGATGGCTGGAATTGTTTTACTGGTCACCTGTAGATTGAAAGGAGAGGTTATCACAGATCGGGCCACCCTTGTATCTACAAGAAAAGTTTCTTTCCTACCAGCTATGTCAACTATCATTGTTGGTTCTTCACTCTGACTCTCAGTTAACCTCACTGGCTGTAGACTACAGGTATGACCTGACCCCTAGCGCTGACTATTGATTTCCCGCGCAGCATTTGCTGCTGTAATAAGCGCGGGTAGATGTGAGTCTTCTAGTCTATGTGAATCCCTCCTTGGAGGATATCTATGTGACCCACCCCTCTGTGTATTGAGTCTTTCCTTTTTACAATCTCTCATGTAATGTCCTTCCTCTTTACAGTTGAAACACCTGATCACTTTAGGTTTCTTGTTATATGGGTTGTATGCTGGTGGTCGTGTATGCATCCCCTCTAGAGCCTGTATACTCACCGTCATTAACCTATCACTTTTCTCTTCCTTCTTCCTAAAAAGGTTTTTGTCATGCTCCACAGCAGACTCCCTGAGAGAATCTACTGTGATGCCTCTCCAATTAGGTAATGTGGTTTGTACTCTGGTTTTTAAATTTTCTCTAAGGCCATCCATTAATACTCCTACAGCTACTTCCCTATGATGTGGGTCCTCCCCTATGTTGGATATCCCAGTAAACCGTGTTATCGCTGCTATAGCTCTAATGAAGTAATCTGCTGCTGTTTCACTATCCTTTTGTTTAATGGTGAAAATCTTACTCCAATTTACTACTACTGGAAAATAGATGGCTAAGTGTTTGACAATTTGTTCTATATTCTTTTGGTTAATCTCATCAGTCAAGGTGTCATCTTCCTCCAACAAACAATCTTTAATAAATTTTTGTATGTTAGTATTAGGAGGAAGACACGCCCTCAACACTACACGCCAATCCTTATTGATTGGTTCGTGGGCATTTCCTAAGTCTTTAACAAATTTCTGACATTTAGCTAACTCCTTTCTAGGATCTGGGAATTCAGTCATAATGGAACGTAATTCTGATCTAGTCCAGGGACAATGCATTGTAACATTTCTTAAAGGAACTACACCATCCTTGTCCGGTTTCCCATTGGGAACTGATACTGGGTACGCACCCTCTGGTTCACTGACTTCAGGGGACACTACAGGATTTGCTGGTTCAAGATTTAGAACGCTTTCACTCCTAGTGATCACGCTACTCTCACCTATCTCAGCCATTTTCTCATACTTGCGCTGAGCCTCTAGTACACTAACAGCATGGGCAATGGCCGAAATCACAGTGGGTTCATCTTCATCTTCTGATACACTTGTTTTGAACTGGCTTAAAACAGGATACAACTTAGCAATTTTTGTTTTTTCAGTTTACCGCTCCCGCCACATAAGGTGGTGGGGGCGCACTTGCGCTGAGTTCGCCACGCTTCTCAACGGCTACTTCCGTTGTGCGCGCGCTTTTAGCCACGCCTACTTCCACTTTGCATTCGCTGCTCTGCCACGTGTTACCTTCCATGCCACAATTTTAAACAATCATTATGTCTATTTTTTTTTTCGTTGATTTGATCAACCATACTTTATCCTTTACAGCACTTAGTACCTCTGCATTAAAACTTCCTATTGTTGGGAAAGGCCTATCACAATCTTTGGTCATCTTGACCCACGTGTCGCAATACGCAGTTGCGTATGCACCATATTTTTTACACATGAGAAACCTCGCTGAACCAATAGGACCTTCCTTAGGCAGTACACTGACCATCTCTAGCGTATGCTTAGCACCCATGTTGAACAACACCACTCTACACAGAACATAGACACACCGCAATGCTCTGTTCCTTCCGGCCAACAATTTCAAACCTGTTGCCACAATCACCGCAAGAGATCTCTGATGCTCGGTGAACGTATTTCCTTTAGCCGCGTTCACTCGCTTTCTCTTGTTCCGAACAAGAATCCCTAACACAGAAATATCACTGTGGGACCCAAGGGCTATCAGCTCCTCGATACCCTGGCTAAACCACAAAATCTGTTGAGTTTATTATAACTGGGAGAACAAAGTCGATACAATCAACCAGCCTATCCAATATAATTCCTCCTAGCTGCTTCACCAATTCGCACTAACGGTGCGGTTAGATCGCACTGCCTACCAATACTAATTATTAGCAAACCTTGCGATCTATTGGTAGCGCTTTTGTGAAAACCCAGTTTTCGCATTCGGTATACCTGCCCTGTATACCGTCCTTCAGTTGGGCAATCCGCCTCGTCAGACAGCAACTGAGCACAATGAATAATAAACAGTGTATCTACGTTACAAAATCACACACTATACACCTTTTCTGCGCAGAAAATCAAAAGTTCCCAACAACAGTAATAATATCTCAGAGGCTTTCACAAGTAATTATATTATGCACATATAATAACTATCAAAACGATTGTTTAACCACGTGGCAAATCTACCGGAAGTTCGCGTACGCACAGCAGGAAATACACATACGCTAAGCAATGCAATATAGTTAAAAAGCACAATGACAGTAAAAAGAAACAGTTTTCTCTTTTGTCCCTAGGTTCTAGTTAGCGTGCCCTAGACAATGCAAAACGGACATTCGGTTTCACAACACAGAGTAAAATTCAGGTTTTGAACACATTGCGTTCTTACCCGTATATGATGCGTCTCCACCCTTTGTTGTGGAACCGAAATCCGTTGGTCTTGCGTATCATCGGCAACGAAACCTCCAAAGCTCACGAGCCCCTAAATTGTTATGTGCGTATTGTCGCTAACCAATAACGATTGTCGAACCTCGATTTGTGTTTCCAACGCACAAAGAATTCGCAAATAGTAGAATAATATGCTCAAGCAAAGTGATAATAAATACAGCCGTTACTTATCGCAGGCGCTCTGGATCCAGTGTGCAGCATTCAATCCTGAAGTCTGGGGACAAGATGTCTGAACACTAGATGTGAAGCTGCTGCTTATATACACACAAAAATACAGTAACACAAAGAAGATGGTATAGCTTGCATTTATTGGTCCAGGTCTCAGGAAGGTCCAAGGGGTTGTCAATCATTGGCTAGTTCATCCTAAGGAATCCAAAGAAGGGGGTCACCTCTCCAGGGGGTATGCTCGGCTCTTCCCGCCAAGATTCCTTAGTCTTAAGTAGTTCATAATTCCCTATCATTCATAACTTGTGTATGCACCCTGCGATTCCCTCGCAGGGTGAACCAAACAGTAGGATATGTAAAAAGGTTTATTATGATACCACTCATGATATGATTCCTTCAACCTGTTCCGTGCATTTCACTAATATGCATGTAACTCTAATAATAACATATAAATACTACTATATTTCGACATAACTGACTGTGTTCCAACTACCATTAATGTGTACTATTTTATAAGTATGCGTGTTTGTGCGAATGTATGGTAAAAGACCTATTACTGTTGCTGCCACGTGTAGTGGATGCGTACGCCCTTTCACGCCGTAGCGTGCCCTTGTACGTTGATGCGTACCGTACGCATCTTTTCAGACAAAGACAACCAAGTTTGCTCGACTTTAATTGAAATGACGTTATCCAATTTGCTGACTTCGACAACGCTGTCCTGCTGAACCTCTCGCTGCCGTTACCTGTTTGCTGGACTTCTGCAATCTACCATCATCCTACCTGGTATCTGTAGTTTCATGCTGGTCGGCTAAACTCCTCGGTTGCTATCAAGCTTTATGTTGAACGTTCACTGTGAGTTTATTGCTGCACCTGTGGTTAAGCATGCACACCTGCTTGTGTATTTTCAATGCTGAGTTCCATTGAGACTTTCCTTGTGTTTAATCTACCCGCTGAATTACTACGGCCTGCAGCTAGTTCTATGGTTCAAGTTCCTGCTTTTGCCTGGCTGATCTAACAGTGCTGTTTTCTTCATTCATATGTTTATTGGAAGACATCAGCTGTCTGTAGTCTTATACTCGGCTAGGATACTCCTCGTTCTTGCTACTTCTATGTAATGAACTGTTTGAAATTTCTTCTGTTCAACTATATCTTTGGGACTGTTATTAGTAGAACATCAGTGCAACGATTATTGCCATTCTATTCTGAGAATTATCGTGATACCTGTAACCGGCCTGCTATGTAGAATCATCTTTATCTTCGGATCAACAGTTCTACATTCTCATTCTCTCTGAGCTGTTGTTGACCAGTGATTTACATCAATCTGCCGTGTGTTACATTATTGGATCCACGCATTCTCCATTTGTCATCCTATGTTTGAATTATTGTTTACTCATCCCATGCAGTTGTCAAGAGTTACCAATTATGAAGTGGCATAACGTCATTTGCATCCTGCCTGTGTTCTAATTGCCGTGTATTTAATATCTGCCGTTATATATATATATATTCTTCCATTTCCATTGTACCATCAATCAATATACTATTTTACAGCATTGCTACCATCTCCAGTGTTTTATTACTACTATTGCTGAAGCCTGTGAATCCTGAACTCGTTACTCTGTGTCTCCTCATCCATCGTGTCATTGTGTATTGCCTCCACTATCCTCTGTCAAGCCTTGCCTGGGAGACCGCGACCTGCGGAATAGGAGCAGCGGAGTCCATATCCCCTTGCGGGGATCCCTGGTGAATACCTGCTATCCGTTAGACTTCGCACTCCTGGGCAAGTACTATATGACAGAGGCAAGGGATCTATAAAACCACTCGGAGTCGTGACACCCTTATAGTATTGTCCAAGGAATCGGACCAATCCAAGATTGAGAACTGGCGCCCCATCGCCCTTCTTAATGTGGATCGCAAGATTCTGGCAAAAGTGCTGTTTAACAGGTTGATTCAGATTACAGACCTAGTACTTTCTCCTTTTCAGCATTGCACTGTGAAGGGTCGTAACACCTTTAGTGCTGTCCTTTGTGTCCAGGAGGTCGTTGAACGGTCTCGTGCTGAGAAGTGGGGAAAGTATTTGCTGACACTGGACCAGTCAAAGGCTTTTGATCGGCTCAATCATGAGTACCTCTGGTGTCTACTTGGCAGGTATGGGCTCCCAGAGCGGGTGGTCAATTGGATTAGAGTGATCTACAGGCAAGCCGAGAGCTTCCCGCTTGTGAATGGTTGGGTAGGTCCTACTTTCTCTGTGAGTTCGAGAGTCAAACAGGGATGTCCCCTGAGTCCCCTCTTGTACGTGTTTGCAATTGATCCCTTCATCAGGAGGGTGGAAGGTGTACAACTGAGCCCGGGGAAGCCGTTGAAAGTGGTGGCTTACGCAGATGATGTCACGATCGTGATTTCTGATGTGAATGAAGTAAAAGACGTGACTGTTGAGATCTGTACATATTCTGAGGCCTCAGGGTCCAGAATCAATCAGGATAAGTGTGAAGCTTTCTGGATGGGGGAGGAGGGTCGGGATTTTGACCTTCTGGACAGCCTTCCCCAGGCGAGCGGAGAGATTAAAATTCTTGGTATCCGATTTGGCCCTGGTGATTATGCCAAGCGAAATTGGGAGATTATGCTGAGAGCAGCTTCCGCTAAAGTGGTACACTGGAAAGGATGGCATTTGTCTCTTAGGGAAAGGGTGGACTTGATCAAGACTTACCTGATTCCAGTCTTTTTGTATGTCAGCTATGTATGCCCTTTGCTAGAATCTTTATGGGCCAGGGTGAATGCAGTGTTCTTCCAGATGCTTTGGGGGAACAGGCTGAACCTTGTTAAGCGTAGCGTGAGCTAAAAATCGAGGGGGGAGGGCGGCCTGGGTATAGTAAACCCAGTGCTCTTCTTTATGCTCACCTTTCTTAAATTACATCTGCACAGTCTCATCTTGGAGACTCCCCCTCGATGGGTAGAGGGATTTCTTGCCTGGGTGCATCCGTTCCTCAATTCCTGGGTAGAGGGAGGAGCGGTAAAGAGCTTTTGAGTTCCACATGGCCTATGTGAAACTGGGTTTGAAGGTGAAAAGGAAATGGCAACTGGAGGTGGGAGAGGTCAACAGCTCCTCTAGAAGGGAGTTGGAGAGGAGAGTCTTGCGGTCTCACTTCTGGGAGCGTCTGTCACTGAGGGACTGCCTGGGCAGTGTCTGCTCAGATGGCATAGCTTTGATCACTGATCAGAGGATACCACTGAAGCTCAGGGACATTGCCTGGCTCTCATTCCACGGGAGAATCTATGTTAGAGGAAACCTCAAGGTAAGGAATGCCGATGATCGTGGCTGCCCACGGGAGGAGTGTCCAGGGGAGGAGGAGCAATGGATCATTTCTTGTTGAGGTGTCCTTTTAACATAGAGGATTATGATGGGGTCTCGTGTGTCTTGGGCACCCCTAGTCTTTCGGGGCTTAGTTACCCTGAGTGGGTTTACAGGGCGCTCAAGAGGTTTAGGGCTTTTGATTTGGTCACTCTGTTTTTAGTTACATTAGTTACATTAGTGGTTAGGTATTACACATGGAATACACAGTGTTTAGTGACAATCCGCAAGAAAGTCCTCCCTTGCAAAGAGGTGGTGGTAGATATTCTTCACGAGGTTTGGAAGATAAGGGATATGGAGAGGCAACGGATGGATGCTGCGAGCTGGGCCAGGCTTTGGCGTGGCTTGAAACCCCCTTAGTGGGTGGAGGAAATCTGGGGCCTCTCCATCTGTTGGCTTTCTATTTCTTCACCTCCCAGTTGATTTTGTTTGTTGTTTTTTTTCTTTAGTAAGTACTTGCATATGTCTAGTCATCCTATTTAGTTCCACTATGCTTGTTTTTAGTTTTGGTACAGTTAAAGCCCTAGTATTTCTATTTCAGCAATGACAATTAGCAATGGAGCTCTCCTCTTTGTGTTTTACCTATATAACACAGTACAATGTGACTGCAGATTTAGAAGGCCAAGCCTGCCAGCCCTATTATTTCTATTTCAGCAATGACAATTAGTAATAGAGCAATGGAGCTCTCCTGAATGTCACTGGAGACTTTGAAGAACACTGTTAGCCCTCCTCTTTCTTTTCTACCTATGACGCCGCCCAACTGCACTAGAGGCCGCCAAGAATTGTGCTACCCCTTCTGTGTCCCTCTGTGAAATTGCGCTGGATCGTCGTGGAGGGCGGCACTTATAGAATCCAAAACTCGCGAGTTCCAGCAACGTAACAATGACGTTTTGCTTCGTTTTCAATCGCAAGGGCACGCAAAAGTACCGAGTCGGCTCGGCTCAGTACTCGGATCTGTTCAATTCTCGGTAAAACGAGCCTGAGCATCTCTATTTCAACCTCAGTTTCAACTCATCATACTTGTGATGGCAGACAAAGCCCTGAGTAGCCTTGAAAGTACAATGATGAGATAGTAGACTGAAACAGTTGTAGCAGGGGGGGGAAGTGGCTGAGCAAGTAGTACAGCAGGCTGATTAAACAGAGGTAATGTTGCAGGGCAATAAACTGACAGGTTAAAACAAACTTTCATGAGCTGCGAAGGCAATAAGATTAGAGTACAAAACAGACATCTTGGGATGAGAAGCTTGCAGCCAGGGAGAGATGGAAACAGGAGCAGAGTATGGAGTTTCAGGTGAATGCTGACTGTTATCCTTGTGTAGCTTGGTAATGGGTAGAAAGTTATTCTAATTTTTCCTCCTGTTTAACCCTGGTATAGCTCTGAATTATGCTATTTAAATGCTAATACATTTGTAATTAGCACACTTAGAACTACACACACTAGTTGAGCAGCCACACTAGCTTGCAGCCATTCTACAATGATTGCATATGGTTAACAAATATATGTGATCAATGTCTTCAGTCAACCTCCAATAAACTACCCCAGCAAAGACTTGCAATAACAATTTTAAACAAACAATTCGTGAAAGGACAGCATAACATAGAATAAGAAATAAAAATGCACTTTCTTATTTCAGCTCAGTGGTAATACTGTGGGAGGATACGATTCAGAAAGATAGTGGGAAACATAGAAACATAGAATTTGATGAAAGCTAAGAACTGTTTGGCCTAACTAGTCTGCTTAATTTTTTTTAATGTTTGTAAAAAATTTATAACAATACAGGTCATTAAATACTTGAAATGTAAATGACAAGGATTGCAGGGAAGGTGCATAAACAGAGCATTAATAGTAAATAATGTTAAGAGTAATACAACAACAATGTTGATCTCTGGTGAGCGCTCTGAGCTAATATCTTAGCGTAGGTATTTAATGAAAAGATCCATATAACAAAAATAGAGAGACCATGTAGAGTTGGGAACGCTGGAAAGGTGAGAGATACTGCTGGATTTTTTTTCTGTGTGGGGTATGAAGGTAGGGGAACAGAGGGGAGTGGGTGGGTGGGAGGTAGCTATTATCAGGGAGGCATGTCCCCTTTCAGGGGGCTACCACCCCTATATGATAAGTCTGCTCAATTTATAACCTATGGTAACCTCAAACCTTATTTGGTCCTTTAATTTTTGTAAGGATATCCTTATGTCTATCCAAAGCATGTTTAAATTGCTCTAGTGTACTAGCCTCAACCACCTCTGATGCAATGCTATTTCACTTATTCACTACCCTTTCTGTGAAACAATTTTTCTTCAAATTTCCTCTGAACCTACTTCCCTCCAGTTTCAGTGCATGTCCTTGTGTTTTAATATTTTTCTTTCCCCATGTCCTCTTCTCTGCTCCAAACTATAGATATTAAGATCTTTTAGTCTTTCTGGGTAAGTTTTATACTGTAGGCTATGCACCATTTTAGTTGCCCTTCTTTGTTCAGTTCCTAATGTATTTATATCCTTCTGGAGTTAAGGCCTCCAGAACTGAACACGCTAGATGAGGCCGTACAAATGAACTATACAGTCGCATTATTATTTCTTTCTTTCTGCTACTGATTCCTCTCCCTATGCAACCAAGCATATTATTATCATCATCATCATCATCTTTTGTTTATGAGGCACCACAAAGGGTCCGCAGCGTCGTACATAGAGGATGGGCTAACAGTACAGGGTGACAATACATGGCATACAAGGAAGTACAAAACAAAGTGCAGTAGGAGCAAAGTGCGAAAATATAGACAAAGTGCAAAATGTATAAACAGGTACCAATTTAGCAGAGAGAAGTGCACAGGGCAAAGAGGTAAAAGTGAATTCCAATGTACAGATAGGACAGGTGAATTCCAATGTACAGATAAGGATAGAGGTGGGGGAGTGAATAAAGTGATGCACCTGTGCCCAGTGGAGTAGACAACATTTACAGGATCAGGGCAGAGATGGAGAAGAAGAGGCACAGGTGAGGAGGAAAGGTGGGTGCAGGAGTTAAGTGACTAAATGGAGAGAAGAGGCGGAGGGCTAAAGGCAAAGCAACAAGAGGAAGCAGACATGAGGAAAGAGGGCCCTGCGCATGGGAACTTACAATCTAAAGGTGAGGGCGAGACTTACAGGAGACACAGAAAGAGAAGATTGGGTGAGGGACGAAATCACTGAGGGGATGCAAGTAAGAAAGATGGGCGAGGTATAGAAAGGTTAGTTAGAGAGAGAGAAGATGGTTGGACGAGGGCAGGGTTAGGTGGAGGAAGGGTAAGCTAACCTGAACAGGTGGATTTTTATGGAGTGTTTGAAGTCTGACAGGCTAGATGAAAGCCTGATATTAAGGGGAGAATGTTCCAGAGAAGGGGGACAGCACAGGAGAAGTCTTGAATACAGGAATGAGAGTGTCAGGCCCGAATAGAGAGGAACACTAACGGGTATTAGCGCTACTGAGCTAATAGGTGTGGAGTCTAACGTACCCCTAACGGTCCGGGTCAAGCCGATCGGTATGCGTGGTACAAAGGGAGAATCCAGGAGAATCGTCAAAACTAGCCAAGGTTGCAGGAACACAGTGGGGCACACAGAAAGGAGGATGGTCAGCAAGCCGGGTCACAACAGGGAGGCAGAATCCGAAGAATGGTCGAGGAAGCCGGGTCACAATTGGAGGAGCAAAACACAGGGGAGCTAGAGGCAGATAACCTGTTACTCTGGCACCCTAATGGCACCAGAGTCAGGTTTAAATAGGAGGCAGGAAGTGGCAGTAATTGGGGGAATCAGGCACTCGTGTGCCGATACTAGCGTCCCGTTTCCTAGCAACGGGACTGTGCTGGGCGCATGCGCCCGACGGAGCTGGGGGGCGCGGCATTCCTGTTGCCAAGCAACAGACCGGGCTGAGCCGAAGAGACAGGCGTCCGTCCCCGCAGAGTGGAAGAACAGCAGGGACGGCGCCTGACAGAGAGGTAGTGACCAGATGGGAGGTAAGGCGACGGTTGTTGAATGACCACAGTGAGCGAGAAGGAGTATGAGTGCAGATGAGGTTGGAGAGATATGGAGCAGTGAAATTAGAGAGAGTTTTATAAGTGAGGGTGTGGAGTTTGAAGAGGATTTTGAAGCGGAGGGGAGCCAGTTAAGGGCTTGACAGAGAGGGGAGGTAGATGAAGACTGGCTGGAGAGGTAGATAAGTGGGGCTGCAGCATTAAGTATGGATTGAAGAGCAGCGAGACCGGTAAGGGAGAGGCTAATGAGGAGAGGGTTGCAGTAATCAAGCGGGAGATGATCAGAGAGTGGATGAGAGTTTTGGTGGCCTCGGAGGAGAGGAAGGGTCTGATCTGGGCTATGTTGCTGCGATGGAAGCGGCAGGATTGGGCAAGCGATTGAATGTGAGGGGTGAAGGAGAGGGAGGAGTCAAGGGTGACCCCCAAGCATCAAACTTGGGTAGAGGAGGAGATGATGGTAGAACCAATAGTGATGGAGAGGGTGGGAGGGGAGAAGTCTCTAGAGGGGGGGATGAGGTTGATTAGTTCAGATTTGGCCCTATCAAGTTTGAGGAAATGTTGGGACATCCACATGGAAATGGCAGAGAGGAAGCAGGACACCTTATTGAGGATGGAAGGGGAGAGAACAGGAGAAGAAATGTAGATTTGGGTGTCATCAGCATAGAGATGGTACTGGAGGACGAAGCATATGACTTGCCTTTCTCATTGCTTTGTTACCATGCTTACCTACCTTTATGTCATCTGAAATAGTGACTCCTAGATCCCTATCCTCCTCAGTGGTTTCCATTATAGTGCCATTAGTACTATATTTAACCATTGGGTTTTTGAGACCCAAGTGCATGATTTTGCATTTTTTGACATTAAACTGTAGTTGACACTCTCTTTACCATTCCTCTATACTAACAAAATCATCAACCATTTGTTTTACCCTTCCTGGTGTGTCTACCCTGTTACATATATTTGTGTCATCTACAAAAAGGCATACTTTCCCTTCAATACAATTTCCAATATCACCAAATAAGATATTAAAAATCACTGGTCCAAGTACAGATCCTTGAAGTACTCCACTGGTAAACTTTCCCGCCTGTGAATGTATATACTCCAAAATGTCATGAAGAGTGATCAGATGAATTGCAATTAATTTCAAAGTCCCTCTTTGCCATGACAATGAACTTTATCCCAAAAACAACATATCCACTGCATTTCAGCCCTGCCACAAAATGACCAACTGACATCAGGTCAGTGGTTCTCTTGTTAACATAGGTGATAGTGTTGATGAGGACAAGGCTGGATATCACTCTGTCATGCTGATTGAGTTAGAATAACAGACTGTAAGCTTTAAAAGGAGGGTGGTACTTGCAATCATTGTTCTTCCTCTGTTAACCATGGTTACCTGCAAGGAAACACGTGCAGTCATCATTGCTTTGCAGAAAACGAGCTTCACAAGCAAAGATATTGCTGCTATTAAGATTGCACCTAAATCAAGCATTTATTCGATTATCAAGAACTTCAAGGAGAATGGTTCAATAGTTGTGAAGAAGGCTTCAGGATGCCCAAGAATGTCCAGCAAGCGCCAGGACCGTCTCCTAAAGTTAATTCAGCTGCGGGATCGGGGCACCAAAAGTGTAGAGCTGGCTCTGGAATGGCAGCAGGCAGGTGTGAGTGCATCTGCACCACAGTGAGGTGAAGACTTTAGCAGGAAGGCATGGTGTCAAGAAGGCCAGCAAAGATATCACTTTTATCCAGGAAAATCATCAGGAACAGACTGATATTCTGCAAAAGGTACAAGGATTAGACTGCTGAGGACTGGGGTAAAGTAATTTTCTCTTATAATTCCCCTTTCAGATTATTTGGGGCATCTAAAAATATGCTTGTCAGTAAAAAAAAAAGGTGAGCGCTACCATCAGTCCTGTGCCATGCCACCGGTACAGCATCCTGAGACCATTCATGTGTGGGGTTGCTTCTCAGCCAATGAGTGGGCTCACTCACAGTTTTGTCTAAGAACACACCCATGAATAAAGAATGGTACCAAAGCATCCTCCAAGAGCAACTTGTCCAAACCATCCAAGAACAGTATGGTGACGAACAATGCCTTTTCCAGCATGATGGAGCACTGTGCCATAAGGCAAAAGGGACAACTAAGTAGCTCTGGGATCAAAACATCAAAATTTTGAGTCCATGGCCAGGAAACTCTCCAGACCTTAATCCCATTGAGAACTTGTGGTTAATCCTCAAGAGGTGGGTGGACAAACGAAAACCCACAAATTCTGCCAAACTCCAAGCATTGATTAGGCAAGAATGGGTGGCCATCAGTCAGTATGTGGCCCAGAAGTTGATTGACAGCATGCCAGGGCGAATTGCAGAGGTCTTCAAATAGCTGGGTCAACACTGCAAATATAGACTCTTTGCATAAACTTAATGTAATTGTCAAAAAAAGCCTTTCAAACGTATGAAATGCTTGTAATTTTACTTCAGTATACCATAGCAACATCTGACAAAAAGGTCTAAAAACACTGAAGCAGCAAACTTTGTAAAAACCAATACTTGTAATTCTCAAAACGTTTGGCCATAACTGTACTTTAGTCAACCAGTCAAAAAAGTCATTAAGTTTAGTTTGACATGATCTCCCCCCAGTAAATCCATGCTGTTTGGGATTCTGTAAGTTCTGGATTTGAGATATTCTACAACTTTTTCTTTTAAGAGTGTTTGCATCAATTTCAATAATACTGATGTAAGGTTAACTGGACAATAGCTGCTTGCCTCTTCCTTGCTTCCACTTTTGAGCAGTGGGACTACATTTGCTCTTTTCCAGTCTACTGGAATTACTCCTGTAGCTAGTGACTGGTTGAATAATTCTAGAAAAATACTATGAGGGGGGAGGGGAAGAGATGTGTATCCGGGGCATATAAGGACCAAAAATTTTAATATATTGTAAGGTTTATTAGTATACATTAAAATAAGAATTGTAATTTGTATATCTTAAACAACATTAGCAAAATAATAATAAAAATGGATATAGTGTGAGAAACCAAGAATTAACTGCGAAAACTAGCAGCTAAACACTGCTAGACATGCCGTAGGTTCTTGTATAGATTGGTAAATATAACTGTCAACTAGTTTCTCCACTGTGAACAGAAAATTAGGGATCAATATCGTCTATGTTGATGATCGGATCCTACCAATATGAATAACTGGGAAATCTCATGCCACAATTCAAGTGGGGTATATTAGTAACTTTCTGTAACAGATTCTGGATACTATATTACTAATCTTGATTAGCACTGGCTTACCTGAGGTGCGGAGTCTAACGATCTCCCCGGTGTTCACCAAGAACCGCCGCAAGGCGGGGTGGGCTTCGCTGCCAGGAGTCGCAGGTCGCGGTCCCCAGGTTCGCCTCAAGATGTAGTACAGCGGAGTGAAGCGGTGGTAGCGGAGTCAACAAGCCGGTTCGGTACACAGGAATGGAGTCAGGCAGAATCAGAAGGCAACTCGGAGTCAACAAGCCAGGTTCGGTACACGGGTCACAAGAATAGGAGAATGGTCAGCAAGCCGGGTCGGTACACAGGGATAGGAGAGCCAGGGAAGTCAAACAGGCAGAGATCAGCACACAGGAGACACTGGAAACAGGAAGACACTGCAATCCACGAAGAGCAGGAACAGGTAAGTGTTGCTCTGACACTCAGCGAGTGTCAGAGTGAGGTTTTTATACTGAAGGGGATTCAAAATCCCCGCCTCTAGGGTTGTGGTCATGTGACCGCCTCCGGGTGCAGTCACATGGTCCTGAATGCGGAAGTGCGGCTGGACGGAGCGGCGGGGATCAGGTAAGTCCGTGACAGTACCCCCTGCCATAAAGGTGGACTCCGAACACCTAATAGGGTTTCAAAGGAAATTTCTTATGGAAGGATTTAAGTAGACGGGGAGCATGTAGGTCAATGGCTCTTACCCATGAGCGCTCCTCAGGGCCGTAACCCTTCCAATCCACCAAGAACTGTATGGCACCTTGAACTTTACGAGAATCTAGGATAGTTTTAATCTCGTATTCAACTTGATCCCGATCCACAGCAGGAGGAGGAGTTCTGGATGAGGTGGAGAATCTGTTGGTTACCATCGGTTTTAACAAGGAGACATGGAAGACATTGGGTATGCGTAAAGAGGGAGGCAGACTCAATCTAAAGGCTACGGGATTAATAATCTCAGATATAGCAAATGGGCCAATAAACTTGGGAGCAAATTTTTTACTGGGAACCTTTAAACGAATGTTCTGGGTGGATAGCCATACCCTGTCACCAACTGCAAAACTTGGAGTCATTCTTCTCCTTTTATCGTAGAATTTTTTGGAACGAGTAGTTGCTTGTTTTAAGTTTGTCTTGGTTTGTTCCCAAATATCAGAGAAGTTACGAACCAGAGAGTCCACTGCTGGAACTTCAGAAGATGAGACTTGAGAGAAGGTGGGTAGTCTAGGATGGCAGCCATACAGAACAAAAAAGGGGGAGTTAGAGATGGCCTCATGAAAATGGTTGTTATGGGCGAACTCGGCCCAAGGGAGAAGGTCCACCCAGTTGTCTTGGTTACTAGAGATAAATATTCTTAGAAACTTCTCTAATTTTTGGTTGGTTCTCTCAGTAGCCCCATTGGACTGGGGATGATATGCGGAAGAAAAGTCAAGCTTAATCCCGGATTTATTGCAAAAAGACTGCCAAAATTTTGATATGAATTGTGATCCCCTATCGGAGACAATATGTTGAGGACAGCCATGGAGGCGAAATATTTCTTTAATAAAAATATCGGCTAAGGAGGAGGAAGAAGGAAGGCCTTTGAGAGCAATAAAGTGGGCTGTTTTAGAGAAGCGATCCGTGACCACAAGCACTACAGTACAGGATTTGGAAGGGGGAAGGTCCGTGATAAAATCCATGGAGATCTGTGACCACGGGTAATCAGGAATGGGTAATGGGAGCAAGCATCCATAAGGCTTCTTCCTAGAGGTCTTGTGTTGAGCACATTTGGAAAAAGCAGCAACAAATCTCTTCACATCCTCCAGCAAGGAAGGCCACCAGTAGCTTCGGGACAATAAGTCCCAGGTCTTGCGAATGCCGGCATGCCCAGAGAAGAGTGAGTGATGAGCCCAGTGAAGGAGCCGGGTGCGTAGATGTGGCAAGATGAAGGTTTTGTTTGGAGGACAACCCTTTTTCAGATGTGTAGCTGCCAATACTTGACATGGATTTACAATGAATTTCTTATCTTCCGAGGATTCCATGTCAGCTGGATCAAAAGAGCGAGATAAGGCAGCTTGCCTTCGTATTCTTAGATCCCGAGTGAAAAGTGATGTTGAAATCAAAGCGTGAGAAGAATAAGGACCACCTTGCTTGTCGAGGGTTTAGACATCGAGCAGTGCGTAAGTAAAGCAAATTCTTATGGTCGGTATATATGGTGATAGGGAATTGTGCTCCTTCTAGTAAATGTCTCCATTCGGAGAGAGCCAATTTGATGGCCAGGAGCTCTTTGTCGCCAATCCCATAATTCCTTTCAGCAGGTAAAAAGCGACGGGAAAAGAATCCGCAGGGATGAAGTTTTCCAGAAGGACCTCGCTGTGATAGTACGGCTCCTGTGCCAACAGAAGAGGCATCTACCTCCAGGACAAAAGGACGAGAACAATCTGGCTGTTGAAGAATGGGTGCAGATGAAAAGAGAGACTTTAATAATATAAAGGCTTGGATAGCCTCAAAGGACCAAATACCAGCATCAGCAGATTTGTGGGTCAATGCTGTGATCGGAGCCACGAGAGAGGAGTACCCCTTGATAAATTGACGATAATAGTTGGAGAATCCTAGGAAGCGTTGAGTGGCCTTAAGGCCCGAAGGTTGGGGCCAGTCAAGTATGGCTTTCAATTTTGTGGGATCCATCTGTAGACCGGTGCCCGAAATAATATATCCCAGGAAGGGAATTTGTCTCTGCTCGAAGGTGCATTTCTCCAATTTGCAAAATAACTGATTTTTTCGGATACGAGAGAGGACCTCCAATACATGAGTATGATGAGATGCTAGATCTTGAGAAAAGATGAGAATGTCGTCCAAGTAGATGACTACAGATTGGTACAAGAGGTCTTGAAACAGCTCATTCATAAAGCTCTGAAATATGGCTGGGGCATTGCATAGCCCGAAAGGCATGACCAGATATTCAAAGTGGCCGTCTCGGGTGTTAAACGCCGTCTTCCATTCATCCCCCTCCTTAATGCGTATAAGGTTATACGCTCCTCTGAGGTCAAGTTTAGAAAAGATGGTGGCACCCTTAATCCGGTCAAATAATTCAGAAATCAGTGGCAGTGGATACCGATTTTTAACGGTAATGGCATTCAGGCCTCTGTAATCAATGCAAGGGCGGAGGCCCCCATCTTTCTTTTTTACGAAGAAGAAGCCAGCCCCAGCTGGGGAGGCAGACTTGCGGATGAAGCCCCTGTTTAGATTTTCTTGGATGTACTCCTCCATAGCCTTAGACTCCGGGAGGGAAAGGGGGTAAACACGGCCCCTGGGAATGGGTTTACCAGGTATCAGATCAATGCCACAGTCCCAGATTCTGTGAGGGGGAAGTCTAGTGGCCTCTTGTTGACAAAAAACATCAGAGAAGGTTTGGTATGGCTCAGGCAGGAGAGTCACAGGAAATTCTTGGGTATGTCTGGGACTATTCGGGGGAACCACTCTCTGTAGGCAGCGAGAGAAGCAGGACTGTCCCCAGGACAATATGTGACCAGATTTCCAGTCCAAGGTGGGAGAGTGGACACGAAGCCAAGGAAGTCCTAGGATGACTGGGTTGGTAGATCTCTGTATTACTAGAAAAGAAATCTTCTCCCGATGAAGTGCTCCTATCTGAAGTAGAAGAGGAATAGTGCGTACCAGGATGGACCCCTCAGGGATTCTTCCCCCATCAATGGCCATCAGAGAGATGGGTTGTTCCAAGGCTTGTGTGGGAATAGCGAATTGTTTAACTACTGTGGCAGAAATGAAATTTCCTGCGGCTCCGGAATCTAGAAGAGCCGACTGCGGGAAGGTCTTTTGTCCTAACTGAAGGGAAATGGGAATAGACAGGCGATCATTACTATTGGGAACTGACTGGCACTGAGAAAAGAGGCCCAACGATACAGCTCCAGAACTCGTTAGGCCCTGTCGTTTCCCGAGCGTTTGGGACAAGAACTCAGAAGATGGCCACTCTCTCCACAATATAAACACAACTTGTTCCGAAATCTCCTCTCCCTCTCTTCGGCTGATAGGCGGGTCCTCCCAAGTTGCATGGGCTCTTCAGGGGGAAGAACAGGGGTTTGGAAGTTGGGGGCCAAGCGAATCATACTACGCCGCGACTGTTCCTTCTCGGAATTACGTTCCTTGAAACGCAAATCAATTTTGACACAGAGGGAGATAATGTCGTCTAAAGACGTAGGGAGTTCCTGGGATACCAACTCGTCTTTGATTCGGTTTGAAAGGCCCTGCCAGAATGTAGCTACTAGGGCCTCATCGTTCCAACGAAGTTCAGAGGCCATGGTTCTGAAGTGGACCGCATACTGCCCCACAGACTGGTTTCCCTGGCGGAGACGTAGTAAGCCGGAAGCGGCATTGGACACCCTTCCTGGCTCATCAAATATTTTCTTGAAGGTGGACAAGAAGAGGTTGAAGTTATGTAGAATGGGGTCGTCCCTCTCCCATAAGGGGGAAGCCCATGCTAAGGCTTGACCGGACAATAACGAAATCACATAGGCCACTTTCGTTTTTCCGGAGGGGAAGTTCCCAGGTAGAAGCTCAAATTGTATGTAGCATTGATTTAAAAATCCTCTGCAATTTTTAGGGTCTCCATCGAACTTGGGTGGGTTAGGTAACCGTAGCTGCGAGGAAGAAGCTGCTGCTGCGGCCTGAGGTACAGGGGCCACTGCCGGCCCAGGTGATCCACCAGCCACTAGGGTGTTCTGGACAACATCCAACCGAGTGGATAGACTATTGAGGAATTTTAAAAGTTGCTCTTGGTTAGCTTCTTGCTTATCCATCCTTCCTACTAAATGCTTCAACAGATCTTTAGCTGTGGTATCCATGGTCAGAGCAAACTGTAACAGATTCTGGATACTATATTACTAATCTTGATTAGCACTGGCTTACCTGAGGTGCGGAGTCTAACGATCTCCCCGGTGTTCACCAAGAACCGCCGCAAGGCGGCGTGGGCTTCGCTGCCAGGAGTCGCAGGTCGCGGTCCCCAGGTTCGCCTCAAGATGTAGTACAGCGGAGTGAAGCGGTGGTAGCGGAGTCAACAAGGCAGTTCGGTACACAGGAATGGAGTCAGGCAGAATCAGAAGGCAACTCGGAGTCAACAAGCCAGGTTCGGTACACGGGTCACAAGAATAGGAGAATGGTCAGCAAGCCGGGTCAGTACACAGGGATAGGAGAGCCAGGGAAGTCAAACAGGCAGAGATCAGCACACAGGAGACACTGGAAACAGGAAGACACTGCAATCCACGAAGAGCAGGAGCCAGGAACAGGTAAGTGTTGCTCTGACACTCAGCGAGTGTCAGAGTGAGGTTTTTATACTGAAGGGGATTCAAAATCCCCGCCTCTAGGGTTGTGGTCATGTGACCGCCTCCGGGTGCGGTCACATGGTCCTGAATGCGGAAGTGCGGCTGGACGGAGCGGCGGGGATCAGGTAAGTCCGTGACACTTTCCTCTCCTGTACACAGCGAGATAGCAGTGTAATCCCCTGTAATTATATTTATGCCAACACATACATGTTTTAGCCTGTGAGGGGAGTAGAGTACTGGGTATGTTTTCCCCGAACTCTGATAAGTAACCCAGGTATCCTTTTTATATGAACTTCACCCTCCACCTCCGACACTAAATATGTTTAAAGGTGTCAGTTATTATGCGATCAGTAGCATGCGCCTAATAAAGGTTCAGTAGGTCTCTAGTAAATTTCTATCCTCCTGCACGGTAGCTACCTCGATATATTTTGATTTTATTCTATCTGTATAGATTCTGGCATAATATCTAAATGATCCTGCGGCGCGTATAGACGCTGACACGTGTTTCACTAAACCAAGCTTTGTCAAGGCAACCCGATACAGCCTTCCTACTGGGTATTTAAAACTGAAAGACCGCCCATTAATGACATCATCCCTAGTAACATTGTTATTGTTTATTAAATCAGAATGGTAATATGGTCCAGGAAAGTAGATATAAGGAAACATGTTACTATTAAAATGTCAATATATTGATTGTTTGACCAGTGAGGCCGAGAGGGAAGATATCTGTCTTCATAAACTAATAGATAAGCGGCCACAGCTCTACACTTTATTGTGGGTACCAAAGGATCCACAAATAATAACGTGACACACGGTTTAGTTCACACATCCTAATATTGGTCACTATGGTAGAAGAATTTCTAAATTACCTACCTAATAGAAGTGGACAATAACATAATTGTGGTGTAATTCTTTTGATGAAATAGACATATATCCAGATGACTAAAAAGTTGGGATAATACTTCCAACTATCTCAAACGTGCCAATCAGTATAATGAAACCAGAGGGGAGCACCCCCCCCCCCCATTGAAATTATGCATGGATTATCTATTGAATAGGTCAGTATCCATGTATGTCTTGATAAAATATGTGGTAAGTGTAGAGCTTAATTCGGTCATCAGGTCTGACGTAAATCCACCCCACAAAAATCCCAGAAAAAAAACAGTGAAATGTAGATATGAAGAAATTATAATAAATAGGTGAATATTTTTTGTCCGAGGTGAAGGCAATATTCAGAGAGATCATTTAAGAATCCACTACCAGATATCATATCCTATAGCATTAAATAATTCTAGTGCTGGTTAAAGAATAATTGGAAGCCCCACTAAGGGGGGATAGTGAAGAAAATAAATACATACATTTATTTATCCAGTGAGGATATGTGTCTTATATTATCTACAAGGGTACTAGAAAATAACACAGAAAAAGATGACAACTAATATGTGAGTCATCATTCATGAGTTTCAGACTGTAAAAAACCAAGGTGCTGGGATTATGTATAATTCTACAAATTGAATACACTATGATCCTGTTTTAAGAGATTTGATCCCTATACAAGAACAGTAGTGAAATAGTACTCTCGATCGGCCAACCTAATAATTATTGATAAATCATAAAATGATTGTAGTCATTGAGGCCTCGTGGTGCCAGACTATCCATAAGAAAAATCCTTTTTGATTCTCTTTTCAAGAGTGCTTGGTTAAGGTCTCCCCCTCTTAGACCCAGTTTGATTTGTTCCATGACAAAGGCTTGGAGACCATGTGGGTTGCCCTCATGGCACTTTAAAAAGTGCCTGGCCACTGTAGTCAGTGGTTTGAAATTATTTGCATGCCTTTTGGCACATTGATATTCCCTACATGTTCCAAAATCCTTCTTTTTAGCGGTCTGCCTGTCATGCCCACATAGTGTAAGCCACATGGGAAGGTCAGGCAGTAAATGACGTTCGGGGAGTTACAGTTCAAAAAAACCATCTATCGTCCATGTTTTGTGATAGAGGTCCTTATACTCTTTAGTTTGGGCAATAAATTGAAACGCCCGTCAGTTGCCACATTTATAGAAACCCTTTGGTCTCCTCGAAACTGTGATCTTGGGGGCTAAGTTGCTGTGCACAATACAGTCCCTAAGGTTCCTAGATCTACGCCACATCATGGAAATCCTGTACCCCAAAATCAAAACCAGATCATCATCAGATTTGTGCACTCCCCAATGTTTTTGAAATATATTAATTATTTGTTCCCTCAGAGCAGAAAGTGGCAATCATCCGGTTCTTGGGATCACTGTTCTTAATTTTGGGAGGTGGGTAGATAATGGTCTCTCTATTTCTTTTGTTTACAGAGATTTCGGCCTTTCGGATAATTCCTTTACTATAGCCCCTGATTAATTCTGTTAATGGTATTAACAGTACTCCTTTAAGCTCTTTCGGTATCTTTGGATGTATCCCAACTAGCCCCATTGATTTATCCACTTTCAGTTTTGAGCGTCCTGTTAGGACCTTCTCCTCTATAAAAGTACTTGTATCTATCTAATTTCAAGACTCTCAATATCTCTCTGTAGTCCAATTATTCCTCCTTTTGTTTTTCTCCTTTCACTTATATACCTAAGAAAAGTTTTGCCCCCTTCACCTACTGACTAGAGATGCTCAAGCTCGGGTCCTCGGAAACCGAACACACCCGAACCGAGTACAGAGCCGAGTCGGCTCGATACTTTTGCGCTTTTTCAGATTCCAAAGCGAGGCAAAACGTCATTGTGACATTGTCGGATCTCTGGAGTTTTGGAATCTATAAATACCGCCCTCCACAGCGATCTAGTGCCATTTGAGAGAGGGATACAGACGGGGTAGCATAGAGCGTAGAGCAGTTGGGAAGGCAAAGTTAGAGAATTGAAAGAAGAGGGTGGTAGCAGTGTTAAAGAAAGTAATCAGTGACATTCAGGAGAGCTCCATAGCTCCAGTGTTAAATCTCATTGCAGAAAAATACAAATACTATTACTGATGGCAGGGTTGGTGTAATTCTGCAGTCCAATTCTACTGTGTTTTATAGGTAACACACAGATAGGAGAGCTCCTGTGTTAAATCTCATTGCAAAAAAATTTAAATAATAGTGCATACAGGGTTGAAGTAATACTGCAATCCAATTCTACTGTCTTATATAGGTAACACACAAACAGGAGAGCTGCGTTAGTAATTCTCATTGCATAACAATAAAAATAAATAGTGCTGTCAGGGTTGGTGTAATCCTGCAGTAAAATTCTACAGTGTTATATAGGTAATACAAAAAGGAAAGCTGCATTGCTAATTGTCATTGCTGAACACAAATACTAGTCCTTGCAGGCTTTTCTTCTGAATTTGCACCAAAAAAGTGTAGGGTGTTATATACACCCAAAGACAAGAGCTCCATTGCTAATTGTCATTGCTGAAATACAAATACTAGTCCTTACAGGCTATTCTTCTGAATATACACCAAAAAGTGTAGGGTGTTATCCAAATGGATTCACAGCAGTACACAGAAAAGCAGGAGCAGCAAGCAGCTATTACCACCAGTCCTGATGATAGTAATCCCTGTACGTCATCTGGTAAAGCCTATGTAAAAGTACATTTCTTTTTAAGTCAGGGAAAAAAAACACCTTTTACCGTGGTGAAGAAAAACAGAGCTGTAATCCACGAAAAGTTATCTGCTGAAAAAAAAAATTCCCAACATGCCATTCTACACACGCAGTGGCAAAGAGAGAATGAGGCCTTCACCTTTCTCTATGAGTATGAGATCTAAAATTGTTACTGAGGCATCTTCTTGTAAGGTCACTCGTGACCGAGCAAGACCAAGTAATACGGACTCCAAAAGTGGTGCACAAATACTTTTACGTGTAAAAGCCGAACTGGAAGAAAACAGTAAGGCATTAGAGGAAAATGTATACTCAGAATCAGAAATGACACCAATCTCTGAGGAGAGTCCATCCACGAGTGCTATGTGTAATTGTGATCATTCTGATAGTGTACCCATAAAGAAGGCCCCTTTCAGCATTTCTGCTGATGTGTGCCTGAACAGCCCAAGTGTAGCCGGTGATACACCAATTGAGGATGCCACTTTGGAATTGGAACAGGATGAGGGGATATTTGTGTAGCCGACGAGGGCGCTAGTGAGGATGTTGATGAGGATGATGTTGTTTGTGTAAGTCCTGCACCAGTGGAAGCAATTCTGGCACATGATAAGAAGAGGGTCATTGTCATGCCTGGACATAAGACCAAAAAAAACACTTCTTATGTGTGGAATTTTTGTTACCCAAATCCTGCCAACAGTTGTCCAGCAAGTTGTAGTGTATGTAAAGCCACAGCCAGTCGAGGGAGGGACCTTAACCATCTAAGAACCTCATCCATTTTACGCCATTTGACGCAAGTTCATGGCAAGGTGTTGAGAAAATCAGAAAGTTATGATAAAAAAATAACAACAAGCAGTCCATCATCATCTAGGACCCTTGGCTCACCTACATCCCGACACCTGCAATCTACACCCAGAACACTGTCCTCATCAATATCCTCAGTAGCGATCGGAATTAATCCTGCATCCAAGTTGCTAAGGTTAGATGACTCCACACTATCCTGGATTCCTCAGAAGAATTCTTGAGCGTTAGTCCCACTGCTGCGGGTGTTGCTGCTGCTGGGGTGAATCTTCATCCCAGAAGCAGACCAAGCAGAAGACTACTAGTAGTTTATAACAATTGACTGTTAAATAATCCTTTGCAAGAGGAAGCAAGTATGAATGCTGTCACCCAGTGGCAAAGCTGATCACAGACCCCATGGCGACTATGCTCATATTAGATCTGCATCTAATATCCACTATTAATGCAGCTGGTTTTAGACAGTTACTTGAGGTCTTGTGTCCCTGTTACCAAATTTCATCTCAACATCATTTCAGTAGAAAAGCTATTCCTCACCTCTACCAGAAGGTTCGTAAGAATGTTATTATTGGGCTGCAAAATGCCATTCTACCCACTGTACACTTAACCACAAATATGTGGACAAGCGGAACTGGGCAAATTAAAAATTATATGACTGTGACAGCCCACTAGGTTGGTGATTCGCCTTCACCAGCAGGAACAGCAGCAGCATGTACCCAAGTACGTCACATTTGTCAGAGGCAGGCTACTCTGTGTATCACCGGTTTCACTAATAGGCATACAGCTGACAATCTGTTACAAAAACTAAGGGATGTCATTGCAACACGGCTTATCCTGCTTGGGCTCTCCTCAGGATATGTCATTTCTGATAAGCCACCAATATTGTCAGAGCATTACAACTGGGTGAATTCCATCACATCCCCTGCTTTGCTCAAAAAGTAAACTTGGTGGTGTAGAGCTTTTTTAAAAAATATGACAGGGACGTGCAGGAGATGCTGTCTGTGGCCCATAAAATATATGGACATTTCCGGCATTCGGCAACAGCGTGTAGGAGATTGCAGCAGCTGCAAGAGTAATTTAATTTGCCCTGCCACCAACTAAAGCAAGAGGTGGTGACAAGGTGGACTTCCACCCTGTATATGCTTCTGCGTATGGAGGAACAGCGTAAAGCCATCCATGCTTACTCCACAAGCCATGACATTGGGAAAGGAGGGGGGATGTATTTTAGTCAAGCACAGTGGAGAATACTGTCTGTGTTGTGCAAGGTGCTGAAACCATTTGAAGTAGTCACCTGTGAATTGAGTTCAGACACTGCAAGCTTGAGTCAAGTTATTCCCTTAATTAGACTTTTGGAAAAGCAGCTTGAGAAACTGAAGGAGGAGATTAAACAAAGCAATTCTGCTTTATTCGCTTCGCCAGGATCCAAAAGTTATCAAAATCTTGAAATCGGATCACTACATTTTGGCGACTGTGCTTGTTCCTTGGTTTAAGACCTATGTCTTCTCTTTGTTTCCAACTGACCCAGATCTGAAGAGGTGCAAGGAGCTCCTGGTGAGCAAGATGACAGTTCAAGTGTTATGTGACAGGACGGCGTCTCCTCCTTTAGTTTCTCACTCAACTGCTGCTAGGAAAAAACTTAGCTTTCCCAAGAGACCCAGAGATGATGCAGATGACTCTGCACCAAATTTTGACGTCTGGTCTAAAAGAATTGACCCAAAAACGTGAAACCTCTGCTGTAACTCCACCTGATCCTACTCACAACATTCAAAGGATGGTGGAGGATTATTTTCACGACAGCATAGAAAGACACATCAGACAGTCCCTTTACATACTGTGAGGAAAAAAAGGGAATTTGGAGACCCATGTACCAACTCGCTTTGCACTGCCTAAGCTGCCCACCCTCCAGTGTGTACTCAGAAAGAGTTTTTAGCATAGCCCGCAACCTTGTCAGCGATCGGCGTAGGAGGCTACTTCCTCAAAACGTGAAAAGATGATGCTTATAAAAATGAACTTCAATTTCCACGAGGAATTCCTCCTCATTCTCCTCCAAAAGGGCTGAAAACATTGGGGTTTCATTTCCTCCAGCTTCAGCTGCTTCACAAGTCGCCCCATCTTCTGGAGAATCCCCAGGCCAGATTGCTCCAGATGCTCCGACTACCTTCAAAATAATGCAACACCTATTCTCTACCTTTAAAACAGACATACTCACCGAAATGCGCTCTTCTATTAAAGCCATTCAAGCGGAGGTGGTAGAATTGGGGAACAGGATGGACCATCTGGAGAACAATATGGAGGAGATGGTGGCCTCCCGTAACGAGTTGATAACCTCACATGAACAACTAGAATCTGAGGTGTGTATGTTGAGAGACAAGTTGGCATATGTGGAGGATAGATCTCGTCAGAACAATATTAAGATACGGGGAATCCCAAAACACGTATCCAATGTCGACCTGCTTTCCTTCACTACAGATTTGTCTCGGAACCTCATACCAACAGCCTCCACTCAAGACTTATTTATCGAATACACAGATTCCCCAAAGCTAGGAATGCGTCAGACACTTTGCCCAGAGATACCCTCATATGCATACATTTCTTCCATATCAAGGAGCGCATACTGAGAACAGCAAGGAAAGCGAAAGTTTCAGCCATTCTTCAAAATCTACAGCTATTCCCGGATTTCTTCTAAACTACAGTAGCAAAACGTCGCTCGTTCCAGCCAGTCACAAGAATCCTGAGAGATAACGACATCCCATACAGGTGGGGATTCCCAGTAAAGCTCCTAGTTCACAGGAACAATAAGATGCACGTCTTTCCCATAGTAGAAGAGGGGTCAAAGATCTTGGTGTCTTGGAATCTTCAACCTCCAAAGTTTGACCCTACCCCTAGAGACCAAACCACCAGCGCTTTGAACATGCAAAGGAAACATGGAGTATGGGAAATGACGTTCTCCGTGTCAAGACTAACACTGTTATACCTCGACAAGGCCCGAGTCTGATCCTCTTCTCGGGGACTAGCTCCTTAAGGTTTAGACCTGGAAATTTCCACCAGAACATCACCAGGAAGTCAAGTAAAACTAGATATTATATACTTTTGCTTGTTGGATCAGTTAGTTAAATTTTAAACTAACAAACTCACATGACTATGCTACAAATATATCCTTTTGAACAGTACTCTTTGGGGTAGCTCTCCCTACTATTTCATTATTTGTTTTTTCTCTGTTATGCTCTCTCCCAAGGTTTCAGGGAATACAATTGTCAACTATAGATTGTTCCAGACATCATCCTGATCATCTTGGAGTGTATCACGACTGTATGTACTATAAATGTATTGCTGAACTAGAGGTTGTCAGAACTGGGAGGTGGTTAAGTCTACCCATCCTAACTTAGTTAGAATTATGTTACATGCTTGCTGATGGTTATAGGACTAGAGTGGATTACTTAGTTAGTTAAAACTCATATTGTGCTATTTGGGGAAATGACCGAGAGCTATAATTCAAGTGTTATTAATCCAAGGTTATTGTTACACTGGTTTTCGTATATTTGGTTATGGGTATTTTTGTATGCGGATGGTGGCGCCTCGTCGCCATTGTCATGCACCCCAAGTTAAGTATATTGGTTCCATGCCCTTCCGGCAAAAACTTTGTTTCCCCATCCCGTAGGGGAGTCCTTTTTTCCCCCTCTCCTTTTTCATTCCTCGGTCCCCTCCCCCGTGGAACACAAGACCTGCAACAATGCTCCTCTTTTGTATTTATGGAGAGTGGAGAGCTCTGAACAATATATCTAATACAGTATCTCCATCATTTTCTATGCACTTCCTCAAAACATGGTGACGTTTCTATCTCTTAATGCTAGGGGACTAAACTCCCCAAACAAACACAGAATGGCGCTAACCAACTTCCATAAAAACAAAGCAAACATTGTAGCCCTACAGGAAACACATTTTGCAGCTAGAGCCCCTCCTGTCTTTAGAAATCTTCACTACCCCACATGTTAAACTGCTAATAGACCTCATAAACAATGTGGTGTAGCTTTGCTAGTCAGCTTTAAATGTTCCTTTTCACTGTCCTCAAAAGTAGAAGATAAGATTGGCAAGGATTTGATAGTAATTGGCCAGCTAGAGAGTAAGTGGGTCACCTTAGTGTCCCTACACGCCCCCAACTTGCATCAGATCTCATTCCTGAAGTCCATAATGGCATTAATAGAATTAAACATAGCAGTGTGATAATATTGGGAGATTACAACCTAGTCATAGAACCTAGACTTGACAGATCACTTGTCCCTAGTCCCTCAGCCCCTCTGACCCCTGCCACACCTTTGTTAGCATTTGGGAGACTCCTAGTGGAACATAGTCTTTACGATGTATGGAGGGTAGCTAACCCAAATGAAAGAGACTATACTTATTTTCCCTCAGTCCACAATACATACTCCAGAATAGATCTTATCCTGTCAGACAAATTGTCTCTTCAGAACACACGTAGGGTACAGATCCTCCCCATCTCATGGTCAGATCATGCACCAGTAGTCTGGTCCTGAAAGGCCACAGCCCCCTCCTTTACGCCCATGGTGTCTATCTGCCCCCCTACTTTCTTTCTAGAAGCCAAACTAGCAATTGAGGCCCTTTTATCTTATATACAAACTTATGACCTAAGGAGACCTCTATCTTCACATACTGGTGTGCCCTCAAAGCAGTAGTAAGAGGTACAGCTATCCAGGTCGCTTCCAGGATACGGAGAGCTAGCCTCCACTATCAACTGGAGCTAGATACTAAACTCAAGCTCTTAGAATTGCAACATAAACAGCACCCCACCAGATCCGTTGGCTCAGAGATCTCTTTGATCAAGGCTGAATTACAAAAACTACTCATGGCGCAAAATCTTTTGGCACTGTATAGACTGCGGCAGAAATTTTATGTGGCGGGTAATAGTGAAGGCAGTTTGTTGGCAAGGAAACTGACGGGTCTCCAGGCACGTAACCGGATTAATTCCATTGTAAACCTTAAGGGCACTAAATGTTCCAACCCACGTGACATAGAAGATACCTTGGCATCCTTCTATTCAAGCCTATATAACCTACACCTTGACCCCTCTACCCATCACCTGACTGAGTAGGTTATATCCTCTTTTCTGGAGGGACTGCCTCTTCCCTCAATAGACCCTACGGTAGGAGCGAAATTAAAGGTTTCATAGTCCCAGTAGGAAATTAGTTGAGCTATTAAAAATCTCCCCAAAGACAAGGCGCCTGTGCCAGATAGTTACATTAATAACTTTTTCACCACCTTTCATAAGGAACTATACTAGAGCAACTATTCAATGTTGGTGCAGCAGCAGGGAGTTTCCCAGCTGAAATGTTGGAATCCAATATTATAGTAATCCCAAAACCAGGAAAAGACCCTTCAGAATGTATAAACTATAGACTAATAGCCATGTTAAATTTGGACATAAATCTTTGCGTAGCTTATCGATAACAGGCTCTCCTCTGTTATCCCCAAGCTAATACACCCTTACCGAGTTCGGTTTGTCATGGGCAGACAAGCTCCTGACAATTCCAGGCACTTTTTCCATGTCAACAGTCCAACAAAAGGGAAGATGCATTGATCCTGCTCTCATTAGGCGCTGAAAAAGCGTTAGACAGACTACACTGGTTATATATGACACAGGATCTTGAGAGAATGGGGCTTGCAGGGGAGATTCCGAGAGCCATTTTGGCGCTATATATTAAACCCTCTGCGCAGGTATTTAGCAATGGGTTTCTATCCAATAGTTTCCTCATATACAACGGTACCCGACAGGGGTGTACTCTGTTCACTCTCATATATCTATTAGCAATTAAACCGCTGGCCGCTACAGTAAGCCTTAGTCATGAGTGTGAGGGAGTTGTTGACGGAGGAGTGGCTCATAAACATTGTTTGTTTGCTGATGATATCCTACTTTTTGTTGCCAGCCCAGAGACCTCATTGCCAGCAGTCCATAGAATTTTAGCTCAGTTTAGCAAAGCTTCTCTATACAAACTTAATACATTTAAAACAGAAGCTCTCCCAATTAACAATTCCCTGGAGAGTCTAATGGGTCTTAAGGACAAATACACCTATACTTGGAAATCTACAGAACTCTCTTATCTGGGCATCCAGATAACTCCGCATCTAGATAAAGTATTAGATAGCAATTTCTCCCTTCTGCTGGACCAACTCTTGGCATTAACAACCTCTTGGATGTGCTATGAGGTTTCCTGGTTGGGCAGAATTTCAGCATTCAAAATGATACTCCTCCCAAAGATGATGTTTTTGTTTTGCATGCTCCCTTTTCGGATCCTAGATCGCATTATCAGTAGACTGGTTAAGGTTATGAAAACATATGTGTTGAAGAATAAGCCCCCATGGATGGCTCTCAACCTGAAGAAAATTACAGGGTGGTTTGACTCTCCCTGACCTGGTGAAATACCATGAGGCATGTCTGCTCTCTCAGATGTGTGACTGTTCTGTTCCACGGGGAAGGAAGCAGGCGGTTGACCTAGAGAAGGCTTGCAATTCAGACTTCCCACGGGTGGATCTAATGTGGATTCCCTGGGAATGGAGGCCTTCAGTACACAGCCTGCCCACTCTCACTAGGGATGCACTGATGGTCTGGGACCGACTGTGTAGCGGTCCTGAGAGATTTGCCCACCCTACTCAATTCAAGCGGTTGCCAGATGGATTCCCGATTGAAACCTCTCAGGGTGTGCTTCTAGGGGAAATTTGACTTTGGGTCATATGTTTGAATCAGGCACGCTTTCATCCTTTCTCCACCTGAGTGAACAATATCACCTGCCTAGAGGTGACTTTTACAAATTCCTACAACTTAAACACTTCAGTGAGCCCTTCATGCCTTTATATTTAAAGCGGTAATGTCGGGACACTGTTTAAACAGTGTCCCTGCAGGGTTCCGACATTGCCGTTTTAAATTTAAAGGCATGAAGGGCGCAGTACTGCCGAAGAGCTGGGCAGTCGGAAGGAGGTCCTGTCAGGCTTCTGCTGCCATTGGAGATGTGCACAGTCATTTTTAAGGTAAGTATGTTAATATACCTGTCGTTTTTTTCATTCAATCGTTTTTTTCTTGCAGGTCTGCTGTTTGTCGGGGTTATCGTCATCGCCAACCTGTACCCCACCGTATTAATTCATACCATGAAATCTAGGAAATAAATCCAGATCCAGCATCTCTGTGAGTTGTTTGGGAAGATAGTAAGTCATTATTCTCAGCACTACCCAAACAGGGTAACAGAAACCTGGCAGAAAGACATATTGGTCCATTACACACAGTGAGGTGGTCCGCATAAGTGCAGAATCCCCCCTGCCCAGTTAATCCCTATACAATCTCGACAGATGTTATCAAAGATGTCAGCAAACAAAAATGTCTCTAGCATTGGATAGGGTGATGAATACTTTACCTAAGTTAGGAAAATCCAGGGGTTTAGTGTTTTAAAGACAAGAGGCAGGTGGTATAGATGTATGTCTATCTCGTCACCCATCCAGAAGCAAGTTCAAAAGTAATCTGCCAGGTCTGTTGGCAAATGTATAAAACTAAAATCTAGAGTTGTTTGTTCACATATGCCCCATTTGAGATATTATATTGTCAAATTATACCTGTTTTTCTCGATATGATGCTTTATCCTGTAATGACGAATTGAGTGTGGTAGACATTTGTTTTGTACTTCTAAATATCATTTTAAATGTGTTTTGTTACATTGACTTACATAAGAGATCATTTGACCCTGGTGGTAGGCATATTTCCAATGGTGGAAATGCCCACACTTCAACACCTTTAACATCCTGTCAACACCAAAATGGTGATTGGGTAAATGTCGCAAAATCCATAGTGGCCACACACTGAAAATGTAGACATTGGGCCTGAGTCATTACCTAGCATATCTGCCGATTTTTGTGTGTATCATCTGTGCATTAATTTTGTGCATTCCCACAACCAGACTATATGCCAAGGAACGCAGCCTCATCCAAATCATCTTGGACCACAAAGACCACCATATGATTTCAACTAGGGAAGGGGAGGGAAATGGGTGTTCGCACGTAGTCAATGTACAGTAAGGGCGTTCCCGTACAGCAACGTCTAAAATCAACCTCTGGCAGAAGCAGAAGTAAGCTGTTTTTTTGTTAACTCAAACTGTATATAAGCAAGCCCTTGGCCCAGTATTAAATCTCTTTGACTGTAGACATCGAAACTGAAGCTGGACCTGGGCCTATGGGGCGTATGCGCAATGTATTCGGATATACTTTCCTGTATATTGTTATACCTTCTTATGCATCATCATGGTTTGCTGTAATTCTGTTATCCTTTGCTATTAAATCTCTTTAATGTGCGTTGGAACCACAATAATTGCATTGGACAATATTTATTGATAGCAACACGAAAATAACATAAGAAGAAATCCTCCTGTCGAAGTCAGCAAATTGGATAAAGTCATTTCAATTAATATCGAGCAAACTTGGTTGTCTTTGTCTGAAAATATGCGTAGAGCACGCTACGATGTGGAAGGGCGTACCCAGCCACAACACGTGGTAGTAACAGTTATTACACTTTTACACAACATTCGTACAAACGCACACATATGTTAATAGTACACATTAATTGTAGTTGCAACACATAGTTATTTATGTCAAAATATATTAGTAGTCATGTTTAATATTATAAGATATATGCATGTTAGTAAAACATATGGTTTAGGTTAAAGGAAATGTGTCATGTCTGGTATCATTTTAATCCCCTATTCATCAGCAGTTGTCCGGTTCCTTCGCCGAAGAGATCGCACATTGCATACTCTTGTTAGCCATGTTAGGGAATAAATGTTTAAAGCAATACTGACTATAAAATGCTAATAGACTAGTTGAGACTGGATTCTTGGCAGGAAAGTCGGAGCACATCCCCTGGAGAGATGACCCCCACCTTTGGATATTTTGGTTTGAACTGGCCTACGATCTGCAATATCCTGGACCTTCCTGAAACCTGGACCAATAGAAGCAAGCCACATCATCTGCATTGTTTTACTGTATTTCTGACTGCATATAAGCAGGAGCTCTTCATCTAGTGAGCAGTCTTCTTTGACCACAGACTTCAGACCTGAATGACTGTTCACTGGATCCAGGGTGCCTGTGATAAGTAACTGCTGTATTTATTATTATTTTGCTTGAATTATTCTGCTACCTTTTGAGAATAAATATTTGTGCGTTGGAAACACAAATCGAGATTCGACAATCGTTATTGGATAGTGACAAAACGTGCATAACACTCCATCGATACCAAATTTTCTTATATCTACTAATCAAGTATTCATAAACCATTCATGGGGCAGCACAGTGGCCTAGTGGTTAGCACTTCTGCCTCATAGCACTGGGGTAATGAGTTCAATTCCCAACCATGACCTTATCTGTGTGGAGTTTGTATGTTCTCCCTGTGTTTGCGTGGGTTTCCTCCGGGTGCCCCGGTTTCCTCACACACACCAAAAACATACTGATAGGTTAATTGGCTGATATAAAAATTGACCCTAGTTTCTCCTTCTCTGTCTGTCTCCCTACCTCTCTGTCTCCCTGTCTGTCTGCCTGTGTGTGAGTGTGTGTTTATATTAGGGAATTTAGACTGTAAGTTCCAATGGGGCAGGGACTGATGTGAATGAGTTCTCTGTACAGCGCTGTGGAATTAGTGGTGCTATGTAAATAAATGATGATGATAATTCATGCCCTACAGTATCATTTACAAGATCAAACCAGTCCTTTCTCCAGAGGAATTACAGGTAGAGCACCTTGTACTACCAGTTAGTGGGAGATGAAATTCCCTGCCACTCCAGAATCCAACAACACACGAGATGAGAATGACCTTGGTGGAAGCAGACAAGGTAACAGGGAAGGAGCAAGTTTTCTGATGTGATTGGGGAGAATTCGGAGGACCTTAGCCTGACCTCTCCAGAACAGGTTAGGGCTTAGGAGTTTCCCGACCTCTTTGGATAGGAATTAAGCATGTGTCCTTGATCAGAACAATAGATACATAACTTGTTTTTAATCTATGTTCACGTTCCTCAGGAGTCAATCGACCCAACTCCATGGGTTCCCCCGGAAGAAGAGGATGTTGAAATCTGGGTGCTAATCTAATCGGCACACGATGAGAACACTCCTTTTCAGGAGACCTCTTCCGAAACTTTAGATCGACACGATTACAGAAGGAAGTCAACACATCCAAGGAGGAGGGCAACTCTTGGGAGGCCAGCACGTCTTTGATCCTGTCGGATAACTCTTGTGAGAGGCGGTCACTAGGGTGTCATTATTCCACTAAAGTTCTGAAGATAATGTGCAGAGCTGGATTACGTACTGCGCCACCAAACAAGACCCTTAGCGAAGTCGGAGGCTGCCGGAGTGACCCCACTGGGCTCATCAAATATCTTCCGGAATGTGGCAATAAAAGCAGAGTTATCTCTTAGCAATGGATCATTTCTCTCCCAAAGAGGAGAAGCCCATGCCAGAGCCTGTCCGGTAAGTAAGAATATTATGTATGCCACTTTGGTCTGGTGGGTCGGAAAGTTTTGAGGCTAGAGCTCGAACTAAATAGAGCACTATTTAAGGAAGCCCCAGCAGGACTTGAGGTCTCCATCAAATTTAGCGGGAGAAGACAAGCGCAAACTAGAAGCGACAGAAGCAGCAGGGGGTCCAGGAGCCTGAGGTTCCACAGGTGGATCCGGTACAGGGGGTGGTGCTGCTACCTGCAGGGAATCTACACAGGTGACCAAGGCTTAAAAACACTGTAGTAATTGCCACTGGATAGCATCTTGTTGTTCCATTCGACTGATCAGATGTTGAAGTAAGTCATTTGCCAAAGTAAGTCATTTGCCAAAGGTTCCCTGACAGGGTCGACATGGCCTGTTCTTTGTGTCACGGGTGTCTTGGATGATGATCTGCGGACTGCGGTCTGCAGGATGTTACTATTGGGACAGCGGAGGAGATGATCTGTGGTCTGCATGATGTTACCACTGGGACAGCGGAGGAGATAATCTGCACTCTGCAGGATGTTGCCACTGGAATAGCGGAGGAGATGATTTGTGGACAGCAGGATAATACCACTGGGACAACGGAGGAGATGATCTGCGGACTGCAGGCTAAAACCAATGGGACAGCGGAGGAGATGATCTGCGGATTGCAGGCTAATACCACTGGGACAGTGGAGGAGATGATTTGTGGATTGCAGGCTAATACCACTGGGACAGCGGAGGAGATGATCTGCGGACAGCAGGATATACCACTGGAACAGCGGAGGAGCAGAAAGGCACAGTCTACTCAGGACAGGGAAAAGGACCTAAAGAACAGGCACTGAGGAAAGGAATTAGATGCCTAAAATAGTAGGAGGTATATCAAGGGCAAATGGTTAGGTTTTAAAGAGACATTGGGTCTGCACATGCCGGCCACGGCGGAGAGAGGACGCCCGCAGAGAGGTAAGTGAGCCGGGTCTTGGTTTAGTGATACCGAAGACCCGGAGTATGACACCCCCAGAGAAATCTTCTGAAAATAGGACCCAGCACCCATGTCTCCTCTGTATGGACACCAGAAAACAAACTTACTCAACCACAAACATTGACAACGGACCTACCACCAGCACCGTAAATGTTATTTTATTGACCAATATTTACCCATGGGATGTGCCATTTTGTGTGATTTCTTATGTATTGGTGTATAAAAGCAAGTATAAATTGTACATCTAGCTCATTACTTGATAAATTTTGGTGGTGGGGCCAGTGAAATAAATAAAATATTAAGGAATGCTATTCTCAGCACAGTTGGTGAGAATTAATAGGCAGCACCACTTTATAAGATTATCATACCTGAACAAATTATGAAGGAACAAAAAACACAGTTAATATCAGCATAAAGGAAGGGAATGGAACTAGTTTTTATGGCTAAAGATAACTATTTAGAGGAAATCAAATGGTTACTATCAGACACGATTCAAAACACCCATATAATCACACAAAAAATATCTTTTTGACTTGGCTATTCATTTAGAAGTGAGCCTAAATTGGGGATACTCCCGCAAAAGGAGCATGATTGTTTACATGTACTTTTTTTTTTTAACCAACTCACAAAAATCCATAAAGATCCCTGGTTGCCCCATAGATTCTGGCATAAATTCTATCACATCCAATTTGTTCAGATTTTATCATTATTATTATTATTATTATTAATCTTTATTTATAGAGTGCCACAAGGTATCCGCAGCACTGTACAAATTACAGACAGTGGACCATACAGGTTAGAAACATTCAGAACAATAAACAAAAAATACCAGGACTTCCAAGCTCCAGGGGGCACAATAGGGAGTCAGAGGGGATCAATCGCAAGAGGCAGGACAGAGGAGGAGAGAGGTGAGGAAATCAGGCATGGAGAGCGGGTTAGGTGGATGGCTGGTAGGCTTTGAGGAATAAGTTTTAAGTGCCCGTTTAAAGGTGCACAAATTAGGGGACAGTCAGATGGAGCATAGGAGGTCATTCCAGTGGAGGGGGCTGCCCGGGAGAACTTTGGATTCTGGGGTGGGATGAGGTGACGGTCATTGGCTGATCGCAAGGAACGGGATGGGTTGTGAGTAGAGAGGAGATTGGAGATGTTATGGGCAGTGGAGTTGGAGAGGGTCTTGTAGGTGAGGGTGAGGCGCACGGCAGAGAGGGGAGGCAGAAGAGTAGCGACGGGAGAGGAATATGAGTCTCACAGGCGCGTTAAGCATAGACCTGAGAGAGCAAGGTGTGAGGGGGGGAGACTGGAGAGGTGAAGTTTACAGTAGTCAAGACTGGAAATGATGAGTGCGTAGATAATGCTTTTAGTATCATCCTGAGATAGGAAGGGCCGGAAGCGGGCAATGTTGCGGAGTTGGAGACGACAGGATTGGGCGAGAGATTGAAATTGATTGAGATTGAATATATTGAACATTTACCGAAACTAGTTATGACTCAAAAGAGTTATCTTAGAGACACAACACACATTCTGCAGGTGTTCGAACATATACAATTGAAAGAAACATTTTAGACTTGCAACCTATTAATCATAAATTGGTGTGATCGCACCAACAATTACCTTTGTAATCAATCAAAATTGAAGACTGAACAAGTCAATTTCGTTATTTAACAGCATTAAATTAATTCTGCCCCATAATTACTTTTGGCATGAGGTATAGTATTGCAATCAATCAAAGGTGTAGCTCCTGACGTCCAACTATGCTAATTTGCTCATATCAAACTGGGAGAATGAAAAGATCTGGAGTAATCTGGAAAACATAAATTGCTGACACAGATACATCAATGATGCTTTCTTTATCTAGGATTGATGTTAGGTGAGATCGAATGAATTACTAAACTACAACTACTACATAAATGTGGAGATTCACCTGCTATGTAAGTAAGGGTATTCTGATATTCTTTGATCTGGAAATTTAAATCCAAAATAATACCATAAAAATTAGAACTCATACACTGATTAATTGCAACAATTTTTTAATTTCAATGCAATTGCACAATCCACACTACCGTCACACTGCAGGATGAAACCCTGAAAGAACGGTCCTATGGAAAAATGACAAAAGTTTTGAAGGCCTTCAATATTCTGTAAACAAAGGACAGGAAGGAATTGCTTTGTATAAACAAAACAGACCACCTTAAGAAGTGCAAGTTACATGTGTGACTAAATCTATTAACAATGCCATTGCAACAGAAGCAATAATAAAAAGTATTGTCAATATAGATTAAGAACTAAAAACAATTCTTCCACAACAACCAAAAATTGTTTATAAAGTATGAGGAATTTTCTAACAAGTAAATTTATCTGCAGAGAAGCAATAAAATTGGCGAAAACATACACCAAGGGACAATCACTACTGTATGAATTGCATAGAATGCAGAAATTGTTCTTCTAACCTTACAGCCAAGCCTACATTAGAAGTCATTTCTAACTCTAATAAAATCAGATATAAAATATTGGACTATATCTCTAGTAACACGGAGGAGATGATCTACATGCTGGAGTGGCTATGTGGCCTCCAGTATGTGGACTGCATCTAAAGAATAATTAAAACAAGGATTTTAACTAAATTAATAATATGAAAAAAGACCTAATAACCCACAGCCTAACAAATCATTTTGTTATAATACCAAATAAAGACCCAAAATGTTTGAAGTTTACTGGTATTTAATATATCAGGAAAAAAAATGGAAAAGGAGATTTTATAGCCCTGATATTCAGATCAGTGGCAAAATATGCCAGCGGAAAACATTAACCCCTGATTAAAATATAAATTATGGTTTAAGTTCATTTTTAATTGATTGCAATAGAAGAATTTAATGTACAAAAAAGAAAATGTTTTTTCACTGTACTGATTATTTGTTATGGTTTATTTTTTTGCAGAAATTACTTTATTACAACACAAGCATGTTAGTTTATGCATTCATGAAAAAGGATAACAAAAGTATAGATTGTTTTCCCAGCAACCATACACAGGCTGACACAAGACATTAGTGGATACCACCTTGATATGAGTGAATTCAAAATTACCTGCTATCATCAAAAATGCTCCAGTAGTGCGGAACAGCTCTGAAGGAAATCATGCGCTCATGCTTGACCATTCCGCTCTCTCTAATTACTGAACTATCTCCCTTCTTTCTTTTGCCTCCATACTTGACGTATGGGTCGTCTACAATTGTCTTGCCTCCTTTGTCTCTGCTCACTCTCTCCTTGACCCATTTCAATCCAGATTTCGCTCCCTCTACTCCACAGAAACTGCACTCACTAACTAAAGACCTTCTTTTCACCAAATCTAAGTGACACTTTTCCCTTATTATTCTCTCTGTTCTTTTTAATGCTGTTGACCACTCTCTCTTTTTGCAAACATTCCAATCTAAAGGCCTCTGTAACACTGTCCTCTCTTGATCTCCTCTTACCTCACCAACCGCCCATTTTCAGTCTCTACATCTGACTCCACTCTTCCCTTACCTGTCAGAGATCCCCCAAAAACGTTTTTGGCCCACTGCTCTTCTCCCTCTAAACTTCTTCCCTTAGCAATCTAATCAGTTCCTTTTGGCCTTCAGTACCAGCTGATGCCTAATTCTATCTTTCCTCCCCTGACCTCTCCCCTTTCCTTATGTCTCCTGCTGTTTCTCAGCCATCTCATCATGGATGTCCCAGGGCTTTCTTAAACTCAATATTTTTAAGACTGAAATAATCGTCTCCACCACCAGGGCTCCTCCACTTCCCTCCTCTCTCTTTCTGTTGATAACATTAATCTTTTTCTGTAACTCAAGTCAGCTGTCTAGGGATCATCCTCGACTAGTCCCACTCCTTCAAACCTCCCATTCAGTCCCTCACCAATTCCTGCCACCTACATCTTTGGAATATATCAACAAAAACACTTATTGAATCCTTTATAATCTCTCGCCTTGTCTACTGCAACTTTCTTCTCTCTAGCCTTCAAAATTCTCAACATGCACCTCTCAAGTCTATCCTGATTGCTGCTGCCCATCTTCTTTTTCTCTCCTATCCCTCTATTTCTGATGTCCTTCTCTGCTAGACACTACATTGGCGCCCCATGCCCTACAGAATTAAATTTAAACTACTTACTCTCACCCACAAATCACTCAACATATAGCCCCCCATCTTCAACCTCATCTCTACCTTCACTCCTTGCTGCCCCTTCACTCTGCCAACAACCGCCTCCTCATAACCACACTGATTAGCTCTTCCCACCCACTCCCACCTCCAAGACTTTGCTTGAGTGCTCCCCAGCTGTCTCCCTCACCCAGCCTCGGACTGGGCTATACAAAGGTAGGCCCGGCCTTGGTTAAGCCCCGCCCCCTCCGCTGTTCGGGCGGAGCTTATGGGGAAGACCTGACTTGCGGCGGCGGCGACACTTCTGTAACAAACACACTACTGCGCAGGTGTAGAGAGCCTAGACACAGCTCTCTGCACCTGCGCGGTAGTGTGCTTTACACTTTCAGCAGGGGAGGAGGAGTTCTTGCTGCCTTGTCATCACTAGCCGCGGCCGCCCAGAGGAGCAGGATGCCGGAGCTTTTCACTGACAGAGGAGACAGGTAAGTGAGTATGCTCCCAAGCCAGCCTGAATATGCAGAATGGATCTTTAGTGACATTTTCTGCCTGCATTATCCCTAATAGATAAAAGAGGTTAAGTACTCTACATTTGATGGAAAGTGCACTTTGAATTATGTAAACGATCTGAAGAATACTTAGTGTAACATCTCAACACTGTTAATTAATGAACATTCATACCCTGTAGAAACCCGATTGTGGTTTATAGTGAGATGTAAATTCCGTATAAACATATTCCTTATCATATGTGCATTTAATTATCGCATATAAAAGTGTCTATTTTGGAAATCATTTATATTATATTACATTGATTATATTGCAGGGTGGAATTAATAGGACAGCTTTAGCTATGAAGCATAAAATCCCTGTGTTGAACACCACTGTAACTTAAAGATGAATTTCACCTAAATATAAGATTTTAATAATAAGCATTCTCTCCAGCACAGGGGTTCCATGCGTACCACCCCTGCATTTCAGGAGATACTTTCAATGCTGTGTGTTTTATTTCCTACTTCTTCTATAAGTTTCTATTACGGCACCTGCAGAGGTGTGTATCTGACAAACTGCACATATTCCAGTCATGGGAACTAGTGTTTCTTCTTCGTCCACCAAAGTGCTACCATTTGGGAAGACCTTCGTGCCTCCTACTCTGAGGAGGAAAATCCTTTCGTGGTTCCATTCTTCTCATTTTTCTGGACATGCTGGTGAACGCAAGACCTTTGAGATTCTCTCTCGAAGTTACTGGTGGTTCACGGTCACCATCCGTCTTTTCCGGAATTTCCTGCCCTCCCTCCCACCCAAGTTCCTGCTGTAGAGACTGTTTGTCAGACCTTCAAAAACATCTGGTCTCAGGTCAAAACCTGTTTAAAGAAGACATCTGACAAATATAAGTCTTTCGCAGATAAGAAGAGGCGGGCTATTCCACCACTAAAAATTGGAGATCGTGTCTGGTTATCTACCAAAAATATTCGTTTGAAGGTCCCATCTATGAAATTCGCTCCTCGTTTTATTGGTCCATATAGGATCATTCAAGTAATAAATCCAGTTTGTGTCAAACTTCTACTTCCTAAGAATCTTCGTATTTCCAATGCCTTCCATGTGTCCTTGCTCAAACCTCTCATCATCAACCGTTTCTCGACTCCTCCTTCAGTACCTCAGCCAGTTCAAGTTCATCAGGAGGAAGATTTCGAGATTACTGAGGTATTGGACGCAAAAATTTCGCGAGGAGTTCTCCGTTTCCTCGTTCATTGGAAGGGCTTTGGTCCTGAGGAGCGTTCATGGATCAAAGCTGAAGATCTCAACGCCCCAGCTCTTCTTAAGAAGTTTTATTCCAAAAATCCGGACAAGCCCGGTTCCAGGCGTTCTGTGCCCACCTTTAAAAGGGGGGGTACTGTCACTCACCGGACTGTGAGTGCTTCTTCCCGTATATTTAGGAACCGTGGCCGTCCTCCATCCTGAGGGTCTGCGCATGCGCAGCCCTTTCAAACCCTTCAGTACCTGTTCCTTTAACTTAATTGGCAGATCAGGCAACACTCCCTATATTAAGCACCTGTGGTCAATACCACGTGGCCTGATCTTGGAGTCTCATTCCCATGAGCCTCTGAAGGTGTTTCCTCATGTATTCAGCGCTGCTGATTCCTGTGGTTTCCAAACCACTTCTATTCCTGTGGTTTCCAAACCACTTCTACCCCTGTGGTTTCCAGACCACTTCTACTCCTGTGGTTTCCTAACCACTTCAACCCTCCTGTGTATCATCGTGACTGTTAGCTGATTCCTATCCGCTGCCTCCGTGCATTACAGTCTTCAAGCCACTTCAACTCTGCTATGTATCATCGTGACTGTTAGCTGATTCCTATCCGCTGCCTCCGTGCACTACAGTCTTCAATCTACTTCAACTCGCCTGTGTTTCATCGTGACTGTTTGGCTGATTCCTATCCGCTGCCTCCGTGCGCTTCAGTCTTCAGCTCATCTCATCTCTCCCGTGTTTCCTCGAGACTGCTACAACTGATTCCTATCCGCTACTCTCTGTGCTCAACAGTTCCAGCTCAGCTCTGCTCTCCCGTGTTTCATCGTTGCTGCACCTGCTGGTTGCCATCCGCTACCTCCGTGTATCTGCAGAGCCCTGCTGCTGCTACTTCTCAGTTCTACTCGTCCTACAACAGCTGACCTGCTCTCCGTGCTTCTCCGTGTTCCCGCTGGTCTCTACTCGCCAGTCTGCATCGGATCTGCGCCTCACTGTTTTCATCTCATCTAGATCATCGCTACTCTTCGGGGTCCTCCAGGAGTCCAGTCCTACATACTACTGCTTCCTGAGTATTTGTTCCCCTGCTGGTCTACCTACCTGTGCGTTGCACCTACTTGATTACCGCTTCACCCCTCCAGGGACTTCGCATCCTGCCGGCCTCCAGCCGTTCAGGTATCTCTGCACTCCTGTCTGACAGCCTGCTTCTGAACCACGGTATGCATTCTTCTCATTGACTGTGCTGGTGTATTGCATATCTTGCTGGACTGAGTTTGTTCTCCTTTGGAGTTTACTATCCGCTGAGACTATTGCCATCATTGACTGTGTTATCTTGTGCCGGATTACCTCAAGTGACTTTCTATTATTGCAGTGCTGTTCAGTCATTAATATATTGTGCATGTTATTGTCTATCAAGTTTAAGGTGCCCGTGTATCCCCTGTATTGCAGTCTCTCCCCGTGCTCCTCCTCACATATATATTCAGTGGTACAACTTGCTAGAGGCAGACCACTGATCCCTGTTTCTTGTGTCACCTGTTCCAGTATCCTCTCACATAGCAGTGGTACAACTTGCTAACGCAGACCACTGACTCCCCGGATACCTCCACGTGGATTCCATTCCTTCACTCAGACAGCGGTACAACTTGCTATCCGCAGACCGCTGACTCCCATCACCTCCTCGTTTCTGTTGGACATTCCTCCTCACTATAGCAGTGGTACAACTTGCTACCGCAGACCACTGACTACCTTCACGTGTCCTTTGTCCATACAGTTCCTCGTGTATTTCTACATCCATATTACCAGTGCTGCTAGTCATAGACTTTCCTGAGCATCTCCATCATCTGCTATTTCCTGTTCCGTGATCACCCTGCTACCAGAGTACCATATTACCATCTATACTGCTCTGGTAAGTCTATCACCTGGTGATCCCTGGGTAAAGACTCCTAGTGCCCGTGACAGATTCCAATCCACAGTGATTTAGGAGCAGATAGTATTTAGTTTATTATTAGTTTATATATTATGATTATATGTACACTTTAGTGTTATTTAAGGTTCAGGTTATAGGAAATGTGTCATGTCTGGTATCATTTAAATCCCCTATTCATCAGCAGTTGTCCGGTTCTTTCGCCAAAGAGATCGCACATTGCATACTCTAGTTAGTGATGTTAGGGAATAAATACTTAAAGTTATACTGACTGTAATGTGTAAATAGACTAGCTTAAACTGGTTTCTGGGCAGGAGAATCATCTGGAATGATGGCCATCAGCCTTAGAGGGGGTTGTTTGAACTAGCCTATGACCTATTTACACTGGACCCACATGAAGTCTGGACCTATAGAAGCAAGCCACGTCCTCTGCATTGTTCTCTCTGTAACACTGAGTGTATATAATATAGCTGTACTCCCACTGGCCTCAGTCTACTCTGACCACAGTATTCTGGAGTGAAATACTGTTCGCTGGTGCCAGTGGGAGTGCAGTGAGCACAAGTGAGTGCGGTATGTATTTATCTTTTGGTATTGGATGTACTGTATTATAATCATGTATTGAATTGTTAAATTTTGCATCTGCTAAAATAAATTACTTTGTGCCTTGGAAACACAACACAATCGCTTGGGCAATGCTTATTTGAAAACGATAGAATTACTTTAATACTGGTCTTGCCTCTATGATTGCTGGCAACACCCCCTCTGGTGGGCCCCTAGCGTTGCAGTCCCCCGGTGGGCCCTTCATGCCCCAGTCTGACACTGCCCTCACCCTATCATCTTAGCCTCTACTCTACAAGGCTTCAAATATGTCCTTAAAACTCACTTCTTTATTCAAGCCTAACGACCTTCCTCCTAACTCGTTTTCCTTGGCTTTTACCTTCTCTTCCCTTCTCTATGCCACCCTATTTGTGTGTTTCCCCCTTCCCTTTAGGATGTTATACTCTCATGAGCAGGATCCTCTTTCCTTGTTTTCTCCTAATATTCCATCATCCTCAATACTTCTATAGTATAATGGCACAGAGAAATGGCACTGGAGACTAACAAGGACACTACGACCCCTCCTGTTTCTGTGTGAGCAATGGCACAGAGCAATGGCACTTGAGAATGACAAGAATATTGCCACCTCTCCTGTTTCTGTATGAGCAATGGCACAGAACAATGTCACTGGAAACTGAAAGGAACACTGCCACCCCTCCTGTTTCTGTGTGAGCAATGGTGCTGAGCAATGGCACTGGAGACTGCCAAGAAAGCTGCTACCCCTCCTGTGTCTGTCAAAGAAATTACTCTGGAACTCCAAGGAGAGAGGTACTTATGGAATCCAAAGCCTGCGAGATCCGACAATGCAACGTTGATGTTTTGCGTCTATTTGAGTTCCAAGGACGCTGGAAAGTAATGAGCCGACTCTGCTCGGTACTGGGATTTGGGATGTTCGGGTAGGCTCAGTTTTTGAAAAATGAGACTTTGTGGAAAATGTTTCTTGATATGATTTGCATTATTCCCTGTATTATCCTGTGGTAATCAGAGTAAGTAGAGCAGACAGTGAAATAAGAACTGGGTTTAAACTAGATCACAACATTTGTGTCTATAATGTAAATTGACCAATGACAGAACTGCCTAGTGAGGTATAGGTCTTTATGACATTATATAGTTGCAAATAACCTGCAAGGAAAGTATGCTTATAAATTGCACACCTATCATCATCATCATCATCATCAACATTTATTTATATAGCGCCAGCAAATTCCGTAGCGCTTTACAATTGGGAACAAACATTAATAAAACAATACTGGGTAATACAGACAGACAGAGAGGGTAGAGGGCATGCTTGCAAGCTTACAGTCTGTGGGACAATGGGAGTTTTAAACACATGGGCACGTGCTACATCATATTGCACATTGGATAAGCACATTGGATAAGCTAGAATGCAAAGGTAAAAAGTATTGCATGGACTGTGTGATCAGTCACACAGCATTGTTGGTCACAGGGTTGTTGTCTTGTGTTAGCTGTGTAGAGGGTGATAATAGGGCAACCTAGGGAGATTAGGATGCTGGTTGAGGAATATCATAAGCTTGTCTGAGGAGCTTGTCTGAGGTTTTTCAGAGAACGCTAGAAGGTTTGAAGGCTAGAGGAAAGTCTTATTGTGCGAGGGAGGGAATTCCACAAAGTGGGTGCAGCCCGAAAAAAGTTCTGTAACCGAGAATGGGAGGAAGTGATGAGAATGGAAGAGACACGCAGATCTTGTACAGAACGGAGGTGTTGACTTGGGAGATATTTTGAGACAAGTGAGGAGATGTATGTTGGTGTCATTTTGTTGACGGCCTTGTATGTTAGTAAAAGACCTATCCTCTGTTTTAATCTATTTACATAAATGAGAGAATAATTCACCTCAAATAATAGACCATTGCCAAATACACCTATATTCAGTGGATGAAAATGCTGTTTTCCTATGAATTAAAGACCAACATGTACTGTTACTTTCTATTTTAATTTAACACCATGTTATGGTGTGATAGATAGATAGATAGATAGATAAGTAAAAGATAAATCTCCCTAATAAAAAAAATATATAACACAGATCTGCTCAAAAACTTAGTATATTTAAAAAACTTTCTTTGGCCATTGGGAGGTGAGAGCTGCCTATGTGTATAGCTATAGCATACACATGTAAGTAGTGGTGGCTCCCTCTACCATTGTGCACATGTATTACATAATCATTTTCATATTTAGTTAATACATGGAATGCCTTGAAAATGCAAGCACAGGTTGTGTCTATGTCTATGCTAAAATGAGGTGTTTGCCCATTCTTGTTTACTCACAGTATAAAAGAACCATCAAAAATTAGGCAAATATTTCTAGTTGAAATCAGGATTTCTCTGTCTGTCTATCTTGATAACTGAAACATTGTGCCCACTTAAAATAAAAAGCCACAGTATGTCTTGGTCTGTAAATCATACCAAAGCAGTATTCTACCTCTTCTAATATAGGTATTTTTTGGCAATGTCCTCTTATTTCACGTGATGTAGACTCTCACAGGGGCGCACGCAGGATTGTTAGGGGGGGGTTCCCCCCCACCCAAAAAAAACAAAGACGCGAGAGAGCTGCTGAGCATGCGCAGCTCCGTTTGGGCATTTTTGTACTATACAGCAGCCGCGGCGCTGTCAAAGAAGCGTCCGCAGTGGTGCTGTATACAATACAGCACCGCCGCGGACGCTTCTTTGACAGCGCCGTGGATGCTGTATAGTACAGTGCCGTTATGTGGGGCACTTAGTTAGCAGAGGGGAGTGGTTTCTGGAGACCCAGAAACACCCCCTGCGTGCGCCTCTGTCTCATATATTTGAAGAGACTAAATTAGAAGCTCATTCTGCAGAATATAAGCATTCTGTACTTGGCAGCACGTTGAAATCTTACTATTCCACAGAGCTGTTAAACCTCACAAAGAAATTCTGTCATTGGTCAGTTTACTTGACAGACATCTGATGTAGCCAACTGAAACATGGTGACATGCAAATATGAAAACACATGATTATAGATTATGCCATTATGGCTATAGGAAAGGCTGCGGTGAGTCACTGAAAAGTATTTAGGTGACCCTAGAACTAGTTTCAAACTAAGTATTGTCAATATATTGATGTACCTTTGAAGTCAGCGAGCTGTTTGCTACCAAAAAGTATGCAATGCCTCTGTGGCACCATTAAATTGCTGCATTGGAGCGCTAAATATGTGTAGGCTATCCCAGAATTATATTTAATCTAAGTAATATGAATATAGTGATGTACTTTTGACATGGTTAATTGTTAATAAAACATCCCAACTTCATCTCCCTATCTTTCTTAAGGGTGTCACAGATCTGATCAGAAACTTAGGCCTTTTTAAACGCCTTTGTTGCTGTTGAAAGCTTAGGGCTGGCTATGTGTATGCTTAGACCATAGCAAACAGGGGATCTCAGTGGCTCCCTCTAGTAGTTGTACAGCGTATGACATGGCTGTTTCAACCACAAGAATTCTAATACAGTAAATGGCTTCAAAGTGGAAAGACAGATTTTGCTTATGTGTCTGCTAATAAGAGGTACATTTGGTGTCTTGCTCTTTATACTGTAACAGAACTATCAGAAATAAGGCCTTATGGTTTCCAGTTCAACGTTAGGCAGTTGCCTAGGGCGCCGGGACCTGCAGGGCGCCGCTGACTAGATTTTCTAATCTAGTCAGCATTTTGGGGACAGAGGTGCAGCAGCAGCGTGGCGCCAGCTGATTTGTAAAGTCCGTCAGATGCCAATGTGCTCTCCAGTTCCTGCTCTCACACTGTCTGTCAGTGACAGTGTAAGTAAAGTTATTTCCCCACGCCCCTCCCCTCCCAGCATGCACTGCTCCACCCTCTCTCCTCTGTGTGAAGCAGCCGAGGAGCTGCTATTGAAGAGATGAAAGAGAAGAAAGAAGAGGTTTGAAAAGCCCCCCCCCCGGCTTCTGCTGACCAGACCAGACCAGAGGAAAAAAAGTGAGTAGATGCAATCTAATTATTTATTTATTTATTTTTTTAAAAGAGGGTGCACAAAATCCAATCTAGGAAGTAGAGAGGTAAAAAAAAAATGGGGGGGGGGAATACTTTTCTTGGCACCTTATGCTGTATATTTGACTTGCAAACTATGGGGTAGAATTTCTACCCCATAGTTTGAAAATAAAATATAGAGCATGAGGTGGAAAATAATATTCAATATTATTTGCCACCTCATGCTCTATATTTGATTTTCAAACTATGGTGGAGAAAATGACTATTTTCTTGGCACCTCATGCTGTATATTTGACTTGCAAACTATGAGGTAGAATTTCTACACTATAGTTTGCAAGTGATGCAGAGGGGGGTGCAGTGGGTGTGTTGCGGAGGGGGGGTGCTGTGGTGTGATGTGGAGGGGGGTGCTGTGGTGTGATGCAGAGGGGGGTGATGTGGTGTGATGCGGAGGGGGGTGCTGTGGTGTGATGCGGAGGGGGGTGCTGTGGTGTAATGCGGAAGGGGATGCAGTGGTGTGATGCAGAGGGGGGTGTAGGGGTGTGATGCAGAGGGGGGTGCTGTGGTGTGATGCGGAGGGGGATGCAGTGATGCAGGAGCATGTGTGTGATGAAGGGACATGTTAGGGTCCATCATTGCCTTTAACAAGTGCATAATTCATAGACTTATTGTGTCACAGACTTATAATTTTTTTGATCCGAAATCTAACACCTGGATATCTCCCCTCTAGAAATCCCGTGTCTGCAGTGGAGTCTGCACTGCGTTCTGCATTAAACATCACTGCATCTGGACCACTGGAGGAGGTAAGGCTTATCTTTTTTTTTTAAACACAAAAGCACAAAGTCAAGTATATAAAGGTCTGTGAGGCGGATATTTGGTGTGTTTTCCGGGTTGGGGGGGTGTATTTTGAAATTTTGCCTAGGGCGCCGAGAACCCTTGCACCGGCCCTGCTCACAATGGAATCATATCATTGCTCAATTTGCTTGACAGACAGCTGAGCAGAGAGCATTAGCCAATTTAAACATGGTGATAAGCATATGAGAAAATACACTAGAGCAGACTATGCAATGCCTCTGTGGCACCATTAAATTGCTGCTTTGGTTTGCTAATTATGTGTAGGCTATCCCAGAACTATATTTAATTTAAGTAATATGAATATAGTGAGGTACCTTTGATGTGGGAAAGCTAATTGTTAATAAAACATCCCAACTTCATCTACCTATCTTTATTAACGATGTCACAGATCTGATCAGAAGCTTAACCTTTTTTTTTCTTTCCCTAAAGGCACTTGTTGCCATTGAGAACTAAGGGCTGTTTCCGTGTATTGCTAGACCATAGCAAATAATAGAAGTCAGTGGCTCCCTCTAGTAGTTGTACATTTTATGACTTGGCTGTTTCATACATAGTCATTTATATATTGTAAATGACTTCAAAGTGGAAAAACAGATTTTGCACATGTGTCTGCTAATAAGAGGTGCTTTTGGTGTCTTGCCTCTTTATACTGCTGTATCAGAAATAGGGCCTTATGGTGTTCATTGTTTCCAGTTCAAACAGAATTTCTATCTATCTATCTAGCTATCTTTAAAGCTGAAATATGGTGTCCATGCAGCGTAGAAGATGAGAGCACATTTTGGTCTGTAATCATTCTGAAAGACAAGTCTCAATGCCATATTAAAGTAATTTCATCGTTTTCCAATAAGCATTGTCTAAGCGATTTGTTTGGTTCCAAAGCACAAGCAATTTATTTTGCAAAAAACAAAGCTTAGCAGTTCAATAAATAAGTAAAGTACAGCAGATACCTGATACATACATGCGCTGCGCTCAGCTGCACTCTCTGCTGTATCCAGCTAGACAGTCCTTCAGTCCAGAAGACTGTAGTCAGAGTGACTATTTAGCTGGTTTCAGGGAGTTGTGTATATATATATACATTTAGTGATACAGTGAAGACAATAAAGGTGACTTGGCAAGTTACCATAGGTTCAGGATCCAGGAAGGCCCAGTGTAAAGCAGTCCATAGGTCAGTTCAAACAACCCCCTCCAAGGATGGGGGTCAACATTCCAAGGGTGGGGGTCTGCTCTCCAGATGATGCATACTTAGTTTTTCTGCCACAAACTAGTTCAAACTGGTCTATTAGCACTACACAGACAATATCATTCCAATTATTTATTCCCTATCATCGATAACTAGCGCATGCAATGTACGATTCTTTTGGCGAATGAACCGTACAACTGCGGATAAATAGGGGATTAAAATGATACCAAACATCACATGCTTCCCATGACCTGAACTTAAAATATCACTAAAGTGCATATAACCTTATAATATATAACTATAAACCAAATAACATCTGCTCATAAATGACTGTGGAATGGAACCATTATAAATATGAAATATATATATATAAATGAATGTGAAATTGCGAGTGTATGCGTGCGTGCTTTATTGTGCAATTGCGCCATAACACGTAACACGTGGCGTACTGATCGCAATCGCACAGTAAAACAATATTAATCAATATACTTTCTTTCATCCATTTACATGACTTTGACAGCTCCACCCTTTGATATTACACAAAACTATCACCTTAAAGATTTTATATGCAGGATCTCAGTACCACGTTTCATTGCTCTGTAATGTAAATCCCCCTATGTGTATGACCACTCTGTCTGTAGATCTCAGACAGGTTACAATAAAAAAGATTCATAATCCTAGAAACAATTTTTCTTTTACTATAGAACATATACCTCTGGAGTTTGGAGATAACCTTTTGTATACCCTTCAAGGGTGCAATAGAACATGTATCAACAATATAGTATAACCTACAACCGTTCTTCATGCCTAACATGTTCATCTGTCCAAAGCATGTCTTTTAGCTCAGACAACATTTAAATAATGCATGTTCACCAATAACATCATCCTATGTGTCCTTCAGCTTGAGTTAGTATATACACTCTAATAATGTCAACAGTTCTTTTCATCACACTTGAACACTTGTGGGGCAGGCTATTGTCTGTTCGTTCTTCCCAGTTTCCCAATATTCAAGTTTCTTTGTATGTGAAACAGTGATCGGCCTGCCAAATATTGGGAGACATCAAACTAAGGGACCTAGCTGTCTTACCTTTGCCCTAGTGACCTCCCACCCCATAATTCTGGTAACTCAGGAATATTTAGTGGAAGGAGAACTAGTCCTACTTGATATAATCTCTGAGGCACTTGAGAGCATACCCAGCACTGTTTGGTATACAACCTTACCCACCCAAGAATGATAATCATTCTCAAGGATGCCTGCTGAAGTCCGAATATTACTGGACTGACATTGCTGCATGCACCTCTCTTCAATTATGGGGTCAACGTACTTATGGACGTAATACTCCTCAGACAAAAGCCCCTCACACTTTCTCCAAGCTCCAAGGTTTCCAAATGTTCCTTTACCCCTGAATTGAATAGAGTAATTGGCTGGACCGATTGTGCTAACACCTTCTTCTTTATCCCCAACTCCTCAATATCACTACCTAAACCAGACTCGGTCCCCTGTTCACAATTGAAAGAATTGACTGTCCTGAAAAGAGAATGAGATGAGAGACAGGAAAAACTACCACTTCATGCTAGACAACTGTCTTTGCAAAGTCCTTGGCTCAGGTGTTGTTAACTGCAATTGGGGTCTCCTAGAAGAGATTCACGAGTGTAATTGGAACCTTCTCTGGGTGTTGACTCCTCTGCAGTGGATGGAATGGGTACCTGTGTCTCTCTGCTACCCCTAAGGATGTGATGCTGGTCGTCAACACTTGGTACCTGTCTGTCAAACAACCTGAGCATAGGAAATTACAGTTCCACAACTTACTCTCCCAGTCCAACATCCTGACAGTTAGTGTAACACCTCAGGAGACAGTATTTCGAACGTTCTCGGTTGCTGTCTCACTATTTGCTTTTCCTCTCAAGGTCTAGAACAATCTCTCCGTTACAAACTCATCACAAGAAAAAGTCAAGAACATTTCAAAAGATGACAGGTTATGAGGCAGTTTAGGAGTGATTTTGATAGTAAGTAGGACTAGTGGCCAAAGCTACCAGCCACTCTAATCAAGTTTCAACCCTCATTCTATTCAATTTGTTCTAGCTAGTACCGTAACTTTATTTTCCCACTGGTTTGTGGCTAATCAAAAGTATGTAACTCACTATCACTGCTCATACATTGTACAGTTATTACCAATAACATGAATACCCCTATCACCTTTTATAACTCTAGGGATACCACATCGAATAACAAATGCCCTGAGTATGATACAGCAATACATTAGAAACATTTCAATATACCTTTACCCAGAAATATTTCATCAGTACACCAGTACATATTTGAGGATCCTGCAAGGTGGTAATTGGATGACGTGGATTTGTTTTACCTGGAGAAAGTCCATCTGTAGGAGGAGTATGGGATCACTCTATTGGTATCGTCTTCCTGACACTCTCTCAATCAAGACAGAAGATTGCCTTCCTAATAGCTTGAGACGTCTGGTGCACTCCAATATACTCTTACCAGCTTATCTTCTGTACCCAGCTGAGCCAGACCATGTGCCGCCTTCGCTAGGTCTGGAAGAAACACTCTGGGAGCTACTGGTCTTCCTTGTTCATCTCTCCAGGTTTCCGAACACTCCTGACCACCTCCCTTCACCTTCCAGACTGTTTATTCTTCAGGTAGCACAAATCTCATATATTAACTAATTTGTGTGTGTGTGCGTGTGTACACAATTTAAAAAAATACAATGAAAAACAAAACAAAACATAGATTTGTCGGCTGTCACATAAAACCCTGCTGTCTAATTGACAGCCATGTCAGCCCTGTTGTGATAGTCATGTACAGTCATGTGTGTACGTGTGGACTTAACTAACAGCTACTTCAGTTGGTAACTGTTTCACTGTCAGAAGTCCTCCATGTAATGTCCTACTTATGCACTGGCATTGCTATAAAAAGTTTTTCAGTCACCTCAATGTCGCCCCCTATACTAGAAAAATACGGAAGACCAATGTATGTCAATTAATTTTCCCTCTGCCAACTCACATGCCATTTTCAATCCCACACATTCAGCTACTTGAGAAGTGAGAAGGGCAAAGGGGTATATCTCTATAACTCTATATCTCTATCTCTATAACACCTTCTTCAAATATAACAGTATCCAGTACATGTCTGTCTAACAGTGAAAAAATAAAAAACATGAAAATTTTACATTTTCTAGGGTTTCACATTATGTCAGGTCTTGTGGCAAAAATCCTACTCCAAAGTTATACACAGAAATGCATATCTGTATGACAACTTAATTTCAGCTAGTCTCCCTGTCTCCCACCCTTTGTGCATATATATAAAGGCACACTTTGCATAGGAGACAAAAAGGCAGATAAGCAATCTATAAAACATGAATCCTATTTCCACAACAAAAACCTCTCTGCTTAAAATCAGCAGCTTCTATACACATAAAAACAAACCCCTAGCTGCTTCCGTGACTTGCGTCAATCTAGTGTGTGTATCTCTGACTCTGTCGGTGTGATGTCACAAATGTCGTGTTTTTGTATCTCCTTACAAGAAAAGAGTGAGATACTGACAAGGGATGTAAAACTGTGAAATAGGAAAGCAAAGAAATAATAAGAACACAAAGATTTGAAATCAAACAGAAAAGCAGAAAAGGAGATTTTTAAAGCAAACATGACAGCTGGATTGGACACTATGGGAAAATGGCTCTACTTATTCCACTAATCCCCTTAGCTGTTCACTAAACTATGACCCCTCCCCATACTTAACTGGGGGGTTGCGTCACCCATCCAATCCAGTGTCGTCCATCGTTAGCTCATATGGAACTCAGTATCACAATAACTATGTACCTTTGCGACAGACTTTCTGACTAAAATAGAGAAGTGCAAAATTAATCCTTAATTACACATACTTTGTATGTCACATGTGTTTCTACCTGAAATACATAAAAACAACATTAGAGCAAAGTATGTACTGTGTATTTTAAATAATGAATCTCAACCAAATAAATTATCATGAGCCATTGCAATTAAAGAAGAGTTACAATGATCCATTGTTAATTTGTCTTTCAAGAGAAATTTTTGTACTTCTCTATGAATCCCCTTAATCACTAAGCATATATCTCTTTTGTTTGTCCTTCTATGGAAAAAGAAGAACAAGATAGTTATTTTCAAATAACAAAGAAAAACAAGCATTTTCATTCCTTACCATCGGCCAGCGATCAGAAAAGTAAACGCAAGACAACATAAAACAAACAAGTAATGACAAGAAAGTATACTTTTAAGTCAATTTCTTTCTAAACCTGCACAATGATACTTACCTGTGTTTAGCATTAGCCTATCATTCTGCGCCTTTTACCTTTTACATATGTTTTTATCATGTTCCACGGCAGACTCTCTAATTGCATCTACCGTGAGGCCTCTCCAATAAGGCAACGAGGTTTGTACCCTGGTCTTTAGATCCTCCCTGAGACAATCCTTTAGTACTGTAACAGCTACTTCCCTTTGTTATTATTATTATCTTTGACTTATAAGGCACCACAAAGGGTCCGCAGCGCCGTACATTATATATACAGAAAACAGAAACAAGACACAACATGATACAAAAATGTATACAAACGCAGGTGACAGGGTAAAGCAAATCAGATTATATCTGGGACAGATAGTGAAAGGGATGGTAGAAATCAGCGAGAAGAAGGCCAAAGCTTAAGAAGACAGGGAAAACAGGGCTAGCGAAGCAGGCCAAGAGGTACAGAGGGTGAAGAAACAGTAGAAGGAGCACACAAGGAAAGAGGGACCTGCTCATGAGAGCTTACATCCTAAAGGGAAGGGGGAGACACAAATAGGGTGGTACTAACTGGGGGAGAGAGCCAGGACAAGGAAGTTATGAGGAGGACTGATAGACTTGAATAAAGAAATGAGTCTTAAGCGCACGCTTGAAACCTTTGAGAGTAGATGCTAACCTGATGGAACGTGGAAGATCGTTCCACAGCAGGGGAGCAGCCCGGGCAAAGTCCTGAAGACGAGAGTGAGAGGAGGTGATCAGTGAAGAAGTGAGGCGGCGGTCACAGGCGGAGCGGAGGGGGCAGGTAGGAGTGTAGGAAGAGATGAGATTGGAGATGTAGGGAGGGGAAGATTGACTAAGGGCTTTAAAGGTGAGGGTGAGGAGTTTAAATTTAATTCTGTAGGGTATGATGAGCCAATGTAGTGACTGTTGGAGGGAGACTGCAGAGACAGAGCGGCGGGATAGAAAAATGAGGCGGGCAGCAGCATTGAGGATAGACTTAAGAGGGTCAAGGCAAGAATCAGGTAGGCCAGAGAGAATGAGATTACAGCAGTCAAGGCGAGAGATAACAAGCGAGTGAACAAGGGTTTTCGTGGCTTCCGTGGTGAGAAAGGGACGTATCTTAGATATATTCGGAAGGTGGAAGTAGCAGGATTTTGAGAGGGACAGAATGTGAGGCTTGAATGAGAGGGAGGAATCAAAGATGACCCCAAGGAATCGGACTTGGGGGACAGAGACGAGGGTAGTGTTACTAACAGAAATAGAGAGGGGGAGGTGGGAGAGTCCTGGCAGGGGGGAAGACTATAAGCTCGGTCTTGGAAATATTGAGTTTAAGGAAGCGTTGGGACATCCAAGATGAGATGGCTGAGAGACAGGAGGAGACACGAGACAGAAGGGAAGGGGAGAGGTCAGGGGATGAAAGGAAAATTTGGGTATCATCAGCATAGAGGTGGTACTGGAGGCCAAAAGAGCAGATGAGGACCCCAAGGGAGGAGGTGTAGAGGGAGAAAAGCAGGGGGCCAAGAACGGAGCCTTGAGGAACGCCAACAGGTAGGGGAAGAGGGGGTGATGTAGAATCAGGAGTAGAGACTGAGAAGGAGCGGTTGCTGAGGTAAGAGGAAAACCAGGAGAGGACAGTGTTACATAGGCCTATGGTCAATGGTATCAAAGGCAGCAGAGAGGTCTAGAAGGATAAGAAGGGAGTAGTGTCTATTGGATTTAGCGAGGAGAAGGTCATTAGTGACCTTAGTGAAGGCAGTTTCAGTGGAGTGGAGGGGGCAAAAAACCCCAGATTGGAGCGGGTCAAGGAGTGAGTGAGAGGAGAGAAAGGAGGTGAGACGGTTGTAGACAACCCGTTCAAGGAGTTTGGAGGCAAAAGGAAGAAGCGAAATAGGGCGGTAATTAGAGAGAGAGGCGGGATCAAGGGATGGTTTTTTGAATATGGGGGAGACAGGAGCATGTTTAAAAGAGGAGGGGAAGATTCCAGAGGAGAGGGAGAGGTTGTGGAGGTGTGCAATGTGGGAGCAGGCTTCAGGAGAGAGGGAGTGGAGGAGGTGGGAGGGGATTGGGTCCTGTGTGCAAGTGGAGGGGGGAGAGGAAGCGAGAAGGGAATGGACTTCATCTGCAGATACCAGAGTGAAGGAAGAGAGGGAGGGTGAGCTAGCAGGAGGGGAGGGGAGAATAGAGGTAGCAGCAGCAGATGAGGGTGAGAAGGGGGACAGAATGGGCATGGACGGGCTGAGAGGTAGGTGTAAGAAGGGACTTCTGGGAGATGTCATGACGTATAGACTCAATCTTGAAGGTGAAGTGGGTAGCAAAGTCTTTGTTCCACATTTTCCCTTCTATCTGGTATCCCTGTGTACTTAGCCATGGTTGACAGAGCCCTAGCGAAATAGTCAGCTGTAATCTCACTACCTTTTTGTTTGATAGTGAAAATGTTTCTCCAGTCCACTATCACTGGAAAATATATGGCCAACTGTGAGATTACACGTCTAATATTTTCCTGATTATCATCCTCTGTTAAGGATCTATACTCCTCCAACATACAATCCTTAATGAACTTTTGTATATTAGTATCGAGAGGAAGACAGGCCCACAACACCACTTGGCAATCTTTATTAGTAGGATCATGTGCATTACCTAAATGTCTAATACATTTCTGACACTTGGCCAAATCTTTCCTAGGATTAGAGAAATCAGACATAATTGAAAACAGTTCAGATCTAGTCCATGGACAATGCATAGCTACATGTCTTGTGGGAACTACACCATCTTTGTCCGCCTTTCCATTGGGAACTGTTATTGTGCGGACATGATGTAAACCTACTAAATCACTACATTCTGGACTACTTGCTGGAATTACTGTTGCAGTACAATGAATGTTCCCCCTTCTATTAATTTGTACATTATTCTCACCCATTTCAGCCACTGCCCCGCTGGTGGGACCGTTCCTTTTCCTTGTCTGTGTGATGCCTCTTGCACGTTACTGGCATGGGCAATGGCTGAAATGATTTACTCTTAACATCACTTAATACATCATACAAATTGCTAGTTACACTTTTAACATTTCTGGTATAGGCTGCACTTACCACCCCAGCCGCATTTTGCAGCGGGGGCGCGCTTGCGCTCAGTTCTCCACGCTTTGCAGTGCTAACTTTTGTTGTGTGCGCGCTTTGCGCCATGCCTACTTCCACTGTGCACGTACTGCCTTGCCACGTGTTCCCTTTTAGTTGCCACAATTTTAAACAGTCATCGTGTTCAATTCTCGTTTTTGTTGATTGGTTCAGCAAGGTATATTACGCATAATAAATATGGTGCGTACACAACGGCGTATTGCGACAAATGGGTCAAGATGACCCGGGAGTGTGTGAGACCTTTCCCAAAGATCGGTAATTTCAATTCAGAGGTGTTAATGTTAGAGATAAAGAGCCTGATTCATTAAGGATCTTAACTTGAGAAACTTCTTATTTCAGTCTCCTGGACAAAACCATGTTACAATGCAAGGGTTGCAAATTAGGATTCTGTTTTGCACATAAGTTAAATACTGACTGTTTTGTCATGTAGCACACAAATACATGATAGCTTATTTGTACACTGAAATTTAAAGTTGATATTTGTGTGCTACATGAAAAAACTGTCAGTATTTAACTTATGTGCAAAACAGAATCCTAATTTGCAACCCTTGCATTGTAACATGGTTTTGTCCAGGAGACTGAAATAAGAAGTTTCTCAAGTTAAGATCCTTAATGAATCAGGCTCTTTATCTCTAACATTATTTAACACCTCTGAATTGAAACTACCGATCTTTGGGAAAGGTCTCACACACTCCCGGGTCATCTTGACCCATTTGTCGCAATACGCCGTTGTGTACGCACCATATTTATTATGCGTAATATATCTTGCCGAACCAATCGGTCATTCCTTAGGCAGCACACCATTGGCCATCTCTTATTGGCCGTGGACGATTTCAACAAGTACGTCCCCTCAACTCCAAATCACTGAGTACCACTGAACAATAACACGCGATTATCAACGTACTCAATGGAGAAACAATGTAACACAACTAGGATCAGACAAGTACCAACTTTGCAAGACCCTGCCTTTCCTAGTTTGAGTACTTTACAACTGTTAGCACCCAATATTTATCAGAATATCAGTGGTTGCAGCGTATTTCCTCCCACATATCCCAAGTCACAATCATGGCTGCACAATCAACCATGCAGTCCGATCGCACCGCTTACAGATACTAACTATCAGTAAGCTTTGCGATTACTATTGGGAATGTCGTAAAAACCTGTTGTTTTTGCTTCGAGTATACCTGGCATGTATACTCTGTGGCGTCTATTTATCCCCTATTCTCTCTTAGAACAGAACGCCACTCACACAAAGGTTTCTTTATATCCTGTTATCCTTTCAAACAGAACCTTTGTTTTCAGGTCACCTTTTTACCATGTTTTGTCAAACACACCTGAACAACACCTCTGTCTCTTTTCAACAGTAAATCAACTCTTGTCTGACTCTTTTCAACAGTAAATAAACTCTTATCTTATCTGTCTCTTTTCAACAGTAAATAAACTTTTCTCTTCTCCTTATAATCATACAATTCACATACACCTTTGTTTTCTGCGCAGAAAATTAATTTCCGAAACAATAGTAATATCTTTTCAGAGGCTTTAGCAAGTCATTATACTATACATATAACAAACTATCAAAACGACTGTTTAAACACGTGGAAACGACACCGGAAGTAAACATACGCAAGTGCAGGAAGTACACATACGCTATGCAATACAATACTTTTTACAGTTTTCTTTCTTGTCCCTAGATTCAAGTTAGTGCTCCTTAGATTATGCAAAAACGGACATTCGGTTTCTCAACACAGAATGATGAACAGGTTTTAAACACATTGCGTTCTTAACCGTATATGACGCATCACTCTACCCTTATTGAAGTAATTTCATTGTTTTCCAATAAGCATTGTCTAAGCGATTTGTGTGGTTACAAAGTACAAGCAATTTATTTAGCAAAAGCCAAAGTTTAGCAGTTCAATAAATAAGTAGAGTACAGCTGATACCTGATACATACATACATGTACTGTGCTCAGCTGCGCTCTCTGCTGGATCCAGCTAGACAGTCCTTCAGTTCAGAAGACTGTGGTCAGTGTGACTGTTTAGCTGGTTCCAGGGAGCTGTATATATACATTTAGTGATACAGTGAAGACAATAAAGGTGACTTGGCAAGTTTCCATAGGTTCAGGCTCCAGGAAGGTCCAGTGTAAAGCAGTCCATAGGTCAGTTCAAACAACCCTCTCCAAGGGTGGGGGGGGTCAACATTTCAAGGGTGGGGGTCTGCTCTTCAGATGATGCAAACTTAGTTTTCCCGCCACTAACTGGTTCAAACTGGTCTATTAGCACTACACAGACAATATCATTCGAATCATTTATTCCCTATCATCGATAACTAGCGCACACAATGTACAATCCTTTTGGCGAATGAACCGGTCAACTGCGGATAAATAGGGGATGAGAATGATACCAAACATGATATTCTTCCCGTGTCCTGAACTTAAAATATCACCCTCGGCCCTCACCGAAAGGCGAGTGGAGTATTTGGAGCGGGAGTTCCAGGTCCCGAATATTCAAAGTCCCGCGCCCTTGGCAAGAACAAAACAAGGTGGCGGCAAGGGGATTGACTTGAGTGTCTCTGCTCCTTGCCATGTTCTTGGACATCCCATTCCTGATAGACACAGGTTTAATTCTCTGTTTCTTCCCCAGGGGCCAGACCAGTGAGTTGACAGAGATTTCCCCATTGAGACAGGTAGCGGAGGGCATTTCACGGTCATCCATGCGAATTGTAGTAAGTTACTGAAGCATTAGGGGTTTGTCGTCTGTGTAGCACTTCTCCCCGCGGGGTCCTTACATTTTCACACATCTGTTGAACTAGTAGCAATTACACACATAGGTAGGAGGGGATGAGAGCACACACCAGTCAGACAAGCTACCATATACAGTCAGTATTAAAATCAACAACCAGAACTTCAATATATATTTAGTGTTACACAATACAGTATGAATCTTTATCTAGTAGATATTCACAGAGAAGCCACACTATTGCTACATCAAACAGAGCCGTAACGACGGCGGTGCGGGCGGTGCGACCGCCCAGGGCGCAAGCCCAAGGGAGCGCAGCCGCCCGATACCAACCTCTGTGCCCAGATATATCGCGGTTCCACAAGCTCCCCTACAAGCAATATTCCCGGTATCAAAAGCAGTGCAGTGAAACGCATATGCGTTCCACCGAAAGCAGGAAGTTCGGCATTTGGAACGCATTTGCGTTCCAAATGCCGAACTTCCTGTAATTGGAACGCACATGCGTTCCACTGCGGAAAGGCAAGAGGCTGAAGAAAAAATATCTCCCCCCGCCCCCACCCCCACGCCCACTGTGTGGACAACCAAGTCATTGTCCAGAATGTCAGTCTGCATACACCTAAGGACATATCAGAAGTACTTAAGATGATTATGGACTTTCTTATGCTTTCTAATGGTTAGTAAAGTGGTTTTAATTGATTTTCATCTGACATTGTGGTACTATCTCTCAGCTCCCTGCTAGGTTTAGATGTTTATAGACAGCTGCAAGAAATAATTATAACCTTATTTCCCTGTCCTCCTCAACTGCTTTTTATTAATGAAGTTCAATAATCATATTTCGAAATCTGAGTTTTGCAAAGTATCTGTTAACAAGCACGGTAAGCTCGACCATGAGACTGGCTCCACATGTAAAATATTATGTAAAATAATCCAAATGTATATTACAATTTGTGGGTCATTCGTTATTACTGATAATGGCATTTATAAGGAATGCCCTGCAGGGTGCTACAAATTAAATAAATGGCTGAAAAGCACATGAGAAAATCAATGTATCAAACGTTGCAGGAGGCCATACAAGCTAATACATTAAAGTCATCTAAGGGTGGTAAATGCTTTAAATGTTACTATTGCTAGATTAAAATAATTATGACTTAATAATAGATGACATGCCAAATATTATTATTATTATCATGAAACTGAATTTCTTGACAAATCAATGCAGATTCTGACCCCTTTGCAGAGCTGTAACTAGGCATGTGTGGGTGGTGCCATCGCCCAGGGGCGCAAGCCCAAGGAGGCGCAGCAGCTACCTGGCACTGAATTAGACTGAGACTTTCCCGCAGAATTCTTTAAGTAAAGTGCTGGCCACACCCCCACATTAGGTTGGCCACACCCACTTGGCAAATGTCACTCCCATTTAGATGGGGGGCGCCAGTGCCCTGTCTCGCCCAGGGCACTAAAATGTCTAGTTACGGCACTGACATCAAATACAATACTATTTAAGTATGAGGTCTATTGTATTGGTACAATCAAACTCCTAAGGTATTACTAATTTCAAACCCTTAAACTGCATCACTTCTTAAGTACACTAACATTTACTACAATAACAACATCTAATTCTATGACTATCCTGTGCAACTTCACTTTCTATGCTTACAGTGTTACCCTAAACAAAACACTTCTTAAAAGCTACACCACATGGTCTGTGACTCTATAACAAAGCTTACAACACAGCTTATTGTAGCTCCTTCAGTCTATAGCTTAACCATTTGAAGCAATAACAATACACAGTGTATATTTAAGTCTATTTCCTCATGTTCAAAATATTACCGGCGCCCCGAAGGGCACATGTAGCAAAATCCTTGTGGCTGTCTGTTTCCAAATTGGAAGAGGAGACCTGTATGTCTGTCTATTTCCAAGTCCAGTTTTCAAGAGACTTTAATCTTTACAAAGGTTAATTGCAAAGCTTCTGTAGGATGTGCTGATGTGCTTGATTGGAGGCCAATTGTTTTGATATGTAAATGTACCCAGCCTCACATTTCTCTTCAGACAAAAGCTATGTACTTTGGCAAAGTGGGGGAACAGAGACGACAGTTATTTAAGTAAGGAAAATGGTATATATATATAATAATCAATTATATATATCTTCAGGAAATGATTAGCATATGTGAAAATACCCTAGAGCAGAGTATGCCATGCCTCTGGGGCACCATTAAATTGCTGCTTTACTGTCCATGCAATGTAGAGGATGACAGCACTTTTAAAGTTCTATATACAATAATAATAACATTTATTGTCAGCAACCTGATTTGCAATATTGTTAGATATTATTGTTAAAATACATATTATTATTTTGAGGAATCGCTGGTAAAATACTGTGAAAAGGCTAGGAACTACTATATCTTGTGCAAATATCTCTTCTAAGAAAGTAGATCCGTGAAGTGAATGTTGATTCATTGTGAACCATCCATGTGACCTCTGTGATGACATCATTTTGTAAACACACCCACCATTGTAAAAGTTTGCAGCCAACTCAAAGCTCACTCTCTCTGCCATGGAATCATTGGTCTGCAGGCTATATGGGAACTGAACCCTCTCTTTGGTAACTATATAACTTAACATCTAAAATGAAGTAAATCTATTTTTATTGCAAAATCTACAATTGGACTGGACAATATTAATTTATTCTGGAAATAAATTCAACAGCCCATTTTGGTCTGTAATTCATTCTAAAAGACAATTCTCATTCACCTAATATAGATATTTCTGGCAATGCCGTGCTATTTCATATTTGCTTAAGCCACATGAGTCATACAGGCACATACCTCACAATGGGATCATGTCATTGCTCAATTTGCTTCACAGACAGCTGAGTAGAAAGCATAAGGGTTAGATTTAGTGATAGGGTTAGGAGCAGGTTAGGGTTAATGCTAGGGTTTTAGTTAGGCCTGGTATTAGAGTTAGGGTTAGGACAGGGGTTAGGGTTATTGCTAGTGTTAGGTTAAGGGTTAGTGCTAGTATTAGGGTTAGGACCATGGTTAGGGTTATGGTTTGGGTTAGTGCTAGGGCTAGTATTAGAGTTAATGATATTGTTAGGACTAGGGTTTAGGTTAGGGTTAGAGCTAGGGTTAGAGTTTGGGCTAGGACCTGTATTAGAATTAAGGTTAGGGATAGCCCTAGTGCTAGCATTAGTGTAAGGGTTAGCTAGCATTTGGGGTAGGCTTAGGGTGAGGGTTAGGGCTAGGCCTAGGGTTAGGGCTAGGGTTAGTATTAGATTTAGGGTTAGGCCTACGGTTATGGTTGTGGTTAGGGCTAGTGCTTGTATTAGAGTTAAGGTTAGGGCTAGGCTTAAGGTTAGGGCTAGGACTAGTATTAGAGTTAAGGTTAGGGTTAGGACTAGTGCTCGCATTAGGGTTAGGGGGAGGGTTAGGATCAGGCTCAAGGCTAGTATTGGAGTTAGGGTAAGCACTAGAGTTAGGGTTAGAGAGGGGGCTAGGGCTTGTATTAGAGTTAGGGTTAGGACAGGGGTTAGGGTTATTGCTAAGGCTAGTGCTAGTATTCGGGTTAGGACCAGGGTTAGGGTTTGGGTTAGTGCTAGAGCTAGTATTAGAGTTAACAATATTGTTAGGACTAGGGTTTAGGTTAGGGTTAGAGCTATGGCTAGCGATAGGGCTAGGGTTAGAGTTTTGGTTAAGACTTGTATTAGAATTAAGGTTAGGGTTAGCGCTAGTGCTAGCATTAGTGTAAGGGCTAGGGTTAGGATCAAGCTCAGGCCTAGTATTAAAGTTAGGGTTAGGGCTAGTGCTAGCATTAGGGGTAGGCTTAGGGTGAGGGTTAGGGCTATGCCTAGGGTTAGGGTTAGGGCTAGGGTTAGTATTAGATTTTGGATTAGGTCTAGGGCTATGGTTATGGTTGTGGTTAGGGCTAGTGCTTGTATTAGAGTTAAGGTTAGGGCTCGGGCTAGCGTTAGTGTTAGGGGTAGCGCTAGGGTTAGGGCTCGGGCTAGTATTAGAGTTATGGTAAGGGTTAAATTTAGGGATAGGGTTAGGGTTAGCACTAGGGCTATGGTTAAGATTAGGGCTAGGCTTAGGGTTAAGGCTAGGACTAGTATTAGAGTTAAGGTTAGGGTTAGGGCTAGTGCTAGCATTAGGGTTAGGGAGGGGGCTATGGCTTGTATTAGAGCTATGGTAAGAGTTAGTTCTAAGGTTAGGTTTAAGGTTAGGACTAAAACTAAGATTAAGGCTACGGTTAGGGTAAGGGTTAGAGCAAGGTCTATGACTAGTATTAGAGTTAAGGATAGGGTAGGGCTAGTGCTAACATAAGGGATAGGGGGAAGGATAGGGCTAGGGTTAGGGGGAGGTATAGGGCTAGGGTTAGAGCTAGGCTTAGCCTTAAGGCTAGGACTAGTATTTGAGTTAAGGTTAGGGTTAGGGCTAGTAAGGGTTAGGACTAGGGATATGGCTAGAGTTAGATTTAGGGTTAGGGCTAGGGCTTGTATTTGTTACGATCACAGTAGTTCCCTCAGTTAGGATTAGCACAGGTCTAGCAGGGTGCGGATTCTAACAGCCCCCTGGTCTTCGCCAAGAACCGCTGCAAGGCATAATGGGCTTAGCTGCTGGGAGACTACAGGTCGCGGCCCCTGGTTCAGCCCCCTAACATGAGACACAGATAGGAGAAGCAAGTGCCTGAGACCAAATCTAATGAAAAATGGTACCTGGAAGCAGTCCAGAAGAGTTGTAAAAACTGAACTTGATAGGAGCTGGTTTAAGACACAATGGGCAAGGTACAGAGGATGATCCTGTAACGAAGTCATGGAGCTGGCCGGGTAACGGTGCAAATGATATTGCAAAAACGTAGTCAATAGTAGCCAAAGTTCGGTACACGGTTCAGATGACAATCTTGCACAGGGGGAGAACCAATAGAGTAGTCAGAAGTAGAGCTGGGTCTGATGCACAGGAGTTCAACAGCCAAGGAAGGTGACACAAGGATAATGCCCCAAGGACGCATGTGAGTCAGGATGTAAGTAACCTGCTGCTCTGACACTGGACTAGTGTCAGAGCGCTTCTTATATAAACAGAGGAAGGGGAGGTTTCAAATTCCTGCCGGGGAGTCAGATGATCGGACCTGCCGTGCACACAGAGGTGCCTCGCAGCCGAAAAGACGGGACACAGGAACGTGGGTCAGGTAAGTTTCGTTACAGTATTAAAGTTAAGGTTAGGGTTAGGGCTAGTGCTAGCGTTATAGTTAGGGGTAGGTTTAGGGTGAGTGTTAGGGCTAAGGCTAGTATTAGGATTAGGGCTAGGACTACAGTTAGGGTTAGGGTGTGGGTTAGTGCTATGGTTAGGGCTAGAGCTGGTATTAGAGTTATGGTAAGAGTTAGGACTAGGGTTAGGGCTAGGCCCAGGGTTAGGGTTAGGTCTAGGGCTAGTATTAGATTTAGGATTAGGTGTTAGGGCTAGGGCTCGGACTAGTATTAGAGTTAGGGTTAGATTTACAGATAGGGTTAGGAGCAGGGTTAGGGTTAAGGCTAGGTCTATGGTTAGGGTTAGGGTTATGTTGCCATATTTCTAAACATTCGCATGAGTTGATTCTACATATATTAGCATTTACAATTTTTGTAATATTCACTATTGTATTCACTGTTATTAGCTCTTTACTTGTAGCTATGCTTTGTGTATTTAACCCAGATGTCCCAATTTCCAGATGGCCTACCATAGTTTTGGGGCTGAGCCGTACACTGCTCCTCCCCTGTGCTCTGGTCAGCCATTTTGGGTTAGGTCTAGGGCTAGTATTAGATTTAGGATTACGGTTAGGACTAGGACTAGTATAAGAGTTAGGGTTAGATTTAGGGATAGGGTTAGGAGCAGGGATAGGGTTAAGGCTAGGTCTATGGTTAGGGTTAGGGTTATGACTAGGCCGGTATTAGAGTTAGGGTAAGGGTTAGGACTAAGGCTAGGGTTTGGATTTGGGTTAGGGCTAGTGCTAGTTTTAGAGTTTGTGAAAGGGTTAGGACTAGTGATAGAGTTAGGTTTAGGGCTAGTTTTAGGGTTAGGGCTGCCATTAGGGCTAGGGTTTGGGTTAGGGCTAAGGCTAGTATTAGAGTTAATGAAAGGGCTAGGGGTATGGTTAGGGTTCGGGTTCGGGTTAGAGTTTGGGTTACGGTTAGAGTCAGTTTTAGGTCTTTGGTTAGGGTTAGCGCTAGGGATAGAGTTAGTGTTTTTTGGTAGGGTTAGGGCTATGATTAATATTAGGGTTAGGGTTTGTGATTGAAATAGGGTTAGGGCTAAGGTTAGGATTAGGGTTAGGGCTAGGGTTAGGGTTATGGTTAGGTTCATGGCTAGTATTAGAGTTAGGGTTAGGGTGAGGACTAGGGTTAGGGCTAGGGTTAGGGCTAGTATTAAAGTTAGGGTTAGGTTTAGGACCAGGGTTAGGGCTATGGTTATGGCTTGGGCTAGGACTAGTATTAGAGTTATCTTTAGTGCTAGGTATGGTGCTATAATTAGGGTTAGGACTAATGCTTATGTTAGGGTTAGGGTGAGGGTTAGCATTAGGGTTATTGTTAGGGCTAGGAATTGGGTTAGGGTGAGGTCTAGTATTAGATTTAGGACTAGGGTTAGGATTAGGGCTAGGGCTACAGTTATGGTTAGGTTAAGGGTTAGTCCTAGGGTTAGGGCTTAGGCTTGTATTAGCGTTAGGGTTAGGGTTAGGGCTACAGTTATGGTCAGGTTAAGGGTTAGGGTTAGGTCTAGGGCTAGTATTAGATTTAGGATTAGGGTTAGGACTAGGTTTAGGGTTAGGGTTAGGAGCAGGGTTAGGGTTAAGGCTAGTTCTATGGTTAGGGTTAGGGTTATGTTGCCATATTTCTAAACATTACATTTTCTCTAATTTACAACTCGCATGAGTTGATTTTAAATATTTTAGCATTTACAATTTTTGTAATATTCACTATTGTAATTACTGTTATCAGCTCTTTACTTGAAGCCATGCTTTGTGTACTTAACCCAGATTTCCCAACTTCCTGATGGTTAACCATAGTTTTGGGGCTGAGCCGTGCAGGGCCCTCTTAACAAAATTTGGGGCCCCCGGGCAGAGCAGTGCACCGGCGCCCCTATATATATATATATATATATATAAAAATAAATAAATTATTATATATATGCGCCCTGCAGCCCAGGGGGCCCGTCAGAGGCAGCTTAACAAAAAAAGTTCCTGAAAAAAAGAAGAAGAAAATACTTACCTTGCTCTCAGCTGGCGATTCGGCTCCCTCCCTGGTCTCCTCCTCCGTGCTGCGCTCCGCAATGGATGTCGGGCGGCCCGTGATGACGTCACACCCGACATGCACTGTGAGCACCTGCCCATCGTGCCCTATGGAAGAGACGGCCCTGGAGCCGTGCACTGCTTCTCCCCTCTGCTCTGGTTGACCACTTTGAATTAGGTCTAGGGCTAGTGTTAGATTTAGGGTTAGGGCTAGGACTAGTATTAGAGTTAGGTTTAGATTTAGGGATAGGGTTAGGAGCAGGGTTAGGGTTAAGGCTAGGTCTATGGTTAGGGATAGGGTTTGGGTTAGGGCTAAGGTTGGTATTAGAGTTAATGAAAGGGCTTCTGCTATGGTTAGGGTTAGAGTCAGTTTTAGGTCTTTGGTTAGGGTTAGCGCTAGGGATAGTGTTAGTGTTTTGGATAGGGTTAGGGCTATGGTTAAAATTAGAGTTAGGGCTAGGGCTTGTATTTGTTACGATCACTGTAGTTCCCTCAGTTAGGATTAGCACAGGTCTAGCAGGGTGCGGAGTCCAAAAGCCCCCTTGTCTTCGCCAAGAACCGCTGCAAGGCGGAATGGGCTTAGCTGCTGTTAGACTGCAGGTCGCGGCCCCTGGTTCAGCCTCCTAATGTGAGAGACAGAAAGGAGAAGCAAGTGCCTGAGACCAAATATAATGAAAGACGGTACCTGGAAGCAGTCCAGAAGAGTTGCAAAAACTGAACTTGATAGGAGCTGGTTTAAGACACAATGTGCAAGGTACAGAGGATGATCCTGTAACGGAGTCAAGGAGCTGGCCGGGTAACGGTGCAAATGATATTACAAAAGCGTAGTCAATAGTAGCCAAAGTTCGGTACATGGTTCAGATGACAATCTTGCACAGGGGGAGATCCAATAGAGTAGTCAGAAGTAGAACCGGTTCTGATGCTCAGGAGTTTAATAGCCAAGAAGGAAGGTGACACAAGGATAATGCCCCAAGGAAGCACGTGAGCCAGGAGGTAAGTAACCTGTTGCTCTGACACTGGACTAGTGTCAGAGTGCTTCTTATATAAACAGAGGAAGGGGAGATTTCAAATTCCTGCCGGGGAGTCAGGTGATCGCTATGCTGTGCACACGGAAGTGCCTCGCAACAGAAAAGACTGGACACAGGAACGTGGGTCAGGTAAGTTTCGTTACAGTATTAAAGTTAAGGTTAGGGTTAGGGCTAGTGCTAGCGTTATAGTTAGGTGTAGGTTTAGGGTGAGGGTTAGGGCTAAGGCTAGTATTAGGATTAGGGCTAGGACTACGGTTAGGGTTAGGGTATGGGTAAGTGCTATGGTTAGGGCTAGGGCTGGTATTAGAGTTATGGTAAGAGTTAGGACTAGGGTGAGGGCTAGGCCTAGGTTTAGGATTAAGGTTAGGTCTAGGGCTAGTATTAGATTTAGGATTAGGGTTAGGGCTAGGGCTCTGACTAGTCTTAGAGTTAGGGTTAGATTTACGGATAGGGTTAAGAGCAGGGTTAGGGTTAAGGCTGGGTCTAAGGTTAGGGTTAGGGTTATGTTGCCATTTTTCTAAACATTCGCATGAGTTGATTCTACATATTTTAGCATTTACAATTTTTGTAATATTCACTTTTGTAATTACTGTTATCAGCTATTTACTTGTAGCCATGCATTGTGTACTTAACCCAGATGTCCCAGTTTCCTGATGGTCAACCATAGTTTTGGGGCTGAGCCGTGCACTGCTCCTCCCCTCTACTCTGGTCGGCCATTTTGGGTTAGGTCTAGGGTTAGTATTAGATTTAGGATTTGGGTTAGGACTAGGACTAGGGTTAGGTTTAGGACTAGTATAAGAGTTAGGGTTAGATTTAGAGATAGGGTTAGGAGCAGGGTTAGGGTTAAGGCTAGGTCTATGGTTAGGGTTATGACTAGGCCGGTATTAGAGTAAGGGTAAGGGTAAGGGTTAGGACTAAGGCTAGGGTTTGGATTTGGGTTAGGACTAGTGCTAGCATTAGAGTTTGTGAAAGGGTTAGGACTAGCGATAGAGTTAGGGTTAGGGCTAGTGTTAGGGCTAGGGCTACTGTTAGGGCTAGGGTTTGGGTTAGGGCTAAGGCTAGTATTAGAGTTAATGAAAGGGCTAGCGGTATGGTTAATATTAGGGTTCGGGTTTGTGATTGAAATAGGGTTAGGGTTAGGTCTAGGGCCAGTATTAAATTTAGGATTAGGTTTAGGACTAGGTTTGGGGTTAGGAGCAGGGCTAGGGTTAAGGCTAGGTCTATGGTTAGGGTTAGGGCTATGTTCCCATATTTCTAAACATTAAATTTTCTCTAAGTTACAACTCGCATGAGTTGATTTTAAATATTTTAGCATTTACAAATTTTCTAATATTCACTATTGTAATTACTATTATCAGCTCTTTACTTGAAGCCATGCTTTGTGTACTTAACCCAGATGTCCCAACTTCCTGATGGTTAACCATAGTTTTGGGGCTGAGCCATGCACTGCTCCTCCCCTCTGCTCTGATCGGCCACTTTGAATTAGGTCTAGCGCTAGTATTAGATTTAGGGTTAGGGCTAGGACTAGTATTAGAGTTAGGGTTAGATGTAGGAATAGGGTTAGGAGCAGGGTTAGGGTTAAGGCTAGGTCTATGTTTAGGGATAGGGTTTGGGTTAGGGCTAAGGCTAGTATTAGAGTTAATGAAAGGGCTTCGGCTATGGTTAGGGTTAGAGTTTGGGTTAGGGTTAGAGTCAATTTTATGTCTTAGGTTAGGGTTAGCGCTAGGGATAGGGTTAGTGTTTTTGATAGGGTTGGGGCTATGGCAGTGGTTCCAAAACTTTCTCAGTTCGCGGCACCCTTATGGTCTCCTAAAAATTTTCAAGGCACCCCTAAGTCAAAATAATTACGTGGTAGTCACAATTTTTAAGTATTTGGGTCAAAGTAACGTAATAAGTATTTTGGTCAGGACAGAAATACTTATTAAGTTGTTTGCAAAACTAATACACATAAATCCAAAGAAAATTGTGGAAAAAAAATATATTTATTAGGGTAAAGAACAATTTACAGCACTCATTAACACTCAAACAAAATAAAACAACAATATGTACAAAAATGTGTTGCTTATTAAAGAATTTTATAAAAATATAAAACTTATTATTATTTATTAATGGGAGGTGTGTGCCTGTTGTGCACTACACAACTTTTCAAACCTTGGAATCAGCTTGGACACTGCCACCCTCATTTCCTGTTCAACATTAATTTTTGAACAATATTTGCTTTTGATTACAGCAACAGCTGAAAACCCAGCTTCACACAGATATGTGGTTGCAAAAGGAACTAGGATTCGCTGTGCTTTAGTACTTAGCATTGGATATTCATCTTTAATGGATATCCAAAACTCTTCAAGTCCCATGCTGCTAAATTTTAATTTTAAAGACTTGTCACAGGAGAGCTCAATGAGTCTTTCTTCTTCTGTAGAAGTGAATTCAGATGGGGCATTCGTACTGAATGGGTCTTGGATCCATAGAAATTTCTCCATGTTTTCTGGAAAATATTTTTCAAACCAGTCACTGAGCTTTGTAAGGTGCTGCGCAAACACTGATTTAAGGTCATGTGTCAAGTAAGCATCATTGGATGTAACAAACTGATGCAACTGGGGGAAACAGTCATTGTAACCATCTTCATTTAATTTTCTTTTCCATAGAAGCAGTTTTTTACTAAAATCTGATACCTTCTCAGAAAGTTTAAGAATGTGTGTGTTACTTCCCTGTAGTGAGAGATTCAATGAATTCAGCTTGTCAAAAAGATCGCATAGGTATGCTAATTTACATAAAAAGTCAGTATCCAGGAAATTATTTCCACACTCGTGTACTTCTTCTTCCAGATAGGAGTAAAGTTCCTGCCGTAATTCCAAAATACGGGAAAGTACATTGCCACGGGAGAGCCATCGCGAGCTACAGTAATATAACAAAGATGTGTGCTCAGAGCCCATATCCTAACACATTTTTTTAAAAAACCTTGCCTTCTGTGGCCGAGTTTGATGAAGTTCACCACTTTCAACACGCTTTCCATGACTGCGTTCAGTGGAGCACTCAGTTGCTTTGATGCAAGGACTTCCCTGTGGATAATGCAGTGGGTCCACAGTGCATCAGGAGCTTTGCATCTTATGAGTGCCTGCAATCCTCCATAACATCCTGACATAGAACAACCACCATCAGTACAAACACCAAAGCACTTTGTCCAGTCTAAGTTGTTTTCACTTATAAAAGTGTCAATGATCTGAAACAAGTCTTGTGCCTTTGTATCTGCAGTGATACTTTTACAAAAGAGAAGGTCTTCCACAAGATTCTCACCATCAACAAAGTGTGTGTAACAAATCAAATGAGCATCTTTGTTACTGTCTGTTGCCTCATCTAGTTGTAGTGCAAATTCCTTCCCTTTCATTTTTTCAATCAGCTGGTCATTCAGATCCTCAGCCATATGTTGGATTCTGCGACTCATGGTATTGTTAGATAAAGGTACCTTTGAAAGCAGCTTTCCCGCTGATTCCCCAACCATAATGGCGACCATATCCACTGCAGCCGGTAAAATCAGTTCTTCTGCGATGGTGTGAGGCTTTTTACACTTCGCAACTCTATATGCCACCTAGTAAGATGCTAGCAAAGCATTTGTTGGTATTGATGCTTGTTTAAAAAATGTACCTTTTTGGTCTTTCAATTCTTTTAACCTTCTGATGAAGTAATCGCGTGATTTATTAGCCATGTCAGGGTGATTGGTCTCTAAATGGTGTTTTAGTTTGCTTGGAATCATGCTTTCTGATGACAATATTTTCAGGCATAATACACACTGTGGCCGCTCTTCCTGGTTGACATCGACAGATGTAAATCCCAAGTCAAGGTAAGTATTGTCGTATCTGCGATGTTTCCTTATCTTCACGACTTTGCCACTGGTGTGTAGTTCGCCATCCTTTTCTTCACTAGCATGCTTCTTTCCAATGTTCAAAAATTTTTCCATTCTTGGTGCAAGAAAATAATTCTGTCCTGAAGCAATCACCTAAAAATTATTATTAGTTCAAGTCACATCCTGTGTAGCTTCTATACAAGAAGTAAAATTGCATGTTTCCCAGAAGCAACACCACACAAATAGCAGGAACAGTGCAGGGTGGCACCCCAGGATAGTGTCGCCACAGTATTGCTGTATATGTACCAAGTATATCACCTACTGATTGCTCTCCTCCATCTGCAAAAGTTATTGGTCAGCTAAATTAATGAGCGCCTGGGAATACCTACATGAATACCTACATTAACAAGCGCTTATCTCAATACAAAAACACAGTGTCCTTTGTTTTAAAATGTATCTCAATGCCAAGCATCTCACTTAAAGGAGTGACAAGTTGTCCATAAAGCACCATAAAAAGATATAGGAATGTTGAGGGAACAAGAATATATATATATATATTTTTTAAATCAATGACTTTAGAATCATATTTAAAAAGATATAAAATATTTCAAATAAAATATGCACATATAAATGTACATCACGATATGACTGTAAGTAAAAGATATAGGTAATAATAGTTATTGGTAAAGGAAGAAAATGTACATGTACAAAAAGGCTGTTTAAATAAATGCAGAGTATGTCCATCACACTGTGCCCCTTTATACTTTCAGCATGTGCCCCTTTATATATAGCCCTCTGTGACCTGTGCCCATTCATTTATAGCCCACTGTGACCTCTGTACCCCTGTTTTTGTAGCCATCTGTGTCCCTGTTTTTTTTTAGCCATCTGTGACCTCTGTGCCCGTTTTTGTACCCATTTGTGACCTCTGTGCCCCTGTTTTTGTAGCCATCTGTGCCCCTGTTTTTGTAGCCATCTGTGCCCCTGTTTTTGTAGCCATCTGTGACCTCTGTGCCCCAGTTTTTGTAGCCATCTGTGACCTCTGTGCCACAGTTTTTGTAGCCATTTGTGACCTCTGTGCCCCAGTTTTTGTAGCCATCTGCGTCCCTGTTTATGTAGCCATCTGTGCCCGTTTTTGTAGCCATCTGTGCCCCTTTTTTTGTAGCCATCTGTGCCCATTTTTGTAGCCATCTGTACCCCATGGAGAATCACTTTTTTTGCTCTGCCCCTTTCAACTCCATTTTTTTCTTCTTACCTTTTACTTGCCTTTCTTTCTTCAGTAGTTCTATTCTGTCTTCTTCTGTTCTGTGGTTCTGTGGTTTTCTTCTGTTCTTTGCTTGTATGTTCTCGTTCCTCGCTGCACTGCTCTTTGAAAATGTCGGGCGTGATGACTAGGGCGTGACGTCATCACGCCCTACGTGCAGGGAGGACTTTTTTTTATTTATTTTTATTTATTTTATTCTGACGGCCGGACCAATCGTGGGGGAGGATGGCAGGCAGAGGGGAACGCTCAGTTTTCCCTGAGGCAGATCACCACCGGCCTTCGGCACCCCTGTGACCTCGCCGCAGCGCACAGTTTGGGAAACGCCGGGCTATGGTTAATATTAGAGTTAGGGCTAGGGCTTGTATTTGTTACGATCACAGTAGTTCCCTCAGTTAGGATTAGCACAGGTCTAGCAGGGTGCGGAATCTAACAGCTCCCTTGTCTTCGCCAAGAACCGCTGCAAGTCGAAATGGGCTTAGCTGCTGTTAGACTGCAGGTTGCGTTCCCTGGTTCAGCCTCCTAATGTGAGAGACAGAAAGGAGAAGCAAGTGCCTGAGACCAAATATAATGAAAGACGGTACCTGGAAGCAGTCCAGAAGAGTTGCAAAAACTGAACTTGATAGGAGCTGGTTTAAGACACAATGTGCAAGGTACAGAGGATGATCCTGTAACGGAGTCAAGGAGCTGGCCGGGTAACGGTGCAAATGATATTACAAAAGCGTAGTCAATAGTAGCCAAAGTTCAGTACATGGTTCAGATGACAATCTTGCACAGGGAGAGATCAAATAGAGTAATCAGAAGTAGAGCCGGGTCTGATGCACAGGAGTTCAATAGCCAAGAAGGAAGGTGACACAAGGAAGCACGTGAGTCGGGAAGTAAGTAACCTCTTGCTCTGACACTGGACTAGTGTCAGAGTGCTTCTTATATAAACAGAGGAAGGGGAGATTTCAAATTCCCACCGGGTAGTCAGATGATCGGACCTCCCGCCACCCGGAAGTGCCTCGCAGTCGAAAGGACGGGACACAGGAACGTGGGTCAGGTAAGTTTTCTTACAGTATTAACGTTAAGGTTAGGGATAGTGCTTGCACTAGGGTTAGGGTTAGGATTAGGGCTAGGGTTTGGGTTAGTATTAGAGTTAATTATAGGCTTAGGTTTAGGGTTAGGGCTAGTGCTAGCATTATAGTTAGGGGTAGGTTTAGGGTGAGGGTGTCACACTTCTGGTATTACAAATGGAACCCAATAGCCAGGTAGTACTGTAGTAAACAGGATTTATTTTGATACAGAAATAAATCTTAAATGTCCAGCAAGCAAGTCCAAAGTATCAACAGGATAAATATCCTGTAGAGGTACCAAGTAATTGTATTCCAAATAACAAGGGAGCAAGGTTCTGTGGAAGCATCTGGTTCAGACACAAACACAATACTCGAGCAAAGGCTGCATAACAGGAAGTGCCTTTTCTAGGCCCAAACAGGAAATTAGATCCAAGATGGAATCTTCCTGAGACAGTTCTGGCCATCTTGGATAAGGGCTATTGTAAGGGCAAGTTCATATCAGAGATCCAAGATGGAAACTTCATGAGGCAATCACGGCCATCTTGAATGAGGGCAAATCTAAGGGCAAGAACATAACAGGATGCCCCCTTCTCAACGACGTCCTCCGGACGACTTAGGACCAGGCTTCCCAGGATACTGTTGATGAAATTCTTTTACCAAAAGTGGGGCATGAACATCCTTTGTAGATTGCCAAGAGTCATCTTCTGGCCCATATCCCTGCCAACGTAGCAGATACTGTAATTGATTTAGAAACATACGAGAGTCCAGGATCTTTTCGACTATAAATTCTTCATGCTCATCAACTTGAATTGGCTCAGGAGGAGGCAAAGAGCGACCAGGAAATGGATTTTTAACTGAAGGTTTTAGTAAAGATACATGAAAAACAGGATGTACCTTCATGGAATCAGGAAGATCCAATCGAAAAGCCACTGAACTAATCTGTGCAATGATCTTATATGGACCAATAAACTTACTTCCCAATTTAGCAGATGGTACCTTCATTCTTAAATGTCTAGTTGACAACCATACTTCATCACCAATACTAAAAGTTGGATCAGCCCTTCGTGATCTGTCAGCATCACGTTTATATCTTTCTTCAGCAGTTTTCAATGTCTCTTTTAATAATTCAAGATTACTTTGCATAATAATCAGTCTATCTTCCACAGCAGGAATTGGAGAGTCACAAGGTAGATTGGGACAAATATTTGGATGATATCCTAGATTAGCATAGAAAGGGCTAAATCTTGTAGACGAATGCTGAGAATTATTGTATGCAAACTCAGCCATGGGGAGGATATCAACCCAATCATCCTGTAGGTGACAAATATAACATCTGAGGTATTGCTCAAGTGTTTGGTTTGTTCGCTCCGTTTGTCCATTTGACTGTGGATGAAATGCAGTGGACAAGTTCACCACAATGCCAAGGGATTTGTAAAACTGTTTCCAAAATCGTGATGTGAATTGAACACCTCGGTCTGACACCATATCATTAGGAACGCCATGCAAACGAAAAACTTATTTTATAAGTAAATCGGCTGTTTCTTTTGCTGTAGGAGTACCCTGGCAGGGTATAAAGTGAGCCATCTTTGTCAGTCTGTCAATTACCACAAAGATAGTGGTCATATTCTTAGATCTCGGAAGTTCTACAATAAAGTCCATGGAAATGTAATTCCATGGACGTGTAGGTATTGGCAAAGGTTGTAGTAGTCCAAAAGGAGAAGCACGAGGAGTCTTAAATCTGGCACACGATGTACAAGAGGATACATATTTTGCTACATCTTCCTTATAGTTGGGCCACCAGAATGAACGGCTTAACAGTTCTTGAGTTTTCTGAAGTCCTTTATGGCCTGCTAATTTAGAGTCATGGAATAGTTGCATGACCTTTAACCGTGCTTTTTCTGGAACGTATAGTTGATGTGCCATATGCCAGACTCTGTTGTCATAAGATAATTTAACATTTTTTGGAGGATTCATGAGGGTAGAATCCATATCATATCCATTCTTGATCTCTGTTAAATTATTATTTGAACAGGCTTTATCTGTTGAGGATTCTCCGCATAGGCTCTTGAGAGGGCATCAGCTTTTCCATTCTTCGATCCAGGTCTATAGGAAATTAGGTAATCAAAACGGCTTATAAAGAGAGCCCATCGAGCTTGTCGGGGAGATAATCTTTTTACTGATTTAAGGAATTCCAAATTCCGGTGATCGGTGAGGACTATCACTTGATGCTTTGCACCTTCTAAAAGATGTCTCCATTCTGAAAAAGCAGCTATAATGGCAAGAAGTTCTTTATTTCCCACATCATAGTTTCTTTCAGGAGCAGTCATTTGCCTTGAATAAAAAGCACAGGGGTGAAGTAACATTTTTTTCTCCTACTCTTTGTGAAATTACTGCTCCTATAGCTGAATCCGATGCATCAGTTTCCAAAACAAATGGGAGTGTAGGATCAGGATGAATTAATATAGGAGCTGACGTGAACTTCGTTTTCAAAATGGAAAAAGCTTTATCAGCTGCTGGTGACCACTGAAAGGAGGAAACCTTTTTTGTGAGCTGAGTAATGGGGGCAGAAAAGTCCTTTATAAAACGTCGATAGGAATTAACAAAGCCCATAAATCGTTGCACATCTTTGATGTTTTTAGGTATGGGCCAATCTACCACAGCATGCACTTTACAGGGATCCATACACAGTCCTTGAGGGGATATAATGTAACCCAAAAATTTTATTTGAGTACAATGTAATTCGCATTTCTCCAACTTGATGTATAATTGGTTTATACGTAGCCGTTGTAAAATAATTCAAACATGTTCTTGATGTTCTGGTAAAGAATTAGAAAAGATAAGGATATCATCAAGATATACAACAATGAACAGATCAAGCAAATCTCGAAAGACATCATTTATAAAATGTTGGAAAGTAGCAGGGGCATTACATAACCCAAACGGCATCACGAGGTACTCATAATGTCCATATTTTGTTCGAAAAGCCGTTTTTCATTCATCACCTGGTCGAATGTGTATTATGTTGTACGCTCCTCTTAAATCGAGCTTTGTGAAAATACTTGCTGTCTGCAGTATTTCCAATAATTCTGGGATGAGAGGAAGTGAATGTCTGTTCTTTATAGTAACTTTATTTAATTCTCTATAAACAATGCATGGCCGCAAAGATCCATCTTTATTTTTTACAAAAAAAATATGAGCCCCTGCTGGAGATTTTGAAGGACTATAAAACCTTTAGTTTCATTTTCCTCCAGGTAAGTCTTTAGCATCTTTAATTCAGGATCAGCTAATGAATAAATCCGACCAAATGGAATAGCAGCCCCAGGTAATAGATCAATGGGACAATCATATGGCCGATGGGGTGGTAATTTGTCAGCATTTTGTTTATTACAGATATCTGCAAAATCCTGATATTGAACAGGCAATTGTTCCACCCCAGAAGAGGGGACACTGAGATCTGATTCTCTTCTTGTGCAAGCGGGAACACACTGATAGGATCTTGAAACGCTAGGGTTTGAGACTCCCAGTTAATGGCTGGGTTATTGTTAGTGAACTGTCGAAGTCGTATAATTGGATGAACGAAAGTATATTGGTTTAATATTGGTTTGCCGTGCGATTGTGAAGCGTACGCCACGTGACACGTGGCGTGATGCGATCGCACGGTAAAATACGCACACACACACTCGCATTACAACATTTAGTTATCTATATAATTCGTATTCATATTGGTACCGTTACACTGTAATTTATGAGCAGATAATATTTGATTTATTAGTAGTATATATATACATATATATATATATATATATATATATATATATATATATATATATATAATGATTATACGTACGCTTCAGTGATATATATGGTTCAGGTTGTGGGAAAGGTGGCATGTCTGGTATCATACTGAAACCCTATTCATCAGCAGCTGTCCGGTGCAGTCGGCGAAGAGATCGCACATTGCATACTTTAATTATTGATATTAGGGAATAATCCTTTGTATGATGCTGGCTATGAAAGGAGCAGACCCCCTGGAGAGATGACCCCCACCTTTGGATTCCTTAGATTGAATCAACCTATGATCTGTTTACCCTGGACCCACCCAACGTCTGGACCTATAGAAACAATCTACGTCATCTCTATTGTTCAAGTGTAACACTGTACTGTATATAATCATCGCTGCACACCCCCTGGTTCTCAGTCAACTCTGACACAGTATTCTAACAGATATACTGTCCACCGGGTCCCGTGGGTGCGCAGCGAGCGCATGCGATAGCATTGGTATGTACTTATCTTTTGGTATTGGCTGTACTGTACTGTATCATAATATAATAATGTATTGAATTGTTGACTATTTACATCTGCTAAAATAAACCACCTTGTGCTTTGGAAACACATACAATTGATTGGGCAATGCTTATTTTAAAACAATAGAATTACTTTAATAATTGGGCGCTCGTGAGTTTAGGAGTTACGTTACCGGCAGGTATGCAATGCTCACGGTATTCGGTTCCTCAACAAAGGGTGGATTGGCGGACGCGTCGCATAACAGGGAAGAACGCAATGTGTTTAAGACCTGTGGTGCACTGTGTGTTGCGAAACCGAATGTCCGTTGTTGCATAGACTGAAGGAACGCTAATTTGAATCTAGGGACAAGAAAGAAAAATGTTTCTTTTTATTGTCATTTTACGTTTTAAAGTGTATTGCATTGCTGAGCGTATGTGTATTTCCTGCTGTGCGTACGCGAACTTCCGGTAGATTTGCCACGTGGTTGAACAATCGTTTTGATAGTTATTATATGCATAGTATAATTACTTGTGAAAGCCTCTGAGACATTATTACTATTGTTAGGAACTTTTAATTTTCTGCGCAGAAAAGGTATATAGTGTGTGATTTTGTAACGTAGATACACTGTTTATTATTCATTGTGCTCAGTTGCTGTCTGACGAGGCGGGTTGCCCAACTGAAGGACGGTATACAGGGCAGGTATACCGAATGCGAAAACCGGGTTTTCGCAAAAGCGCTACCAAAAGATCGCAAGGTCTGCTAATAATTAGTATTGGTAGGCAGTGCGATCTAACCGCACGACGACCATCAGTGCGAATTGGTGAAGCAGCTAGGAGGAATTATACTGGAAAGGTAGGTTGATTGTATCAACTCGCGCTCCCAGCGATAATAAACTCAGCAGATTTTGTGGTGAGCCAGGGTATCGAGGAGCTGATAGCCCTTGGGGCCCACAGTGATATTTCTGTGTTAGGGATTCTTGTGGACGCGGCTAATGGAAATACGTTCACCGGGCATTAGAGATCTCTAGCGGTGATTGTAGCAACAGAGTATTATTTGGTGGAAGGAACAGAGCAATGCGGTGTGTCTGTGTTCCACATAAAAGAGTACTGTTGGCCGGAAAGAACAGAGCATTGCGGTGTGTCTGTGTTCCGTGCTGAAGGTATTGTTTAACAGAGAGAGATGGCCAATGTACTGCCTAAAGAAGGCCTTATTGAGTCAGCGAGATTTTTCATGTGTAAAAAATATGGTGCATACGCAACTGTGTATTGTGACACGTGGGTCGAAATGAGCAAAGATTGTGATAGGCCTTTTCCAACAATAGGGAGTTTTAATGCAGAGGCACTAAATACCGTAAAAGATAAAGTACGGTTGATTAAGTCAACGAAAGTGAGAAATGCACATAATCATTGTTTAAAGTCGTGGCAAATGAAAGGTAACACGTGGCAGAGCAGCGAATGCACAGTGGAAGTAAGTGTGGCGAAAAGCACGAGCACAGCGGAAATGAGCGTACCGGAAGTGTGCGTTCCGGAAGTGTGCATTGCGAAGCGTGGCGAACTCAGCGCAAACACGCCCCCGATAAATTTGGTCGGGGCGGATAGTACAGCCAATACCAAAAATGTGAAAACTGTAACTAGTAACCTGTATGTTGTTTTAAGTAATGTTAAAAGTAATGTTTCAGGACAAAGAAGAGGGACTATTTTTGCAGGGCTCTGATAGAGATGGTCAAATATACTGGGGTATCAGACATAAAAGATAATGTATATTACAGAGAGATTGCTGTTAAAGTTCTAATGGATGGCCTCAGGGAAAACTTGAAAAGAAGGGTGCAAACTTCATTACCAAACTGGAGAGGAATCACTGTAAGTGCTCTCAGGGAGTCAGTTATAGGACATGATAAAAGTATAAATGAACAGAGAGAGACACTAAGTGATAGGGTAATGATGGTAAGTATCCCAGCACTAGAGGGACTGCACACACGACCACCAGCATACAACCCACATAACAGGAAACCCAGAATAGTGAGATGTTACAATTGCAGAGAAGAAGGACACATTAGGAGAGATTGTAAAAAGGAAAAAACACAGAGTGATAGGTTAATGATGGTGAGTATTCCAGCATTAGAGGGACTGCACACACGACCACAGTGTAATAACACCTGGGTTAAAGAAAAGAAACAACATGAGTTGAGGAAGTGTTTTCAATGCAATAAACTAGGACACCTAGCAAAACATTGTGCAGACATGACAGGGACGTGCTTCTACTGCCGTAAGAAGGGACACATGAGTAGGAACTGTGTAGAGAGAAGAACGGATACCTGGGTTGGAAATCACATAGACATCCACAAAAGGAGGCGTACATTTCTCTCAGAGGTTCCCCTACAATTGATTGCACACTCTGTAACAACTAATAGTCTGGGGGAGAAATATAGCCGACTCTAGAGTTAAACTGTGGTAAGTATTAATGTGCAAAATGTAGAAAGAAACTTATTTAAAAGGTAATCTTTGTTGATTTTGTTTGTTTGTTTTATGTTGTCAAATGTTTGTTTTCCTAAATCGCTGGCCGATGGTAAACAATGAGAATGTTTGGTTTGTTTGTTGTTTAAAGATAACTATCTGGTCTTTTCTTAACAGATAAAGGTAGACAAAAGAAGTATAAACGTAGTGTTTAAAAGGGGTGAGATAGAGAAATAGAAGAATTACTCTTGAAAGACTAATTAACAATAGACAAATGGAACACTCTTTGTTTTAGGCTGCAGTGTCTCATGATAATTTGTTTGGCTGAGAATCATTATCCAACAATGAAGTATATACATACTTTGCTCCAAAATATCGTTTATGTATCTCAGATGAGTCATCAACAGTTAATTTTTACATTTCTCTATTATAAGTTAGGAAAGTCCGTTGAAAAGGTATGTAGTCAATGAGATACCGAGTTCTTAATGAAAGAATGACGGACGACACTGGATTGCACGGTTAAGACCCCCTAGTCGTTCTTGGGAGGGATCATAGTTAAATGAATACAGCCATTTCCCCATAGAGTCAGAGTCCAACCCAGCTGTCATTTTGTTGTAAAAATCTCCCTTTCTGCATGTATGTTTGTATTCAAATCTTTGTATTCCCATCATTCATTGCTTTCCTATTTCTCATTCTTTACACAAACGCTAGTACCTCTCTCTCTCTCTCTCTCTCTATCTCTCTCTCTCCCTCCCTCTCTCCCTCCTTCCCTCCCTCCCTCTCTCCCTCCCTCTCTCTCTCTCTCTCTGCTGATTTTAAGCAGAAAGGTTCTGTTGTGGAAATACGATTCATGTTTTATAGATTGCATATCTGTTTTGTTTCTTTTTTGTTTTATGATTCGTGCCTCCTGTACAAAAAATGTGCCTTTATATGGATGCACAAAGGGTGGATAGGAGATTGCTGGAGGTTAGGCATACAGATATGCATCTCTGTATAGAACATTGGAGTAGGATTTTTACCACAAGATACAACATAATGTGAAACCCTAGAAAAATGTAGAATTTTAATGTTTTATATTTTTTCACTGTTAGACAGGCATGTACTGGATACTGTTATATTTGAAGAAAGTGTTATACACATAGACCCCTTTGCCTTTCCCACTTAGTTAAGTAGCTGAATGTGAGGTACTGAGAATGACATGTGAGTTGGCAGAGGGAAAATCGATTGATATACATTGGTCTTCAGCATTTTTCTAGTCTAGGGGGTGATGTTGAGGTGACTGAGAAATCGTTTTATAGCAATACCAGCACATGATTAGGACACTACATAGAGGACTTTATACAGTGACACAGTTACCAACTGAAGTAGCTGCTAGTAAAGTCCACACTTACACACACGACCATACATGGCTGTCACACCAGGGCGAACATAGCTGCCAAATAGACAGCAGGGTTTTATGTGACAGCTAACAAATCTATGTTTTGTTTTGTTTTTCGTTGTATTGTTTTAGTTTTAAAATGTGAACACACATGCACACATACACATATTGGTTAATATATGAAGATTTGTGTTACCTGAGGAATAAACTGTCTGGAAGGTGAAGAGATGTGGTGAGGAGTCTGGTGGACTCTGGAAAGATGGACAAGATAGACCAATAGAGCCATCCCATATCCCTCCTGCTGATGGGTTTTCCTCCAGGTAAAACAAATACACGTCATCCAATTACCACCATGCAGGATCCTCAAGTATACACTGGTGTACCAATGAAATATGTCTGGGTAAAGGTATATTGAAATGTGTCTAATGTATTACTGTGTCATACTCAAAGCTTTTGTTATTCAATGTGATAGTCCTAGAGTTATAATAGATGATAGGGGTATTCATGTTATTAATAACAGAGGTAGAATGTATGAGTAGTGGTAACAAATCACATACTTTCAATTAGCCATAAACCAGTGTGAACATAAAGTAACGGTACTCGGTAGAACGAATTGAATAGATTAAGAGTTGGAACTTGATTGAAGTGACTGATAGCTTCGGCCACTAGTCCTTTCCCGCTACCAAAAGATCACTCCTGGGCAGACTCCTAACCTGTCAGTTTTTTAAATGTTCTTGACCCCTCGTGAGATGAGATTGTAACTGGGAGGCTAGGTTAGACCTTGAGAGAAGGTAAATAGTGAGACAGCAACCGAGAACGTCCAAAACACTGTTTCCTGAAAAGTCACACTAACTGTCAGGATGTTGGATCGGGAGAGTAAGTGGTGGAGCAGAAATTTCTTAGGCTCAGGTTATTTGACAGACAGGTACCAGGTGTAGGCTACCAGCATCACGGCTTCAAGGGTAGCAGAGACACACTGGTGCCCATTCCACCCACTGCAGAGGGGCCAACACTCAGAGAAGGGTCCAAGGGCACTCATGAGTCTGTTCTGGAAGGCCTCAAATGCAGGTAGTAGCACCTGAGCCAAAGGTTAAGACTGTTGTCCAGCATGAAGTTGTAGTTTTTCCTGTTTTGTGTTCTCTCATTTCATTCTCTTCTCAGGACGATTAATTCTTTTGATTATTAGCAGGTGACAGAGACTGGTTCAGGTAATGATAAGGAGGTATTGGGGAGGAAGGAGAAGTTAGTAGCATAATCGGTCCAGCCAATTACTCTATTCAATTCAGGGGTAAAGGAAAATTTGGAAACCTCGGAGCTTGGAGAAAGTGCGAGGGGCTATTGTCTGAGTAGCATTACGTCCGTAAGTACGGCGACCCCATGGTTAGAAAAGAGATACACCCAGCGATGCCAGTCCAGTAATATTCGGACTAGAGCAGGCATCCTTGAGAATGATTATCATTCTTGGGAGGGTAAGGTTTTAGACCAAACAAAGTGCTGGGCGTGCTCACACGTGCCTCAGTGATTATATCAAGTAGGATTAGTTCTCTTTCCGCTAAATATTCTTGAGGTACCCGAACTATGGGTGGGAGGTCACTAGGGGAAAAAGTACGACACCTAGGTCCCTTAGTCTGAAGTCTCCCAATGCTTTGCAAGCCGATCGCGGTTAAATCTGAGTATCGGGAGACTGGGAAGAATGAACAGACAATAGCCCTGTAAACTGTCTCCATCAATACAGGAGTCTTTCTTTCTTGAAATACTATATGATTTTGTTTAGCAAAATCTATATCCATGAAATTACCATTGGCTCCTGAATCCAGCATTGCCATGGTTGAAATAAGTTGAGAGTTTATCTCAGGTTGTATTGGTATTGAAAAATGATTCTTTATTCTTCTGTTCTCTCTCTCAAATGTAGACAGTGAAGAGATTTGAGGAATAATAGCATTCAGTTGATGTGAGCAGCATGAAATAATAGATTCCTGGTCAGAGTCTTTAGGTTCCATCAATGTAGCAACTGTCTTGCGATGTCGTTGAGAACAATTAGATACTTAGGGGGGTATTCAATTGTTAGCGTTAACGGGAAAAAACGAGCGCTCAAAAAATATTACCGTTTATACGGTAATATTGCGCGTGAAAAGCGTTAATACGGTAGTTTACTCGCGGAATTTCAGCTCGCTGCTCAGGGAGCTGCGAGCTGAAATTCCACGAGTAATTACCGTATTAACGCTAAGATTTTTTGAGCGCTCGTTTTTTTCCCGTTAACGCTAACAATTGAATACCCCCCATAATGTCCAGATTTACCACAATACAAACAGAGATTTTCTTGTTGTTGTTGTTGATCTCTTCTTTCAATAGAAATCTGTTTGCGAATGGTATCTATTTGCATTGGCTCAGTTTGTTGTGTTGCAGGAGTCCCAGAGTAATTTGATATTGCTGGTTCTGGATAATTAGGACGAGTCCACATGGAACCCCATCTATCTTGTTTCCTCTCCATTTGACGAGCATCAATACGAACACAATGTTTAACAAAGGCTTCAAATTCAGTGGGTGCATCAGCTCTAGATAATTCATCTTTAATGAACTCGGATAACCCCTTTCTATAAACAGACAGCTTAGCTGCCGAATTCCAATCTGTGTCCAAGATCCATCTTCAGAAATCAGAGGTGCATTCAGCCACTGAACGTCTTCCCTGACGCATCTTTAATAAAACTGACTCAGCAGTAGCACTTCGATTTGGATCATCAAATATCTGGTTCATTGCATCCATAAAATTAGAAACATCTTGTAATATGGGACTTTTTGCTTCTATGCCCATGCCAAGAAGCCCATGCCAAGGCATCATCTTTCAACAATAAAAGAATACAACGTACTTTCTGTACATCAGTCAAAAAATAAGTAGGTTGTAAATCAAAATGCATATTACATTGATAAATAAAACCTCTGTATTTTTTACGATCACCTGAGAATTGAGCCGCAGGTAGTGGGAGTGTGGGCTGATGTACTGCAGCTGAAGGTGCTACAGCATTACCTTCTTGAAGCTGCATCTGTAGTTCTGTGATAACTCCATTTTCTAGCGCTATTTGATCTTTGAGTTCATGAACATTTATTTGCAACTCAGTTACGTGTTGATTTTGCAGTTGAAAATTATTTGTACACTTGGTCTCCAGTTCTTGAAATTTTGCATGAAATTCCTGTAGTTGTCTTGAAGCAGAATGCATGTGGAAACTCAGATCTGAAAGTCGCTGTAAAACAGATGGTTCTGACCCGGCGGGCTCCGTCATTTTGGGCTCGAGTATCCTGTCACACTTCTGATATTACAAACGGAACCCAATAGCCAGGTAGTACTGTAGTAAACAGGATTTATTTTGATACAGAAATAAATCTTAAATGTCCAGCAAGCAAGTCCAAAGTATCAACAGGATAAATATCCTGTAGAGGTACCAAGCAATTGTATTCCAAATCACAAGGGAGTAAGGTTCTGTGGAAGCATCTGGTTCAGACACAAACACAATACTCGAGCAAAGGCTGCATAACAGGAAGTGCCTTTTCTAGGCTCAAACAGGAAATGATATCCAAGATGGAATCTTCCTGAGACAGTTCTGGCCATCTTGGATAAGGGCTATTGTAAGGGTAAGTTCATATCAGAGATCCAAGATGGAAACTTCATGAGGCAATCATGGCCATCTTGAATGAGGGCAAATCTAAGGGCAAGAACATAACAGAGGGTTAGGGCTAAGGCTAGTATTAGGATTAGGGCTAGGACTACGGTTAGGGCTAGGGTGTGGGTTAGTGCTATGGTTAGGGCTAGGGCTGGTATTAGAGTTATGGTAAGAGTTAGGACTAGGGTTAGGGCTAGGCCTAGGTTTAGGGTTAAGGTTAGGTCTAGGGCTAGTATTAGATTTAGGATTAAGGTTATGGCTAGGGCTCGGACTAGTATTAGAGTTAGGGTAAGATTTACGGATAGGGTTAGGGTTAAGGCTAGGTCTATGGTTAGGGTTATGTTGCCATATTTCTAAAGATTCGCATGAGTTGATTCTACATATTTTAGCATTTACAATTTTTGCAATATTCTCTATTGTAATTACTGTTATCAGCTCTTTACTTGTAGCCATGCTTTGTGTACTTAACCCAGCTGTCCCAATTTCCTGATGGTCAACCATAGTTTTGGGGCGAGCCGTGCACAGCTCTTCCCCTCTGCTCTGGTCGGCCATTTTAGGTTAGGTCTAGGGCTAGTATTAAATTTAGGATTAGGGTTAGGACTAGGGTTAGGGCTAGGACTAGTATAAGAGTTAGGGTTAGATTTAGGGATAGGGTTAGGAGGAGGGTTAGGGTTAAGGCTAGATCTATGTTTATTGTTAGGGTTATGACTAGTGTCGAAGTCAGCAAATTGGATAAAGTCATTTCATTTTAAAATCGAGCAAACTTGGTTGTCTTTGTCTGAAAAGATGCGTACGGTACGCTATGGCGTAAAAGGGCACGCTACAGCGTAAAAAGGTGTACGCAGCTGCAACACGTGGCAGCAACAGTATTTAGCCTTTTACATACAATCGCACAAACACGCACACTTGTAAAATAGTACACATTAATGGTAGTTGCAACACATAGTCATTTATGTCGAAATATAGTAGTATTTATGTTTTAAATTATAAGTTATAGGCACATTAGTGAAATATATGGAACAGGTTGAAGGAATCATATCATGTGTGGTATCATAATAAACCTCTTATCATATTCTACTGTTCAGTTCACTCTGCGAAGGAATCGCAGAGTGCATACACAAGTTATGAATGATAGGGAATTATGAACTACTTAAGACTAAGGAATCTTGGCGGGAAGAGCAGAGCATACCCCCTGGAGAGATGACCCCCTCCTCTGGATTCCTTAGAATGAACTAGCCAATGATTGACAACCCCTTGGACCTTCCTGAAACCTGGACCAATAGAAGCAAGCTATACCATCTTCATTGTTTTACTGTATTCCTGTGTGCATATAAGCAGCAGCTTCTCATCTAGTGTTCAGACATCTTGTCCCCAGACTTCAGGATTGAATGACTGTACACTGGATCCAGAGCACCTGCGATAAGTAACGGCTGTGCTTATTATCACTTTGCTTGAATATATTATACTACTTTTTGCGAATAAATCTTTGTGCGTTGGAAACACAAATCGAGATTCGACAAACGTTATTGGTTAACGACAATACGCACTTAACAATTTGGGGGCTCGTGAGCTTTGGAGGTTTCGTTGCCGATGATACGCAAGACCAACGGATTTCGGTTCCTCAACAAAGGGTGGAGATGCGTCATAAACGGGTAAGAACGCAATGTGTTCAAAACCTGAATTTTACTCTGTGTTGTGAAACCGAATGTCTATTTTGCATTGTCTAAGGCACGCTAACTAGAACCTAGGGACAAAAGAGAAAACTGTTTATTGTTACTGTCATTGTGCGTTTTAACTGTATTACATGGCTTTGCGTATGTGTATTTCCTGCTGTGCGTACGCAAACATCCGGTAGATTTTCCACGTGGTTAAACAATCATTTTGATAGTTATTATATGTGTATAGTATAATTATAATTACTAGTATAATTACTTGTAAAAGCCTCTGAGACATTATTACTATTGTTGGGAACTTTTAATTTTCTGCGCAGAAAAGGTGTATAGTGTGTGATTTTGTAACATAGATACACTGTTTACTATTCATTGTGCTCAGTTGCTGTCTGACGAGGCGGATTGCCCAACTGAAGGACGGTATACAGGGCAGGTATACCGAATGCGAAAACGTGGTTTTCGCAAAGCGCTACCAAAAGATCGCAAGGTTTGCTAATAATTAGTATTGGTAGGCTGTGCCATCTAACCGCACGATAACCGTCAGTGCGAATTGGTGAAGCAGCTAGGAGGAATTATACTGGAAAGGCAGGTTAATTTTATCAACTTACGCTCACAGCGATAATAAACTCAGCAGATTTTGTGGTGAGCCAGGATATCGAGGAGATGATAGCCCTTGGGGCCCACAGTGATATTTCTGTGTTAGGGGTCCTCGCCGGGTGCGAGCAAAAGCGAGTGGACGCGGCTAATGGAAATACGTCCACCGGGCATTAGAGATCTCTAGCGGTGATTGTACCAACAGGGTTGAAATTGTTGGGTGGAAAGAACAAAGCATTGCGGTGTGTCTGTGTTCCACATAAAAGGGTATTGTTGGCTGGAAGGAACAGAGCATTGCGGTGTGTCTGTGTTCCGTGTAGATTGGTGTTGTTCAACATGGGTGCTAAGCATATGCTAGAGATGGCCAGTGTACTGCCTAAGGAAGGGCCGATTGGTTCAGCGAGATTTCTCATGTGTAAGAAATATGGTGCATACGCAACTGCGTATTGCGACACGTGGGTCAAGATGACCAAAGATTGTGATAGGCCTTTCCCAACAATAGGGAGTTTTAATGCAGAGGTACTAAATACTGTAAAAGATAAAGTATGGTTGATTAAGTCAACAAAAAAGAGAAATAGACATAATGATTGTTTAAAATTGTGGCAAATGGAAGGTAACACCTGGCAGAGCAGCGAATGCACAGCGGAAGTAGGCGTGGCGAAAAGCGCGCGCAGGGCGGAAGTAGCCGTTGAGAAGCGTGGCGAACTCAGCCCAAGCACGCCCCCGCCACTTTATGTGGCGGAAGGGGTAAGTACAGTCGTTATTAAAACTGAAAAAAGAAAAATTGCTAAGTTATATCCTGTTTTAAGTTAGTTTAAAACAAATGTATCAGAAGATGAAGATGAACCCACTGTGATTTCAGCCATTGCTCAGGCTGTTAATATGCTAGAGGTTCAGCGTAAGTATGGGAAAGGAGCAATGGCTGAGATAGGTGAGAGTAGTGTGATCACTAGGAGTGATAGCGTTTTAAGTATTGATACAGCAGATCCGGTAGTGACTTCTGGAACCAGTGAACCAGTGGGTGCGTACCCAGTCCGCACAATATCAGTTCCCAATGGGAAACCGGATAAGGATGGTGTAGTTCCTTTAAGAAATGTTACAATGCATTGTCCCTGGACTAGATCAGAGTTACGTTCCATTATGACTGAATTCCCAGATCCTAGAAAAGAGTTGGCAAAGTGTCAGAAATTTGTTAGATTAAGGAAATGCACACAAACCAACCAATAAGGATTGGCGTGTAGTGTTGAGGGCGTGTCTTCCTCCCCATACTGACATACAAAAATGTATTAAAGATTGTTTGTTGGATGAAGATGACACCTTGACTGATGAGATTAACCAAGAAAATATAGAACAAATTGTCAAACACTTAGCCATCTATTTTCCAGTAGTAGTAAATTGGAGTAAGATTTTCACCATAAAACAAAAGGATAGGGAATTACTTTGCTAGAGCCATAGCAGCGATAACACGGTTTACTGGGATATCCAACATAGGTGAGGACCCACATCACAGAGAGGTAGCTCTAGGAGTATTAATGGATGGCCTTAGAGAAAATTTAAAGACGAGAGTACAAACCACATTACCTAATTGGAGAGGCATCCCAGTAGATTCTCTTAGGGAGTCTGCTGTGGAGCATGACAAAAACCTTTTTAGAAAAAAGGAAGAGAAAAGAGATAGGTTAATGACGGTAAGTATACAGGCTCTAGAGGGGATGCATACACGACCACCAGCATACAACCCATATAACAAGAAACCTAAAGTGATCAGGTGTTTCAACTGTAATGAGGAAGGACATTACATGAGAGATTGTAAAAAGGAAAGATTCAATGCACAGAGGGGTGGGTCACGTAGATATCCTCCAAGGAGGAATTCACATGGATTACAGCAAATGCTGCGCGGGAAAGCAATAGTCTGCGCTAGGGGTCAGGTCATACCTGTAGTCTACAGCCAGTGAGGTTAACTGAGAGTCAGAGAGAAGAACCAACAATGATAGTTGACATAGCTGGTAGGAAACAAACTTTTCTTGTAGATACAGGGGCGCCCAGATCTGTGATAACCTCTCCTTTTAATCTACAGGTGACCAGTAAAACTATTCCAGCTATGGGGGTAACGGGAAGAGTGTTACATTATCCTCTAACTAAACCCGCTGAAGTTACTATCGGGCCTCTGCATACTAAGCATTCGTTTCTCTTGGCTGCAGCGGCTCCTACTAACTTGCTAGGGAGAGACTTGTTATGTAAAATGGAATGTGTCATATACTGTACTTCAGATGGTTTGTTCCTATATATACCCGAGAAGGTCACTCATGAGGTACAGGACATATTGGACACCCCTCAAAGGTTAATGTTACACTCTACTGTTATAGAACACAGTCCATCTCAAGTAGAGGGGATGTTGCTGGAAATACCAGGTTCACTATGTACCAGAGATGAACAGGACACTGGACTGATGGCAAAAGTAGCCCCTGTCATGGTCAATCTAAAAAGTGGTAGGATAGCTCCAAAAATCCCACAGTATCCATTAAAACCGGAGGTGGAACTAGGGGTATATCCTGTTATTGAAAGGCTGTTACACAAAGGAATTTTAATTCGTACAGCCAGTACAGCAAATAGTCCCATTTTCCTTGTGAAGAAGAGTGGGGGGAGGGGCTATAGATTAGTCCAGGACTTAAGGGGAATTAATAAAGTTGTTGAGAGCCAATTCCCCGTAGTGCCGAATCCAGCTGTCATCCTCATGCAGATTCCAGCGTCTGCTAGTCACTTTACTGTCATTGATCTATGTTATGCTTTCTTCTCAGTCCCTCTTCACCCTGACTGCCAATACCTTTTTGCATTCTCCTACCGGGGAGTGCAATACACATGGACCAGACTGCCCCAGGGGTTCATTGACAGCCCCAATATTTTCTCCCAAGCCTTACTTGACTGTTTGCAATCCTTTCAACCCCACAATGGGTCTGTTCTAATTCAATATGTGGACGATTTGTTGCTGTGCTCTGATTCTTTTATGTCATGTTTACATGATACCAAATTGTTGTTGCTCCATCTCTCACAAACAGGGCACAAGGTGGCAAAGGACAAATTACAGCCATGTCAGACTAAGGTCAAATACTTAGGACACTGCCTCACTAAGGGGCTAAGACACCTGACAACCGACAGGATTGAGGCCATACAACACATGACTCTGCCGCAGAGCCAGAAGCAGATTCGTACTTTCCTGGGGATGTGTGGATACTGTAGATCCTGGATCCCAGGTTTTTCTATTCTGGCATTACCATTGCATGAGCTAGTCTCTTCCTCAAAACCAGAACGTGTCATACACACAGAAGAGTCAGAGCAAGCGTTCTTTAATCTTAAAGATAGTCTGACTAGAGCACCTGCATTGGGAATACCTGATTATGAAAAGCCTTTTGCGCTATACTGTACGGAAGCTGATGGTTGTGCAGCAGGTGTCCTTGCACAGAAACATGGTGACGCTAGCAGACCGGTAGCATACTACAGTGCACAATTGGACAATGTGGCAAGATCACTCCCAACATGTCTCAGAAGTGTAGCAGCAACTGCTCTTCTGGTAAGTAAGAGCGAGGACGTAGTATTAGGACATAATTCAACTGTCTATACACCCCATGCTGTATCAGCTCTGTTAAATTCAGCCCAAACCAGACATGTTTCTTCAGCTAGATTCACAAAGTGGGAACTAGCCCTGATGGCACCCTCAAACATCACCATCAAACGATGTAGCACCTTAAATCCAGCTACATACCTTCCATATGTGTCTCTAGAGACACAAAGGGTGGGAGGTGAGGAGACCCTGGTTGATTATGAGTTAGGCAAGAATACGCATGACTGTATGGAACACCTGAATCAGACCTTTACTGCAAGGCCCGACATACGTGACACCCCCTTAGAAAATGTAGATTTTACGTTTTATACAGACGGAAGTTGTCATAGACAGACAGAGACGGGAGAGCTATGTACTGGTTACGCTGTTGTAGACGATCAGGATGTGGTAGAAGCTGAACCCCTTGGCCCACCTCACTCAGCCCAGGTGGCGGAACTAGTAGCATTAAGGAGAGCGTGTGAGTTGGCAGAGGGTAAATCAGCCAATATATATACTGACTCTAGGTACGCCTTCGGGGTAGTGCACGATTTTGGGGCCCTTTGGCGTCTTAGAAACTTTACGACAGCAGCAGGTACGCCAGTGGCACACTCACAACACATAAAAGGACTTCTGAAGGCGATACAATTACCCAGAACAGTAGCCGTCATAAATCGCAAAGCCCATACCTTTGAAGAAGACCCAGTGTCAGTGGGTAACAACAGGGCAGACGAAGCTGCTAAATGGGCAGCAGGGCAACCTATGACTGTATCGACCGAGACTATGATGGTTTTTCAGACATTAGACATGCAGAAATTAATTGAAATGCAAGATTTGTGTTCCCTGCAGGAAAAGGCGGTCTGGAAGGCGAAGGGATGTGGTCAAGAGTCCTCAGGACTCTGGAGGGATGGACAAGGTAAGCCTGTAGCTCCCCGAACATACTATCCAAGCCTGGCTGAAGCAGCACACGGTCTGACTCACCTGGGTAAAGAAGGAATGTGCAAACTGGTGAGAGCATACTGGTGTGCTCCTGGATTTTCCTCTCAGGCTGGTAAGAAAGCAATGTCATGTCTTACTTGTTTGAGGAAAAATGTAGGGAAAACTATTCCAACTGAGCCATCCCACATCCCTCCTACAGACGGACCTTTTCAGGTAATACAAATTGACTATATCCAACTACCACCGTGCAGGAATCTAAAGTATGTGTTAGTGTGTATCGATGTGTTTTCCGATTGGGTAGAAGCATATCCAGCAGCCACTAATACTGCTGTGTTCACTGCAATGAAAATTGTACAAGATTTTGTATGTAGGTTCGGTATCCCTAGAATCATTGAAAGTGATAGGGGTACCCACTTTACTGGTGATATCTTCCAAAATATGTGTAAACTCAGGCGAATTGGTAGTAGACTTCACACCCCTTACCGACCACAAGCCAGTGGTAAGGTGGAGATAGTAAATGGTACTATAAAGAACAAGCTTGGTAAGGTAATGGCTGAAACTGGGTTGGCATGGCCTGAGGCGTTGCCATTGGTCCTCCATAGCATTCGGACCACTCCTAGACCTCCTCTTAATCTGTCCCCCTTTGAAATACTGTTCGGACGACAGCCGCATTTGATCGTGAGTCCACAAGACGACTTGAAGTGTAATAATGAAGTGACTGTACAATATCTTATAAGAATGAGTAGACAGCTAAAGCAACAACAACAAAAACTAAAAATGCTGTCACCTGGTATGCCAGAAACGAACTGTCATGATGTTGAACCTGGAGACTATGTTATGATCCGCAATTTCTTACGTTCAGGTTGTTTAACAGACCGTTGGGAAGGCCCGTACCAAGTGCTGCTGACCAGTACTACATCACTGAAAGTTGCAGAGAGAGACACTTGGGTCCATTCCACCCACTGCAGGAGAGTCCGTAATCTGGAGAAAGTGCAAGATAAAACTCAGACCGATGACAAATATCTGTCACTTGCGAGTCTGTTCCGGGAGACCTAAAGCCTGCAGTCGAGACACCTGAACCAGAGACGTTGCCTCAGAGCTATCTTTCCAGCGATGGAGTGGCGATTTTTGTTTTTCTTTTGTTCCAGGATCTTCCTTGTTTTGATTTTTTTTTAGGACATCCTATTTTTGTGAAGGAGGATGGAGGACGGAAGAGGGTTCTGGTAGTGAGGCGGATGAGATGGAGGCAGAGGAAAAGTTATTAGAATACTCAGAGCAGCCCATTATCAAGCTTGGTCCGGGGGTTATGAAAAGGTCTGCTAGCTCAGGAACTCGGAGGCAGTGTGAGGGGCTATTGTCTGATGAGTATTGTATTTGCAAGTTCTGCGACTCCCTCGTTGAAGAGAGATGCATCCAGCGATGTCAGTCCACCAGTAATCTGAAGGTGGGCGGGCATCCTTTGGAGGATTATCACTCCCTGGTGGGTAAGGTGCTAAACCAAACCGAGTGCTGGGTGTGCTCTCATGTGCCACAGGGGCAGCATAATATAGGACTAGTGCCATTCCCCCTAAACATTTCCGAAGTACTCGAATTGAGGGGTAGGAGGCCCATAGACGGGAGGTACAATAACACTAGGTCCCATAGTCTGACGCTTTGACAATACTCCGTAGGCAGATCTTTGCTGTGCCTAAATATATCTCATGCAAAGCGCCTGGAGAATTGGGAGGCTGACCTATAAGATCAGACAATGGCTCGCCACGCTCATGTTGGAGGGAGACTTACAAGATCACCCATAAGCAGGAATGTTGATGGAAGTCACAAATTAGGGCGTATAACCAAACATAAGAAAGTAGCCATTGGAAAAGTCTCTATAGATAATTGTAAGAATGTCATCCATGCCGACACGTGTCTGGAGCAAATGGAGACACTAGGGCTTGAGTTTCTTAGCTAAACTGGTTCCTGAAATCATGACTATTACTCATGAAGAAATGGTTGGTATTCACAAGACTACATCACCACCATACATACACACACAGTATGAACACCGTGGTAAGAGAAATATGATTCCTGGTTAGGAACCCATAGCTACAAAATTGATTAGTGAAACTGCTGGTTTTCAAGTTATGGTTGCTTTAGATCTCACCAGAACCGCTCGGGGAACATTAAACGTTAAAAATATATCCAAGACCTAGCTAAATTAATAGATAATATCACCGAGATGTATGATAACACTTTCAGGTATACTGAAAGGGAGCTACAAGCGTACAAGAAGGAGTTGGTGCAACATAGACTGGTACTAAATTATCTCACCTCTATTACTGGTGGGTACTGTGTGACACTGGCCACCCAGTTCGGTGTCAAATGTTGCACGTACATCACCAATAATACTGATGACCCTAAGGGGGTTATAGACTGGAAGATAAATGAAATTCTGCAACTGAAATGGGAATTTCGAAGGAACCATAACTCTTCATTATATGAGGTCGGGGAAAGGGTGACAGGTTGGTTCTGGTGGTTGAACCCTGTGAAATGGTTCTCCGGTCTGGGGGAGTGGGTACAGGAAATGGTTGCTAGTGTAGGTAAGCTCCTTCTCCTTATACTGGGTGTCATCTTAGCGATTGGTTTATGTGTCAAATGTGTTCCTACTGTGTTGAAGTGTGGAAAATGGTCTCCTAGGAGTAACACTGAGAAAGAGACTGAAAGGGTGGTACCAGATACCGAGATCATGGTCTGTGAAGAAGTATTGTATAATCCTGAACTTGAAACGGTGATTGGGTGATAGTTTATTGCACTATCAAAGGGTGGAGCTGTGGAAGTCAGCAAATTGGATAAAGTCATTTCAATTTAAAATCGAGCAAACTTGGTTGTCTTTGTCTGTAAAGATGCGTACGGTACGCTATGGCGTAAAAGGGCACGCTACAGCGTAAAAGGGCGCACGCAGCTGCAACACGTGGCAGCAACAGTATTTAGCCTTTTACATACAATCGCACAAACGCGCACACTTGTAAAATAGTACACATTAATGGTAGTTGCAACACATAGTCATTTATGTCGAAATATATTAGTATTTATGTTTTATATTATAAGTTATAGGCACATTAGTGAAATATATGGAACAGGTTGAAGGAATCATATCATGTGTGGTATCATAATAAACCTCTTATCATATTCTACTGTTCAGTTCACTCTGCGAAGGAATCGCAGAGTGCATACACAAGTTATGAATGATAGGGAATTATGAACTACTTAAGACTAAGGAATCTTGGCGGGAAGAGCAGAGCATACCCCCTGGAGAGATGACCCCCTCCTCTGGATTCCTTAGAATGAACTAGCCAATGATTGACAACCCCTTGGACCTTCCTGAAACCTGGACCAATAGAATCAAGCTATACCATCTTCATTGTTTTACTGTATTCCTGTGTGCATATAAGAAGCAGCTTCTCATCTAGTGTTCAGACATCTTGTCCCCAGACTTCAGGATTGAATGACTGTACACTGGATCCAGAGCGCCTGCGATAAGTAACGGCTGTACTTATTATCACTTCGCTTGATTATATTATACTACTTTTTGCGAATAAATCTTTGTGCGTTGGAAACACAAATAGAGATTCGACAATCGTTATTGGTTAGCGACAATACGCACTTAACACTAGGCCGGTATTAGAGTTAGGGTAAGGGTTAGGACTAAGGCTAGGGTTTGTATTTGGGTTAGGGTTAGTGCTAGCATTAGAGTTTGTGAAAGGGCTAGGACTAGCGATAGGGTTAGGGCTAGTGTTAGGGCTAGGGCTACTGTTAGGGCTAGGGTTTGGGTTAGGGCTAAGGCTAGTATTAGAGTTAATGAAAGGGCTAGCTGTATGGTTTATATTAGGGTTAAGGTTTGTGATTGAAATACGGTTAGGGCTAAGGTTAGGATTAGGGTTAGGGTTAGGTTCATGGCTAGTATTAGTGTTAGGGTTAGGGTGAGGACTAGGGTTAGGGCTATGGTTACGGCTTGGGCTAGGACTAGTATTAGAGTTATGGTTAGTGCTAGGTATGGTGCTAGAATTAGGGTTAGGGCTAATGCTTAGGTTATTGTTAGGGTGAGGGTTAGCATTAGGGCTATTGTTAGGACTAGGAATTGGGTTAGGGTGAGGTCTAGTATTAGATTTAGGACTAGGGTTAGGATTAGGGCCAGGGCTACAGTTATGGTTAGGTTAAGGGTTAGTGCCAGGGTTAGGGCTAGTGCTTAGGCTTGTATTAGAGTTAAAGGTTAGGGTTAAGGTTGGTGCTTGTGTTAGGGTTAAGGGTACGGTTAAGAGTAGGGCTATAGTTAGGGTTAGGGCTAGGAACAGGATTAGGGCTCAGGTTAGTATTAGATTTAGAATTAAGGTTAGGTCTAGGGTTAAGGTTAGGGCTACGGTTATGGTAAGGGTTAGTGCTAGGGTTAGGGCTAGAGCTTGTATCAGGCCTCATCCCCGCACTTATCATCTATACCAGGGACGGGCATAGATGATAGGACTAGTGGACTAGTATAAGGGTTAGGGTTAGATTTAGGGATAGGGTTAGGAGCAGGGTTAGGGTTAAGGCTAGGTCTATGGTTAGGGTTATGGCTAGGCCGGTATTAGAGTTAGGGTAAGGGTTAGGACTAAGGCTAGGGTTTTTATTTGGGTTAGGGCTAGTACTAGTATTAGAGTTTGTGAAAGGGTTAGGACTAGGGTTAGGGTTAGGGCTAGTGTTAGGGTTAGGGTTAGGGTTTGGGCTACGGCTAGTATTAGAGTTAATAAAAGGGCTAGGGGTATGGTTAGGGTTTGGGTTAGAGTTTGGGTTACGGTAAGAGTCGGTTTTAGGTCTTTGTTTAGGGTTAGTGCTAGGGATAGAGTTAGTGTTTTTTGATAGGGTTAGGGCTATGGTTAATATTAGGGTTAGGGTTTGTGATTGAAATAGGGTTAGGGCTAAGGTTAGGATTAGGGCTAGGCTTAGGGTTACCGTTAGGTTCATGGCTAGTATTAGAGTTAGGGTTAGGGTGAGGACTAGGGTTAGGGCTAGGGTTAAGGCTAGTATTAGAGTTAGGTTTAGGACCAGGGTTAGGGCTATGGTTACGGCTTAGGCTAGGACTAGTACTAGAGTTATGGTTAGTGCTAGGTATGGTGCTCGAATTAGGGTTAGGGCTAATGCTTAGGTTAGGGTTAGGGTGAGGGTTAGTGTTAGGGCTATTGTTAAGGCTAGGAATTGGTTAAGGGTGAGGTCTAGTATTAGATTTAGGACTAGGGTTAGGATTAGGGCTAAGGCTAAGGCTTGTATTAGAGTTAAGGGTTTGGGTTAAGGTTGGTTCTAGGGTTAGGGCTAGTGGTTGCATTAGGGTTTGTCATGGCTATGAATAATTATGGATCCCCAGCCTCTACTTAGATGGTGATAGTAAAGGGTGGTGGAGACAGGACACAGTGGAATGGAAGTTCTTAAATTGAGAGCATCACAGGGAACAATAACACAAACGATGGTAGTAGTGTTGCAACTTGATATTGTCACTCACCGGACTGTGAGTGCTACTTCTCGTGTGTTTAGGAACCGTGGCCGTCCACCATCCTGAGGGTCTGCGCATGTGCAGCCCTTTCAAACCTTCAGTATCTGTTCCTTTTAGTTAATTGGCTGATCAGGCAACACTCCCTATTTAAAGCACCTGTGGTCTATACCTCGTTTCCTGATCTTGGAGTCTCATTCCCCATGAGCCTCTGAAGGTGTTCCTGTGTTTCCTCGTGTATTCAGCTTCTGCTGATTCCTGTTGTTCATTTGTGGTTTCCTAACCACTTCAACTCTCCCGTGTTCATCGTGACTGCACCAGGTGATTCCTATCCGCTGCCTCCGTGCTTCTACAGTATCCTGCTCACTTCAACTCTCCTGTGCTCATCGTGACTGCACCAGCTGATTCCTATCCGCTGCCTCCGTGCTTCTACAGTATCCAGCTCACTTCAACTCTCCCATGTTCATCGTGACTGCACCAGCTGATTCCTATCCGCTGCCTCCGTGCTTCTACAGTATCCTGCTCACTTCAACTCTCCCGTGTTCATCGTGACTGCACCAGCTGATTCCTATCCGCTGCCTCCGTGCTTCTACAGTATCCTGCTCAATTCAACTCTCTCGTGTTTATCGTGACTGCACCAGCTGATTCCTATCCGCTGCCTCCGTGCTTCTATAGAGTCCTGCTCATCGCAACTCTCCAGTGTTCATCGTGTCTGCAGCCAGCTGATTCCTATCCGCTGTCTCCGTGCTTCCACAGTGTTCCTGCTTATGTCAACTCGTCTGTCTGCATCGGGTCAGCACTCCGCTGCTTTCATCTCAGCTATTGGTTATCAGATCGCCTCAACTCTCCCGTGTTCTCCAGGTGTCCAGTTCTATATACTACTGCTTCCTGAGTATTGCCTAAACCTTGCTGGTCTACCTACCGTGCGCTGCACCTACTTGGTTACCGCTTCAACCCTCCAGTGGTTTCTCATCCTACCGGCCTCCAGCCGTTCAGGTATCCCTGCACGTCTCTCTGACAGCCTGCTCTCCTGAACCACGGTATTCATACTTCTCATTGACTGTGCTGGTGTATTGCATATCTAACTGGACTGAGTTTGTTCTCCTCCGGAGTTTCCTATCCACCGAGACTGTTGCTATCATTTGACTGTGTTTCCTATTTGCCTGGATAGTTCTTGTGATTTTGTATATTTGTGCAGTGCTGCTCAGCTATTATTATATTGTGCATATCATCGTGGGATCAAGTTCAGTGTGTCCGTGTATACTCTGCATTGCATTCATCTCCTCGTGCCCCTCCTCACATATATATTTCAGTGGTACAACTTGCTAGATGCAGACCACTGCCTCCTGTTTCCTGTGACACCAGTTTCTAGTATCCATTCACATAGCAGTGGTACAACTTGCTAACGCAGACCACTGACTCCCCTGATACCTTCACCTGGATTCCATTCCTTCACCTAGACAGCGGTACAACTTGCTATACGCAGACCGCTGACTCGCACCACCTCCTCGTTACTCCTGGACTTTCCTCCTCACTATAGCAGTGGTACAACTTGCTATACGCAGACCACGGACTACCTTCACGTTTCCTCGTCCATCCAGTTCCTCGTGTACAGTCTACCTATTACCAGTGCTGCTAGTCATAGACTTTCCTCGAGCATTCTCTTACCATCTGCTGTCTCCTGTTCCGTAGTCACCCCGCTACCAGAGTACCATAATACCAACTATACTGCTCTGGTAAGTCCATCATCTGGTGATACCTGGGTAAAGACTCCTAGTGCCCGTGACAGATATATTGATAGAAGATACAACAGCATTAATAATAAAATACAATCGTAATCACAGATGTACTTCAGTTGGTAACCAATGGCAACAGCATGCGGAATAGACAATATAACAGTTCAATGCTAGATGGTAATTAGAACACTTGTATCCCACACGAAACACACAGCAGATGTAGGTGAACCACTGACACAGCTAGAAGTCCGATGAGAATAGTATGTAGACTTGGCTGATCCAAACGTATATTATGATTCACTTAGCAGGTGGTTATAGGTATCACAATAGTTCATATAGTGGAACAAAGAACGTTATATACTGTCCAGAAACTTGGGTATAACTGGTAACATGCAGGAAAGTGTTGCCTAGAAGTACAGAGTGATAACGAAATCCAAACTGAGCGTAGAACTACAGGTCACAGAAGATCCGGTTAACAAGCAAGCGAGAGTTCATCACAATTAGACGACAGCTGGTAGTGCACACAACTTGAATTGAAGTAGAGGCTCCCGGCTTAGCAGTATATTCATATTAACAGTCCAGCAATAATAATCAGCAGAATAATAATAGCCGTGCCAGACATAGAACCACAGATGACAAGAGAACTTGATTGTAGTTCAACATAGCATACCGCAACACAGACAGCCGAGTAGAATAGTACTTGAGCCAATCAACATGAGCGCAGGTGTAGCAGACAACTCACGAATTGTTCTGTGTGCAGATGAATGACAACACGTAACTTCAGCTTGTAGATGAACCACGAACTGGCATACAGCGGAGCCGATGGAGAGCAATGATGACAGGTAACTTCGACAACCGATAGTATCCAGAAGATAGGCAAAATATCAGATATGCAGCCAGAACCCACGGCAGTGTGAGTAACACGAAGATCAGGCAATGAGTCCATGATTACGGGAGCTTCAAATAGTCCTCTAGGACCAATAGGCTTCAGAAGGAGGTCCCAATCAACATAATGAGAAACACCTATGGACAGGTAGAGACTCTGAAGCGAAAGCAAGCACCAACATAGTTCTTAAAGGGCAAGTCACAACGCCAGCACCTAGCTATGGGAGCGGCTTGTGACAGGGTTAAGGGTAGGGTTAGGAGTAGTGCAATTGTTAGGGTTAGGGCTAGGAACAGGGTTAGGGCTCAGGTTAGTATTAGATTTAGAATTAGGGTTAGGTCTAGGGTTAGGTTTAGGGCTAGTGCTATGGTTATGGTAATTGTTAGTGCCAGGGTTAGGGCTAAAGCTTGTATCAGGCGTCATCCCCGCACTCATCATCTATGCCAGGGACGGGTGTCTTCCTGTGTCGGCAGCTCATCCCGTTGCTAGGCAGCGGGACGCCGTCCTCTTCCTCCAGGGTCTTTTCATTGCTGTGCGCATGTGTGTCCGCTCGCATCTCCGTTACCAGCGGGATGCTTGTCTGCACCTCCTGTCGGCGATCAGCTGCTCTGGCCACCGGTTCCACTGTGTCACGGGCACTAGGAGTCTTGCCCAGGAATTCACCAGATGACTGGGCTTACCAGAGTGGTGAAGTTAACACAACGGTCCTCTGGTAGCAGGGTGACTAGCGGAACATATATCACAGCAGATGGAGAGAGAATGCCAATAAAGAATAGGAAAGTCAGTGACTTGCAGCAATCTTGGTCAATGAGTCAGCGACTAGCTGATATTGTGAAAAGGCAGATTTGAACACGGAGATCAGGATGGACATGAGCAGATGCGGGGAGGTAGTAGGGAAGTCAGTGGTCTGCGTACAGCAAGTTGTATCACTGCTTATGGTGAGAAGACTTGTCCAGGTGCAGGTAGGTAGCGGGGAAGTCAGTGGTCTATGTACAGCAAGTTGTACCACTGCTTAATAGGTGAGGATGTGTACAGGTGTCGAAGAGTGGAGGCATACAAAGGATAATAGGATGCAGACACTGAGAGCACAGAGGAACTTGATCCCAATAGATATGCAGTGTATCCAGCAAAGTCTATAACGGTATGTGTGGCGCTGCTTGGTAGAGACATGCTCAGCACAGATATGCAGGCCAATAAAGGATAGTCAATCACAATTATGCATATAACCACTGAGTAGTACGGTTAATTCCAAACAGATATGCAGCATAACAATAACAGTCTATAGCGGGTATGGATACCGCTGCTGAGAGTGGAAACTTGTCCTAGCGGATATGCAGAGTAAACGTAAAAAATCAATAACAGATGGGCATACCGCTATTCAGTAGAACAGTCTGTCCACAGGAAGATGCAGGGACTGCAGAGACGCTGAACGGCAGAGACGAGTGTAGGAACCACAGGTGAGTAGATCCGGTAATCAGAGTCCAGCTGAGGACACAGGCAGGAAACAGGAGACTGTAGCAGGTATGGAAACCAGCGATGAGTAGCACAGGGAATCCACAGGAACTGAAGACACTAGTAGTACACAGGAGACAGTAGCGAGTATGGAGACCAGCGATGAGTAGAACAGGAATCAGCAGGAAACTGAAGACACTAGTAGAACACAGGAGACAGTAGCGGGTATGGAGACCAGCGATGAGTAGAACAGGAATCAGCAGGGAACTGAAGACACTAGTAGAACACAGGAGACACCTTCAGAGACTCACAGGGAATGAGACTCAAGATCAGGCAATGAGGTAATGAGCACAGGTGCCTTAAATAGGGAGAGTTGCCTGATCAACCAATTAGATTAAAAGCAACAGTCACAAGAGTTCTTGGGACCTGCGCATGCGCAGTCCATCAGGATGGCGGACGGCCGCGGTTTAAGATAGGTGCCGGCAGGAAGGCTAGGGAGCCACGCACCAGCGTAGAGGCACTCACGGTCCGGTGAGTGACACACTGCCACCAATCAGGGAATCGGCTCCACTATTTAAACCTGCCCTTAACACTAGGTAGGTGCCAGAGTATCAGGTCTTCCTATGCTCCAGCATTCCGATCTGTTTCCCTGCTCTCTGACACCTCCTGTGTACCGAATCGGTTTCCCTCTGGTTCAGCTTCTGGAGCTCCCTTTGGCCTGATTGCTGCCGCTGTAGCTGACCTTTGGCTTGCTGACTCTGATTTACCTTACACTTAGATAACATGTTTGCCTGAACAGTTTGACCTCTGCCTGCACGACCACGTCTTTGAACCATCCACTCCACTGAAGGCTAACTTGGACGTTGACCTTCATGTTCCTTGCTGAAAACTCCAAACGCCATTGTAGGGGATCCTGACGAAGACCAGGAGCGTGTTTTGACTCCACGACTCAGCAAGTGGCCTTCAATCCCTGCATCTTGTGACAGCTTGTATTAAAGTTAAGGTTAGAGTAAGGGCTAGTGCTAGCGTTAGAGTTAGTGTTAGGGGTATGGTTAGTGCTAGGGCTGGTATTAGAGTTACGGTAAGTTTTAGGACTAGGGTTTGGGCTAGGCCTAGGCTTAGGGTAGGTCGAGGGCTAGTATTAGATTTAAGATATGGGTTAGAACTAGGGATAGGGTTAGTGCTAGAGTTAGGACTAGGGCTTGTACTAGGGTTAGGTCTAGTTCTAGCAGTAGGTTTAGGGTTAGAGTTAAGGTTAGTGTGAGGATACCACCCTTAACTGGGATGGCAGTTACCCTCTGTGGGATTCAACTCACTTGGGTAGACCTAAATATATCTAAAATAAGGCTTTATTACGACAGTACAACATCACAAGACGTTCACAAGATACAGGGTAAATGGCAGCATGTATCCTCCAGCAGCCTCTTGTAGTCAACACTCCAAAATAATAATCTCAGTCTCTTTCTCCTCCCGAAATATTACCACTACGGATTAGCTAGACAGTTACGTTGTCGCCCAGCCTGGGTTACTGGCTCACACATACCCTGTCCTGGTTGGGTTTCCTCCAGCGGCACAACGATGCCTGGCCCAGAGTCCTTTTCTCTGATGTCTTGTATACCAGGATCCTTCAAGCTAGAATAGCTCTATTGGCATTCTGCTAGCCTTATATTCTTGGCTGTATACACAGGGAGTACAGTCAAATGTCTCAATCCTCCTCCTTTCAGCAGGACTCTATCAGTGGACACTTTAGCTGTTAGACATACCGTCTCTGTTACCTTGATCATACAATGGAATGGCTTGACTCAATTAGCTATTTGGCTGAATATACTAAACAAACGGTTACAATATAACATCAAGGAATGACACTTCACACTTGTGTGAAACAACAAGACTTTTGAGACATTATATCTGCCACGTTACTTAATCTGAGTCTGTCCAACCAAGCACATTCATCTACCACCCCAGTCATATATGATATATCTGAAAGTGCCCGCATCCCTTCTAGATCTAGATCTAGGGCCTGATTCCTTAAGGATCTTAACTTGAGAAACTTCTTATTTCAGTCTCCTGGACAAAACCGTGTTACAATGCAAGGGGTGCAAATTAGTATTCTGGTTGTCACAGTACCAACGAGGGACAACTGGATCCTGGTAGTTCACCGGAATTGACGTGACTTCAGCTAGGGGCGCGGAGTCTAACAAGCGAAAGGTGTTCGCCAGTGATTCCCGCAAGGGAATATGGACTTCGCGGCTTCCACTTGCAGGTCACGGCCCCCTAGGAAGTTCCCAGCGAAAAACGAGAGAGAGAGCATAGAGTAGACAGATGCAGGTAGTATTCGTTGCTACTGGCAACTGGCGAGGAGATGAGCCAAGGAATGTTGCTAAGAGCGGGTAGGTAGTATTTGTTGCTACTGGCAACTGGCAAGGAGATGAGCCATGGAATGTTGCTTGGAGCGGGTAGGTAGTATTCACTGCTACTGGCAACTGGCGAGAAGATGAGCCATGGAATGTTGCTTGGAGCGGGTAGGTAGTATTCGTTGCTACTGGCAACTGGCAAGGAGATGAGCCAAGGAATGTTGCTAGGAGCAGATTCACCAGATAGCCTGTCGCGTTGACACTGGAGGTGGTAGCGAAAGTAATGTGATGAAGTCACCTGGAGTGAATAGCGGAATAGACTACGGCGTAGGAGCCCAGAGGAGCAGTAACTTGGAAAGGCAGAGTAGGAATCCCCGGGAACTCGGAATGACACAGGAGCTGTATTCATGTGGAAGTCAGAGACTGACTGAAAGAACCAGCACAGATTACTACGCGCTGTGCACCCAACCCGGGAACAGATGGAAGCAGCTAGGCTATCTTGTATTTAGGAAGTGAATGGGTGTGGTTTATTATACGCGTCGCTCATTGGTAACTCCTGTAGTGTATTACAAATTGACACTGGTAGATCCAAGGCGGCAATTAACAGTATTCTCCGACATGGCAATGGCAATCCAGTTGCTGTTTATTCAACGAGGCTGAAGTTAGCTTCTTATTCGGCCAGTTTCTTATTCGTTTTTAATTCATACTCCAGCTTCTTATTTAGAAAAGCTTATTTTAAAGGATTAAATCAATTTGGATCACTGATTTCACATCAAATTAACACTACAGGGGGTCCCTTATACAAAATGCATTAGCATTTCGCCTGACCCAACAAGGTTATGGGCATGAAATCAGGAGGCAAAGTGGGCAAAGTCACCATATTTTATCATTTTAAATAAGTAGCTGCAGATTTGCAAGTGTTAAATGCCATTGGGCCAGCAATTTGACAGTGGGAATGAACACAGGGTGGTCAGTTACATATAAAACATCTGTCTTTTGCCTGGCCAAACGCTGTTTTGGGCATGCAATCAGGTGGCAAAGTGGGCACAGATAGCATTTTGAGCATTTTGAAAAAGAAGCTGCAGTTTTTCAAGGGTTGATGTTTTTATTAAAAATTGCAACAAAAATAAATCCAGTATCACTTTGTCCAAGATAAAATAGACTATATACATTATCCAAATGGTAAAAAGGACCAATATGAACAAAAACTTCACACCCAATTCTACTACAATCCCATCACAAAACAACTAATACACCACTTCACAAATGTAAAAAAACACAAAAAAACACAAAACAAATCAAAAACTTTCCACGAGAGAACCATGCCAACCCTTAGCACAATACTTCTCATTACCACAACCCTGCCACCAATCTATAATACCACCCACACATCCTTTACTGTCAGGTAATGCAAGCAAACTTTAAATGTATGTACACCTTACTAAAAAAAAAAAAAGGGTTTCCACAAAATCTAATAGTGATAAAACATGATAGATAGCCAAGAATGGAGAGACTGCCAGGTGTTAGCTACCGCTTAGGGAGGTCTCAGCCCCCGCCAAAGTCTACTCCAGCTCGCAGCATCCATCCGGTCCCTCTCCATTTCCCTTATTTTCCAAACCTTGTGCAGAATACTATCCACCACCTCACTACAGGGAAGAATTTTGCCCCTAATGGACACTAAACACCGTGCGCTCCATGTGTAAAACCTAACAACTACGCTAACTAAAAAACGAGTGCTTAAATCAAAATCCCTACATCTTTTGAGCACTCCATACACCCACTCAGGGTAACTAAGCCCCGAAAGACACGGAAGGCCTAAAGCGTGGGACACTCCCTTGTAAACCTCTATACTAAAAGGACATTGAAGCAAGAAGTGGTCCATTGTCTCCACCTCCCCATGACATTCCTCCCGTGGACAACCACGATCATCGACACCCCTATGCTTCAGGTTCCCCTTAACAAAGAGCCTCCCATGAAATGCATGCCAAGTGAGATCTCTAAACTTCGGAGGAATCTGCTTGGAATTCACCAAAGACAGTCCCTTCAAGCTCATATCACCTGGGCAATCCTTTAGTAACAGGGGCACATCAATGTGAGTACGCAAAATCCTCCTCTCCAACACACTTCTAGAGGAGTTTTTTGCCTCACCCACCTCAATCTGCCATTTCCTTGTCACCTTTAAACCCTGAACCACATAGGCCGGGAGGTATCCATGCTTAACTCGAAGACTTTTTACGGGACCCTATCCAACCATGCATTGAGAAAGGGGTGCACCCAAACACAAAAGCCAGCTACCCACCAAGGGAGACTCCAAAAAGAGACTCCCGAGATGAAGCTTCAAAAAGGCAGTACTAAAGAACAGCACTGGGTTTATCATTCCCAGGCCACCTTCATCCTTCAGTTTGTAGGTCACGTTCCTCTTCATGAGGTTCAAATTGTTCCCCCATAACAACTGAAAGAACAAGGAACTGACCTTGACCCTTAATGATTCTGGCAACAGACATATGTAACTGACGTACAAAAAAATTGGGATCAAGTAAGTCTTGATCAAATCAATCCGTTCTCTGTAGGGCAGCTTCCACTTCTTCCAGTTATCCACCTTAGAAGCGGCATCTGCCAGTTTCAATTCCCAATTTCGCTGGGCATAATCACCCGAACCAAATAGAATGCCTAAGATTTTAACCTCTTGACTGGCCTGAGGGAGCGCATCCGGAAGGACAAACTGCCGTCCTACCTCCCCTATCCAGGGCCGGATTAACCCTAGGGCTAACTGGGCTACAGCCCAGGGCCCTCGGGCATCCAGAGGGCCCTTGAAAGTGCTCAACAGCATTATTGATTGGTTTGGGGCGGGGGCGCCCCTGGCGCGATCAATGCTGCTGAGCACTTTCACTGCGATGCTTCCCCGGCGCACTGTAGTCTCCTTACTGAGGAGATCTTGTGAGTCTCACTCTCACAAGATCTCCTTAGTAAAGAGTGTACATCGCGCCAGGGAAAGACTGCAATGCCAGGAGGAGGTAAATGCCTTGGGGGCGGCTCGCTCACCGTGGGGAGGGGGGTGGCTCGGATCATGGGGGGGGGCCCTCACGGGGGAATGGAGGCCCCCTTAGCCCAGAGGCTTCCATTCCCTTAATCCGGCCCTGCCCCTAACCAGAGAACTTCACACTTTTCTTGGTTTATCTCTGAGCCCGAAGCCTCCGAATATTCGCAGATTAGATTTTCAATGCCACGCGCCTCGGCCATGTCTGACAAGGCGACTGTGACATCATCAGTGTAGGCCGCTACCTTCAAGGGAACATCCACAGCCAGCTGCACTCCCCTCAATGCACCGTTTTCAATCCTCCTGATAAAAGGATCAATCGCAAATACATAGAGGAGAGGGCTCAAGGGACAACCTTGTCTGACTCCAGATGACACCGCAAAAGTAGGACCCACCCAACCATTTACAAGAGGGAAGCTCTCGACCTGCCTATAAATGGTACGCAGCCAATCAACCAACCTCACTGGCAGACCATACCTCTCAAGAAGTGCCCACAGATATTCATGATTGACACGATCAAACGCCTTAGATTGATCCAGCGCCAGAAGGTACTTACCCCACTTCTCAGCCCTGCACAGCTCCATGGCCTCCCGGATGCCAAGGACAGCATTAAAGATGCTTCGACCCTTCACAGTACAGTGCTGAGAAGTGGAAAGCAACAGGCCTGATACTTCCATAATCCTGTTAAAAATTACCTTTGCCAGAATCTTTCTATCTGAATTGAGAAGAGCGATGGGGCGCCAATTCTCAAACCTGGATGGGTCTTTCCTCTTGGATAGCAAAATAAGGGCGGACTGCCTCATGGAGGGAGGGAAAAACCCTCTACCCAAGCTCTCATTAAAAACCGCCACTAGGAGTGGGGCCAGGAGGTCCACAAAGGCTTTATAAAACTCGGAAGTTAAACATCCGGGCCTGGGGATTTCTTATTTGATAAACTATCAATCGCCCTCCTGACCTCGTCCACCGTTATCTCAGAATCCAAGGGATCAAGAGAAGCCTGATGGTCACCAAGCCCAGACACGCCCCTCAGAAACCGTTCCATCTTCTCTCTTTTAAGTACCTTCCCAGACAAAAGGCCAGAGTATAAGGAGGGCACGACTGACAAGATACCCCCTTGGTCTTTCCGGAGGACCCCTCTGTCATCGCGCATTTCCCTCACCTCCTTCGCATCAACCGATCTCTTACAGTTAAGGAAGGCATCCGGAGAGTGGCACTTACCGTAGTCCCTTTCCAAAACCAAAGAGGCATAACGGTCATACTGGCACTCTTTTATCTGGGATTTTACCGGGGAGATTTCCCCACTATCTCCACCCTCAGAAATCAGGAAATCGAGTTTCTGTCTCAAGGCATGGCAGACATTCTCTTTTATCCAATTCCTCTGAACTATAAGTTCCCTAAAGAACCTCCGAGTTCTTCTTTTTAAATCCTCCCACCACTCTGGCCTAGTCCAACCTTTGTCTAAAAGTGTTTCTTGGGTTTCAAGGAAGTCCCTAAAGTCTTCCCTCTTCATCTTCCAGAAGGCTGGAATTCAGATGCCACAGGCCCCTGCCTTTCTGAGGGGTGTCTGAAGTGTTCAAAGACACGCAAAGACAAATGTGATCCGAGAACTCTACCGCCATCAACTTTGGAGTTGATGTGACAGAGCTCCCTTTAACAAAAAACCTATCTATTCTTGACCTACTTCTACCTCTAGAAAAGGTGAACCCCGTGAGGTCTGGAGAGTGATGAATATGCACATCTACCAGCCCAGCCTGACTTACCATATTAACTTAAAAGCCTGCATCATAGCTCAGCGATGTTCACGAGCCTTCCCTATCCTCTGGCCTAACAATGGTGTTAAAATCATACCCGAAGACAATCTGCTGGCCCGTAAAAAGGTAAGCTTTATTTTCCCTGAAAAGGCATTTCCTGTCCCGTTGGGTTTGGGGACCATAAATATTTATCAACCTCAGGACCTGCCCCCTTAGGGAAACATCCATAACCATACATCTGCCCATGCTTATTTCTATAATCCGCTGAATGGTTACCATGCCAGTAAAAAGGACTGCCACTCCACCGTACGGCTCGACCCCAAGAGACCAATAGGTGGGACCTTGCCGTCACTCCCGTTTGCATTTGTGGAGGTCCGCGAGGCGCCCAATCCTAGTCTCTTGCAAAAATAAAAAATCAACCTCAAGCATGTTGAAAAAATCAAAGGCCATATAACGAGCTCGATCTGAACGCACAGATGCCACATTAATGGTGGCAAACTGTATGAGTTGGGGAGCCATCATTAAAAATTATATGCATGGGCATTGCCTTCATTACCTCTCAGCATTATATTACCTAACACCTACAAGACCTTTGACCCTTTCCCCGGATCCTGTACACCATCACTTCTGGCCAGAGAATCTTCTGAACGAACCACATCGTCAATCCCAAAAGTTGTCCCCCCGGGGTCCTCCTCTTCTGGATATATTTCCTCCCCCTCCCCCCTGGTTCCATCACATCCTCCTCCCTATCCCCCGATTCCCTCCACCTGAACTATGAACTACCTCAAAGATGGTGTCAGTATCCTCAGAAACCTTAGTTGGTGTTAGGAACCCCTCCAGCCGGCACAACACAACCCGGAATCTACTCTGCCAGTCAGGTGTTCACTGGAGCCCCTGATGGTGGGGACAGACTGGGCCGCAGACTGACAGAGGGTCGTGAAGTGCGTACCAGCTGGGGAGAACCCAGGCAAGAGAAGACAGGTCCACGCAGAGGTCAAGGGCCGGCAGCAGACAACGGTATCGATGAACAAGCTGAGGTCAGGGGTCACAGGCAAATAGCAGAACGGGTAAACAGGCCAAAGATCAGGGTCACAGGAAACACAAGCAAGGTCCAAATCAAAGCCAAGGGTCATACACGGGGAGTCAAATAGAGATATCAGGATACAGGACAGGAACTAGCAGGTCAGCAGACTGGAACACAGAAGCTATAACCGGCAATGAGGCAGCAGAGCTCATTGCCTTAAATACCAGTGGCCACCAATCGGAGCCTAGCTCTGAATTAGACACAGCCCCCAGCATAATTAATAGGCTGCATTAATTAGCCCACAGGCTAGAACATATGGTGAGCGCTGCGCCCGGCTTCCTCTCATTGCCGGGACGCAGCGCCGAAGCGTCTTCTCGTTGCCCCGGCAACGGCCGGGTCAGGGCCGGAAGTGACGTCCCGGTCGCCATAGCGATGGCCGGGACGCAGGTGAGTGAGTCGCGGCGGCTGGGCACCGCCGCGGCTCGTAACAGTTGGATCCCCACCTACTTGAATTACAGACTTGCGAGGAAATTTTACACCCACAATATTGATCTCCCCACAATTCTCACCCCCTGCTACACCAGCTGTTCCGACCTCAGTACCCACCACCTTTTGAACAAAGGGATCAGCCTGCCTAACCCTAACTTTTGCCCTAGTTCTCTGCGCTTTGGGCCTCAGGACCAGCTCTGCACCAGCAGTACACACAATTTCCCCATCCTCTTCATCACTAGACAGGGACAAAAATCTGTGGGCCAAAACAACTGGTTCAGGAGAACTTGGACTCGCCCTACCCCCTTTCCGCTTTCTTACCACCTTCCAGCTTCCACCTTTTTCCATATCCTCCTCCCCACCTTCCTTACTAGTACTAGGCTGGGCTGAGCCCACCTTTAACCTTGGCTTAGACTGCGGTTTCTCATTCTGTAGCTGAACAGACATCCCATACCTAGGTCTTGGCTGAGGCTTAGATTGGAATAAACCCTGTTTCCTAGGTTTTGCCTTAGGAGGCCTCCTCTCTTCTCTCTCCACCTCCTCAGCCCTTTCCGCCATCTCAGCATCAGATTCCCTATTGTGGTGTGCGCGGGGACAGTTTGTGAAAGAATGTCCCACTTCACCACACAGGTTACATCTGATTACTTTACAACCTTTTGCTGTATGTCCAAGCTCTTGGCAATGTGCACACCTAACAACATCACAATCTCTGCTAAAATGGCAGAAAGAACCGCAGCGATAACATGTCCGGGGCTGGCCCGGATAGAAGCACTGAATTTTATCCCTGCCTATATAGGCTGCAGATGGAAGGTGTACTGGTCCAGAATCCAGTTGCCTCATGCTAATATCAGTCATCCAGGCCCCACTCCAGACGTGCCTCTCTGAATCTGGAACCTTAACTAGAGGAGATTCCATTACTGCATACCGTTTTACCCAATAGGAAAGGTCTTCCACTAATAAGGATTTGTTGCGTACTAATATAGTCATTCTGATGTTATTCTGCTTGGTAATGGCTGAAGCCTCATAATCCACCCAAGGGGACACATTCTTGACACTCCCCCACCGTTCCCAGAAATTCTGGAGGCCATAGGAGGTCTCAAAACTTAGGTCATACTCAGCTGTCCCCACTGGGTGAATACTGGCAAAGAGATCCTTGGCCACAAATCCCAATCCAAATATGTGGTCCAGATAAGTACCCCTATCTGGTGGAGAACCCTCCCCTTTCCATTTCAGTTGGACTACATTCCTTCTATTTGGTGATCTTCCCAAATTTGGCTGTGCTGGGGCTGATTTTTGCCCCCCCCGAATTCTGGCATATGAAATGTATGACTGCTTTTCCTGACCTCCCCCATCGTTAACCCCTTCACTCCTTATTCCTCCACTCATACTCTTATTCCCCTCCCTAGCCTTTGTTTCCTGCTCATTTTCTAAAGAAAAAAGCCAATAAGTAATTTTAGATTCCTTAACAGAAACACCAATTTCCAACAGGCTATCAGTCACTTTTTTTTACTCTCATTGGCACATCCCAGTCTGCTTTTAACTTGTCTCTGGCTGCTAGGCAGTCCTTGGTCACCATACAAATTAAATTACTTCTCAAACTGAGGTTAGACAAATTAGCATCATTTGCACCAGGCATGATATCACTTTTTGCAACATTTTCACACGAAGCAGTCTCCATTTGCACAAGACTGCCTGAGTCCCCTGCTGCTCGCACACCTATGCCTAGTGCATCTGCCTCATCTCTGTCATGTCCAGGAAAGGGGATGCCAGCCTTCTCACATATTTTTGCAACAGCTGCAGGAAAGTCTACCACAGCCAGCGACATTTCTGCAGACACCCCCTGAATCTTCCTGTACTGTGGCTGCAGATCACCCTTGCAGATTTCTCTGTGGATGTTATCGGCCTGGGAATCCCTTTATTCAGTGGCAACTGGACCATGGTCTCTGAGACTTCTTGGGATGAAATTACTGCAGGGATTTTCTCTCTCTCCCTCTGCTGGATGTTCTGTGAATCACATGCTGACACACTGCTAGGCTCAGTCCCAGAGAGGATGAGGTCACGACCTGGAAGTGCTCTCCCTGCTGCATCCATGTTGCCAGATCCAGTTTTCATGCTGCCAGAATCTTCCACAGCTACCCCTGACTGCACAACCATTTGTATACTGTTTTCCAATAAATGAATTTGTTCTAAAGTCACATTGTCTGTATTTTGTACATAGTCTGAATTAACAGGCAAATTAGGTGGAATTTGTGATCTCTGTGTACTCTGAGAGCTTTGCATGCCTGTCACTGATTCTTCCTCTGCACTTGTAGATTCAGCTTCCTCTGCATTTATCCAGGCACTTAATAAACGTACTGTTGCTTCTTTATCTTTTTGCACACTCTCCAGTTCTATTATTTCTTGAGAAAAAACTGCTCTATTTGAGCTAAATGCTTTGTTTCTTTTCTTTTTAAGCAACAGAATCTGCTCCTTTAACTTCTCCACCTCACTTTTGGCTACTTCTAGTTTACATTTCACTTCTTCCAATTCCATGGTATCACCCCAGTCACCAGAAGCACCATTCTCCTCATTATTTTCACAGTCAGTGTCCATTACAGAGGCATTCTCTGCTGAAATTGTGGACTCTGTCGTGTTGTTATCTTTCTCTTTATACTGCACTGTCTCTCCCAGTATTACATCAGTACCTTTAGCCACTGCAAAATCTTCTGGGGCCTTAACCCCCTTTTTCTTTGCTTGCACAGGCTGAGTTCTTCCTCCAGGTTTTACCTCCCCAGATTTGGGGGGCTTCTTGGAAATCCCTGAAGCACTTTCAGCTCCCTTTTTCCTACCCCAGGTGGGGTAACCACGATCAGGTTTATCACCAGGCCTTACTCCCTGGCTGCTGGTACTCACTGGTGTTTTTGTGAGTAGGCCTGGACTAGGCCCAACAGCCAGGGGACTCTCCCAGGGAGGCTCCCCAGGAGGCTCCATCAAATCTGGGTTAGCAGCAAACAATGGTATGGAAGTCAGGAGCTCACAAGCACACCTCTATGCCGTTGGGCCAGCAATTTGACAGTGGGAATCAACACTGGGCGGTCAGTTACATATAAAACATCTGTCTTTTGTCTGGCCCAACGCGCTGTTTTGGGCATGCAATCAGGTGGCAAAGTGGGCACAGATAGCATTTTGAATAAGAAGCTGCAGTTTTTCAAGGGTTGATGTTTTTATTAAAAATTGCAACAAACTCGAAACTTACGAAGGGAGATAATAGAGCGGGGATCACCTTCTGGTACAGATTCACTTCCCCAAAGCCAAGAGCCAACTCCAGTGGGAATCAGATCTCCAGACATCCTTCACAGAAGACCAGTGGCAGGCAGTTTATGTAAATGCTTTTCGTATGTCCAAATGTTTAAGCCACACTGAAATGTTTATCAAACTAGTTAATAGCCTATACCTGACCCCCTCCAGAATCCATAAAATGTGGCCCTCCAAGTCTAAGTTGTGCTGGAGACAATGCTCGATGGTTGGGGATTTGCTTCATATTTTTTGGGCATGTCTGGGTTTACGTTCCTTTTGGGCTCAGGTATATGATTTAGCTAAGAGGGTGACTGGATTAGATCTTTCTCAGGCCCCTGAAAATTGCCCTTCTTCAAATATATCCACCTCATGTCCCAAGACAGGCCTGTTATGTGTTTAACCATATACTTATTGCTGCCAGAGCTGCCATAGCCCAGGCATGGAGGGCGCCGTTACCCCCACCCTGTCAAAAGTAATAACCAAAGTCCATTATGCATTCGAGATGGAAACACTTGATGTCCCCTACTCTATGAGACCATCCTCCCCACTGTGGAAATGGTTTGAATGGCATGTCTATGTGACTGATGGAGGTGGTGCTCCGGTTGATAACCCTTCTTCCCCTCCCCCTACTAATGGAGGTCTTACGCCAATAGGTGTGCCTTGATGGAGTGTTTAAATTGAGCCTTCAAAGACTTAGACCAAGTCTTGTGGGTTGGGTGAAACAGCCACAGTAGAATGTAAAATGTATACTGTATAATGTTTGTAACCTGCATACGCTGTATTGGTGTGTCCATATTCCCCCCCCCCCCTCTCCCCTCCTATCTTTTTGTATCCCCCGTTAACCTAACAAATCTCAATAAAAACGATTAATGTAAAAAAAAAAAAAGACTTCCGGTGGGCGGGACATCTGGAATGGCCCCATCTTACACAGGCTCCGTGCAGCTTCCAACAATCGGATAACATCAGGGGACTAGGAAACTCCAAAATCATCAGAACTTGGCTTACATTAAGCCCAGGAGTCTAGTCGAAGACCCACAGCAGCACGGGGTCATTTTGCCTCATATCCCCGGTGTCTGACTCGGAAATAGAGCCACGCCAATTCTTCTGCCACATGGCGGCTCTACTCTCACAAGAATAAAGAAGAATATCTGGCCCCACACTTTTTTACACCACCTAAACGGGGATTTACTACATAAAGCCCCCAAACGTGGTCTAAGCCAGAACTGGGAGCTTAAATCTCCCCTACAAAACACCCGTTGGAGTAAAAGAAAAAGGGCGCGATACTAGAAGCGCCGACACCTACCGGTAACTCGGGCTGGAAGTTCCTGCTGAGGTAGTGGAATACGGGGTGAGACTGAGGCGGTGTTCAGCTGCGATCGAGTCGAAAGAGGTGCAGCGGAGGAGTGCCGGCAGTCGCAAGCGGATGGCTCAGGGTGAGCCCAGTGGTAAGAAGAGCTGATCGGCAGGAGAGTGGATCCACTTGTACGTCCAGCAGCCGTGCTGGAGGGTCCCGTTCGGGCAGCGGAACTCGTGTAGAGGCCTCTTGAGGAGTCGGAGTGGCCGTGAAGTCCTGCAGCAAGGGAGGTGACAGCCTCAGATGCTTCCTCTATTTCCCGCAGTGTATTGAAGCGGGGTTGCAAGAAGAGAGAGGAGAATCCAAGCCAGCGGTGAACAATTCATTTTGAGTGCAGTGACACCTGTCATTCTCTGGTGTGCAAGCATTTTGGGAGAGGTGAACGTATGTTGAGAGTTGGAAACCCTAAATACCTTTATTGTATTCCTAAGTGTCACTTTTGATTGGGACATAATATACTATATTTGAGAAGTTGTAATCTTTATTGGCTGACTGTGTCATATACTATTTAAAATCACGAACTTGAGATTTTGCTGACACCTAGTGGTGACAACTATTTGCACATTCTTAAAAATAACAAAGTTAAAATAATTGTGAAGTGCAGCTAGATAACTTTGCTCAGAAGAGATCTTGATGGAATTTCATAAATATTACTCAACTTTATACTCAGGTACCCCGCCAGATCAACAACTGATGTCTAGATTACCAGGGGAAGCAAAACTCCCCTCATTTAACACCTGATCAGAGGTAGATCCATGCAGGTGAGATTGCATCTCAAGAGGTAGACTTAGCAATCAAAGGACTGAAACTACACAAAGCCCCTGGTCTGGATGGCCTTACAGGGGAATATTAGAAATCTCTGCGTGGAGAAATTCAGCCAATTTTGACTGAACTTTTTTGTAAACTTCAGGTGCTGGCCTGCGTCCTTGGGTTCATTGTTATATTTACCTGTTCCTCAAACATTTACAACCTATAAAAGTCTCTAATCCTAGTCATTGAAACATAAAGACGGTTCATTAATTATATCATTACATTTCTATGTTTATAAACACTTTGTATGTTTATTGTGTTCATTGCAACTAATGTGCTTATTGTCATTGTCAATCTCATAAATAAAAATGTTAAAAAAAAAAAAAAATTGTAACAAAAATAAATCCAGTATCACTTTGTCCAAGATAAAATAGACTATATACATTATCCAAAGGGTAAAAAGGACCAATATGAACAAAAACTTCACACACCCAATTCTACTACAATCCCATTATAAATCAACTAATACACCACTTCACAAATATAAAAAAAGACAGAAAAACACAAAACAAATCAAAAACTTTCCACGAGAGAACCATGCCAACCCTTAGCACAATAGTTCTCATTACCACAACCCCGTCACCAATCTATAATACTACCCACACATCCTCTACTGTCAGGTAATGAAAGCAAACTTTAAATGTATGTAAACCTTACTAAAAAAAAAGGGTTTCCACAAAATCTAATAGTGATAAAACAGGATAGATAGAAAAGAATGGAGAGACTGCCATGTGTTAGCTACCGCTTAGGGAGGTCTCAGCCCCCGCCAAAGTCTACCCCCGCTCGCAGCATCCATCCGGCCCCTCTCCATTTCCCTTACTTTCTAAACCTTGTGCAGAATACTATCCGCCACCTCACTACAGGGAAGGATTTTGCCCCTAATGGACACTAAACACTGTGTGCTTCATGTGTAAAACCTAACAACTACGCTAACTAAAAAACGTGCTTAAATCAAAATCCCCACACCTTTTGAGCACTCCATACACCCACTCAGGGTAACTAAGCCCCGAAAGACACGGAAGGCCTAAGGCGTGGGACACTCCCTTGTACATCTCTATATTAAAAGGACACTGAAGCAAGAAGTGGTCCATTGTCTCCACCTCCCCATGACATTCCTCCCGTGGACAACCACGATCATCGACACCCCTATGCTTCAGGTTCCCCTTAACAAAGAGCATCTCGTGAAATGCAAGCCAAGTGAGATTTCTAAACTTCAGAGGAATCCGCTTGGAATTCACCAAAGACAGACCCTTCGAGCTCATATCACCTGGGCAATCCTTTAGAAACAGGGGCACATCAAAGTGAGTACACAAAATCCTCCTCTCCAAAACCCTTCTAGAGGAGTTTTTTGCCTTACCCACCTCAATCTGCCATTTCCTTGTCACCTTTAAACCCTGAACCACATAGGCCGGGAGGTATCCATGCTTAACTCGAAGACTTTTTACGGGACCCCATCCAACCATGCATTGAGAAAGGGGTGCACTCAAATACGAAAGCCAGCTACCCACCGAGGGGGAGACTCCAAAAAGAGACTCCCGAGATGAAGCTTCAAAAAGGCAGTACTAAAGAACAGCACTGGGTTTATCATTCCCAGGCCACCTTCATCCTTCAGTTTCTAGGTCACATTCCTCTTGATGAGGTTCAACTTGTTCCCCCATAACAACTGAAAGAACAAGGAACTGACCTTGACCCTTAATGATTCTAGCAACAGACATATGTAACGGACGTACAAAAAAATTGGGATCAAGTAAGTCTTGATCAAATCAATCCGTTCTCTGTAGGGCAGCTTCCACTTCTTCCAGTTATCCACCTTAGAGGCGGCATCTGCCAGTTTCAATTCCCAATTTCGCTGGGCATAATCACCCGAACCAAATAAAATGCCTAAGATTTTAACCTCTTGACTGGCCTGAGGGAGCGCATCCGGGAAAAAAAACTGCAGTCCTACCTCCCCTAAACAGAGAACTTCACTCTTTTCTTGGTTTATCTCTGAGCCCGAAGCCTCAGAATATTCGCAGATTAGATTTTCAATGCCACGCGCCTCGGCCATGTCTGACAAGACGACTGTGACATCATCAGCGTAGGCCACTACCTTCAAGGGAACATCCACAGCCAGCTGCACTCCCCTCACTGCACTGTTCTCAATCCTCCTGATAAAAGGATCAATCGCAAATACATAGAGGAGAGGGCTCAAGGGACAACCTTGTCTGACTCCAGATGACACCGCAAAAGTAGGACCCACCCAACCATTTACAAGAGGGAAGCTCTCGGCCTGCCTATAAATGGTACGCAGCCAATCAACCAACCTCACTGGCAGACCATACCTCTCAAGAAGTGCCCACAGATAATCATGATTGACACGATCAAACACCTTAGATTGATCCAGCACCAGAAGGTAAATACCCCACTTCTCAGCCCTGCACAGCTCCACGGCCTCCCGGATGCCAAGGACAGCATTAAAGATGCTTCGACCCTTCACCGTACAGTGCTGAGAAGTGGAAAGCAACAGGCCTGATACTTCCATAATCCTGTTAAAAATTACCTTTGCCAGAATCTTTCTATCTGAATTAAGAAGAGCGATGGGGCGCCAATCTTCAATCCTGAATGGGTCTTTCCCCTTGGATAGCAAAATAAGGGCGGACTGCCTCATGGAGGGAGGGAGAAACCCTCTACCCAAGCTCTCATTAAAAACCGCCACTAGGAGTGGGGCCAGGAGGTCCAAAAGGGCTTTTTTAAAACTCGGAAGTTTAACCATCCGGGCCTGGGGATTTCTTATTTGATAAACTATCAATCGCCCTCCTGACCTCGTCCACCGGTATCTCAGAATCCAAGGGATCAAGAGAAGCCTGATGGTCACCAAGCCCAGGCACGCCCCATAGAAACCGTTCCATCTTCTCTCTGATAAGTACATTCCTAAACAAAAGGCCAGAGTAGAAAGAGTGCACGACTGACAAGATACCCCCTTGGTCTTTCCGGAGGACCCCTATGTCATCGCGCAGTTCCCTCACCTCCTTCGCATCAACCGAACTCTCACAGTTAAGGTAGGGATCTGGAGAGTGGTACTTACCGTAGTCCCTTTCCAAAACCAAAGAGGCATAACGGTCATACTGGCACTCTTTTATCTGGGATTTTACCCGGGAGATTTCCCCACTATCTCCACCCTCAGAAATCAGGAAATCGAGTTTCCGTCTCAAGGCATGGCATTCGTTTTTTTTTTCCAATTCCTCTGAACTACAAGTTCCCTAAAGAACCTCCGAGTTCTTCCTTAAATATCCTCCCACCACTCTGGCCTAGCCCAACCTGTGTCTAAAAGTGTTTCTTGGGTTTCAAGGACGTCCCTAAAGGATTGTCTAACCTCATCTTCCACAAGGCTGGAGTTCAGACGCCACAGGCCTCGGCCTTTATGAGGGGTGTCTGAAGTGTTCAAAGACATGCAAAGACAAACGTGATCCGAGAACTCTACCGTCATCAACTTTGGAGTTGATGTGACAGAGCTCCCTTTAACAAAAAACCTATCTATTCTTGACCTACTTCTACCTCTAGAAAAGGTGAACCCTGTGAGGTCTGGAGAGTGACGAATATGCACATCTATCAGCCCAGCCTGACTTACCATATTAACTAAAAAGCCTGCATCATAGCCCAGCGATGTCCACGAGCCTTCCCTATCCTCTGGCCTAATAATGGTGTTAAAATCACCCTGAAGACAATCTGCCGACCCGTAAAAAGGTAAGGTTTAATTTCCCTGAAAAGGCATTTCCTGCCCCGTTGGCTCTGGGGACCATAAATATTTATCAACTTCAGGACCTGCCCCCTTAGGGAAACATCCATAACCATACATCTGCCCATGCTTATTTCTATAATCCGCTGAATGGTTACCATGCCATTAAAAAGGACTGCCACTCCACAGTACGGCTCGGCCGCAAGAGACCAATAGGAAGGACCTCGCCTCCACTCCCGTTTGCATTTGTGGAGGTCCGCGAGGCGCCCGAATGTTTCCCTAAGGGGGCAGGTCCTGAGGTTGATAAATATTTATGGTCCACAGACCCAATGGGGCAGGAAATGCCTTTTCAGGGAAATTAAACCTTACCTTTTTACGGGCCGGCAGATTGTCTTTGGGGGTGATTTTAACACCAGGCCAGAGGATAGGGAAGGCTCGTGGACATCGCTGGGCTATGATGCAGGTTTTGTTTTTTTATCAATAATGATTTTATTAGAGTTTTTCCTTTTGGTTACATGGTATACAAACAAAACAGAAAAACATACATTGTAAATTACAAGGGAGAAAACGGGGGAGGATCAAGGGGGGGGGGGAAGAGGAGGGGGCAATACACATCAATATGAAGCAAAAGCATGAAACAGTACCACTCTCAGCATTTTACAGAATATACAAATTGTTTAAGAAACAACATAGATAGTAGCCCTTTGGTTTTACTGAGGGGAGTTAACCGGGGTTCCCCTAGGGACGGGCAGGACTGAGGATTTGGCTACATATCGATTCCAATCAAACCATATGATGTTGGGGCAGGAGGCAGAGGAAGAGTAAGGGACACCCAGCGTTTCCATGTCGCAGCTTAACTGAACTTTAGTAATTATCTTGCCATGGAAGGCAGCGTGGCTGATTTCCAAGTTGGGCAATCACCGCCCGGGTGGCTATAAAAATGTGGCTTATGACTTATCGATCCCCGAATAACACTTGAGGGGGAAAGAAATGCAAGAGAACGACTTCTAGTGTATTAGGGATCGGGGTTCGAATAACTTTAGAAATTAAGGCGTACACCTCAGTCCAAAGATCTCTGACCACTGGACAGCTCCAAAAAACATGGAAAATATCCCCTATCTCTCTACATCCACACCAACAGGTCCTGGACTGATCTGGCCAAATCTTATGCAACCTATCGGGGGTCATATAGAGTATGTAGAGTAGCTTGTAAAGCATCTCCGAATGATTCAAACACCTCGACATCCTGTGGGCATTTCGGTAGATTTTATCCCACTGATCTGGGTCAAATTCCCAGCCAATATCCCTCTCCCAGGCCAGCTGGGAAGAGGCCTTTATTAGGTGTCGATATGAGTTGAGGTGGGTGTATCAGAAGGAGATAGCCGCTTTGTTACTTCCAGTTGAAAGTCTAGATAAGAAGATAGCTGGAGGGTGTTGAAGGGAGGAGCCCCGTGGGTACACGGAATGTAACCAGTGCCTAACCTGGAGGTATTTGTAAAAATCTTGATTAGGAATGTGGAATTTATCCCTCAATTCAGAGAAGGGTAATAGCCCTGAGTCAGAGTAGAGCAGTTTGAGGTTAGCAATGCCCCTTAAATACCACAGAGAGAGATTTAGATTGGGATAAGTTTCGATAATGCAAGGAGGGAAAGATTAGAGGTAGGGAGGGTGATAAGGTTAGATGTCTTTAGAAATTTGTCCCAGGTTGTCAGTGCATCACACGTGAGGCGTGGTAGGGTAGTCTGGGGGGGTCTCCAGGATCTAAGAATCCAGAGAAGGTCAGCCAGTGGGAATGTACTATTGAGACCTCTCTCCAAGTCGACCCAGGCTTTAAGGGAATCCGGTAGAGACCAGTCCCGGAGCTGAGCTAAGATGGCCGCGTCCTGGTATTTGACCAAATCCGGCAAGGCTAAGCCCCCGGACTTTTCTGAGCATGCCATAATTGAATGAGCTAGTTTAGGAGGTTTCCCTTTCCATACATAAGAGGTAAGTAAGTTGCGTAATTTGTCCATATAAAATTTGGGTAACCTACAAGGCAAAGTCCTAAATAAATACATAATTTTGGGCAGAAGGGACATTTTAAACGCGGCTATCCTGCCTAACCAGGAGACCTCATAGTGCTGCCACGCTTTTGCCAGGGTGTTTAGCTGGATCAATAGTGGACCATAATTGGCGTCCAAGAGGGAATCTAAGTGTGAGGTTATCATGATTCCCAAATAGGGCATAGAAAGGGGCCTCCAGGAATAAGGAAAGGCCGTCTTGAGGCGACCCAGAAAGGGCTCTGACAAGTTAATGGGAAGAGCGTCCGTTTTAGTTGTGTTCAATTTGTAGTAGGAGGCCCTTCCAAATTCCTGTAGTATATCATGTAAGAGTGGAAATGAGGTCTCCGGGCTAGTCACGTACAGCAAAATGTCATCCGCAAAAAGACATAATTTGTGAGTGGTGGCAGCCAAAGTGATGCCAGGGAGTTGCGGGTGTTGCCTGATTTGCTCAGCCAAGGGTTCAATTGCTAAGAGAAAAATGAGGGGCAAGTTGCTGTAGACTGATGCAGAGGGGCCCTTATACAAAGCTAGTATAGATTGCAGTATTCCCCCCTAAAACCAAACCGAGCAAGGACCCGCGCCAAATAGCCCCAGTGAAGCCTATCGAAGGCTTTTTCCACGTCTAGCGACATAATTAATAGTTCATGGTGGTATTTATTGGCTTGTTCTAGTATATTAATCATTCTACGTGTATTGTCGGATGCTTGTCTTCCGAGGACGAAGCTAACCTGATCTGGGTGTATCAAGGCCGGAATAAGGGGATTAAGCCTATTGGCAATCAATTTGGCATAAATTTTAATATCCGTATTAAGAAGGGAGATTGGTCTATAGTTCTGACATTTAGATGGGTCCTTGCCCGGTTTGGGTATCGTGACAATACGTGACTCCAGCATCTCAGCAGGGAAATTCCCCTGATGAGTGCCTGCATTAAATAACTGTTCTAGGAGTGGGGTAAGTTCGGTCTGGAATGTAGCATAAAAATTGTTAATAAATCCGTCAGCTTCCGGAGCTTTATCTTTAGGTAGGGATTTAATAACGCGTGTAATCTCAGCCTGAGACCATGGGGCATTCAAGGAAATCAGAGAGTCAGAGTCTAAAGATGGTAATTTTAGTTGGCTCAAAAAGTTCTCAATCAAATTTGGGGTCGGTTGGGGGGAGATATCACACTCAGACAGATTGTAAAGTTTAGAGTAGTAAGCTGCGAATTTATTGGCTATATCTCGTGGGTTGTACGTTCTGAGATCGGTTTCATCTACTAAAAATTTAATACGATTTTGGGCCCTTTGCCCTCTCAACTTTCTAGCGAGCAACCTCCCTGCTCTATTCCCTGAAACGTAGTATTTCTGTCTCAGTTTACTCAAGGCTTGTTGAGTATGAAAAAGTAATAATTTTTGCAATTGATCTTTTACTAGGGATAGGCGAGCCTTAAGACCTTCTGAGGGATGGGCTTTATTCAAAGACTCAAGGGAGGACAACTCCGTCTCCAACCTCCTTTGGTTGCTAAGGTATGCGCGCTTGAGTCTGGCTCCAGTCTGAATAGCTGTGCCTCGCATTACAGCTTTGAGCGTGTTAGGAACTCCCAAGTCAGTACAGTGAAACTCGGTAACTACTCTGAAGGCCAGGTGTTCGCTGGAGCCCCTAGTGGTGGGGACAGACTGGGCTGCGGGCCGACCGAGGGTCGAGTAACGTATACTGACTTAAAGGAGTTCCCAGGAGTGGAGTGATTGGTGGACTGTAGTATAAGAAGAATCCTAGGTCAAAAGATAACAGGCACAGATGCAATATCCAAGGGCAAGCGAAGGGTCAAACTCACAGGCAGAGAAGCAAAATCCGAATTCCAGGCAAAAGGTCAAGGTCAGAAGAGAAGGGTCACAGGTTCAATAACAAGCAGGGGTCAAAACACGGGTAGTCAAATCCAAGGTAGCAGGAACCAAAATGGATAGCACAAGCAGGCAGCAGAACTAAGGACAGAATGCTATGACCGGCAGTGAGGCTGCAGACCTCACTGCCCTAAATACCACAAGCCACCAATCAGAGCCTAGCTCTAAATCTCTAACAGCCCCCATGATAATTACATTAATCAGCCCACAGGCTGTGTTAAATTGCACGCATGCGCCCGGCCACTAGTACAGCCGGGACGCAGCTCTAGATTATCAGCGTTGGACCGTTGCCTTGGCAACGGCCGACCAGGAAGTGGAAATGATGTCCCGGTCATCAAGGTGACAGCTGGGACGCTAGCAGAAGCAGGAGACGAGCCGCGGCGGCTCGTAACAGTACCCCCCTTGAGGAGGGGTTAAGGAACCCCGACACCCCGGTTTAGTAGGAAATTTCCTGAAAAATTCTCTAATGAGTCTCCCAGCATGGAGACGCCTCCGCATTATCCAGCATCGCTCCTCAGGGCCATAACCCTTCCAGTGTACCAGAAACTGAACTTGGCCTTGGACTCTCCTTGAGTCAAGGATTCTTTCAATGATATATTCCTGGTCTCCATTCACATCCAACGGCTGGGGCCTGCTAGAGGAAGGCTGACTGAATCTGCTGGGAGCAGCGACTTTCTTCAGAAGCGAACAATGGAAAGTAGATGGTATTTTTAAAGACGGTGGGAGTTTCAACCTGAAAGCCACTTATCTTTTTCTCAATTGAAAATGGTCCAATGTATCGGGGCCCCAGTTTCTTGCAAGGTTGCCTCAACTTGATGTTCCGTGTGGACAACAAAACTCGATCTCCCACCTTCAGAGAACATGGCACACGATGACGATCAGCGAAAGCCTTGGATTTTTGCGAGGCTTGACCCAGGGCAGAGTGCACCTTTTTCCAGATAGATCTCAACCTAGCCGTAAAAGCAGGTGTTCCAGAATCCCCACTGGGAACAGCAGTAGAGAAAGAGTTAGACTTCGGGTGAAATCCAAGGTTGCAGAAGAACGGAGATGTGTGTATTGTGGAATGGCAGGAATTGTTGTAAGCTAATTCCGCCCAGGGCAAGAGAGAGGACCAGTTATCATGAAATTTTGAAACATAGATGCGTAAAAACTGTTCCAAGGACTGTTCGGTTCTTTCTGTCTGACCATTCGACTGCGGGTGATACGCTGAGGACAAACTGATAGTGATCCCAATGGACTTACAAAAAGATCTCCAGAATCGTGCAATAAACTGAGATCCTCTGTCCGAGACGATGTCTTCAGGAAGACCATGGAGACGAAAGATGTGGGTCAGGAACAAGGTAGCCAAAGTCCTGGCATCCGGTAGTTTGGGTAAGGATATAAAATGTGCCATCTTACTGAATCGGTCCACGACTACCCAAATGGTGTTATGGCCTGCAGATACTGGAAGGTCAACAATAAAATCCATGGAGCAGGCAAAGGTAGCAGTAGACCAGCAGGACGGTTCCTAGCAGATTTGTTTCTAGCACACTCAGGACAGTCACGAACGTAAGTCTCCACATCATCCGATAAGGTGGGCCACCAAAGCCAGCGAGAAAGGATTTCAATAGTCCTACGAATTCCCGGATGACCAGCAGAGCGGTTGTTGTGACCCTCTATGAGGACAGGTTTCCTTAGATGAACCGGGACAAATAACTTGTTGAGAGGTGTCTGAACGGGAGCAATTTTCTGGAAGTGTTGGATAGTGGCTCCCAGATCCTGGGTGAGTCCGAGATGAATTGAAGTGGAAGGAATAATAGACTGCGAGTCAGGAGTTTGAGGATGCTGAGCCAAAAAACTTTGGGACAAAGAATCAGCCTTAATATTTTTTGCACCTGGACGAAATGTGATGATGAACCTAAATCTGGTGAAGAATAAGGCCCAGCAAGCCTGCCTGGGATTCAGAGTTTTTGCAGTCTGAATATATTGGAGGTTTTTATGGTCTGTGAAGATGGTAATGGTGTGTGCAGCCCCCTCCAACCAATGTCGCCATTCCTCCAATGGCAACTTAACAGCCAATAGTTCACGGTTTCCGACGTCATAATTACATTCCGCTGGCAGAAATTTTCTCGAGAAAAATGCACAAGGATGTAGTTTTTTACTCTGTGAGTCTTTCTGAGAGAGAATGGCACCAGCACCGACATCCGAAGCATTCACCTCCACAATAAACGGAAGTCCTGGGTCAGGGTGTCTAAGGACTGGGGCGGAAATGAATGCAGCTTTGAGAGCTGAAAAACTCGCCAGTGCTTCTGCGGACCACTCCGCTGGGTTTGCTCCTTTTCGAGTAAGGGCAGTGATAGGAGCCACTAACGAGGAGAATGAGCCAATAAACCTACGGTAATAATTGGCGAAGCCAAGGAATCTTTGGATCGCCTTCAAGTTAGTAGGTAGGACCCAATCCTGAATTGCCTGCACCTTGGCGGGATCCATAGCGAATCCTGATGAGGAGATGATATAACCCAGGAATGCCACTGTGGACACCTCGAATTCGCATTTCTCCCGTTTTGCGTACAGATGATGTTCACGCAATCTCAATAAAACCTGGCAGACATGCTGACGATGCTGAGATAGGGATTCAGAATAAATTAAGATGTCATCCAAATAAACAACCACTGTTTTTCCCAAGAACTCACGTAATACATCATTAATCAGATCCTGAAAGACTGCCGGGGCGTTGCACAAACCGAATGGCATTACGAGATATTCGTAATGTCCCGAGTGGGTATTAAAGGCAGTCTTCCACTCATCCCCCTTCCTGATTCGGATAAGATTGTAGGCCCCTCGGAGGTCAATTTTAGAGAATACAGTAGCTGTTTTTAATTGATCGAACAGAACAGAGATCAAGGGTAACGGATACATGTTCTTAATCGTGATGCTATTTAGTCCACGGAAATCGATGCAAGGCCTGAGGCTGCCATCTTTTTTAGAAACGAAAAAACAACCTGCGCCAACCGGGGACTTAGAAGGGCGGATGAACCCTTTCTCCAGGTTTTCTTTTACGTATAATTCCATCACATCACTGAAGTCCTGATAGGGTACCGGCAACAATTCTGGACTAGGCTGTATAATTCTAAGAGGCAAGGTCAAGCAGGACGTAGAGCACCCGGGACTCCAACGGACAATCTCCCCTGTTTTCCAATCAATAAGAGGGTTATGACTGCGACGCCATGGATACCCCAATATCAAAGGAGCAGAGGGACAAGAGATGAGATAAAAGGAGAGCTCCTCCGTATGGAGGACTCCTACAGACAACCGAACCATTGGAGTCCTGGCGAGAATCCTTCCCCCAGGCAAGGGGTTACCATCCAAACCACATGTGGTGATGCTTGATCCTAACCTGATATGTGGAATATCAAGTGTCTGAGCCAAATGCATATCCAGGAAATTACCAGCCGCACCACTGTCAAGAAAAGCTTTCAGGTCCATGGATCTCTCACGGAAAGTTAGACGTCCAGGGACTAATAAGAAATTGTCTGAAGAGGTAATCTGAAGACCCAAGCGCACCTCTTCACCTGCACTTAGGCTTTGGAGTTTCCCGGCTTGCTGGGACATGAACGGACTAAGTGGCCTGGTTGACCACAATACATACACAAACCTAGTGAGCGTCTTCTGGAGCGTTCCTCCGGAGGCAAACTATAAGCGCCCAATTGCATAGATTCAGAGGAATCGGGCAAAGTGTTATCGGAGCTTGTGAAAACGTCCATCGGAGCAGCGGACTCCCGTTCAGCCTTTCTCTCTCTGATCCGACGATCAATTTTTATGACAAGTTGCATCAGGTTCTCCAGCGTGTCGGATATCGGATACTGAACTAAGGAATCCTTAATCTGCTCAGTAAGTCCTAAGCGAAATTGGCTTCGCAATGCTGGGTCGTTCCAGGCGCTATCAGTGGACCATCGCCGAAATTGGGCACAATACTCTTCCGCTGAGCGACGTCCTTGCCTTAGCGTACGGAGATGAGCCTCAGCTGAGGCTACCCTGTCCGGGTCATCGTACTATAACCCCAGAGCTTGAAAGAAGGCATCCACAGACTGTAAGGCTGGACTTGTTGAAGGCAAGGAGAAGGCCCAAGACTGCGGGTCGCCCTGGAGTAATGAGATGATGATCCCTACCCTCTGCTGTTCGGAACCAGAGGAACGTGGTTTCAGACGAAAGTACAATTTGCAGCTCTCTTTGAAATTCCGGAAGGCTGGCCTGCTTCCAGAGAATCGGTCAGGCAAATTCATCTTAGGCTCCGGTGTGTCACCAGCGGGAACTTGCTGGAGCTGCCGGTCTCTGGAAACCCCTTCTTGGACTGCCAGACGCTGGGATAAGGTCTGCACCACTTGGGAAACCGCCTGTATCTGTTTGGCCAGAATCTGGGCTGGGGACAGATTCGACTCTTCTCCGTCCATGGCCGTATGATACCAATCCTTCTTGGCCGGTTATAATGTTAGGAACTCCCAAGTCAGTACAGTGAAACTCGGGAACTACTCTGAAGGCCAGGTGTTCGCTGGAGCCCCTAGTGGTGGGGACAGACTGGGCTGCGGGCCGACCAAGGGTCAAGTAACGTATACTGACTTAAAGGAGTTCCCAGGAGTGGAGTGATTGGTGGACTGTAGTATTAGAAGAATCCTAGGTCAAAAGGTCACAGGCACAGATGCAATATCCAAGGGCAAGAGAAGGGTCAAACTCAAAGGCAGAGAAGCAAAATCCGAATTCCAGGCAAAAGGTCAAGGTCAGAAGAGAAGGGTCACAGGTCCAATAACAAGCAGGGGTCAAAACACGGGTAGTCAAATCCAAGGTAGCAGGAACCAAAATGGATAGCACAAGCAGGCAGCAGAACTGAGGACAGAACGCTATAACCGGCAGTGAGGCTGCAGACCTCACTGCCCTAAATACCACAAGCCACCAATCAGAGCCTAGCTCTGAGTCTCACACAGCCCCCATGATAATTACATTAATCAGCACACAGGCTGTGTTAAATTGCGCGCATGCGCCCGCCACTAGTACCTGCGGGACGCAGCGCTAGATTATCAGCGTCGGACCGTTGCCTTGGCAACGGCCGACCAGGAAGTGGAAATGACGTCCCGGTCGTCAAGGTGACGGCTGGGACGCTAGCAGAAGCAGGAGACGAGCCGCGGCGGCTCGTAACAGAGCGTGCAGCAGAAATTAAAGGAGGTATCCTCCGGAGAGTTGGTGTCAGTATATATATCAAGCGTTTCTTTATGGGCAAGCTTTGCCTCGAGAGAGGTCAGAAGGTATGGGGCCATTCACCAAGAACCAGGGGGAATTACTTGCTGTGGGTATCGCCAGGTCCAAACCACCGAAGCATGGTCAGACCACGATATCGGGAGGATTTTAGTTGACTTGGTATTCTGCAAAGACCATTTGTCCGACAGGATGAGGTCTATTCTAGAATAGGAGTTATGTACCGCAGAGTAGTATGTGAAATCTTGCTCTAGGGGGGCGTGCGTCCTCCAGACATCGTAGAGTCCATACTCCGCCAATAGTCTGGCAAAGGCAGCAGAGGGACCCTGAGTATTATCCGCTGAGCGGGAAGAAGTCAATGATGATCTGTCTAATTTAGGGTCAGAAACAATGTTAAAGTCTCCCATAAGAATGAGCGTGCCCTGTTTATATTTCTCAATTTTTCGAAATGTGCTTCTGAGGAAAGGGATTTGTCTTGAATTGGGCGCATATAGTGAGACGATTGTGACCAATTTACCATCTAGCAATCCCACCACAACAAGATATCTCCCATTTTTATCCTCGAACTTAGAGATAAGAGTAAAATTAGATTTGGAGCTGAACAGGAGAGCTACTCCGCTGCGTTTAAAGGGAGCATTTGCTGTATAGCAAACTGGGAATCTGTGGTCTTTAAAGGTAGGGGGGGCTCTAGCCAAGAAATGGGTTTCTTGTACTGCTACAATATCGGCTTTTTGCTTATAAAAAAAAGATAATGCTAAACGTCTTTTAGCAGGAGAGTTCAATCCCCTTACATTTAGAGATAGAAACTTGACCATTTTGGCTTACTATGAGTCTTTGGGGACCTCGCGGAGAGATTACCCTTGGTAAGTAGAAAGACGTGCTTGCCTACAGGGGAAGGGGGACTAAGGGGAAGAGGAAAGCTGCAGGGAGGATGGAAGGATGATAAAAAACAAAAACAAACATAAATAACCCCAATGCTGGGATTAAAGTAGTTGCCAGAGAGAGACATCATCTGGCAAAATGATGTGACTATGGGGACATGGCCCTAGAAAACAGTGTACCCACCCAGGATAGTAACAGAGTTGAATGGCAAAGAGCAACAAAAAAATGAAAAATACCATAAACAAAATAAAAACAATTACAATTATCACCTGTAAAGTTAACATTACGTGAAACACAGAAAATCCTGCTATATATTGAAGGAGTAAATAAATAACCTGAACAAGCCTATCAATTAAGGATATAATTTTGTTATTAAGTAAGAAAAAATATATATCAACTAGATATCCTATATATATACACGTTCAAGGAGTCCCACTCAGCTCTAAGGCTGAAACTGCTCACCGACCGAAGGTATGCGATCTGACCTCCCTCTGGGACTTCACTTCGTTATTAGTTGGGATCGTAAACTGTAGTGAAGCAGACTTCAAAGAGACCAGAGGGCATAATGTAGAACTGGATCGCCTCGCCAGGAGGCAGGCCTTCAGATAGAAGTGGTAGCCGTAGTCAAGAGATAATCTGCGAGACTGCATGCAAACACGGCTAGACCTTCCAAGATCAAGACGACAGGGCTGAGGCTGTGGTCGCGGTTTGAATGTCCCAGAATTTCAGGAGTTGGATACCTTCCTCCACAGCGGCAATCACATGGGTGGAATTGTTACGCTGGATAATAAGCTTAACTGGAAAGCCCCAACGATATTGAATTTGGTTCTCCCTGAGCGCTTTAGTTATAGGCTGGAACGTGCGGCGTTTAGCAACAGTGGCTGTGGAAAAGTCCGGAAACAATTGCAGATTTTGTAAAGCCTCTTCCGCAGCCTGTGTTCTGGCTGCCCGTAGGATTCTTTCCTTGATGTGGAAGAAGTGTATCTGCATTAGCATGTCGCGAGGTGCCGACTCCAGCCCGCCTCTCGGTTTCGGCAATCTATGAATGCAGTCTAGAAGTAGATCTTGATCAGAGGCTTCAGGAAGGAGTTTCTTGAATAGGCTTTTAGCAAAGTCCGGAAGTTCTGAAATTGAGATCGATTCTGGGACGCCCCGCAGCTTCAAGTTGTTTCTCCTGGATCGATCTTCCACATCAGCCAACTTATCAGCCATCCCATAGACATAGGTTTCCAATTTCTCGTGGGACGTAATAAGGGCATTATGAGATGCTGCAAACTCTTCCATCTTGTCTTCAATGTGGGAGGTTCTCCCACCAACTTCCGCCACCTGCGCTTTGACCTCTCGGATCGAGGAGCGCATCTCAGATAGAACATCAGTTTTGAAAGAGTCAAACATTAATTGCATGGATTTAATAGTGACAGGGGCGTCCTGGTCCATTTGTGATAGAACCGAGGCGGCGGTAGACTGGATCTGAACTGGTGAGGTTGCTCTGGATCCCGGGCCGTCTGGACCTATGTGTTTAGGGACCGCTCCTGCGGAAGGTGAGGACTGAGGTTCGAAAAATTGCACGGCCGATGGTGTCTTTGAACACCTATGCCTTTTAGGAGCCATAGCGAGGCCAAGTCCCAAATGACGTATAGACGGGACTAGATACTTTAGATAATTTAAAAGATGGATCCGAGAGCCACGGTTGTTAACGTAGTGAGAGGCTAATCTAGGAGTAGCATATTTAGAAACTATACAGGTGATGAAGGGTTTAAAGCATCCTGGGTGGGTTACCCATTTCACGGTCACATTTGTCGCATCTCCATGTGTAACTTGCGTGTGGGTGGAGACTTAAATACAAGACTTGTTTAGCCGTGGAAGCCGGTCCGATGGCCGGGTAGGTCTGAATCTTTACACTTTCCAGACAAGTGGGGATCAGCCCTCACCAAAGTGGTATGTGATGGTAGGTCTGCATCTGGCTGCGCCCCTCAGGGGCCACCAAGAAAGGCCTTTCCTGCTTCTATACTGTTGTGGCAGCGATTGGTCTGGGGCCGTCCAATATTCTGTAAGCTGTCTTAGGAGATTTGGTTGCCCTTACCATAGGAGTAAGGAGTGCTGGCTCACTTTATTTATTTATTATTATTTTTTATGACCTGCCTGCTGGCATCTGTATGACTTGGACCTCAGCCGATGGGGTTAGCCTGGGCAGCATAGGCTGCCTGAATCTCTGGGCACACTGTGAATCGGAGACTTCAGCAGCATATATTTACCGCCGTGTCTGAGACAGTTGGCTCTTTCAGCCCAGATCCGGAGTCACCTCGCGAACCGGAAGTGCGGCCGCGGCAACGGACCGGGGACTTTCGTTTTTTGTGTGCCGCGAGTGAGATGTGGACCAGGAGGCTCGCGGGGAGCAGAAGCCAGACCGCCAATCAGAACAGGTAGGAGCATGTCTCCGTCAGGCGCCGGCACACACAGCGGTACCGCTCCATCCTCCCGGTGTCCCTCACCTAGCTGGTGGACATGAGGTGGTTATGAGGGGTGCTGGGTGCACAGGAAATGGGAGGGCTGCGGGCAGCTCAGGACCCGATAATGAAGGCTCCACTGATGGTTTTACTCGAGGCCGGGGATCTCCTCTCCGCTTGGCCCAGGTATCTCTCAGACGGCCCACAGCCACTATCTAGAGGTTTTGACCCCCAGGATCTCATGAGGGGGCATAACCCTAAAGGAGGCAAGAATTAGAGGCTGTTGTAGAGGCCAAACAAGGTCGAAAATTGCGGATTTCTGGTGTATCCTAGAGGAGCTGACAAACGCCATGTCTAGACAGTATGGCTGACAAGCCACGTCCCCCCGGTTTTTTAGTTAATATGGTAAGTCAGGCTGGGCTGGTAGATGTGCATATTCGTCACTCTCCAGACCTCACAGGGTTCTCCTTTTTTAGAGGTAGAAGTAGGTCAAGAATAGATAGGTTTTTTGTTAAAGGGAGCTCTGTCACATCAACTCCAAAGTTGATGACGGTAGAGTTCTCGGATCACGTTTGATTTTGCGTGTCTTTGAACACTTCAGAAACCCCTCAGAAAGGCAGAGGCCTGTGGCGTCTGAACTCCAGCCTTCTGGATGATGAGGAGGTTAGACAATCCTTTAGGGACTTCCTTGAAACCCATGAAACACTTTTGGACACAGCTTGGGCTAGGCCAGAGTGGTGGGAGGAATTTAAAGGAAGAACTCGGAGGTTCTTTAGGGAACTTGTAGTTCATAGGAATTGGATAAAAAAGAACGTCTGCCATGCCTTGAGATGGAAACTCGATTTCCTGATTTCTGAGGGTGGAGATAGTGGGGAAATCTCCCGGGTAAAATCCCATATAAAAGAGTGCCAGTATGACCGTTATGCCTCTTTGGTTTTGGAAAGGGACTACGGTAAGTACCACTCTCCGGATCCCTACCTTAACTGTAAGAGTTCGGTTGATGCGAAGGAGGTGAGGGAACTGCGCGATGACAGAGGGGTCCTCCGGAAGGACCAAGGAGGTATCTTGTTAGTCGTGCACTCCTTCTACTCTGGCCTTTTGTCTGGGAAGGTACTTATCAGAGAGAAGATGGACGGATTTTTGAGGGGCGTGTCTGGGCTTGGTGGCCATCAGGCTTCTATTGATCCCTTGGATTCTGAGATAACGGTGGACGAGGTCAGGAGGGCGATTGATAGTTTATCAAATAAAAAATCCCCAGGCCCAAATGGTTTAACTTCCTAGTTTTATAAAGCCTTTGTGGACCTCCTGGCCCCGCACCTAGTGGCGGTTTTTAACGAGAGCCTGGGTAGAGGGTTACTCCCTCCCTCCATGAGGCAATCCGCCCTTATTTTGCTATCCAAGGGAAAAGACCCATCCAGGATTGAGAATTGCCGCCCCATCGCTCTTCTCAATTCTGATAGAAAGATTCTGGCAAAGGTCATTTTTAACAGGATTATGGAAGTATCAGGCCTGTTGCTTTCCACTTCTCAGCACTGTACTGTGAAGGGTCGAAGCATCTTTAATGCTGTCCTTGGCATCCGGGAGGCTGTGGAGTGGTGCAGGGCTGAGAAGTGGGGTAAGTACCTTCTGGCGCTGGATCAATCTAAGATGTTTGATCGTGTCAATCATGAATATATGTGGGCACTTCTTGAAAGGTATGGTCTGCCAGTGAGGTTGGTTGATTGGCTACGTACCATTTATAGGCAGGCCGAGAGATTCCCTCTTGTAAATGGTTGGGTGGGTCCTACTTTTGCGGTGTCATCTGGATCCAGACAAGGTTGTCCCTTGAGCCCTCTCCTCTATGTATTTGCGATTGATCCTTTTATCAGGAGGATTGTGTCACACGCCGGACTCCCGCCGTCTCCCCGGGAGCCGGCGCGTGTGTCCGCTGATCCCTCTTCCCAAAGCCCTTCTTTTCCCTACTTACCTGGATCCACGCTGCTGCACCATCCAGCGCTGTCTGTCTCCTTCTTCCGTCCGGAGCCACTGGTTCTGCGCATGCGCAGAACTGTCTGGTCCTTTTCTGTGCTTGCACTGCCCTCTATTGGCTGACTAATTGGAACTGCACTATATCTACTCTCACTAATCAGAACTCAATGCTGGTTCTTTCAGTCAGTCCCTGACTCTAGTATTGGATACAGCTCCTGTGTTTTTGCTATTCTCCAACTTCCCAAGCTGCTATCTCTCCGGGAGAACCACCTCTAGGTGGCTACACTACCGAAGTTCCGATAGCCTTTCCAAGTGGCAACTTTATTCTTTTTCTTGCAAACCAGCTCCCAAGTGACTACGTTGCAGAACAACCCTGCTATTCCCACTCCCAAGTGGCAACGCTGCCGAACGTTCCGGCTTATCGCCATTATCAAGTGGCAAGACTATTCCTAACTGATTCTACGCTCCTTCTGTTGTGGTTCACTGGGACTTCCTTAGGGGACCGCGACCTGCAAGTGGAAGCCGCAAAAGCCCATATTCCCTTGCGGGAATCACTGGTGAACACCTTTCACTTGTTAGACTCCGCGCCCCTAGCGAGAGTAACGCCAATCCCGGCTGAACTACCAGGATCCGGTTTTAACCCCTCTGGTAACGTGACAGATTTAGAACAGTGCAGCTGGCTGTGGATGTTCCCTTGACGGTAGCGGCCTACACTGATGATGTCACAGTCGTCTTGTCAGACATGGCCGAGGCGCGTGGCATTGAAAATCTATTCTGCGAATATTCTGAGGCTTCGGGCTCAGAGATAAACCAAGATAAGAGTGAAGTTCTCTGGTTAGGGGAGGTAGGACTGCAGTTTGTCCTTCCGGATGCGCTCCCTCAGGCCAGTCAAGAGGTTAAAATCTTAGGCATTCTATTTGGTTCGGGTGATTATGCCCAGCTAAATTGGGAATTGAAACTGGCAGATGCCGCCTCTAAGGTGGATAACTGGAAGCTGCCCTACAGAGAACGGATTGATTTGATCAAGACTTACTTGATCCCAATTTTTTTGTACGTCAGTTACATATTTCTGTTGCCAGAATCATTAAGGGTCAAGGTCAGTTCCTTGTTCTTTCAGTTGTTATGGGGGAACAAGTTGAACCTCATCAAGAGGAATGTGACCTACAAACCGAAGGGTGAAGGTGGCCTGGTAATGGTAAACCCAGTGCTGTTCTTTAGTACTGCCTTCTTGAAGCTTCATCTCGGGAGTCTCTTTTTGGAGTTTCCCCCTCGGTGGGTAGCTGGCTTTTGTGTTTGGGTGCACCCCTTTCTCAACGCATGGTTGGATAGCGGGTCTCGTAAAAAGTCTTCGAGTTAAGCATGGTTCAGGGTTTAAAGGTGACAAGAAAATGGCAGATTGAGGTGGGTGAGGCAAAAAGCTCCTCTAGAAGGGTGTTGGAGAGGAGGATTTTGCGTACTCACTTTGATGTGCCCGTTACTAAAGGATTGCCCAGGTGATATGAGCTCGAAGGGTCTGTCTTTGGTGAATTCCAAGCGGATTCCTCCGAAGTTTAGAGATCTCACTTAGTTTACATTTCACAGGAGGCTCTTTGTTAAGGGGAACCTGAAGCATAGGGGTGTCGATGATCGTGGTTGTCCACGGGAGGAATGTCATGGGGAGGTGGAGACAATGGACCACTTCTTGCTTCAGTGTCCTTTTAATATAGAGGTTTACAAGGGAGTGTCCCACGCCTTAGGCCTTCCCTGTCTTTCGGGGCTTAGTTACCCTGAGTGGGTGTATGGAGCGCTCAAAAGGTGTGGGGATTTTGATTTAAGCCCTCGTTTTTTAGTTAGCGTAGTTGTTAGGTTTTACACATGGAGCACACAGTGTTTAGTGTCCATTAGGGGCAAAATCCTTCCCTGTAGTGAGGTGGTGGATAGTATTCTGCACGAGGTTTGGAAAATAAGGGAAATGGAGAGGGGCCGGATGGATGCTGCGAGCTGGCAGTCTCTGCATTCTTGGCTATCTATCCTGTTTTATCACTATTAGATTTTGTGGAAACACCTTTTTTTTTAAGTAAGGTTTACATACATTTAAAGTTTGCTTTCATTACCTGACAGTAAAGGATGTGTGGGTGGTATTATAGATTGGTGGCAGGGTTGTGGTAATGCAGAGTATTAGTGCTAAGGGTTGGCATGTTTTTCTCGTGAAAAGTTTTTTCTTTGAGTTGCGTTTTTTTGTCTTTTTTTTATATTTGTGAAGTGGTGTATTAGTTGTTTAGTGGTGGGATTGTAGTAGAATTGGGTGTGTGGAGGTTTGTTCATATTGGTCCTTTTTACCCTTTGGATAATGCATATAGTCTATTTTATCTTGGACAAAGTGATATTGATTTATTTCTGTTGCAATTTTTAATAAAAACATCAACACTTGCAAATCTGCAGCTACTTATTCAAAATGCTATCTGTGCCCACTTCGCCCCGATTGCATGCCCAAAACAGCGTTGGGCCAGGCAAAAGACAGATGTTTTATATGTAACTGACCACCCTGTGTTGATTCCCACTGTCAAATTGCTGGCCCAACGGCATTTAACACTTGCAAATCTGCAGCTACTTATTCAAAATTATAAAATATGGTGACTTTGCCTCCTGATTTCATGCCCATAACCTTGTTGGGTCAGGCGAAATGCTAATGCATTTTGTATAAGGGACCCCCTGTAGTGTTAATTTGATGTGAAATCAGTGATCCAAATTGATTTAATGCTTTAAAATAAGCTTTTCTGAATAAGAAGCTGGAGCATGAATTAGAAACTAATAAGAAACTGGCCGAATAAGAAGCTAACTTCAGCCTCGTTGAATAAACAACAACTGGATCGCTATTGCCATGTCGGAGAATACTGCTAATTGCTGCCTTGGATCTACCAGTGTCAATTTGTAATACCTAGCCAGAGCCATCATAGCAAACATTTTATTCCTTGTTGTCACGCTACAGGAGTTACCAATGAGCGACGCGTATAATAAACCACACCCATCCACTTCCTAAATACAAGATAGCCTAGCTGCTTCCATCTGTTCCCGGGTTGGGTGCACAGCGCGTAGTGAGCGGACGTGACGTGCCGGGTTGTGTACAAGATGTGGATTGGCTAAATAGTGTGTGAACAGGTCTGTGAGCTCATGCGCAGACGCTAGTGGCGCCGATGGTATGGTGTGCAGGTTTCGAGACGAAAAAGTGAGTGTGGGGCTGTGCCAATTGTTGCGGGGAATGGTAGCCAAGCTGACACGTGTGGAGCTCAGATCCGACAGTTTCCATTGGTACCCCGCACTTATTGCATTTTCTGTTTATTGTAACGTTATTTTAATGTCACATACCGCTAACTCTCACCGTGTATCACTAGTACATCGGTATAATCTCCCGCTCTCAATTTCTTTAGAATATCAGTAATAAGGACGAATTCGCCCCTACCCCCTTAAAAACAAGGGCACCGTTCTTCCTATATTTTTGTGTTTACTAATAGGTTGTATTCCCCACATATACTCTTTTGGCGTTTACCAAATCCTCATGCATGAATTTGGCTGAATGCTATAAATAAAAAAGCTGCCAAAATATAATAACTATAGAGAAAGCTTTTTGTGTGACCATGGTGTAACCAAGACAAATAATTTAGTTGCCCTACTGTTTTGGGTCAGTGTAAATGCCTCTTACTGACATTGCCTGCAACCGCCCCCTCCCAGTCTCATGCTGTTTATAACTAGTGTCTGTAGCCGTCCTCTCTTGGTTCACCTTGTACAACTTTAGCCGATCATCTCAGTCTCTACCTCCACTTTCCTGTTCTCTCTGGGGTCCATCATGTCTCTGTCCTTGGGCACCCTGCTGTTTTTGCTTTACACCTCCTCTCTGGGTGAGCTAATCTGCTCCTTTGGACCACAGTACCACCTTTGTGCGGGTAATATCTAGTATTGGCCTGACCTCCCTTGATCTCTCTCCATCCCTCCTCTAGCAGATTTCCAGTTGTGTCTGCATTCTCCTCCTGGTTGTCACAATGCTAAATATGTCCAAAGCCAAGCTCATTGTGTTAATTCCTTTGCAAGTCACTACTCCGTCCCTCCTCTCCTTCCTTGTTAGCAACACTACAATCTCCTCTGTACCTGAAATCTGCTGGATGATCATGACCCTTGACTGTTTTCTCTTATTCACTCACATCCAATCCCTCTCCCAATTCTGTTGCTTCCATCTCTGGAACATTGACAGAATGTGACCCTTCCTCTCCCTTGATGCCACCATCAACTCTTCTCGTGCTTCAACTATTGTAACCTTCTTCTATCAGAACCTACCTCCTCTTCAATCCACCCTTAATACAGCAGCAAGGCTGATCTCTCATGCTGCTCTGCTTCTGCCTTCCCCCTCTACCAATCCATCCACTGGCTCCCCATCCCATATAGAATCCAAATTAAACTACTCATTCTCCCCTATAGATTTCTTGCCTGCTTCTCTACCCCTTACATCTCCAGCCTCACATGACGCCACTTCTCACTCCTGATTTCAAGACTTTTCTCGTGCTTCTCCCCAACTACTTTCTACCTCTCTGACACTCCCTCAGTCTCCAATGCTTCACACGCTCTATCAAAACTTTTGTTCATCAGGCTGCTGTTGTTGCCCTCTTGTTGCCTCCCACTACCTACCTGTCTCGTCACCTTTGGCTACTCTTGCCATCCTTGGTATTGTCCCTTTGTAGTATTACTTGGTTTATGTTCCCCTTGAATTACTGCTTTTGTTACCTGTGCATTTCAGTTCTACTTATGCTATGTACATTTTTTTGTGACTGTTCTTTGCTTCTGAACTATGTCTTCCTTGTTTGTATTACTGCAGTGTACAGAGCTGCAGAACTTTGTAGTGCACAATAAATGCTAATGTAATGCAATAATTTTTTTCTTGCAAATTTGCTATTTTATTTTTTATTTGGGAAAAAAAAGTTTAATGTCACTGTTAAATGTAAATCTTGGTGTTATATTGCACATGTGGTTGTCTGCCAAGAGATTGCCCATTTCATAATACACCATTTCTAATTCTTGATAAAAATTACCCCTAAAAGGCCCACTTACCCCTCTTGATTGCTTTTCTGTAATTTCTGAAACAATAGTAGCTGTCGGAATTCTCAAAATGTGATTTCACTCAAGGCAGACTGGGGTGGGTTGGGTACGATATAACTATCCTGAGAATTCCGACACGCAGAATTCCTGCCAAAAAAAACCCGAAGGAGTGAAAAAACAAAAGCAAATTAAACAGACTTACCTTCAATCCAATGCTGGACACAGCATGGTGACAGCAAGGTATTCCAATGAAAGAACTGCGGCAATGCAATTTGACGTCATCGCAACGTCTGTCAATCTAAATTTAAAGCAGCAATGTGGGGACCCCTAAGGTCAAGTGTTTAAACACTCGGCCCCACATTACTGCTTTAAATTTAGATTGACAGACATCACGATGACGTCAAATTGCATTGCTGCACAGTTCTTTCATCGGAATACCTTGCTGTCACCATGCTGTGTCCAGCATTGGATTGAAGGTAAGTCTGTTTAATTTGCTTTTGTTTTTTCAGTCTTCTGGGTTTTTTTGGCAGGAATTCTGCATGTCGGAATGGTGGTAATCGTAAAAACGATTACCACCGGGTTGGGGCATGTTTCAACCTGCACTAACTGGTTCATTCTTGCTGAGCCTGCAATGTGGCAAGTCTGTCCTCTGTTATCTGTTTTAGAGTGAAGGTGTTCTGTATCAGAGGATACTGTTACACTAGAATGTTTAATTTTTCTCGTGGTTATTTTGTGTTTAATTCTGATGTTGTAAACAAATTTTAGAAATTGTGTTTTCCAGAAATGTCTTAAACTGTGAACAGCCTGAAAAGCTATTATGCATAATGTGGCATAATTCATACTAAATTAAGAAGCTCAAGAAATCACTTTTACAATTTCACAAGCCAACAAATATTATTTTTGATGTATTCATGAAAGATCCCAAACATTCAATTTCCATTACAAAAATGATTCTTAATGGACAAAGAAACAGATAAATTACAACTTGTACTATTAGCAGTATTGCCAGCATTAATGATTTAGCCTAATATAAAAGGCATATTCAAACTAGTTCAAGTTTGAAATACGTCGGCTTAATTACTCATAATTGTTGGAGATGCCTGATGTCTAACTGAAGTTTAAACTGTACTGCCGTTGTACATGATCAACTTCCTTTTCAGAGAAGTAATACATTATTCCAGTACCCTTTGTGATGGGGGGTGGACAGAGAAAATAATACATACAGGAACGTAACAAATGTCTTTATTTTGTAGAGACCAGTGAAATGATTGAGCAAGGCCATAGGGGTGCATGAATTTAACTTCAACAACACATTCCCCCTCATCTTTTGATGGGCAGTTTTTTTTTGATTGGTACCATCATAAACCCATGCTTTCTCTTTCCTACCATTGGGGGACACTGAGACATTGGGGTCTAGGAGTCTTAGCACTTATCAACTTGTTTGATGTTCACTCTCCTCTCCTACTATGCCCCCTCCTCTCCTGTAGCTTCCTCAGTTTAATTTAAGTGCCTAGGAGATTGGTCACTTTCTGTATAGGTACCTGCCTATACTTGTATTGGTTAGTGTTTTTTTTTCATGTTTTTATTTTACTTTCCCTTTCAGGTGCAGTGCTGGGATTGAATTCAAGCCCAGAGGAGTGAATAAGACTTTAGTTCTATTCACTCTGGGGTCCCAGCGCAGGTAAGCAGTAGCTTAGCCTCTGTTACCTCGCACCTCTGCCGGCAGCCTGTCCATCCCCTAGACCAGGGGTGTCCAACCTTTTAGCTTCCCTGGGCCACATTGGAAGACGACGAGTTGGTTTGGGCTGCACATAAGATACACTAACAATAACGATAGCTGATCATCCAAAAAACCATAGAAAACATAGTTAACATATATATATATATATATATATATATATATATATATATATATATATGAGAAAAAAAAGTGATTATATATATATATATATATATATATATATATATATATATATATATATATATATATATATATATATATATATATATTCTCTAGCTAGCTATCTCTTTTTTTTTTTTTTTCTTTCTTCAAATCCCCCTATACTTACCTTTCAATCGCCCTGTTCAAAAAATCTTCTATTTATTATATTATAATCACTTTTTGTATTGTTTCGATGCAATATCAATAAAGTGCATTTAAGCCAGGCATTGTATATCAGGGTGCCCTGACCAGGCCTGCGGTATCTGACATATACATCACTGTGACCCCAAATTGTGACCTGTTTTGCTTATTACACCACTATGTTAGTTAAGGGATAACAACTTATAATGGGCCAAAGAGAATAATATATAATACCCCATTAGTATTACAAGTAGAAGTATGTAGCAGGGAGATAAGGTCCATGATGCTCCAGGATCAGGTGACTTTTATTCACTGGTCAGCGTCCCTTGAAATAATAAAAAAAAAATGCCCCTTAACTTACCTTTTAATCGGCTTGTTCTCCTGTCCTCTTCTCTTCTTTTCTCCAATTCTGTGCTGCTGGTTGTTCTTCTCGCGCGGGTGTGTCCTCTGTGCTGCGCTCCGCAATGGATGTTGGGCGTGATGAGATCACCCCCGACATTCATTGCGAGCACCGTACGGAGGAGGAGACAAGGGAGGGAGCCGGAGTACCAGCTGACGTGACCGCAAGGTAAGTATTTTCTTTTTTTCTTTTTTTTTTTCAGGACTTTTTTTGCCCATTAACAGTGCTGCCCCCTTGCCACAACCAAAACTCCTTCTGGGCCACATTTACAGGCGTGCTGGGTCGCATGCTGATCGGCACTTCATGCAGGCGGCCATATTATTGGAGGCGGAACTTCCGTTCAGGCTCTACTCGGTTTCCTGGCACGGACGGTTCCCATTGAAAACACTGCAATCACATGCGGTGGCCAGAACAAAGAAGCCAGCACTATGGCTGAGAAGGGGACAATAAAGAGCAAAGGACCCTCTGGTTCTGCTGTGTTATACTATACCTGTGCCAAGTGTAATTGTAAATTATCTATTGGGCAGACGACCCAGAATGCTCTTTGTGCAGCTTGTACCGCTGATACCCAGCAGCAACGCAACCCAGCTCAGGTGTCTGCGGCTCTGGAGGAACCAATCTGGTTTAGATCCTTGACAACGGCCATGGCGGAACTCCCTAAGGTGATGATACGGTCCACAGAGGTGCGTGAACACTATTTCCAACTCATTTTCACCCAGTCAGGATGGTGTAGACGTTCCTTCAGGGGATTCTCCACGTGCAACCCTCCCCTTTCATCACCCAGTGGAGCCCTGGAACCTCAATTTAGTGCTCAATGCACTCATCAGGCCTCCGTTTGAACCCTTAGTCAGTGGACTTACGCCATCCCACTTGGAAGACTTTGTTCCTGTTGAAGACCAAGGATATCTTTGTTTCGACGCTGGCCACCCCATTTATGCGCCTCAGAGAGGACAATCGATTGCCCGCTTGATTATCTCCACCATTCGGGTGTCATGTTCGGGCCAAGCAGCCTGTTCCGACCAGATTAAAAGGGCATTCTACTAGGGAGGTAGGCGCCTCTTGGACGGTGCATCGGCGGAGCAGTTGCGAAGCCAGCGATGTGGTTATCCGTCCACACCTTCACTAAGTTATACACTGCAGGGCTTCGCGTCTGCCGATGCAAGCTTTGGCCGCAGGATTCTGCGCGCAGCAGTTCCAGAGAAATCCCTTCCTTGAGGAAGCTTTGGTATATCCCCAATGTCTTGCAGTGTCCCCCAATGGTAGGAAAGAAAAGAAGATTTTTACTCGCCGTAAAATCCATTTCTCTGACTATTGGGGGACACTGCGCACCCTCCCTTGCTCTGTATATAGTTTTATGTGTGTGTATAAAATGTTTTAATTGTTTAAACCCTACGGGTGTCTCCCTTTCCTCGCACACTTGGTTAGTCAAAACTGAAGTAGCTACAGGAGAGGAGGGGCATAGTAGGAGAGGAGAGTGAAGATCAAACAAGTTGATAAGTGCCAAGACTCCTAGACCCACTTGCTATACCCCAATGTCTTGCAGTGTCCCCCAATGGAGTCGGAGAAATGGATTTTACGGTGAGTAAAAATCTTATGTATGAATTTGTACTGATTTGTGACATATTCACTGATGGATTTTTCTGATTTGAGAAATGGAAAATGGAACTGAAGTTTTTATCTGAACTTGCTTTGTTCCTATTAAATTGTTAGATACAGTGATGAAATCCTCTTGCACCGGGTACTGTTTTTGCCTTGGAAAAGCAGTCTTGTAGTTGCTTGTGTGTTTCTGAAAGTGTTTCTTTTGATGTTAGCATGTAATTTATATTTGCAACTCTTGACTTGCAGAAATTGAAGACTTTTTCTGCTGAGTCGATCACATCACCTGTTAGTATCTGTAGGCTATCTCTGGCAACCAGATGCTTATTTGTTCCACCAATGCCATCACAAGGAGATCTAGCATGACTGGTTGTAAAAAAATGCACATGATGCTTTCAAAGTGAAGTCTTGATCATGGCAGTATGAGTTGAAAAAGTTTTTGCAATTCTTATAATGCCCAGCACACCATCACTGAAATAACACACATTTTTCACAGCAGGAATGTTTATCTTGATGTAATGAATAATTAATTTCTGTGTTTGGTACACAAATGCTACATCATGCTCCAATTCATCAGACAAGACACATAAACTTGTGATGGACAGGTTATCAGACTGGGGAACATGAGTGTAGATTACAGCTGGGCACAATGTACAACCATTGTTTGTCCAATGATACCCTTGAACTTCATCCTGAATAACGTAAGAATTGTTTTCACTAAAGTCCAGTAGAACAATAGCTGTGTCAATTTCAAGGTTGGTCTTTATTTCTTTTACAACTGATTGTGCCTTAGCATTAAATGAACGAGACAAGTTTTTTTTTTTTTTCTATTTTATCGATCAAAGTTTCTAAATGTTCATCAAATGTTGCAGTGCTTCTCAACATCTGTCCTGTCAGAAGATACCCACTAACTGTAAGAAACTTCATCTTAACGGTCAGTCTTCAAATTTCTCAAGTAGAATTCTTTTTCATTTTTCACTTGGACACTGATAACAGTGTTGTAGCATGTGATCTGTTATATTTTGAACAGACTAAATATGTAATTAGGTCCTGGTAGGTCTCTTCTGTATGACAGGCATAAAGCAGAGGATTTACATTTTGATGGATTGTGCAAACACATACATGGGGGAATTCAATTGGCCACGTTACTGTTAAAAGTAACGCGGCCTGCGCATTATTACCCTTATTACGGTAATAGTGCCCGTAATTCTAATGCTGGCTTTTTGCTCCCTGAGCTGTGAGCAAAAAGCCAGGTTAATATTACCATAATAACGGTAATATATTTAGCGTGGCAGACCCTGCCAACAAGCACCATTTTGGATACAGAATTTCGAGAAGCCTATTTTAATGCTAGGCTATTTTAATTTGAATGCAACATAATTAATTTAAATTAGAACGTAACAACCATTTTTGCATATTTACATTTTTTTTTTCACCTGTCTCTGGAATATTCATCATTTTGGAAAGGTTTTCTAAAACGTCTCATGGTTTTGTTTTGTGTGTTTTTTTTTTTTTGTTTTTTTTCCTTGTCTCCAGTAAAGCAGACATTCCCTTTTCATTAAGGAGCACTCTTGCTTGACAGACTGCATACTCGCTAACATATATTTCCATAACTTTTTTTTTTTTTACTCCATGAAGTAGGAGCTAGAGTCAAAAACTTGTATGTATTCTCTTCATGTCATCAGTGTCATAAGTTTTTAGGTTTAATTTTACAAGTTTATCCATATCGCTTGCTTTTTGTTGCAAATGTTTTGGCAGTCCTTCTCGAGAGAATATTCTTTGTCTATGATTCTACTAACCTTATTTCTCAGAGTGGAGCGTACAGATTTAATTTTTCTTTTAGTATATGAAGATTTGCTATGGGATTCAATTGCATGGAATTTCAAAGGTGACTCCCCTAATTCTGTCAGTATTTGCTCCAAGTTTCATCTTTTGAAATTGATGTTTCTAAATAGGACATACTCTGGTCATTGTTTAAATCCACCTCTTCAATGTCATGAGCCAGGTTTACAAATTTTGGGTGTTTCTGTACCTTTTCTTGACATGCTTCACATATTTTCTGACCAGGGATTGATTTTACAAGATCTTGGATTTTATTTCGTTTTTCAGAGAAGTCACTGTCTATAATCCTAAGTGCTTTTGTTTTATTTTTTTTCTTCATGTGAAGCTTAAATGGATCCATACAAGCTGTCTGATATATACTGTATTTCTTGCTATAATATGCTTTGTGATGCTCACCAACATTTAATAACATAGAATGTGTTGCACCACTGCAGGACAAAAGGTCATTTTCTGGAACACTTAATGTTTTGGATTAAACCCAGTTTGACCACTTTTGTGTAGCTGGTGTTCTGGCACTCCATTTCAGTTTCTTTTCCGACACTACAGTTTTTCAACAGGCTGTTTTAGTTTCGGACGTTTTTGGAAAACACAGAAATTTCTTTTACAACAGTAGAATAAAACACAAAATAATTCTAGTGTAACGGTATCTTCTACAGAACACTTTCACTCTAAAACAGATAGCAGCAGATGAACCTGTTAAGGCAGGTTGGAGCATGATTCAACTTGCACTGAGTGAAATCACCTTTTGAGAATGCCGACAGCTACTATTGTTTCAGAAATTACAGATTGTGATTGGCAAAGGATACAAATTTCAAAGTGATATGTGGATTAGGCGCTGAGATGTGAATTGTTTTTTGAGACATGGCACACTAAAAATGGAGAATCAGGAGTGGCATTTCTGAGCAATTTTACATAACTGTGACCCCCTATATTTGAAACTGAGGCCTAGAGAAGATACATTTTACATGGGTTAGTAGATGTATGGTAGTATTGTGTACTAAGTTTCATAAAAATCTGAGTTGGTGGTTGTCATCGCCTGGGTCAACTAACATGGATTGACCCTGGGTGCAGTGTAATACTTTGCAATAATATTGAAAAATGTTGGAGGTTATTGCGCTCATACCTCCTAATACTGGTGGTCAGTGGTCTCACACACACTACTAACTAATGCTCATGTACTGTCTGTTCTAATAGGAGAAATTGGCTTATTCCATTATAATAATTTGACTATTTGTCTCCAAGCACTGGGTGGCAAAAAAAACCAGCGGGGTGGAGAGACACTTACCATGAAACCTTGAGAAATAAAGCTGCACAAAGTGGGCTCCAGGGAGGGGTTGCGCTAATTGGCTGTAGGTGGTGAAGCAGCTTTACGAGATGTTATAAAAAGTAACCCTTACATATGCACTGTCTTCCCTGGTGTTGAGCTTCCAAAATAGTAGAGACACTGGACATGGTAACATGTTTAGGGTATGTTTTCTGATCTTGTGTAATGGCTAACATGAAGGCATTTATTTGTCAGACCTACAACAGAAGCGATAGCTGTACCAGATCTGTATTGGTGCTTCTATGTTAGTTTATCAGTTATTTTTTTTGGTGCTTTTCCCCAGATTGAGAACCTGTTGGGATGATTTGAGAAAAACACATCGAAATAGGGAACGTTTGGAAATCTGATTGAACTGCAAAGAAAATGGATCAAAACAGTTTGCCGCCTTTCCAGGGGCTGGCATCACCCCAAGTGAGTAAATTATCACTTTTCTTTGAACAATTGAGAGGTAATGCTTTCCTGAAAGTATAGCACTTGTGTTAATTGTGGATCTAATTAAGGATGTAAAGCCGATGGCCAGGTAAGAATTTGGGGCCTCACTTAGAGTAAAACAAGAAGCAAAATGTTGCAGCGCTTTCACTAAATTCCCTTGCAGTGCTTTTACAGCTCTCAACGATGATAGGAATTGAAGTATGGAGTACAAAGCATGTCTGTTAAAGGTGCTTTAAAATTAAACACATTGGGTATTTTGTTTTTCCTTTTTGTATTTTTTTTAATGGGACAGTTTAGATATGTATGATCTAGAACTTTACCTATATTCTCTGTATTTTACTGCTTGCAGAGCTCACTATTCAGTAGTGTGCCGTTCTTTGTCTCATAATCTCTTTTCTTCCAACTCCCTCTTGTAAATCTTATATGGGTGTGTTCCTAGTGGCATTGTGATCATTGCCAACACCCAAAGGGTCCAAAAATGGTACAAGGAAAAGGTGGTAGATGCCACTCCCTAAGTTTGCTGATAGCCTGCATAGAAGGATAGAACGGAACAATGTCTACCATTTGCATTCCCAGGTTCTTTCAGTTAAGGAAATACTTTTTTAGAGTGCCTTAAATTGCCCAGAATGCTCATATTAGACATAATTGTAAGATGTATTTTACTACAGGTTACATGTAAATATAGGGTGTTTTTGTCTTCCTTTTGCCTGCTTTGCTGCCACACCCCCAGTAATGGCAGTCATAATTTGCCACTAGAATATGCCTACAAAAGCTGTTATATTGTGAAAGGATTATCGCACATACGTAAAACACATGGTAGAAGTTTGCGAGAGAGCTATTTTGGTCCCATAATCTGCTTGTTTGCAGAGTTTAGGTTAGTTAGTTTAGAGTTTGTAACAACACCTTTCGAGTAAAAATGGTGCATATAGGTGGAAAATGTAAATTTGTAAGTGCAAAAGAAAAAAACTACCTCCTTTTTTAAATGTGAAAATTACCAGAGTTGTGTAAAAATATTTTACCAAAAAATAACATCTTTGCTTTAAAGTTAAATCTGTGCAGCTATTTATGGTATCATACCTCCCAGTGTCCCGATTTCAGTGGACCGTCCCGCCCGACTTACAATTTGTCCCACTATCGGAGCGCCACGCACTGTTTCCATAGCAGCCAGTTTCCCTGGTGGTCTAGCAGGACAGGACGTCTGTCCAAAAATCAATACTGTACAAGCGCGAACTGCGCAAACAGGAAGTTCCTGGGTGGTAATTGGGCTTGATGGTGGGGGGGACGGACGACGACAACTTGGGGGTCATGTCTTATTTGTTCCTCTTTTGGAACTACAAATGTTGGGATGTATGTGGTATTCATTTACAATCAGTGCTTTCATAAACTGTTTGTACACATACTTTATGTAACCTGGAGAGGCACCATTTAAGTGGAAAGTCTCTAGCATCTAATAAATGATATAAATTAGTTTGTTAATGTCACATTTACTGATGTAAAAAATGTATAAAAACACTTATTATATTCATGTGACTTTGCAATAAACACTCAAATATCGCACTACCTGTGTGCTAACGTAATGTGTTGCACGCCTAATGGTAAAATCTTTTTAAAAAAAAATAAATAAAAAAAATAATTAAAATCCATTTCTGTTGAGTAGAGAAGGTGCTGCCCATTAGGAAGCGTCATATTTGTTACAAAGTAATCTGCAACAGGTTATGAAATGTGCCGTAGGATGCTGTATTACCATGTCAACAAACTTGGTTGGAATCTAAATTTGTAGCAAATAGTTATGCCATATGTAACTAGAAGTCATTGAAATTGGGACCTTTTGAATGACAAGCAATATTGTAATGGTTTAAGTTCCAAGAAGAGGCATCCAACTGCTCCCAGTGGCTGCAAAGGAGCAACAATTGCTCTGGGCAAATGGAGGATGGCAGCAGGTAAGTGATACCCCTTCCCAGTTCACTGTGTGGGGGAGGAAGGTAAAAGACAGTGAGCCCTCTGGTTGTCTTTCCTAATAGAGGCAGCCATGCACTGGATTGGTGGAGGGGGCTATCCTGCAAAAGGGCAGCCTGAAAGAAAATCTGCTTTGTTTTTTGTTTTTTTTTTATTAAACCCCCCCCCCCCCCCAACCGCATTTTTTTTCAGTTTTTCAATTGCTGTAATTCATTACAGGGGATTCCTCAGGTTTTTGGGTCCATATCAAAGTTTCTCTGATGGAATTGAGGAAACAAGAAATCCCATCACAACAGCTACAGTGCTGGAGGTCCAGACATCCTATAAGACAGTGTCCTCACAGGAAAGGTGTATAAAAATCCATTTGTTAACATCCTCTATAATGAACTGCACACTCTGCATCAGTAAGGAAGGTGCTTTGGTGGTGGTTTCCTCCTCCATAGGAGATTTCCTATGGTGAGATGGCATATGTGAGATCTCCAGTTGGAATTTAAAAGATGGCATCACAGAAAGACTTCTCTAAATCATTCCATTACCATGTCAGGACACCAGACAGTATCTCAGGAGGTGGCTAAAGACAGTGTCCCTTTTGGAGTCTGAGTCCAATTCTTGGAACAGATACCAGTACCACAGCCTGGGAAGCTCTGCTTCAGGGACTAGTCAATTGGTCAAGAAAATTCTTAAAAAATGTAAAAATATTCAAGAAAAATCCTACTCTCGTATCGATCTGTTTCTGAGCTGAGCACAAATGTTTCAGCACATTACTTTGGCGAACATCATACCAAATACGTGGTCTGACCACTCCATCCTATCGCTGATGATCAACCTCCTTCAAAACCCTCGGGGACGGACCTCGTGGAAACTGAATGAGACGGTCCTTAAACTACCCCAGTTCAAGGAGAACGTTTCGTCATCATACAGTACTTCACGTTAAATTCTGATTTGGAGGTCCATATGCCCACAACTTGGGAGGCCCATAAGGCAGTTATATGGGGGGGAGATTATTCAGTTTGCTTCCAGGCGGAAAAAAGAACGCTCTCTGACACTCCATAAATTGTCTGACCAACTCGGAGATCTCGAAACTCTACACTAGCAGACTCATTGCCACACACTATTCCAAAGTATACAAATAATCAGGGGAGAGATCCAAACGATACAATGGGAGCGAACTGACCGCCAACTTAGATGGTTAAAGCAGACATTTTATTAACCGGGAGACAAGGCGGACAGAATACTGGCCAACAGGCTTAAGGCAAAACGCACCTTGCAGGCCATTCCCTCAATTAGGGATAAAAAAGGAGCCTTGTCTTTTTACCCAAGAGTTATCAACAACACATTCCGATCCTATTACGAGGCAATTGTACAACCTCCACCCTGCACATTCTACTCCGGACCCAGATGATGGACACCTATCTGGATAAATGCTCCATACCCACGCTTTCCCAACCATAGATAACCGCCCTCAACTGTGAAATCACGGAAGAGGAAGTAACATTGGCCCTCATATCCCAGAAGAGCTCTAAGGCCCCAGGCACTGTTGGATTTATGATGTCCTATTAGAAGATCTTTTCCAAAGAACTAATGCCCCAACTAACTTCGATGTATAACCACCTAATGCAGGGAGGGACATTCCATAACGAAACCACACGTTCTACTATAGTTGTAATTCCAAAACCAAACAAGGACCTGACGCGTTGCACCAATTATCACCCAATGTCACTTCTCAATGCGGATATAAAACTATTTGCCATGGTATTAGCTACTTGTCTAAACTGCCACCTAACATTTTTCCTGACCAGGTAGGCTTTGTTCCCACCAGACTAGCCCTGGAGAACACAAGTAGAACTATAGCCATTATCGCACACGCCAATAAAAATAAAGTTTCCTCGTTCATCCTAGCTCTAGACGCAGAGAAGGCCTTTGTCCTTCATGGTCCTTTATGTTCCACACACTTAGGCTCCTTGGAAGCAAAAGTCTCTTTCTCACCGCTATTCAAGTCCTCTATCATCTCCCCTCTTCATCTGTACATACCAATAGGTTACTGTCTTCCGCCTTCCCCTTAAGAAATGGTACAAGACAGGGATACCCTCTATCGCCTCTAATCTACGCCCTTTGTATAGAACCCCTAGCAGCTGCAATTCACCAGAATCCAGATATTCTGGGGATTCAAATAGGACCTTGCCATTTTAAACTGTCCTTATTTTCAGATGATGTCTTAATGCTCTCCAACCCCATAATCTCACTTCCCTACTTGCTTAAGGAGCTAGCGGAATATGGCTATCTCAAATTATAAAATCAATAGCTCTACATCTGAGGCCCTTGCCCTCCAGGGATCGGATGTAATAAACCTCTATGCTCAAGATTAAATTCTCATTTCAATGGCGCCCCAAATCTCTACGTTACCTAGGGATACTTATTACCACACACTTTTCTAAACTAACTATATCCCACTTTTAGGCACAATCAAAAGGGACTTAATCAAATGGAATCCCCTATACATCTTGTGGTTTGGTAGAATAAATGTGATAACAATGAATGTCCTCCCCCCAAAGTTTTATACCTTCGGCGCTCCTGCTTAGCCAAACCGCCTGTATCTGGGGGGTATGGGCTACCGATTTTTGAACATTACTATCAGGCAGTCAACCTCGGTCGCATTATCTCCTGCCATACAACCCCAGGAAAAAAAAGAAAAAGATGGGTAGACTTAGAGAATGCACTAACACCTGACCACATTCTACAATACCTTCCTTGGCTCCCACGTACCCAGAGACCAGCCTCGGTATACTCTTGCCCCACTATACAATTCATGCTAAACATATGGGACAAACTTATCAGGAAGAAGACTGACATCGCTACATTCCCTTCACCTCTTACTCCACTTTGGCACCATCCGGCATTCCCTTCAGGGAATTCAATCTCGTATATCACACCCTGGCAGAAAGCAGGTATAACCCAATTCCAACACATCTCAGTGGAATATGTTCAACGCACATTTTCAGATCTTGTTAAAAGAGCGGGCCTCCAGTCTTCCTTGCATTTCTCCTACATTCAAATTAGAGGGTTTATCCAGGCCCAATGCAAATCCTCCAAATTGTGGAAACCTACCTCCTTCGAGAAATTTTGCATGCACCGAGTGGTTTCCCAGGATTGGTGTCCCTCATACCATGATATCTTATCACCGACCACTGAGACTTTGGAACCGTTTTGAGACAACATGGGAGTGTGACACTGAGGACTTTGGACAAGGAGGCTTGGTCTAAGCTGAGCCTCAGGATATCTAAGATATCAGTCAATACCTCAATCGGGGAAAACGCATTCAAAGTTTACACACGTTGGTATCTGGTTCCCACATGATTACACAGACTTTATCCGGACATGTCTGATCTCTGCTGGAGGGGGAGTGGGGACCTTTTACCATATTTGGTGGCAATGCCCTCGCATCTCAAATTTGTGGCGACAGGTGATGGTGCTGCTTACTCAGATCTTGGACAGTGACATAATCCTCGAACCCCCCCCCCGGTCATGCTGCTTTGCTCTCTGGTGAAAACCATTGATAAACAGGGACAAACTTGTACAACACGTCTGTGTAGCTACCTGCTTACAAATTGCTGCAGATTGGAAATCCTCATCCCCTCCATGTCTCCAGTCGGTGATCTCTCGGGTGTGGTATATAGTGTTGATGGAGTACATCGCAAGCCTTTTTAAAGGATAAGGTTTTAAACTTTCATAAGACCTTGGATTCATGTTACACATTTTATCACACTCAATTACCTGGTACTAGTTGAGCCACTCCCTCACTTCTAGAAATTTAAGTATTTTTCTCTTTTTTTTTTTCTTCTTTCTCCCCAAATATTGTCTTTTACCCCCTGGGGCGGTAGTGGTGCAGATCACCCAGTCCTAGATGGACATATATCTGGTCTTACCTTCACACCCCCTTTCCCTTCCCTGGTCCCTTTCCCTTTCCTACATTTTTTTTCAGAAAAATACAACATTTGTACTCTTCCCAGTTGGATTTCAGGATTAGATTGAGATCCAGGCATTACCTGTCAGAACAGGTTTACTATATTTCACTATTGCAATAAGTTATTTTGGAAAATGCTCCCTACTCTACGAATATATTTAGTAGCACTTGTATAAACTCTATTTCCTAGCTATATAAATTTATATGCAATTAATGTAATTTTTATTTATAAGTCCAACATCTAATGCCAATTGTTTTTCACTTTATGTTCCTGTTGTCGAAAATAGATTTAGAAAAAAAAAAAGAGAGAAAATTCTTCACACAAATGTCTAGAAATAAGAGCAGTATCTTCCTCTAGGAGGGTAGTATCTGACTGAGCAGCGGTAGCCCTTAGAAATTGTCAGGGAGGTTCCTTAAGTCAGGCCTGTATGGTGGTGGTAGCAAAGATTTTGTCCTGGGCAAAGAGGTAACTCAGTGCTGCGTGTAGCAGCGAAACTGAGTGTGTTGGGCAGATTGCCTCAGCAGAAAAGATACACCCAGTATAGTGGTCCCTGAAAGTGTTTCAGCTATTGACAGGAAGGTTTGGCCTTCCTCAAGTGGAAATGATGGCTGCAAAAAGAAATGCTAATTTTTCTAGGTTTCTTACTCTCTCCATGGATCCAGAATCTTGAGGGAATAGATGCTCTGAAGGTTCCATTGATATTTTATGAGGTTTGTCTTCTCTGTTTGCACTTGCACGCATACTATGGTATGGAAACTGAAATGAAGCTTTTCAGGAGAAATGGAGTATCAGTACAGGTAATCAGTTTCTTGGCTTCAAAGATTTTGATTGTGATTCTTTCAAGCAGTGAAGTGTTGGTCCCTCCACCAGACCCTTTGTGGTCGCATGGGATCTTAATTTGGAGCTAAATGCACTGATGTCTGAACACTAAGCCTCTGCAAGCAGTTTGATGCTGAAGGTTTCTGATGGCAATTCCATCTGCCCGCAGAGTTGGGGAACTGCAGGCACTGTGGTACATGGAGCCTTTTCTTAATGTCTATAGCAGGGATCAGCAACCTTTTTCTATCCATGCGCCAGCAAAAAAAATCTTCTGAAGCCCAGGTGTGTGTGTATATTTTCGAAGAGTACTGTTACAGTGTTTATGCCATACACCACTTCATTTACTGTTTTGATGGACTATCAAATTCCATTCACTTACATTATCCACACTGCCACTTATAAATTTTAACTTCGACCACTGTGTACATGTATTCATGTAACATTTAGTTATTTCTTATTTTATAAAGCTAATATAATAATGGGACCAACAAATAAACGTTCATGTTATGTCAAACAATAGTGCCCCCAGTTCATATTCTGCCACACAGTTCTGCCTCATACTTACCTTAGATGCCGGTCTTCCGTTCCACAGGAGCTGCTTCACTCAGCTGCTGTCAAACTTCTGTGCCACGCTGAGCTCTGCTGCTGTCAAACTAAAACATCCAAAGATGGCTGCAGAGCTATGAGCGCCAGACAGAAGTGGTCCACGTGCCGGGGGTTGCCGACCCCTGTTCTATAGGGATAAGGTCATTCTTGAAGCCAAGCCATAACTTCTACTCAAGGTAGTCTGTTTCTTATTGATCAGGAAGTTCTACTACCCTCTTTCTGTCCTTATCCAAAAGACAAGAATGAAAGAGAGCTGCATTCACTGGAGTATTAATTCCCATGACTAAGCCATCATAGGCGAAACGTACATCTGGCCAGAGTCACGTCGCGTGATGTGACGTCAGACCCATAAGTGATAGGGACTGTTTGCGGCATTTAGCCGCTAGTGTTTTGCTATCTACCCCTATTAGATTTTTAATACAGCTATGTCTGATTACTACCTCATGATGAGTGAAAGTAGGAGTCTATTTTAGTGTGCTTGTTTGACTGCAATTTGGCAGAAAATCTATAAGATGCTGTTCCTCCAATGTCTAGAGGGCGATTAGTAATGGCACACTGCTAATATAGTTGTTTACCCCAAATCGCTACTAAACTACATAGCTAATTAACACACAGTATTTAGATCTGAGTAACTGAGTGGAGAGTCAAAGAGGTTAATGGGGAATAATAAGTAATGATTGACCCTTCTCTATACCAACTCGTGAATATAATAATCTGTGAAATTAAATAGTGAAAGAACATTGTTGCAAACAAACTGCAATGTAACATACATAACTGTGGACCTGGATATAAATATCAATACTAGGCATATACCTAACATATAGCGTTGCTTATGACCAATATATGAAAATGTTGTTTATATAGGACCACAGAGAGACATATAAGGAATTGGGTATGTCCATATGGCTTACTTAAAAGGACTACAGACAGACAAATAACGAGCAACAAACAGGCAATATAATTATATAATTAGAAGTGTTGTACACTGTGTTGCCATTTTATGGAAAGATACTTAGCCCCCAATATAAATAAGCAACCTTGGCCATATTGATAAGATGATATATTTTCATGTAGCAACTTTGCTATGAAAACATTCTCATTGGTCTAAGCTATGTGAGCCCCGATATTTGTGTCGTACCACAGGGTCTATTTTTGTATTTTAATCCTTTTTTTTTTTTTTTTTTTTTCTCCCCTTCTCAGTTTGATTTTTATATAATTGGCCTATCCTTTTCTGGTTAAATGATATTTTAACAGTATCTAATAAAATTTTGTTTTAATTATTTATGGCAACCCATCGAGACTGGAGTGCTTCAAGATTCGACTCTTGTCTGTCTTTTCTCTCTGCCTTCACTGGAGTAAAGACAGCTCTAAATAAGCTGTGGCTTAGTTATGGCTGTAATGGAGTTGCTTGTAGAAAATTAATGATCGATAAGCATAATTCTTATAAAGTATCAACTCCCACACTCCTAAAACATACTCGTAGGTTAATTGGCTGCTATAAAATTGCCCTTGGTGTCTCTCGGTCTGTGTGTGTATGTTAGGGGATTTAGATTGTAAGCTCCAATGGGGCAGGGACTGATGTGAGTTCTCTGTACAGCGCTGCGGAATTAGTGGCGCTATATAAATAAATAAGATGGTGAATAAAATCCATAGTTTATGTAACCAGTCTTGCCACCTAAATCAAGCGTAAACCAACAAGGCCTTGGAACAATTGAGTAGCAGTAAATTAATCATTTCTAACTAGTAATTGAGTGTTATGAGACTGAATTGTATCGCCATTTATTAGACTTTTATCAAGTAGTCATGATTTATGAAAATATTGTTAAACTTGCGGATTGAGTATATATTACTGCTGTACTCTTTTGGCTAGTGTGTCTGTATATAAAATTTAATGTTAAATAATTATCTTGTCACTAATGTATTAACTTGAAATTGCTCATGGTTAATACATTGTTTTGATCAGATTCTCATTGCAGTATATTTGTGTGTGGTATTCTGTGTAGGTACACCCCTGGTGGTCATTCTCCACACCCCCACAGGACTAAAGGAGACTTGGGTGGAGGCACTGCTGTTTGAGAACAGTGTGTGAGAAACACACACCAGCTTAATTGTCTCATAACAACCCTTCTGAAGTGAGGAGAATTTTTTTTATTTGTAATTACTAATATGTTAGTGTGACGGGATGGGCTTTCTTCACCACCCGGGCTGTAGGGGGAAAGATTGAATATAGGGATGTTCTTGCTGCACAGTTTCCTTTTCAGTCGGTAACCGACTGTTACTGACCACTCCTGGTGTCTCCTTACCACCAGACACTCGCCGACTGCGAATGCCCACTGTGCAGCAGTTGTAGGAGCATTCGGCTGCCATCACTGGGCTCCTTTTGCGGCACCCAGAACTGCCTCTTTCTGGTATAGCTCCTGCAGTGCCTCTTTGCTGTGGGCTGACTGGTACCTCCTGACCGCTTACTATGGATCAGGACTGCTGGGTAGTGGACAGAGTGTTGACACAGTCGCTGTCTGTGCCCATTCGCTGGCTGTCCTGGTTGAACAGGATTCAACGCCGGACAGCCAGCGAATGGATTAGTGTGTAAGCTCTTATCTCTTGGTCACTGAATACAGCAGGTAATAGTCGCAGGCAGAATATTCAAGCAGCATGGTTATTGCTCAAGAGTCCTAACAAGTTTGTGATACTGGTGATCATCCAGAAGTAAAATGGAAAACAATATATTACATGGTAAGACAGAGCTCCTTTTTTATACACATGTTGTCAAGGGGTAGTTCAGCCTCCTGATCCGACCAGGCAGGGAACCGTCTGATATCGCATCAGATAATTTAACATCAGGATGTGATATTTCTCTAGACGTGGCGTTAATGCAATTTTAACAAATTTTACATCAATTTCCTAAGTGATTTGCTGGTTGCATTATTTATGTAGTTCGTCTATCTTTTATTTAACACAATTTCGCTTTCACCTCAACCTGTGACTTCCTCAGATTTGCTGTCAACATTGTTAGGAGGTATTCTGTCTCTGACAACAGCTAACGACCTCCTGCTGGGTCTTCAGGCTAAAGCAGTTTTTTGTCACTTCTTGAAATGACTTATTTAGCATTTCCTGCTTTCAGCAAAACAGACTTCCTCTAACCTGGCATAATGCATTAGAAATCAATATATTTCCTGTACCAAAATACACGCAATATAAAAAAAAAACTACATTTGCAATGATATAAATTGGCGCACTGCGCTAATAATTATTATCCTTTATTTGTTAGGCGCCACAAGGTTTCCACGGCGCCGTACACAGTACAAAACAGTCGACTATATAGGGTGAAACAGTACAAAACAATAAACAAAAATACCAATACTTCAGAAACTCCAGGCAGGCTGATGCAAGAAACGGAGCAGAAGAACAGGTAGGGAGACATGAGGGAAGAGAGCCCTGCTCAAGTGAGCTTACATCCTGAGGGAGAACAGAACAGGCACAGGGGGAGCCAGAAAGGTAAGGGGGAGAGCGAGTTGAGAGCGAGTGGCGGGGTTATGTGGATGGTTGGTATGCTTTAAGGAAGAGGTGGGTTTTCAGTGCACGTTTGAAGGAGCACAGAGTAGGAGAGAGACGGATGGAACGAGGGAGTTCATTCCAGTGAAGGGGGGCAGCGCGGGAAAAGTCTTGGATTCTGGAATGGGAAGAGGTGATAAGAGTTGAGGAGAGGCGTCAATCGTTGGCCGAGCGCAGGGAGCGGGCAGGAGTGTGAATGGAGAGGAGGCTAGAGATATAAGGGGCAGTAGAGTTGGAGAGAGCCTTGTAAATGGTGGTGAGGAGTTTGAAAAGGATTTTGTAGGGGAAGGGGAGCCAGTGTAAGGAAAGGCAGAGAGGGGAGGCCGAGGAGGAGCGGCGTGAGAGGAAGATGAGTCTCGCGGCCGCATTGAGTATAGAGCGGAGGGGGGAGAGATGGGAGTGGGGGAGGCCGGTGAGGAGGAGGTTGCAGTAATCCAGGCGGGAGATGAGTGCGTGGATGATAGTCTTAGTGGCATCCTGAGAGAGAAAGGGACTGATGCGGGCGATGTTGCGTAGTTGGAAACGACAGGCTTGGGCAAGGGCATGAATATGGGGGGCAAAAGAGAGAGAGGAGTCGAGGGTGACACCCAGGCAGCGGAGTTGGGTGACCGAGGAGATGGTGGTGTTGTTGACGACAATAGAGAGGTCGTGGTGGGATGGGAGTCTGGACGGAGGAAAGACAATGAGTTCCGTCTTGGAGATATTAATTTTGAGAAAACGCTCGGACATCCAGGAGGAGATGGCGGAGAGGCAGTCAGATATACGAGAGAGGAGGGTAGAAGAAAGATCAGGAGAAGAGGTGTAAAGTTGAATGTCGTCAGCATACAGGTGATATTGAAGACCGAAGGAGGAGATGAGAGCACCAAGGGAGGAAGTGTAGAGCGAGAAGAGAAGAGGGCCGAGGGCAGAGCCCTGCGGGACTCCTACAGGGAGAGGGCAGGCGGAGGAGGAAGAGCCGGACGTGGATACAGAGAAGGAGCGGTTAGCAAGGTATGAGGTGAACCATGCGTGGACAGATCCGGAGAGGCCGAAAGAGAGAAGGGTTTGCAGCAGGAGGGGGTGGTCCACGGTGTCAAAGGCTGCAGAGAGGTCAAGGAGGATTAGTAGGGAGAAGTGACCCTTGGATTTGGCCGATAGGAGGTCATTAGTAACCTTGGCCAGTGCAGTTTCGGTGGAGTGAAGAGGACGGTAGTCGGATTGGAGGGGGTCAAGGAGGGAAAAGACCGTGAGGTGCCTGGTTAGGCGCCTGCAGACAATCCGCTCGAGTAATTTGGAGGCAAAGGGGAGCAGTGAGGGCGATAATTGGCGAGAGAGGTGGGGTCAAGATTGGGTTTTTTGAGGATGGGAGAGTTAAGAGCGTGTTTAAATGAGCAGGGGACTACACCAGAGGAGAGTGATAAGTTGAAGAGGTGAGCAAGGTAGGAGCAGACAGTGGCAGAAAGAGAGCAAAGGAGGTGGGAGGGGATGGGATTGAGAGGACAGGTCGAGGGAGGAGAGGAAAGAATGAGGGAGCTAACTTCTTCCCCTGTTGTGGGGCAAAAGGAGCACCAGAGTTGATTGGTGAGAGGAGAGGCGATGAGGTTGGTGAGAGGAGAGGCGATGAGGTTGGTGGGAGAAGGGGAAGAGGAGATGTTCAGTCTGATTGTCACCTTTTTCTCTCCCAAAATTGAGGCCAAGTCCGAAGCGGAGAGGGACGGCGGGACGGGAGGGGGAGAGAGGAGGGAGTTGAAGGTGGCAAAGAGGCAGTGGGGTTTGGAGGTTTGAGAGGAAATGAGGGACTTGAAGAAGGATTGTTTAGCGAGAGAGAGGGCGGAGCAGAAAGAGGAGAGAATAAATTTAAAGTGAAGGAAGTCGGCCAGGGAGCGAGATTTCCTCCAGAGGCGTTCAGCAGTGCGAGAGCACTTTTGGAGGAAGCGGGTGAGTTTGGAGTGCCAGGGTTGGGGAATAAGGCGGCGTCTGCAGATAGCGGAGGCATCAAGGGCAGTGTTGAGGGAGAGGTTGTAGAGAGAGGACTCCTCGTCAGGACAGGCCAGGGAAGGAAGAGGTGATAGTAGAGTTTCAAGAGAGGAGGAGAAAGAGGAAGGGTCAATATCATCAAGGTTGCGCCTAGTGAGGGTGGTTTTAGGCGCGGCGGGAGTGGGAGGATGACAGAGTGAAGGAGAGGAGATGGTGGTCAGAGAGTGGGAAGGGAGAGTTAGAGAAGTCTGAGAGATCACAGAGATGAGAGAAGACAAGGCCGAGGGAGTGATCAAGACAGTGGGTGGGGGGAAGAGGTCCACTGAGTGAGGCCAAGAGAGGAGGAAAGGGCGAGAAGTTTGATGGTGGCGGGGTCAGAACGGTTGTCAATGGGGATGTTAAAGTCGCCAAGTATGATGGAGGGGAGGTCAGAGGCGAGGTAGTGGGGGAGCCAGGCAGCGAAGTTGTCAAGGAAGAGGGACGTGGGGCCAGGGGGACGGTAGATGACGGAGACACGGAGGTGGATAGGGGAGAAGAGACGGATAGAGTGAACTTCGAAGGAGAGGGAAGGTAAAGTAGGAATAACCCGGAAAGTACAGTTAGGGGACAGGAGGAGGCCCACTCCACCTCCTGGGCGCTCATCCGGTCTGGTGGAGTGAGTGAAGGAGAGACCCCCATAGGAGAGAGCAGCAGGAGAGGCAGTGTCAGAAGTAAGCCAGGTTTCCGTGATGGCAAGAAGATTTAGAGAGTTGGAGATGAAGAGGTCATGGACGGAGGATAGTTTGTTACGGATTGACCTCGAATTCCAGAGGGCGCATGAGAAAGGGAGGATGGGAGATGCGGATGAGATTGTCGGGGTTGGAGGAGCGAGGGGGAGGGTGAGAGGTGGGGTGGTGAGAGTTGGGCAGGAGAAGGGGGGTGGGGGAAAGGATAGGTATGGGAAATGAGCGGGGTGGCATAGTACAGAGCAAGATCAAAGGCAGTGGCGAAGACAATATGAAATGCAGTTAAATGCAATTCAGTAAAATTAATATAAAGTGCAGATGCAATGACATGAAATGAAATAAGAGAATGAAAAATGGGATGAAATGAAATAAAAGCGAATAAAAATTAGTGTGAATAAAATATTAAGATAAGATGCAAAGCAATAAGATAAACCATAAGATAAAATAGATTTATTTTATCGTATTGTAGTGTATTCCAAGTCAATAAATAAATCAAAGTAATCGGATAAAACGGGCTGCAGAAAGCCGGTACCAGGTGTGAGGCACGGGAGAGTCCAGAAACCGGAGAGTCCTGGTTGGAGAGTCCGGAGACCGGGGAAGGGGAGTGCAGGGCTAATCACCACAGGTCGTTGTAGTCGTCAGTGTAGTGTAGACCAGAGGTCAGGAACAACCAAGGCAGCGGGAGACGTGGCCAGGCTGCCCGCAGGGTGAAGACAAGGCAGCAGGAGATGTGATGGCGGCAGGTGTCCAGAGGAACTGGCCGGCAGACCAGGTGAGGGAGAGGCAGCAGGAGATAGCAATGTCCAGAGATCGGGGCCGAACACCACAGAGATCAGGAGCAGGCAGCGGGAGACCAGCAGGAGATGAGATGGCGGCAGAACAGGCGGCGGGTGTCCAAAGGAAATGGCCAGACGGGGGAGACACACGGAGAGGCAGCAGGAAGAAAGCAGTCCTGAGATCAGGGCCGATCACCACTGAGGTCAGAGAACAGGAGCAGGCAGCGGGAGACCAGCAGGGACTGGAAGACCAGGCGGCGGATGTCCAGGCAGACCAGGCGGCAGGGAGACCCAAGCGGATCGGGTCGGGAGGCGGTGGTCAGCCCGTGTTTCGGGGGTAGACGGCAGGAGACAGCAGGGGGTCCGATCAGGCGGATCCAGGCAGCGGGAGAGGCACCCTCACCGAAGAAAGCAGAGCACGGCGGGAGGCGTCGCACTGGAGGACCGGAGGTAAGAACCAGGGGGGTAGTAGGCCCAAGCCGCGGCCTGTAGTAGTGGAGGCGGCGGCGGTCAGTGGTGGGCATATGGATAGATGGGGCCGACGAGGTTAGTGGAGGGCAGCATTACCCAGTTTACCCAGTGAGGGATTCAGGACCCATGGCTATCTGAGCAGGGCTCCAGCAGGCAGCTGGAGAGCGCAACCACACGTCTGCACTCGTCGGTGTCCGGAAGTAAATGTTCTGATAATTAAAATATATTTATGCAATAAGTGATCCAGTCACAGTGGAGACATGGAAATTTAGAGGTATGCACAGTGGCAGGTAGCTTTACAGTGACCAGTAAAGTATTGCTTAGATAAAGATATGGGTAATAGCCAGAATGACAGTCGTGTTATACACAGCCTGTGCCTGACGCTTGAGAAGTTTCATGTCGCCTAGTGCGTCTGCAAAATTACTCCTACCTGTGCATCAAAAAAAAAAAAAAAAAAAAGCTGTATGCTCACTGATTACTTCCCAACCCCTAGTGCACCTTCTGGGAATGGTTTTGTGCACTGACACTGATATTACTGCTGCTAGAGTGTCTCCTGCCCAGGTTATGTCACTGGTGTTTCTGGTGCAAGTCAAGCTAAGTGCTGAAATATTTGTCTATTGGAAATGGTTACTGGCATTTAGCTCCTGCAGACCTCATACTCTAGACACACTGAAGATGTCATTGTCATTCACAGCCGTCTCCATAGCAAGTGAAGTGGAAAACACAGACTAGGGGTACTTTCTCTACTAATGAGGTCACAGCTTGCTTACCGTGGTGAACTTGCGATTGGGATTTGTCCAGCCCTTGTCAAAGTTGAATGTTTTGTTCTGATATTTACTCTTGAATAGAAACTTACAAAACAATGTGTTATCCGTGAGCATTTCAATTTTGTTTTCTTAAGGCACAACCTTATTTCTAGAATACTACATTTTATTTTTTTATTTTTCTCCATAGGGAGCAATGACTCCTGGAATCCCTATCTTCAGTCCAATGATGCCCTATGGAACTGGTTTGACGCCACAGCCTGTGCAAACCACAAACAGTTTATCAATTCTTGAAGAACAGCAGAGGCAGCAACAGCAGCAGGCGCAGCAGTCTACATCCCAGCAAGGCACTCAGGGGACAAGTCAAACCCCACAACTGTTCCACTCACAGACTCTAACCACAGCGCCTCTTCCAGGCAACACGCCATTATATCCCTCACCCATGACTCCTATGACTCCCATTACCCCAGCCACACCTGCCTCAGAAAGTTCTGGGATTGTACCTCAGTTGCAGTAAGTACAGTGTTTTGTTGAATCCAAACTCAAAATCTTTAAGGAAGGAGTTTCTCATTTTAAATATTGCTCTCCCAATGTGTAGCCTAGAGGTACCTGGACTTCCTAACATAGTGCTGTAAGTAGGCTCAGAAATCGATCTGCTCACAGAACACATACTGGGACTAACCTGTTTTTGTTTTTTTTGGGGTTTTTTTTTCCCTGCATCTTTTCTTTATTGAAATTTTAAAGGCAGTGTTGACAATTAAGTACATGAGCAGAGGTATCAAAGGCCAAACTACCAAAATGGGAACATTATAGCGAAGTAAACATTCAGAAATACAATGATATGAATAGAAGAAAGGAGAAAAAGATGAAGGGGGGAAAAAAAGGGAGGAGGGAGACAGATGGAGAAAAGGGGAGGGAGGTTGATCCTGACAAAAAAATAGGGGAGGGCGGGAGAAATCAATTAAAGTTGCTGCTAGATGGAGGGATGAGGGCATGATTGATAAGGGATGCATACTTTCCAGAATCCTGAAAAGTAAGCCATATACTCCAAATCGCATAATAATCAGTAAATGTATTGACTGATGTTAGAACGAACTTGTCCATTGCTCTATAGAATTCCAACATCTGGAACCAGTCTCTAATGGATGGGGGGATAGGTGATCTCCAGTGGGTTGGTATCACTGCTTTTGCAGCCAAAATGAGATGTTTTAGAATGGATTTTTTTTTGATTTTTTTTTTAAACAAGAAATTGGGGTATTGGTCTTGTTAAGGAGCCAAAATACTGGGTGATCGGGGGTTTCAGCCCTCAATATTTTGGCTGATAACTCTGACCTGAGTCCAAAAGGTATGGAGTACTGGGCAGCCCCACCAAATGTGTGTGTGGGTGTGCCCGGGGCTTTCTGGCATCTCCAACAAGAATCCGATTTTTTTTTTTTTTTTTTCCTCCCCCCCTCCCCCCCTGAAAACCCTCTCGCCACCATAAATTTTTGCTAGTTGAGCTGGGCACCTGTACCATCTCGAGAGGACTTTATAGTGGGTTTCTACAGCAGAGATGCTGACGGAGCATGCATGAGTTGTCAGCAATCTGAGACCAGTCTGCCTCCCGTACCCTGTCTCCAAAATTCTGTTCCCAAGCTGTAGTGAACCTTGGCAAGGAGCTAAACAGATTTTCTACTAGGTGTTCATAGATATTGTACAGTAAATGAAAAGGGCAGCTTGTAACGGAGCACATTGTTTCAAAAACAGTGAGGTCTACACAGGGGAGCCCAGATGACAAGAAGTGCTTAATTTGGAGATATCTCCAGACTTCAGAGTGTGTTTGTTCCCATTTAGTCTGAATGTCGCCAAAGGAGGACACACCCAAGGGGCTGGTCAGCTGGCCGACTCGTGTGATCTCCACCTGAGCCCATTTCTTAAATATTCTAATGTTTGTGTTTATTTGTAGTAGTACAGTGATCATTTGCATTGAATGACAAATCTTTTTTACTAAGATATAAACATACTCTAGCAAGTTATTGATATTCTTAAAATGTTGGCATGAATTTTGATTGAGAATTCATCATGGTGGAACAAATAACATGAAGCTTTAATTATAGTGACCCTAATGTGTGGAACAGTACCATGTCGGAAGTGGGCTGCCGGGGAGATGGTTTCCCCCATTGAAGCCTCTTCTTGGCAAAAACCTGCCAGAACTTTGTCTGCTGAAGTGTCTTACCCTAAATATCCCTATTGTAAGTCCCTGGACTCAGTCCATTAATCCTCCTCCATGAAGGCTGTATTGACAGCGTCTCGCAGCACATCCAGTGCGGAAGCAGGGTAGTGTGATGCAGCTATGTAAGGGTTTATACCATAAGGTGTAAGGGCTTTAATCCTAAAAAACTTGAATTTTTTATATATATTTTTGTATACAGAAGGTCAGCCAATTTTGGAGAGGTGGTGTGATTTATGTATCAAATATATCACGACAAGAGACTTGAGTGGATATATATGGTTAAAACCCTTACACCTTATGGGCTCAACCGTGACTTTGACTTGGGATCATTTCTCAAGGTCTAAATTTTATCATTTTTTATTTTTACTTCTATTTAATTTTTTTCATATTTATTTCTTCATGTTTTTTCAATAATTTTTTTTAATATTTTTTAATTTTTTTTACCAATAAGCTTGTCATTTTATATCCTCTAAAGTGTCACCACATGCGCTAAACCTATGAGGATACAGCAAGCTCTATATAAAATCGCATACACTCACTGAGGAACATCCTTGAAAAAGTCCTTTAACTGGATGAAACGCGTTGGATGAATTTTGATCTCGCACAACCACTGTAGCTGCATCACACTACACTGCTTCCGCACTGGATGTGCGGCGAGACGCTGTCAATACAGCCTTCATGGAGGAGGATTAATGGACTGAGTCCAGGGACTTACAATAGGGATATTTAGGGTAAGACACTTTTTAATCATTCTACATTTTGTTTATGCTAACCGCTTCTATCGCTATCTGTGTAATTACACAGATTAGCGCTACATCACCACAGAAGAGTTTTATAAACATTTTTTCATAACGCATTATGTTTGTTTATTTTCTGTGCGCTCTCTATTTTTTCTTGTAGGAATTGGCATGTTTGTCTTCCTCGCAACAATGGTTGGTTGTTGGAGGCTTCATCAGCCAACAAGCCTCGTATGTGTCAGGGACACACCCAGGTCCATTTACAAGGAGGTTCTGGAGGGCAGATTAAGGACTACTGGATGAATCCTCCTCCCATCCTTTAGACAGGGTTGAGTAACTCATTTAGTGGTCAGAAAAACCCTCAACCTCTTAGGATGCACATCAACTGGATGTTCCTTTTTCCTTATTTAAAAGGAAAAAGAAGCAGATTGTTTATTTTCCATTCATCTCTGCAGTTGACTGAACTTTTTGTGAGACTTTGCAGAGAATAGATAGATTTCAGTTTCTGCAGAGGTTCTGGTTCAACTATGTAAAACCTATATTGTTGGCTCTTTGGGCAGAGGCCCTCTTTTATTTCATGTCATTGTATGTCATCATTCTGTGTGCAGCGCCATGTAGTATGTCGGCACCTTCTAAATAAAAATTAACATAGTAACGACCCCTTCTTGGATGCAGCTATGGAAAAATTGGAGATCCCACAGGAATCGTGCAGGCCACAGGAAGAATGCTATTTTCTCCCAGTTAATGTTCCAAAGCTAAAAGAACAGATTCTGGTACTTGTTTCTCAGGGGGGAAAAAAAGAAGTTCTGCAAGGGGGCAATTATTGGCCCCATGAGGGGGGTCACCAAAGGGAAAGTAGGCATTCTGGTTCCAAGCAGACAAAAACAGTCCATATGATGGGTTTCCTCCCCTCCTATAGAGATCTGTGGTGGGGGCATGTCTTGTTCTTTTGGGACAAGTGGATCAGGTCCTTTTCGGGCTCTAAGTCGAAAGCTTTTAAAAGTGAGGCAATGTCACGCAAAAGGTTTTTCTTCACACAGTAGAGCAGAGAGACAGCCCCTGTTGTCGGGAGGGTTTGGGTTATTACGCAAACCTATTCCTGAAACTGAAGCTCGTTTGTTCGGTCATCTGTGTCATGGAGCAACACTAATTTCTCGGCATCATGGACCTAAAATATGCCAGTTTTCATGCCCAATCTGGGAGAGACATCAGCCTTCTCTGGTTTGAGGTGGAGAGATCCCATTACCAGTTCACAGTGCTACCCTTTAGTCTGGCCATAGCACCAAGTGTGTTAACAAAAGGTCAACAGGCGTGACTGTCCTTCTTTAACTGGATGACCTTTTCAAAAAGGAGAGCTTTGGCCCTCATCTCCTGACCCATTTGAGCTTGACACAAGAATAGCTGTAATTGCACTGCTGGGTGATGAACTATCAATAGTCCAGTCTTAACCCAACACATTATTTTTCTGTGTCTCCTATTCGAAACCATTTGTCAGTTTTAATAGTTTAAGATTTTGGCCATTCAGAAACTGGTGAAAGCACTGTTCTCTCAGATTTTCTATGCTCCATTGCATGAAACTAATAGGAGCATTGAAAGTGGACTTGAGCAAACTGCAGTGCTTCGTAGAAAGATAGACTTCTAGAACTAGATTCTAGCTAGGTGGTCAAGGTCAGACCCTCATTTTTGGCAACAGTTTTTCAGACTTTCGCCATGGACTCCTTTCTCTTCTGTGCTGGTTGTCCTTTCATCTGGCACTGGGCCATTGTGACTACAGATGCCAGCCTGCAGTGCTGGGGAGCAGTGATTCTGAACCTCTGACTGTATAGTCTTTGGTCCCCAGAGGAGGCAAAGCTATTTATAAACATTTGCAAGGTCAGAACAATGCTAAATGCTCTGTGGCAGGCTCAGTTCCTTCTGAGGTGCAGATGCTTTCAAATCCCATCCAACAGAGTTATGGCTGTTGCATATATAAGCCACCCAAGGGGTACAAAGAGCCCTTTGTCAATGAAGTAGACAGGTAAGATAATGCGCTGGGGGGAACCTTATGTCCCAGTGATCTCTGTGGAATTTATTCCAGGGTAGATCGGATGGGAATGCCAGCTCAAAAAGTCTGCCTCCACCTGAGGTTTTCAAGTGGTGGCAATACGATCTCTCGGCTAAACCACAAAGTACCTTGGTATTGTGTAAGAACAAGGGATCCAAAAGCATACCTAGTGGACGCCATGACCGTCCCTTGGAAGTAGATAATATATCTAATGTATCTCTTCCTTGAATGCTAAAGGAAGCCAAGAGAGGCTATCCCAGTAACTCTGGTAGCACCAGACCAACTGAGGAGATGATGGTACGCCAACATTCTAGGTATGGTGACAGAACCACCATGCAGGCTGCCTCTAATAGAAGATATTCTATGTCGGGGCTGAAACTTCGCTTGGTTTGCTTTAATGGCATGGCTGTTGGAGCCATGAACCTACAAGTTAAGGGGCTATTTGAGAAGGTCATTTTAGACCATGATCAAGGCCAGGGAACCTCAGCGACTCAAATAAATTGGCAATGATTGTGTAACACCTACACAAGCAGGTGTGAAATAAAAAAAGCAGTTCACACCTTTAACTTGACATGCCTCTTGTCCTTCTTGAAAGATGGCCTAGACAGTGGGTTGCATGTAGCCTCTTAAAACCTAAGTGTCTGCTTAATCTTACAGAGAAACTAGCCACTATTCTTTAGAGAGTTCTTCACATCCAACTGTCTTGTGTTACACCAATAGTTCTGTAGAATCTAAACTCTGGCCTTCTGCCATTCGAGCCTCTTGAATCTGTAATCTTACATTCGTAACTTGGAAGATGGGCTTTTTTTTGTTTAGTCTTGTTCTTTGTTTTTTTTTTGGGGGTTTTTTTCCCCCGGCTTCTTTCTGGCTGCTCTGTCTTGGTAGACACACATGTTTTTCACAATGACAGAGCTGTACAGTAGTGTCTAAATTTAATTGAGGCAAAGATCTGTTGGTTATGGATAGAAGTTTGAGGATTTATGTGGGTGGGTTGTCATTGTGTTTAACAGCCTGCTTGTTCTGTTTTATTGGCCTTTCTCATTATCAGCTATTTATATAGTGCCACTAATTCTGCAGTGCTGTACAGAGAACTCATCTGTCCCTGCCCCTTTGGAGCTTAGTCTAAATGTCCTAACATATACAGATGCAGACCAAGAGAGACTTTTTTTAATTTAGGTCAATTTTAATAGCAGCCAATTGACCTACTAGTATGCTTTCACTTGTGCACATCAGACTGTTGCAAGATGATTAAAGGTACGATCAATTTAGGCTTCTATCTCGACTCCAGTTCTGAATATTACAGACCACAAGTAACATGGTCCCGCAGTTGAACAGTTGTCAGTCAGCAACCTGGTCCTCATTCTTTCCTTTAACAAATTTTACAGGTTCAGTACCTCTGCTTTCAAATATGCCAGCTGTGGACAGTTTTGCACACAACTGAGCATACCCTCCCAGGGGCATTTTTGGAACATCCCTATGTTGAAGCAGTGGGCCTTCCCCCCTCCCTCCCACAATAGTTTGAAAGAGGATTTTTGTACTCGCCGTAAAATACATTTCCCTTCATTTTTGGGGGACACTGCCTTCCTGCCCCTTTGTATTCTGCTTTGTTTTGTGGTTGTGTTCTTGCTTGCCTAGTGCAGTCCTGTCCTAATGGGCTTTGAGTTTTTTGTTTTTTTTCAAAAAAATTAAACAAACGCCTGTTGGCACAAAATTTGGTAATTGCTTGACTTGCTATATAGAAAAATCTGGTCTAGAAATGAGGAGAAAGAGGGTTGTACACTCTAATTTAAGATGGAGAGGAACTTGTAATTTTAAATCGGGTATAGCAAATCTTAACCACTCTTATTGGTTGTGTTACATAATTTTGGTAATGCGTTGAAAACTATTAAACTATGGGCCCCAGTGAGGAGAACTTAAAATTTGGTAATTTGGAAGCCAATACTTTCAGTTGCATGTAATATAATTCACACTGGATGTGGTTTCACCTTGTTGCTTGGTCAAACGTAAAATATTGGCACCCTAAAAATATATTTGAGTGTGCTTTTTGGTTTTTCTTTAATTATATACAATATTTACTTGCTGTATTTCTTATGTCTTGGTAATTTTGTCTCTAGAAATATAGTTTCTACAGTGAATCTTGGCTGCAAACTGGACCTAAAAACAATTGCACTTAGAGCTCGAAATGCTGAATACAATCCAAAGGTAAGTACTCTGAATAAATTCTCAGTAGGAAGCAGTTTTGTTTTTTGTTTTTTTTGTTTTGCATTTATTCTTTCTTTTATAAAATAGTATTCCAAAATACTTCTTGCCATAAAGACAAGCTTAACAATTGAGTTAGTTACATAGCTACAAATAATAATTATTTCTCAAACAATTAGGTTTCATGAACACAGTAGGGAAACTGTCTCCAAATTTACTTAACTAATGTTAAATCAAATTACATTTATACAATTTCTTACAATGTATTTTCAAGGAAACTTTTAGATCTCCATATCCATTTGATAAAAACCTATAGATTAGAATTTGCCTCTGCGTATTACCCCAACTAAAAATGATACATCTGTAAATGGCGTATAGAATAATAGCATTAGTGGCACTATATAAATAGCTGATGTAGTGTTAAGTAACAAATATTACATTTATTGAAGTCTAATGATAACACTTAAGTGTAATCAAAGAATAAAATATAATGTCAAAAGGTAATATGAAGTAAGAATAATTACAACGGGTATAGTTTAGAGGGAGTGAAAGTGAATAAAGACTATTCCCATGGGTGACTTAAGTGTGGTGTCAAAATAAGTGTAAAGGGAATTGCTGTGGGAGAGATACCATCAAGAAAATTACAAAGGAGAAATTGTATATGGTCATAAAATATTAAAAAATTTTCAGTGAAGAAAATAAGTTAAGTGACAAACGTTTTAAATGTCAACGCATGTTAAGTGAGGGGTAGAAATAAAAATGAATGACTGAAATTTTCAGTAAGTATTGTATAGTGTTAAAATTGAGTGATTAACTAGGGATAATAATAAGAATTACTGTGGGCATTTCATGAGAATATTCTAGACTTGCATTTCAAGAAGTCCCTTATATCAACTAAACCAAAGGAGATTTTACTTTTATAAAGAAACCTTTTCAAAAGCAGCAATATCATTAACACTTACAGTCCAGCCATGATTCTTAGAACACCTTGTGAATATAATTGTCTAAGCTTTTTACTTGTGGAGTTACCTGACCCAAATCCAGTCCGGTATTGTTGGACTATTTCCCTTATAACAATACTAAGTCGTAGAGCCAAAGCCTTAGCCAATATTTTGAGATCTTAGGATAAGGGGGTTTCGGTTTTTATCAGGCTTGGGTATCGCACCTATCTGAACCTAAGACATAGATGGGGAGTGTTTCCGTCTGATATGTTTTATGAAGTGTTTCAGGATAATTAAACACCCAGGTACTTCAGTTTGACTGGAAATCAATCTACACCTCATGCCTTCCCGTTAGGGAAGGGAACAATCGTCATTTCCATCTCCCTATGAATAGGCGTATCCAAAAAATCTATTATCAGCAGGCAACTTGGCAAAATCTATTCCATCTAAAGTCTAAAAATAGATCTTCCAGTCTCTACTGGACTTGTGAGGTTTTTCTTACCCTTGTTGCCTAAAACCTCCAAAATGGATACATTTGTATTCTCAGCACTTGCCAAATAAGCTGCTCCCGTATGGGCATATATTACATGTCTAGCAATAAGTGTTCAAGAAAGAGAGAGAAAAGATATGTCTACATATTATTATATTATATATAATCATTCAATAAAGTTATACATTTTTAAAGGCTTTTGGCCATTGAGTGCCTCTACTCCTATATACACTCTTTTCTCTCTTTCTTGAACCCTACATTGACCTTTTAGAGTGTGTGAGTGCACCCTCCACTGAAAACTGAGAGAAAAATTATTCCCTCATTAAAAAAATTCAAAAACAGTAAAGGCACTCTACACTAATAGCCAGCTTGGTGCGGTGCAACTTGATTATTTAGATGTCTAGCAATAAGTAACCTACGTCTTTGTTTATCTAGTGAAAAATCAGTCTGTGCTTTTTGCCTTTTTGAATAATCCACTGTATTTACACAAACTGAGTGTAAAGTATGTGTCTGTGTACATATGCATACACACACACACACACACACACACACACACACACACACACACACACACACACACACACGTGTGTGTATAGATATATCTATCTCTATTTATCTGGCACTTCCACTCCTGATGTGGCCCCTTTATTACCTGCACATTGTGTGATTTATAGCAGCTCTAAATGAGTTGCCAATGGATCGACAAGGTGAGTAACTCCAATCCTCCCAGTGAAAGGGAATGGGGAGTTAAGTTGCGTCAGCCTCCTAGGATCAGGGTGCAGTCTGTTGTTCAGTTAGGAGGGGGAATCAGGTGGTGGTAGCCCACACTATGCATAAACCAGCTAGAAAAAGGTGATGGGTCCTGGGGTGAGGTGCTGCCCTGAGCCAGCCTACTGCCTCCTCCTTGGCAAGCTTTAGCTCACCGACTGAAGTGTTCCACAACAGATACCCAGTCAACTGCTCCTTCTCCTTTTGAATCCCCAGGTGTATGGGAGCTGTTAGATATACAGCAGCTCAACCAGCAAAGGATCACACTAACCTCTTCTGCGTTAGTGATCACTTTTCCAGATTGTGTGCCCTGTGCCAGTAATCGTCACATTGAGGCTTCTCATCAGTAACATCTCTCTCCCCTCCCTTTGTGTTATGTAGTAACACCATAAGACAAGCCAGTTTGGTAGAATTCTATCCTGGTTCCTCCCCAGATGCTGGCTTGTCTGCTGTTTGGGTTGTTGGACACCACACACAGAGCAGAAGATGTAAGGTCTTAATTGGGTCTTTTTAAAGATTGTCTCAACACTAAAGGCTGTACCATTTGCTTTGTTCTATTTAAGGGTTTTCCTCTGGAAATGGGGCAAGACTAGTGATCATCATCCTCATTCATTTATATAGCGCCATTAATTCTGCAGCGCTGTACAGAGAACTCACTCACACCAGTCCCTGCCCTTTTGGGGCTTAGTCTAAATTCCCTAATATAGACACACAGACACAAACAGACAGGGAGGGGGAGACTAGGACCAATTTTGAAAGCAGCCAGTCAACCTACTAGTATGTTTTTGGAGTGTGAGAGGAAACCGGAGCACCCGGAGGAAACCCACGCAAACACAGGGAGAACATACAAACTCCACACAGATAAGGCAATGGTCGGGAATTGAACTCATGACCCCAGTGCTGTGAGGCAGAAGTGCTAACCGCTAGGCCACTGTGCTGCCCACACAAGAGACTTCTGTTTCCGAAGACTCGTTGCTTATTCCTTTTGGTGTTTGAGGATTGACAACCTCAACAAGGGCCTTATTTTTCCCATATGAGCTGGCAATGTTTCCCCCCATTGCTAGAGCTTTCCTAAGAACACAAGGATCATTCTACTCTATTACTATTTAGACCTATTAAACCATATTGTTTAATAATCTTGCACTAATCTTGAATCCAGATTTACAGGTTACCAATGTCATGTATTTTATATAAATTATTATATACATTTATAAATAACAAGCTTATTAATCATAATAATTTCATAACTAGCTCGTAAAAATAAAAAATCATCATATAACCTCTTCATGTCCAGCTTGTGCCCCTTTGTTGGGTTAAAACTATATTGCATAAAACAGAAGTATTTATATTCCTGTGATTTTTCAATTTTATTATATACACCATTGATTTTCCTATGTAAACTAAAAACAATGCACTTTTTCATCTGTTGTCACCACTTGCATAAATAAAGGGCTCAATCATTCTACTCCTATTAGTGGTAGGGTCTTTTTAAATTCCTTTTTAAAAATGTGATAACATTTAAAGCCCTACATATTACCAACCCATAAAGTTTTTTTTTTTTTTTTTAAATTGCAGACACATACAAACAAGTTTACTGATACTACTACTAAAGAATTCACCATACCTTTTTTCCATTAAAAAAACAAACAAAATAAAACCCCCAACCAGCCCATCGCTTCAGAAGATGTTTTATGAAAAGTGTGCTCTCCCCGCAGCAACTACCTTCAATCTTGCCCAGGAAGAGCACTTTTTCCGAAAATACAGATGTCCAGAGTAAAAATTGGGAACACATAGTACGTTGATTTTGATCATATAGTAATTATCCCTTTTAACCCAGTGCCTGATTCTGCCATTTTTCAAGGAAGCACACTGAATTATTTGGTTCATGCTAACCTGTGCCATCTCGCCTCTATATTTAAAAATACTTAAGTGTTGTCGATAAGGGTCAGAAGGATACATATAGTCACTCTAAGTAATTCAAGCAATTATACTAATCTCCAGACAAAGGTCAGGACATTGAGGGGGGTTCAAATCTACACCACAGTTAGTCTCTCACCAATGGGCAACTCGTATTGGTTAGTATATCATGTAAGACCCCTGCTGTTCCTCCACTATGCCATCCATTGATTCCATGTGTGTTCATGTAAAAGATGGAAGCCTGTGATGAAGACCTGAGGCAAAGGAGACTGGATAGAACTAGTTGGCAGCAAAGGAAAGAGCAGATTTCAGAATGAAGTTGTCTTTGGTGAGACCTCATGCTATGGGCAGCATGGTGGCTAAGTGGTTAGCACTTCTGCCTTGCAGCACTGGGGTCATGACCATGGCCTTATCTGTGTGGAGTTTGTATGTTGTCCCCATGTTTGCGTGGGTTTCCTCCGGGTACTCCGGTTTCTTCCCACACTCCAAAAACATACTAGTAGGTTAATTGGCTGCTATCAATTTGACCCTAGTCTCTCTCTCCATGTCTGTCTGTTTGAGTGTGTTTGTTCGGAAATTTGGACTGTAAGCTCCAATGGGGCAGGCACTGATGTGAGTGAGTTCTCTGTACAGCGCTGCGGAATTAGTGGCGCTATATAAATGGTGATGATTGCAGGAGGTACAGGAAGTGACCATTTCTTATTTGTGACTTGAATAAAAACCTGTACAATATAAACAGTTGGTCTTCATATAAGCGTTGGAGTTGTTAGAGTAGTGCAGGAACAGCACATTACTTGCTCACGATTGTATCATGCAAGATTTGCTGCATTATTGTGGCGTAGATTTGAAGAACATTACACACAAGTTTTTGTTTTTTCCATGTCCTGACATGCGCCAGGGATTTCTATAATTGCCATAATAAAATATATCTGCTTGAACTCCACTTTTCCTCCTTTTACGTCTAAGCCTAATTCAGGCAGGAATACAATTGAATGTCCATGGGGAACTGATAATAGAAAGCAGAATGGAGAAGATTTATTTCAACACAATAATGTGGGCCACCACAGACCCCCAGCAAATTCTCACAATTAGATGAGTTGCCCCACAAATCTCACTTGCTTTTTCAATCAATAGTTCCCATAAAAATATTACATCACCTGCAAATCTCGCCTTTCAAACTGGGGCACTTTGCCAGAAAACCAGCCTTAACTCTAGAAGATGATATTGTGCAGCTTTAGGGCTCCTGTTTCTGCCTGATAAAAAAACATTCCAACAATGTTACTTTCACAAACTTGTGTTTAAAATTCTTCAAAATTATAGATATTTGACTGAAAGCTTAGGGACTCTTCTTATTTATGCAAATCAGACTTGCCATCTTAACACTAGCAAAAGATGGCATGATGCTGGCCACCAGCAAACAATCTATCCATTTGTTCATATTGGCTGAAATGCTCCACGTGTTACTGCGTCTGCTGCCAGACAAACTATCATAATGCTGTTTGGTTTTAATTGGGCAGCATGAAAAATTTAGTCACCGGGCCATCTTGAATGCATGTTTTGTTGATGGTCTGCTCTTAAATCAAAGCTGTTCAAATTGTCATTCCGCCATATTTAGGTTGTATTCATAGTGCTTGGGGAATTTCAGTAGCTTTGTGCAAAAGTGTGGAAACCCTTGTTCATATGTTTATACTTTGTGTATTAATCTATATCTTCCTATGCATATTCTTTATCCCAGCGTTTTGCTGCCGTTATAATGCGAATTAGAGAGCCACGTACAACAGCACTCATATTTAGTTCGGGCAAAATGGTTTGCACAGGAGCTAAAAGGTAAGTGTTTTACTTCTGTTTGACTAGCTTTGTTTTATATAAAAGAAAATGCAAATTTGAGTTTGTACTAGACCACCACTTTACTTGCTGCATTAACCTTTAAATTAATGACAAGGTATTCTAAAGATTAATAGGGGGTGGTTGTTATTATGAAAACTGGTGCACTGGAGAAGATGCTGTAACTTGTAATGTTTTACTTTCTAAACTGAAATGAGAACATAAGTTGATGGTTTCAATTAGTTACCTTACTCCCTCCCCACCCCCTTGTTCTAATTTGGCTTGTAACTTTTATAACCATTTGAAAACCTATAGAATTTTTCTCTTAATACGAAGACATTTGCTTTCCAGTGCAGGTACTTTTCCTTCCCTTAACTCCCTCCTGATCCCACAGGAACATACCTTTTGTCAAAAAGCCTAATACCGTTAAAGGAGATTGATAAAGCAACAAGAGACCACACTGCAACATACAGACCTGCTACTTTTGTTGTTGAATCTTATTTTTGTCTGTCTTTTAGTGAAGAGCAGTCACGGTTAGCAGCCCGAAAGTATGCAAGAGTTGTACAGAAGCTGGGGTTTCCTGCAAAGTTCTTAGATTTTAAAATTCAAAATATGGTGGGGAGCTGTGACGTGAAGTTCCCAATCAGATTAGAAGGCTTGGTCCTCACGCATCAACAGTTCAGCAGGTAATGATTTACCGCTGTAATTATGCCTCCTTTTTACTCAAAATAATTGTAAGTATTTGCAATAGATGGGTGTAAATCATAACACAGGATGATCTCTCAATTAGCCCAGAAGAGGTTATTTGAGGACCATTGTGTCCAACAAGGTCATCTTACAAGGCATAGATTAACTTTAACTTTTGCTGTGATTTCCCAGACATAAACAACTAGAAGGCTGCTACAATGCTTTGCGCTAAGTTATTGTAGGGATGCATTGAATCAATATTTAGAGAACCGCTGTGACTGGATCACATATAAATAACTTATGGCATAAATTTACTTAAAGGAAATAGCGCAGGGCGCTTATTTTATATAATTGCACATGCACTTATTTTTGATATTGTGTATATTTTGGTAAGGGAAATCGTTATTCCTGAGACCAGGAAAGAAAATTTGTTTTTTTCTGTTTTAACCTTTCTAAAGCAAATGCTTATTTCTGATGTATATATCTGATACAATGAGCCTTTGTGGATGGAAGCCTTTTGTGTATTGTGATGTGGGAAAATGGCTTGTTTTGGTTTGTGATGTTCAGTGGGGATGTGTATTCTGAAGAAAGACCCCATATGTTAATAGGCTCTTTTAATGTGTGAGGTTTTACTTGGAGACAGGAAGGTTTAATTTAAAACGTGCTGCTAGATTTCTAAAACAACGATGCAGGATATCACAGCGTTTCTAGAATTTCACAGATAAGTGCAATTCATGTAAATCTATGTTTTGTTAAACAGGGTACATCCTGATTCTAAAAATAGCCTGTGTCCAAATCTGTATAAAAATATAAACACTGTCCTGTACACTGAAATGTATCATACTGATGTTCCATCTGACCTGACCACTGATACCTTTAAGTGGAACTGTCCTTGTCGGGGCACCTGAGCGAAATAAAACATCAAGCTTTGCTTCAAGACCATGCTTGACAACGTCTTCAATATTTCTGTTATCCTGTGACCTGCAGATTAGACCCTAAATCTAATCCGTTCACTGATTCTGAGGTTGGACCCAACTCTCCAGTACCACCGCTCTGCCACTACCCTGCAGCTCTGGTCAGTGATAGGCCAGGGGGGATCTATTCACAGCAACCCTGATCCATAGTAAGAGGTCAGGAGTATACTAGCAGTGACAGTTACCCAGAAGGAACGTGGTTCTGAGTGCCATAAAGGAGCTCAGTGGTGGCAGCATTGTAAGTCCCTCCTACTGCGGCAAGAGGGTGCATTTGGGATAACGTAAGGGAACGGTGGCAAAGTAAGCCCAGCCAGTTTCCAGCAACAACAGACAGGGTGGCATAGGCGGTCCATCCTGTCACTACCGCTAAAAACAAATGTTAATCTTATCCATGTTTTATATATTATTTTCAGTGTTAAGCTGACGTTCAACTGCAGCTATTGTTAAAATAAAATATTGCCTCCTTGGTCCACTAAACATCTTTAGGAGAGTGTTCTGTCTTGGTCTTCTGATTTACTGTAACATAAATTACCCTGCCCCTCCTTATGAACCCACAAAACCGCATAGTTCACTTGTATAAAGCCTCTAACTTTGCCTGCACCTTACACTCCTGCAGCAGAGTGGTAGCATGACGGACATAGTAATGTTACGAGAGCACCTGTTAAGCAGTTATTCTCAAACTACTTACACATTATGTAGAGCATTTCGGGCAATGTTTTTTTCTAGCAGCAGGAAAAACCTTGTGAAATACTGGCCAGGTCCTCACTTATCCATAGCATCCAGTAGTGACATGATCTACTGAAAAAAGTGACTGGAATGTTTGGTTATGGGCATTATTTCATCTTTGTCTGTCACATTGTACTTGGGTGTACTTAAGTTCAATGTGACAAAATGATGCACTTTGACAGAGTGTAGACCAGCTTGCCTGTTAGTAACACAGTATTGCCCGTCTTGTATTATGGCTTGGTCCATAGGAAGCATAATTATTTTAGTACTCTGATTCTGCCCTCTAAAGAGAACAGTCCTCCAAAATGGTCACATCTTACAATGCTACCTATGTATTATGTCAACATTAAGCCCTTGAGGCAATCTTTTTAAGCAGTATCTCTCAGCAGACATTACACATCTGCACATACCTTTCTGGAAGAGTCTGCTTTTTATCTTAATTTTTAAGAAGTTTAAACCTTAACTCAGTTGGAGGAAAAGACCATGCTTGCACTGCCTGCTGTTTACATTCTGCACGTTAAAAGTCTTACGATGGACTTCTTGAAGTGTCTTCATTTCCGCATGTGTACTTTGTTTCAAATGTTTCTTCATATACATTTAGTCATGCATGTATGTTGTAGTTTTGCTAAAGCTTTAAAAAAAAAAAAAATTATCCCCAGAGACTCCTGACTTTTCACTGTCCTGGGCTGATAACCTCACAGCTGCAGAAAAGTCAGTCTTGTAGAGGTATGTTGAAGTACAAAATAAAAATAAGCCAATTTTTAATGGCTCTCATATGGTCAGCAACCTTTTTGTTTAATATAGGAAAAGTACTATTGTCACTTCGTCTTGCTTAATTTTTTTTAAGGAACATCATTTCACAAGAGCAACTTGACTTTTTTTTTTTTTTTTTTTTTTTTATCTCTTTCCAGCTATGAGCCAGAGTTATTTCCAGGTCTTATCTACAGAATGATCAAACCAAGAATTGTTCTTCTGATTTTTGTTTCTGGAAAGGTTGTATTAACTGGTAAGTGACAGATTCAAATTCTTTTAAGTAGTCATTGTGTGTCAAGTAAGTACATGTAACCAGAACGAGCACACAGTTTAGCCGTGATAGCAAAGTTACTAGGAAACATCCACCACAAGGCAAAACAAAATGTGTCTCAGTGTACAATATAGAAATAGTTCTGACTTTCATACAGAATGATATAGAGGAGGGGGTCTCCTGGGCATCTTGCCACCTTTTATCCATCTGGTCAGGCTGATGTACTGTATGCCACAAGGGCCTTAGCAAGGAGAAGGAAGTAGGAATTTAGTCTCTTCTGACCCTGTTTTAATCTAACCAGGAATTATTTAAACTGGAGAATGGGTTTTGGGAGTGTTGTACCTGAATTCTATACCCCAATTAGGGAGAATGAAAACAATAGTGGGTTTGTAGCGTGAACTCTTTAGTCTTTATTCTATTTCGGTGTATTAACAATGTTAATGACCTAGTGCCAAATACCTTTTTGCTTCTCTTTCTCAACATCCTGGAAGCACAAGAGCTTTGAAAGAATAACACATTACCAGAGATTGTAGTCTAAGGGGCAGATTCACTTAGCTACGATGTTCCTCAAACATTGTGGCTGCACACTTTGTTACTATGGTAGAATAAAAGAGCGGCCCCGGAATGGTCACAAGATACTTCTAATTGAATTCTCCTCTAAGCCTTCAAGCTCTTGCATTAGAACTATATTGAGAGGTTGAAAGAATCTTCCAGATATCCGAGGATTGACGACCTGGTGGTAGCAGTCCGGCAGGCATTAGGTCTTCTAGACCTAGAAGAGACTAGGGCTACAGATCATAGTCTCTTTAAAAAGGTCAGGAGACGGGCGATCCTCTTTCTTCCATCTGTGGAGCTGAAAGAAATCACAGAAGCATCTTGGAAGCTACCTGATCACAGGTTTGTTATTCCACAAAGGTACCTGGCTCTATACCCATTACAGGAAAATGACCTAAATAGTTGGAAACAGGTCCAAAGGGTTGATACGCTAGTGGCATGCTTGGCTCACCACACCACTTTCCCTGTTCCAGGGACAGCTACCCTGCAAGATCCCACTGACTGTAAGATAGAGGCTTTATTAAAGTCCATCTACTGCATTTAGACCCATGTTTTCATCTGCATGGGTTGCCACGGCTATGGAAACATGGGCTGACCAGTTGGCAACGAGTCTGCAAGATTCAGACTTGCTCCCCCTTGCCATACATCTCAAGGAGGCTTCAGGATACTTATGAGGCTGCCCAAAACGCAGCCTCATCTCCTCCTCGGGCTCCGTGACGGCCAGGAGGACCCTATGACTGAGGTCCTGGGACACCGAATCAAAGAAATCTCTGTAATCTCTCTCCCTTATTCAGGTAGAGTACTATTTGGGCCTGAATTGGACAGCATAATCTGGCAAGCCACAGGAGGCAAAAGTACTTTCCTCCCGGTCAATATCCCAAAGCGTAGGGCACCAAAGTTTGGCTCACTTAGACAGCCCTTTCAGGGGGGCTCATGTGGTGGGGGCCAGACACACAGGCCCAGACCACCTGGCACCAGAGCACACTCTCACAGAGGTCTTTATCCTCCTCCACTAACCGTCCTTCCAAAATCCCAGGTAAGCCTTCAGTTTCGCGCCCCCCTCCTTCCCACGGTGGCGGAAGTGGGGGGGGACATCTGCTTCTGTTTAAAGATCAGTGGGCCATTGGATTCACAGGATAATAACCAGAGGATACATAATAGACCTGTCTGGTTTTCGCAACCAGCTTGCCTCGTGACCCACAAAGAAGACAGGCAATGTTCATCTGTGTGGCCTCTTCTTTCAAATGGAGTCATCCGCAACGTCCCTGAACACCAAAAAGACTCCAACCTCTTTTGGTCCAAATGCCAGATGACTCTTTCCGCCCTATTCTGATCCTAAAACGGTTGAACTTACACCTGCAGGCGGACAGATTTTGAATATAATCCTTCAGATCAGTTATCAATGGACTGGAAGCAGACCAGTTCATGGCGTCAATAGCCATCAGACTCCTATCTCCACGTACCTATTTGGAAGGCACATCGAGCCTTCCTCAGATTCACAGTGGGACCTTCTCTCTACCAGTTCAGAGCTCTTCCATTTGGCATCTCAACAGCACCAAGGATGTTTACAAAAATAATGGCAGTAATGGTGGCTTGTCTTTATTCCAAAGGAGTACAGGTCGTGCCATACCTGGATGATCTACTAATCAAAGCTGCCTCTGCTCACCTGCTAGACCAGCATCTGCAGCTCACCATCAAGATCCTGGAGATGCATGGGTGGCTCATAAACCAGTCCAAATCCCAGGTAACGCCTTGCCAGAGAATGACCTTTCTGGGACTAATAATGGATACCTACAAACAAAAGGTATTCCTTTCAGATGTTGGGACAAATACCAATCTTTGCGAGACGCTAGGACACGAGTTCTGACCTGCCACAGACCGTCGATCCTCTTATGCATGAGCCTTCTATGGAAGATGGTGTCAACCTTTGAGACTCTTTCTTATGGTCGACTTCACACTTGCTGCTTCCAATTGGACCTCTTAAAGTGGTCAGGATCTCATCAAAGATTATAATGCTAATTGATACGCTTGTCACCAGAGGCGAGACAATCCCTCAGATGGTGGATGGTCCAGGACAATCTGGTAGTCGACAGGTCCTTTGCCCTATGGGTCTGGATCTTGGTATCCAGACACCAGCCATTGGAGATGGGGGACTGTGGTCCTTCATTACGACTTCATGGACTCTGATCCGCTCGGGAGACTTCTTTACCCATCAACATACTGTAACTGAAAGCCATGCTAAAGGCCTTACAGGGCAGCCAGACCATCCTTCACGGCTGCCCGGTCCGTCTGCAGTCAGACGACACCACGATAGTCTCTTATGTCAACAGACGGGGGCACCAGGTGTGCAGGAGCAATGAAGGTGGCAGCTCAGATCTTGACCTGACCGAAAACCACATTCCCTCCATCTACGCAGTCTTTTTTCCAGGCTTCCAGAACTGGGAAGCGGACTATTTAATCCGGCATGCAATTCTGCTGGGGAAATGGTGTTCCTACATTAGATGGTGTGAGTCGACCCTGCCACACTGCTTCGTTCTGCCTCTCAAGGGTTCTTTCTTTTCTCCAGGATCACCTGGGTTCATTAAAAGTGCAGATCTCTGCCCTGTCGATGTTTTTTCACCTTCGCCTGCCAGACATTCCAGATGGCAGGACCTTCCTACAGAGAGTTCTGCATATCCAACCTACATTTATTTCGTCCACGGCATCCTGGGACCTTTAACCTGGTCTTTAATATGCTTGAAGGACCTCCCTTTGAACTGTTACTTACTGCTGGAATTACGGTTCTTAACATGGAAGGTAGTGATCCTACAAGTCATTGTGTCCGCTCGTAGAGTTTCCGCACTGGGTGCTCTCTCGTAGTGAACCACATCTCGTCTTTAACGATGATAGGGCGGTTCTCAGAATAGTTACTACTTTCCTGCTAAAAGTGGTGTCCAGTTTTCAGTTTTCATGTTAACCAAGAAATGGTTGTCTCTGTGTTCACAGGGGAACCACAGTCTTCAGGAGCATGTTCTCTGACTACATCCAGAAAACTGCATAGATCTCCGAATCTATGTCCACAGGACATCAAACATTCGCCACACGGACTCTTTAGTTTGACTACTCAAAACAAGGATGGCCGGCCTCCAAACAATTGCTAGATGGCTTGCGTCGACTATTAAGTAGGCTTATATCAATGCTATCTGATCTGTACCAGATATTATTGTTGCCCATTCTACCCGTTCAGTGGGGGTTGTCTTGGGCTGCGCGAAATAGGTTCTCAGCGGACCAGTTATGCAGAGCAGCCACTTTGTCTTCGGTCCATACTTTTATTTTATCATTTCCAGTTTTGGCCATAGTGCTCTACGTACCAGGCTGTCGGAGCGGTCCCTCCCTTAGGTGGGCTGCTTTAGAACGTCCCAATGGTAGCAGTGTCCCCCAGATAGAATGAAAGAGGATTTTTATACTTGCGATAAATCCATTTCTCTGATTCCATCTGGGGGACATTGTTTCCCTCCCCTCTTCTGTTTGGTTGACTCCCCTTCCTTGGGGCTTTATAATTAAACTGAAGAGGCTACAGGAGGGTTGCAGAGGGGAGGGGTTTGTCAGCTTGATACATTAATAAGTTCACTAGTTAAGTGCCAAACTCCACTCACCTCACACAACCCATGGTAGCAGTGTCTCTCAGATGGAATCGGAGAAACAGATTTATCGGAAGCATAAAGCCTCTCTTATGTCTACCATTTAATTGAAACCAGTGTCCTAAATATAATTTGGGCATCATAGAGATATTTGTTAAGATTTGGGAGGGGAGGGACTGCCTAACTGGGTTCTGCAAAACAGATTGCTACAGTCTGTCCTCTAATGCAAATAGAATAATTTCTGTGTGAAACAAATTGGGAATATTTAGATGAGGGACTTGTAAAGTATATACAGCATTTTGGGGATTGTGGCAAGCGTTTTATGTTCAAGCAAGTGATGAGCAGTTTAGACAGTATGTGTGGTTTCTCTTACAAACTGGGTCAAGTATGTGAGAAGGTCTTTAGGGTATGGGAGAGGCCACCGCTCCCAGATGTATGACGATCTACCCACTGGAGAGAGTATTTGTAATACTGTGCCATTAAAATATAGTGTTTATTCATAGATACCAGATTTTTACATCTTTTTATTCCCGTAAAGCATTACATTTAGAAGCTTCATATAAATGAATGCTTAATGGCTATGAGAAACTGATCATTCACCCTTCCCTATCAAGGAACACCATTTAGTATCCTCCAGGGATAACATATGGTAGGTTGATGTCACTTAGTGGGCCATGGTTTGGGTTGTGTTGGGTTAACATTTTGCATTTAGACTCCAAACACACTGCATGCTATGTACCTGGAATATATGAAGTGCAAACTGAAAAAATGTAAAACATTTCCACATTAAGTAAACGTTTCATTTACCTGTAGCGTGGGGTTAATCTCAATCCAGCCCGAACCCACCAAAGGCTCCCACGGACTAGAACTGGCTCCTTTTCTCTACAACAGCTTGCCTGATCCAAACCAAGTAATCATGTCACTTCACATGAATCCGTTCACAAGAAAAAAAGAACACAACACTAGACCACTGGTTACTTTGGAGTAGCTAGACATATTGGGGGAGGGGGGGGTGCTAACAACTGAATTACTTTAGTGAGAGTTGATAGCCACCCATAAGCAACATGCTACTTGTGCTGCTTGGTGGTACATGGTATCAAAAATACAGATTCTCAATGATTTTATAAAATGGCATGTGCGTGTAATGCTTGATTGTGTGAATAGTATGTGTTGCTTTATGTAGGCATAATAATGGGTTCCAGTGTGCCTACTCATGAGTCTACATTGTTTGCTGCTGGTGCATTGTGTTCCTGTTAACTGTGTGAAATTTGCTCTTCCTGTTTTGATGTGGGTTTTCTCTGAGTGCACAAAACCACATTTTAAGGTTAGTTGGCTTCTGAAGTAATTTAGACCTTGTGTTTATGGAAACTAGATTGTAAGTTCCACTGAGGTAAGTACTAATGTCTGAATAAAGTTTTCTAATTGTAAAATGTGTAGTTGTATAACTTAAAAGGGAATTTAAAATAGTCCAGATGTTTTCTTTATTTTTTTTATTTTATTTTATTTTTTTGTACAAAGTATCCCTTGTTCCGGGTTACTACCCTCACATCATGTGTCCTAGCACTGGGCACTCAGCAATCAAGCGCTGTATTTTCCTTGCACATAGCCATATCCACTGAAGGCTTTAGACATGCCTAACTCAATATATTTTTATTTTATTTTTCTCCCTTCAGGTGCTAAAGTCCGAGCAGAGATCTACGAAGCGTTTGAAAATATATATCCTATCCTAAAAGGCTTTAGAAAGACTACATAACAGCTGCTTTTGCCATTTTATCTCTGTATGTGTTATGAAAGAGAATTCTTTTTTTTTTTTTTTTTTTTTTAACTGGCAAGGTGCACTGTTAAAGAAAATATGGACTCTATAGTGTTCCATGGACTTCAGTATGTTCCTGTGACATTAAGCTTTTTCACATAACTTTTTTTTCTTTTTATTTAATTGCCAAATGTGATTTTAATCAAGATTGTATGTGGAAGGCTTTTGACTTTTAAAAAGTTATATTTAAATTATCCAGTTTTATGAAAATTTTTAGTTCATTTAGCATCTGTATTTGATTGTAAATAAGGACTGTAGTTGGACCATGAGTTGTGAGTTCCAGGAGCAGAATGAGTTTTATAAACTGCCCATGTTTAATGAAATTAATATGCCTCAAGGATGATATTGGGATCCAGAGAGGACTCAACTATTGTATGTCTAGGCAAAGTGCTCTGTATTATACTTGATGGGTATATTTTGGTATTGCTTCACATTTAAGGCAGATTTTAGTAAGTTATTATGCAGTCCTCTAATCTCCATGTTATTATCAACTATGTTCCGTTTGAATGTGGTATGGATCTTCAATTGTAGAACTCTTGTTTGTATTATCCCTGCCATTAAATAGAACAATTACACTAGGTTTTACTACTAAAGCCACTTTAAAACATTGTATATTTGCTCAATCACAATTTTTTTTTAAGCTGCTGAATAACCCTATTTTTCTTTTGTGCCAGAAACATTCCTGAATTTCAGTGTTCAGCTGGGCATAATAAATTTATTAGCTTTCTGAAATGTTTGTCTTCTGTTTCTTGAAATTGAGCATGTATTTTGTAGCGGGACTAAGCTTAAGTGAGAAGTTGGTGAATCTAAATCAGTCTGAACAATTGGTGTTTCCACTAACATTTTGGACTACAATGGACTGTGCCCCCTAAATTAAATGCACACAGATTCTGATTTTCGGTTTGAAGGACTGTAGATCAATTGGTATTTTAACATAAAATGTTTTCTGAAAAGTGTAAACTGATTTAAAATACCTTCATATTCAAATCTATATTTCTTCATATGGAATTCCTCAAATCATTAAATAGATATTAAGGGTTGTCTCTACCTCCCCACGTCCCCCCCCGGGTAGGGAGGGGAGGAGCCTACTTCATTCCAGGAAACTCATGATTACAAAATAAAAAGTAGGTACGTTTTCAGCTTAGTGCTTCAAATTATGCAGATATAGATAAAATATATATATATATATATATATATATATATATATATATATATATATATATAATATAAATATATTTTATTATACCCCCCAGTAAGTCCAAAAAATAGCAAGAAATTATATACGTGCTTTGGCACATGCATGCCAAACAAAATAAGATGAGACTAGAAATCTTCAGACAATACTTCCTTCTAAATTGATCATTTCTGAAAGATAAAATCAAAACTTCTGGTGAGGAAACATATTTCTTCTAAATATAGATTTGGATAATAAAGAAAAACCATATAGTATACTAGGTAAGTTACCTAATTTATCTCCACTCGAAAACATCATTGGTACAAATAGAGTTCTATTACGACAGGTGTGCAGTCTTTTTAAAAGTGTAAATTTCTCTCCAAACTTGTGTTTACTCAAATTGCTTGTACGCTCTAGGACTTTTATCACAAAATGTCCCTTCAATGTACCGCTCGCAAAATCATGACATGGGTAGGAAAAAGCGGTAAAGTACAAGATATTTTTCCATTAAATTGTATATTAAAACGCCCATTTAATCTACATAAGAACATATGATGGCAAGTTTAGAAATCGAGAGTAATCTGTATAAATGCAGGGTGTGTTCCCTACCAGAAAGTCGGCATGTATGATCAGGGAAGAAAGTATGGATGGAATCCATTCCAGGTCTGTATCCTTCCTTCAGCGTATGACTAAATTATTAGAGTGACAATTGGTCAAATAATCAAAGGTCTGTTTATCTCATGGTTGTTAAGGAATATCACATTCTGGCTCCGAGACAGTACATGTTACCTGGTAGAGCACTTTTACATATTATAGTGATTGAACTCCATATGCATTTCTAGGTCATTAGTATACCATATGATGTGCAGCTGCTCCCGATATGCATACGGGTTGCCAATTATCTGGCTTTAATTTATTTGGCCAAGGAAACCCCATATAGACGAAGATAAAATATTCACATATAGCCATTTAGTACCTCCTCATGCACCGCTATCTCAGTGTTGTATTCGTTTACTGATTATTTCATTACCATGTAAATTCCTATCATGAATTGACACATTAACATGCTGTGTGATTATATTATGTAATTAGCATAGAATGCATTATGGGGTGGAGGCAGTGGGATGGGATGCTCTCAGCAATGTTTTGCTATAAAACCTTTTGTCCTAGCATTCATGTGGATGTTACTTTGACATGTACCACCTATCTATAAACATTGTTGCATACCAAGTACATCCCTTCATGGCAATGGCCTCTTTCAGCAGTATAATGCCACACTGCAAAAAATTATCCAGGAATGGTTTGAGGAACATGGCAAAGAGTTCAAGGTGTTGACCTGACCTCCAAATTCCCTAGATCTCAAGCTGATTGAGCATCTGTTGGATGTGCTGGAAAAACTGTTCCGAGTCACGGCAGCCCCACCTTGCAACTTACTGTGCTTAAAGGATCTGGTGCTAAAAGTCTTGTTGCTAGATAACAGAAGTCTTGTGGAGTCCATTCCTCAACTAATCAGAGCTATTTTGCAATGCAAGGGAGACCTACACAATATTAGGCTGTTGCTGATTGGTGTAGAGTTGTCAGTTTATTAGTAATCGGTTTCTCATGAGTGTTTGTCATGATCATAGTTTTTCAGTAATTTCAATGTCCTTTACATTCTTTTCAAAATCAACTGACTATTTGGATATCACACCATGTAATCTTTGACCCTTTAGCAAGCAATATTACAGCCTTTAGTTTCTACACATATTTAGTATAGCTACCCACATGACAGGTCTACTGGTTTTGAGCGCTGAATAAATCCCCTATTCTTGAACTTGCAAAAATCTTTACACATCTGTCTTTTGACAGAAATACTTTTTTTTTTTTTTTGTCTCCGAAAAACCTCAGCATCCTCATGCTGTGAAGGAACAAGATGGATTTTTTTTTCTCTTGTTCATAACCTATCCAGTCTGCTGCAGGAAACTTCACTTAGGGAGTCAAGATATGTCTATATTGGGGAGATGGCCTCAGAACAGCCTGTTTCCTTCGTACCATCACCAATGTCACAAATACTTTGGTAAAAGTCATTGGGTATGTCGCCAGCCTAAAAGGCAGCCAGGCAAACGACACCCCATTATGCAGAATCTGAAACATTTCCTGTGCTGTACTGCTACAGGAACATGAAAATATGGCTACTGAAGGTCTATGGCTGTCATAAGTTCCCCTTCACTAATGGCCCTTGCAATGGAATTCACGAATTCCGTTTGAAAATGCTTTGCATGTACAAATTTGTTAAGTTTTCTCGCATCCAAAACCGTGTGAAAAGCCCCTGAAGCTTTCTTGTCAAGGGAAAAAGAAAAAGCTTTGCTTTTTATTAGATCTTGCAGACTTTAATGTAACACTTCTATCTCTAGCTTGCTTGACGGGGTTTTGGACAGAGAACTTTCCTCTGGGATAATGACTGATTTCTATTCTGTATCATTATTGGGGTATGCTCCTCACGGTAGTCATTGTTGTGAACTTTGACTTGATTTTGCCATCCTTAAGTCTGAATGGTTGAGCAATTATAGGCCTAGGCTGTCCTTTCAAACTGTTGAGATAAAGGTGGTACATTTCTGGCTCTACAGTCTTGTGGGAATCTGTGTTTCATGGTATCTAATTTACAAAAGGAATAATGCCTTCAAATGGAAGAGTAGCCAGACTATTTCTTGACTCTGTATCCGTCATAACAATGTGACTCTCCTTACTACTGATGTAGATGCCATAGATTTTGTAGGAAAAAAAATCGTATCCTTCAAATATGCTTTTTTTGCATAATGTCCTCACTTTTTAGTAGACTGTCTGTTTATCTTTCCTGGATGCCTGTATTGAGATTTCACCCCACATTCGTAGAAGAGCTATAGCCACCAGTGATTTTAATGTAGTCTCAGGTGAAACATGAATTTTCTGCAAAAAACTTTCTGCTTTCCTGTCTATAGGATCCCTTTTAAAGGTCCACTATCCTTTAGCGGAATATTTGTTCTAGTAGACATACTTTCTCTTTTCTACCATTGGGGGACACTGCGAGACATTGGGTATAGTAGGTGGGACTAGGAGTTTAGGCACTTAACTTGTTTGTTCCTCACACTCCTTTTTCTATTGTGATTGTGTATTTCATGGACAATTCTAAAAAAATTCTGAAATGGGACTTCCAGGGGTAAGAGTTCTGCTGGTACGTCTGCAGTGCGTTATATATGTGCCACGAAAAATATATATATATATATATATATATATATATATATATATATATATATATATATATATATATAGTGTGTGTGTGTATAATCCATGGTAAGATACCAGCTGGTTTGTCCATATTGCAATGTGTATCTATAATATAAAAGCCTAGCGGCGTGTGTTAGTCTGTGTGTGGAAAAAACTACCGGGTGACAGTGCTCAAGCTGCAGTGCCACCTGCTGGACGGAGTTAGATAATGCTAAGAATTTAGTAGGTCAGTGTAGTATATAATATATAAAAGTAAAAGCCTAGCGGCGTGTGTGTGTGGAAAAAAATATTTTCTCAGAAAGGGCTCATCCAATTGACCTGAAATTTGGTATACTGACATTATTTGACCAAAAAAATAGAATAGTGAAGTCGGTTAACTTTCATCATCCCCCCCCGTGGGCGGGGTAGTAAAGGCTAAATTTACGAGTTGAGGGCTCAAACTCCTTTTCGTAAGGTAATTTTACCTCATGAATACACATTAAAAAGGGTGCTTGCGTCTGGAAGTAACGCTCTTCCCCTGAGGAGGCCTGGGCTAGGCCCAAATGCATGACAAGAACCTTTTTAAGACCTTAAGTATCTTGATTTGACTAGAATGCATGAGTATCATGCACGGGTTAACTTGTATAATATATGGGCCAAAGGGATAAGATACAGATTTATTCTGTTACACCTGTCTTACTATTGTATTATGTCTATAATGGCACCTCCAGGGGTAGACACCAGCTGGTTCGTCTGTACTACATTTATATATGTACCAAAATGACGTGATTCAGTTTTATTCTGTAACACATTGCTTAGCATTGACTTGTACTTCATTCGGACTCGATGGTATGTCTAAGCTGCATTATATCCATGCCAAATATATTTTTTATATTATCTTTAAAATAGCTTAGCCTGATGCTCTCTGTGCAGCTTACGATGCTAAGGTCTGCGAACGAGGTGCTCCCACTTTGGTGTCAGCCGCTGTGGAGAAGCCAGTCTGGGCTAAATCACTGACTGCATCAATGGCCGAACTTACTAAGGTGATGTTAGGGTCTGAAAAGGTACGTGAATCCCCTTTTTTTTCTCACGCTTCTACACATACTCAGCCCACACAGATCATATCTGTCGCAGGCACATCTTCCCAGACAGAAGCGGCTGGATCTCTGCCCAGGTCTGATTCCACCCAGATAGACACATTTGCTCACCATCTCACAGGGGTAAGCATAATTTTGTTTTTCAGAGTGGTTTACAGGCGGGATCAGGATATGGTCCCTTCCTCAACAGAGGATGGCTAGTTGGATCTTTATTTACAGACAAATATTAACTCTGAGAATATCCATGCTGAGAGTAGATGTGGAATAATCAGCTTAAGCATTACACACTTTAACTCTTGCCGAAGTTGAGTTTGCGGCCCCATCTGCACCTCCTCAGATGATGGGCAGGGTGTCTGACCTTTGGCAAAAAGCCAAATAAACAATTACTAGACTGGACATCTTTTTCCTCTCCTGGCAGAGAAATTAGTTAGATGGGAAGGAACCCCTGGGATTGACAATCCTGTGACTCGTATATTCACTTATTCTGCTAGCCCTACGCTGGGCAGAGGCCCATGGAAGATTTTCTCTGACTGGAAGTGTAATCTGGCCTCCACTCAGCTTAACTGACGGCTGCCAGTTTGTTTTACACCCTACACGGTCAAAGCTGGGTTTTGAAAAATGCCATTCAGCCATGGTCAGAGCAGTGAGCCAGAGGAATTCTGGAGGCCTTTCCAATTACGGCGCTTATCACTTTTGCAGAATTACAGTGTAGTCTCAAGGGGCTACTGGGGGTAAGAGTAGATCTCTTCCCATCAGCTCCACAGACTTTAACCCATTGTTCCTTTTCTTTCTTGGGGTCGGGGTGCCCCATTAAGTAATCACTGCTTGGCTCCCATAGGAGCATATAGTACCTGCACAGGTGCAGTTAGGTGAGGATCCTATATACCTGGTGGTATTCCCAGAGGTTTGGGTATTTTATTCCAACCTCTTCCTGGCCCACAGACGGATCTTTTCCTTCCATTTTTAAGCTGGCAGTCCCTGAACATGCAGGCCTGCATTCTCTTGTTTCGGATGTAGTCACTGCGCACAGTCATTGCAGTCAGTGAACAGAAGGAGTTCCTGCCCTCAATATACATCATGGAGATCTTCTTGCATGTACCAGTCTGGAAGGGGGCACCGGTATATTTTTCGCTTTGGCGGTACAGAAATTTCAGTTCCGGCCCAGGGTCCTGCCTTTTTATTCTGCACATTGCACCTTGTGATTTTCTAAGGCTATGACTGTCATGACAGGGCTATGCCGCACCCGGCGAGTCACTATAGTACCCTGTCTGGACGACCATTTTCCGAGGGCTTTGACATCTTTCTCACAGAGAGATCTCCATCTGGTTCCTGGAAGCACACGTCTGGGTGCAGAAACTACAAAGTTCCCCACTCAATATGCCGCAGCAGCTACGTTTATTAGACCTCGGGCTCTATTCTGGGTCCAACAGGGTCTTCCTACCGCAGGAAAGGGCATTATTTCAGTGCTGGAAAAGTATGCTCCTGGCGCGGACAGAAGCTTTCTCTTATCAGTTGCATGAGGCTTCTGGAATACAGGGTACCAACGTTCGGGGTAGAAATGTTTGCATGCTCCAATCTCGACTTCTCCAGAGGGAAATTCTCCGGATAGGAGCTGGTTTCCTGGTTATTGGACTCATAGATCATCGCTCTGTCTGGTCAGTTGATCACCAGGTCCAGAACCCCGGTCCTGACAGGCTCTAGTCTGTTACATGGAGGCAGATTAATAGGGTTCTTAGGGTTCCAGGGTCTTTTGCCCAACATCCACAGCGCAGCACAGAGGAGACAACCGCGCGAGAAGAACAATAAGCAGCACAGAATTGGAGAAAAGAAGAGGACAGGAGAACAAGCCGATTAGAAGGTAAGTTAAGGGGGATTTTTTTTATTTCAAGGGACGCTGATAAGTGAATAAAAGTCACCTGGTCCTGGAGCATCATGGACCTCATCTCCCCGCTACATACTTCTACTTAGAATAATATATAATGCCCCATTAGTATTACCTTTGGCCCATTATAAGTTGTTATCCTTTAACTAACATAGTGGTGTAATTATCAAAACAGGTCACAATTTGGGGTCACAGTGGTGTATATGTCAGGTACCGCAGGCCTGGTCAGGGCACCCTGATATACAATGCCTGGCTTAAATGATATTGCATCGAAACAATACCAAAAGTGATTATAGTATAACTCGTCTGCCAATGTGGCCCAGGGAAGCTAAAAGTTTGGACACCCCTGCTCTAGACAGTCAGATAACCCCAATATAGCTATATTGTGCACAAAATTCTCCTTTTTGTTTATGCTGACACAGTGATTTTTAAATTTTGTTTGTTTCTGAGCGCCGGGCAACATCTTTCGTTTATTTGCACATTGGTCTTATTTGTCCTTGGCTGCCGGCTCAAATTATTTTATACACTTGTACACATTTCATTAATTTAAAGAAGCGCACCTTTTTCTCTTTCACTATTTCTTAGACAGTCAGATAATGCCACGGCTGTTACATTTCTGTAGCATCACGGGGGAATATGCGGCCCGAGAACAGTGTGAGAAACGACCAGGTGATGTCCTGAGCAGCGTGTCATGTTCCCATACTTTTGTCCATTATCCCGGCATAAAAAAGTGGGAGGCTGAGAGTCTCGGCAGGCAGGCAATTAACCAGGGGGAATGGTCTCTCAACGGAGAAGTCCTTTGCCTTCCTGGTGGAGTCTTGGGTGCACTTCGGACTTTGTTCCAGGGCGTCCATACTTATTTCTCAGGTCACCCCTTTACTGCCCATAATCTGGAGACTCTTAAGTGGGATTCTTCGATGCCAGGATGTTCCCTGAAGCTTCTCTCTGGTGTACCTGTCACTTCCACTTCCCAGGTTCTCACGGGTGCTGAGGATTTTCTAAAGAAGTACGGCTTTCAGCTATCCTGAGGCCATTCATTTCCCTTGCAGTATATGGTTCTCAGGCATTGGCGGCTGGTGGCGACACCTCCCTTCCGCCTACCTCTGTGGCCAAATGTGAACGGTCGGGGGCCTCTTTCTGCCACTCTTTATATTATTTAGCTTGGCACAGTGGCATTGGAGAACCCTAACCTTATGTCCAGAGGTTCTTCGCAGGGAGCTGCTTGGTACCTTGAATAGAGCCTGTACGGCATTTTCCTCATCAGTTCTCCTGGGTCTGGAAACAGTACAGCGTTTGGTGTGAATCCTAGAGTTTTCACACGTCCCAGTGCTAGCTCTCTAGGTGGCTTGCTTTGATATGGGACTTTGCCTAGGTTCCCGCAAGGTGCAGTTCCCGGTGCTCTAAATCAATTTTAGCTCCGGTTTACAGATATCTTCAGTCCTTTCTTCAAGTGTTCTCTGTCGGTTCAGCTCCCATTTTGGTTGATGAGGTGAAGCCATGATATCTAGTTCGGGTGATCAGAGAGATTGTTTTGGTCACTTTTGAATTGCAGACTCTGAGGAAAAAAATGTTAATCCCAGGGTAGAGGTGTTTCCTTGGCTATCGCCCCTGTTTGCAGGGGGTCCGGTGGCAGTAGTGTGGATTGCACTCCCACATTTTACTTTCCAGGAGGATAGAGAGGTGCGTCGCTCCAGCCAAATTTGGTTCAGAGGATAGTATCTGCATTACACTTGACTCGAGCTTGTGGTCAAGCACTCTGTTATTCTTCCTCCTTTTACGTGTGACACTCTTCATCGACTAGAAGTGGTTCGTGCCCTTCGCTGCCAGATTGACCGCAGAGTCTCTATCCGTGAAACTAATATCCTTTTCGTCCTCTTGGAGGCTCAATACCGGGACTGATCAATTTCCAGACAGTCATGCCCGCTACATCCCTTCCACCATTCTGTGGGATGTTCGCACCCCTTATCCTGTTCTGGTGACTTTAAAGCTCACTCTCGGCATGTCAGTGCTTCGATAAAGCAGTTGTGCAGGATGGCAACATCTACATCTTCTGCAGAGTCTCTTGGTTGCTGTCACGAGCCGCGGCAGTACTCACAGCCGCCGCGGCTCGCTTACTGTGCCCTCTGGCGTTCCGGCCGTCACCTTGACGACCGGGACGTCGCTTCCGGATCCTGGCAACGTCGAAAGCTTTGTGTTTTGCGCTGCATCCCGGCAGCGGAGGGAGCCGGGTGCGCACGCGCAGCAGCCTGCAACCTGTGGCTTGATTAGACAAGCCTGCCACCAGTCTGTGATTTGATTTATGTTGGGTTATTAATCATGCAGGGGGTTGTGAGTTATTCAGAGCTAGGCTCTGAGTGGTGGTCACTAGTATTTAAGGCAGTGAGGTCTGCAGCCTCACTGCCGGCTATAGCTTCTGTTTCCAGTCTGCTGACCTGCTCTGCTCCTTGCTCCTGCCCTTTTGTATATTCTGTTGGATTGCCCGTGTATGACCCCTTGCCTGAATTTGGACCTTGCCTGTGTTTCTTGTGACCCCGACCTATGGCGTGTTCATCGACCTTCCTGTTTGCTCGTGACCCTTGACCTTGGCTTGTCTATTGGATTTATTGTCTGCTGCCGGCCCTCGACCCTTGCCTGGACTTCGCCCCGCTTTCCTGGGTTCTCCCCAGCCGGTACGTACTTCACGACCCTCTGTCAGTCTGCGGCCCAGTCTGTCCCCACCACTAGGGGCTCCAGTGAACACCTGACTGGCAGAGTAGATTCCGGGTTGTGCTGTACCGGCTAGAGGGGTTCCTAACATTATAACCGGCCAAAAACACGTTCCGGAGACTAGGTTTGGATGGAAGAAAGCGGAACTAAATCGTCCATTTCAATCCCTAGCGGGTCATGTTGAGACCCTGTATCATTTCCAGTTCCGTTGATGAACCCAAGTTAAATTTGCCGGACTTGTTCTCCGGAAATAGAGCCCTGTTCCGGAATTTTAAAGAAAGCTGCAAACTCTATTTTCGGCTGAAACTTCGGTCTCCTGGTTCAGAACAGCAGAGAGTTGGAATTGTCATCTCCCTCCTGCAGGGTGACCCCCAGTCCTGGGCTTTCACCCTACCGCAGTCGAGTCCTATCGTGCAATCGTTGAAAGCCTTTCTTCAACGTATTAGGTCTCCTCTACGATGATCCAGAGCAAGTTGCCTCTGCTGAGGCTCACCTACGGGCCTTAAAGCAAGGCCAGCGTCCGGCAGAAGAATACCGCGCTGAATTCCACAGATGGTCGCCTGACGGTGATGGAATGACCCAGCATTACACTGCCAGTTTCGCCTAGGACTGTCAGAGGAGATAAAGGATCCACTTGTGCAGTATCCTTCCCCCTCCTCGTTGGAGAGTCTTATGCAACTCGCTATTAAAATTGACAGGAGAATCAAGGAGAGGAGGACAGAGAGTCATCTTCTTTTTCGTCTGCATTCCAGCTTCCAAGGATGTTGAGAAGCCTACGCAGTCAGGGGGGTTTCACCTCCCTCCTGAGGAAAGGGACGAGAGACGGTCACAAGGCCCATGTCTTTATTGTGGAAATAAAGGCCACTTCTGCTCTTGTCCATACAAACCTGAAAAAGGAGTATGTCTGGGAGAGGTCCACTTAGGTCTGCAAATTGTTTCCCAAAAGAATGCTCTCCTGATTCCCGCACAAGTCACTTTCAGTGCCCGTTCCGTGGCCCTGTCGGCCTTCATTGATAGCGGAGCTTTAGGCAACTTCCTCGACATCGAGTTTGCACGCTCTGCGGGAATTCCGACTGTGAAGCTTAAGTCTGCCATTACTGTTTGTGGCTTAGATGGGAGTCCATTGCCTGGTGGCAAGATTACTTGGGAGATCCCGTTACTGCAACTGAACATCGGCGCTCTCCATTCAGAGTCAATGACCTTCTTACTTATCGATTGTCCGTCAGTTCCATTGATCCTGGGCCACCCTTGGCTTTCCCGTCATAACCCTGTCGTGGATTGGGCGAAAGGAGATATTGTCCAGTGGAGCTCTTATTGTACACAGTCTTGCTTGACCCTGCCTCTGCGGGTGATTCAGTCTATTCCGGAGCAACTTCCCTCACAATATCATGAGTGCTAGGATGTGTTCTCCAAAAAGGCTGCTGACCCTTTACCACCTCATCGAGACTTTGACTGTACTATCGAGCTTATTCCTGGTTCCAAATTACCTAAGGGACGCTTGTATTCTCTCTCTGGTCCCGAGACCAAATCCATGCAAGATTATATTGAGGAGAATTTGAAAAAGGGGTTCATCAGGCCATCTAAATCTCCAGTAGGAGCCGGATGTTTTTTTGTATCCAAGAAAGATGGGGGACTAAGACCTTGTATTGACTATAGAGGATTGAATCTCATCACAGTCAAGAACACCTATCCTCTTCCTCTCATCTCTATGTTGTTCGATCAACTAAGAGGCGCTACTGTCTTCACTAAAATCGACCTTCATGGTGCCTATAACCTCATCCGAATCAAAGAGGGAGATGAATGGAAGACGACATTCAACACACATTCTGGCCATTATGAATATCTGGTAATGCTGTTTGGTCTTAGCAACGCACCTGCAGTGTTCCAAGATTTAATTAACGAAGTTCTTCCTGAATTCCTTGACCAATTTGTGGTTGTCTATTTAGATAACATTCTCATATACTCTCAATCATTGCCTATGCATCGGGGCCACGTCAAACAAGTCCTTCAGAAACTACGAGAATACCACCTGTACGCCAAACTAGAAAAATGTGAGTTTGAGGTGCAGAAGGTATCATTCCTGGGATACGTAATCTCTTCTGAGGGATTCTCCATGGATCCAACCAAGTTCCAAGCTATTCAGGATTGGGTGTAACCTAATAATCTCATGGCGTTGCAGAGGTTTCTGGGCTTCGCCAATTATTATAGAAGGTTTATTCGTGGCTTTGCTGACATTGTGGCTCCTATTGTCGCCCTGACCCGCAAGGGGATGGACCCAACTAATTGGTCGCCCCAAGCGGTAACTGCATTTGAAACCTTGAAAGAAGCTTTTGTATCTGCCCAGGTCCTTAGACACCCAGATCCCAAAGTACCTTTCATTCTTGAAGTCAATGTCTCTGACGTCGGTGCTGGTGCCATCTTATCTCAAAAGGACCGTCCTACTCGTCGTTTGCATCCTTGTGCCTACTTTTCCCGTAAGTTTTCTTCAGCAGAAGCCAACTATGATGTGGGCAACCGGGAACTGTTGGCAATTTAAATGGGCCTTTGAGGAGTGGCGACATTGGCTCGAAGGCGCTACACATCTAATTTCTGTTATAATGGATCACAAAAACCTACAATACATAGTCGGCCAAATGCCTGAATCCCAGACAGGCCCGTTGGTCGCTATTCTTCACCCATTTCAATTTTGTAATTACCTACCGACCAGGTTCTAAAAATGTCCGAACAGACGCTCTGTCTAGAAGTTTCTTGGCACATCATGTTCCAATTACAGATCCAGAGCCTATTATTCCCTCGTCCATGGTCCATGCTGGGTTAACACAAGACCTGAGCATCACTCTTCAAAGATTAGCTCCTGATAATATTTGTTTATTATGATTATTTGCCCCAGTGCATTTAAGGAAAACAGTCCTTGCTGAAGCACATGATAGTCGGACTGCTGGACATCCTGGAGTTTATAAAACATTAGAAAATCCTCTCCCGCACTGTATGGTGGCCATCATTGTCTGCTGCCGTCAAGTCATGTCCTCTCTTGTGAGGTTTGTGCCAGGAATAAGATCCCCAGGACTTGGCCAGTTGGTCCCTTTGGCCATTCCTGCAAAACCTTGGACACACTTGTCCATGGACTTTCATAGTCGATCTGCCACCCTCTGCAGGACACAATACCATTTGGGTCGTGGTAGACCGGTTCAGCAAAATGTCACACTTTATACCGCTAACCAGGCTTCCTACCGCTCGGGATTTAGCCGTCCTATTCATCCAACATATTTTCCGTCTCCAAGGTCTCCCTACTGATATGGTTTCTGATCATGGTTCCCAGTTCATAGCACAATTCTGGAAATCTTTTTGTACCCTTCTAGGAATCAAGATTAGTCTGTCGTCTGCATACCACCCTCAGTCTAATGGGCAAACTGAAAGGGTTAACCAGTCATTAGAACAGTTCTTACGGTGTTATACTTCAGAATGTCATGACAACTGGTCTTCCTTGTTACCCTGGGCAGTGTTTGCCTACAATAACTTATCCCATTCATCTACTCAAACCTCTCCGTTCTACTGTAATTTTGGTTTTCATCCCAGGTCCAATTCTCTATATTTCCTCAAATCTGCTGGTATCCCGGAGATTCGTTCCACGGCCGCTGATCTCAAAGTCATCTGGAAAAAAAGTACAATATTCCTTAAGACGAGCCTCATTCTCTGCAAAAAAAAATTTTGGATCGCCACCGTACCACCTGCTCCTTCAAAGTGGGCCAGAAAGTGTGGCTTTCTACAAAAAATATTAGAGCCCAACTTCCTGCAAGGCTGTCTGAGCCTAAGTTCATCGGTCCATTTCTCATCATCAAGCAGGTTAATTCTGTTGCATTTAGGTTAAAAATTCCTTGGTCGTTGAGAATTCCCAACACGTTCCATTCTTCCCTGCTCAAACCTGTACTTTATCAAAGTCAATCCGAGCTTCCAAGTTCATATGGACGGAATCGGGACAGATCTAGAAAATTTCTTATTCAGAAGATTCTTGACTCTAAGAAGGTACAGAACCAGGTGCACTTCCTGGTACAATGGAACAATTGAGGTGTGGAAGAGCAGTCTTGGATTCCATGAAGACTGCTTCATGCTGCCAAACATTTAAAAGAATTTTTAAAAAAATTCCCTGGGAAACCTGGGTGTCGGGGGTTCTTTTTTCCCTCAAGGGGGGGGGGGTACTGTCACGAGCCGCGGCGGTACTCACAGCCGTCGCGTCTCGCTTACTGTGCCCTCTGGCGTACCGGCTGTCACCTTGACGACCGCGACGTCTCTTCCGGATCCTGGCCGACCGTTCCCAAGGCAATGGTCGGAAGCTTTGTGTTCTGCGCTGCATCCCGGCAGCGGAGGGAGGCGGGTGCACACGCGCAGCAGTCTGAAACCTGTGGCTTGATTAGACAAGCCTGCCACCAGTCTGTGAGTTGATTTATGTTGGGTTATTAATCATGCAGGGGGCTGTGAGTTATTCAATTACAAACTTTGTGGATGTTGATTGTTTGGTTGAGACATTTGTATTCGTTTAAACTTGAAAAGCATTCCGTGTGATGTAATTCAATTTCATCCAGGTTCATCCAGGCAGTAAGTTCTTTAAATTTCTCAGTGTTTTCTTTTCTTTTCCCAGACTTTTTGTAGCCGTTCAGAGTTCATACTGCTACATCCTGGTGCCATTTAACAATGTGGTGTGCGCACATGCGCAGAAGCTGCTTTCAGCCTGCAAAGGCGTGATTTTCTGTGCCTCAGTATATATATAAGCCAATGCTGCTCCTGGAAGTAGCAGTGTGGCAGTCCTGGGTTGTCAACCCTACCACAGCTTGCACCTCAGTGGTGTGTTGCTGGGAAAACAGCCAAGTATGCCCTGCAGTACAGAAAAAAACAAACAAACAACAAACTTCTCTCTAGTTGGCCTGTCTAGCATGGAGGAAGGGAAGTAGCTGGCTGATATCCTCCCTAAGGGGTGTTTTTTGTTTGTTTTTGACCTGTCTTTAGCTAAACAAAACAGAAGCAAACCCATTGTAAAGACTGCCATGGTGGAGTGAAGGATATGCTGTTGACACAGACTGAGGCAACCAGCGAACATTGAAAGCTGTGAACTTTGGTCACTTCACAGGTTGAAAGTCGAAATGCATTAAACTCCAAATAGCAATCTTTAGTTTCAAGAATGATAGATTAATTATGCATCAGCAAATGCAGGTGATAGTTATAGTATAACCATTCAAATCACTTGCTGCATTTCTCTGCCACTGTGGCAGCTTCTTTAGAAGTAAAATCCAAGTTAGCATATCCAATTTACATGATTAACTCTTTTCTACCCTATGTAAAAATCTCTCAAGAAAACAATGCAGGTGTATAATGTATTTCAATTCCTATTTCTTCCTCTAAGTATTTTTTTTTTTTTTTTTTTTTAACTCTATTGCTTTATTGAGGCCCTCTAGAACTCGCAATCTGTATATCCAATAGGCCCAACATTGGCACAAAGCAACCTTTCTCCACTTCTCTGTAGATTTTTTTCAATCACTATTAATTGTAGATATTTTGGATTGTTATTTGACAGAATTATATGGGCATTCTTTAATTCTGAACATTTCTAATAATATTTCAGCTGTGTATTGATAATCTACATTTAAGATTCCTAGTCATGTGGCCTACATATTACGGGCTGCAGTTACACTGCAATAGTATTGCAATGAATAACATTTTCACCTGTTACTTGATATGTAATACTCATAGTAATCTGAAATAAGTTGCATGTGATATAAGAAAATTATAACTGTTAATTTTATTTCTTTGAAATACTCTATGGCAGCCATAAAGAATGGGTTCCATTTTTTTTCAATGGTAAAAGGCATAAACATTTTGGATAAAGGTGTAACGATTACACTAAACAAAACGTTGGTAGTGATTGCCGCGACTACGAAAAGGACGACAACAGTTTATCCGACATGAAAACTGCGAAGCTGTCATTGACAACAGACTGGTATTCCCAAACTTTTGAAAAAACACACCTGCAACAAACCAGACGAATGACGATGCCGGCACCAGACCATGACGTCCGTTTGAAGCTCGATACTATTATTCATGCTGTTAAGGGAGTAATGCACGAAGGTGCCAGCTGTTATTTTTAACAAGGCTTCTACCTTCTACAGTCAGCGCCTCCATGCATTACTTCTTTAACAGCACGAATAATGGTATCGGCAGGTCTGTTTTCAAACGTTCGGGTTGACCAGTCTGTCATCAATGACTGCTTCGCAGTTAACGTAAGATATCCATCCCAAACAAATATAGATTTCTATTGATTGATTCAAATCGTGATTAATTATATGGAACATGCTGCAATATATGTTTATTTTTTTGCATATAGCACAGCAATTCAAAAACTTGGAAAAACACTTCTGTACAAAGAGCATTTTGGAAAAAGATAAGCACTTTACAATAGAACTGTGAAACACGAAAAAAAAAAAAAAAAAAGTTAAATATTTTCAATTTTACATAAGGTGATTTATATATGAATGAACATTGATCATGGGACTTTCTATGTGGATGAGGTCTTGGATGTGAAGGGCTACAAGTATTTGATTTTGTGCCTAAATAATTTCCAGGTTGTTTTTTTGTATTTATGGTATATAGCGTGACACATCCTTCTCTTTGGTGTCTTTCCGAAATTTCCCAAACTGTCCTACAATATAAGCCGAGAACATGGGTGAGAAAATCTTGGCTGCCATGTAGTATTTCAAGGAAATTAAATTAACGGATATAATTCTTATTTCCTTTTAGAACTCCACGGCAGTCTTAACGAATGGGAAGCAACATGTAAAAGATGGTGGAACTTTTTGAAGAAAGTAGATTTCAAACTGAACATCAGCATGTGTCACATTTACAAGATAATTTATTGAGGTTGCCAAAATAATTGTACACCCTTAATATTTCTGGTACCTTTTTAAGCCTGTGAAATGACATCTCTGGTCCATCCAGAGGAATAGAGACTGTGCAGATACCCCGGGGATTTATATCAACATGCTCATATCTATCTCCATCTGGTAGGGATCCTCACACTACCATGTTCCAGCATTTTTTATTTTAACATATATTTTCTATGTATTTTTTTTAAACATGTGTATTATATATGCGCTTATGTGCAATAAAATTGTATTTTAGTTATAAACGGCATCACGCTCGATCCGTTTTTATATTTTTTTATTTTTTTTTTCTATATCCACACTAAGGGATTATACCTGGAAGGCACTCTCAGCACTACCATAGAGGGAAGATCAAAGATCTAAAGAATACTGTTACCATGTTTTCTCACTCTTCCTCTTGTAAATGTTTTCACTTAAGGATTTGAGTGGTGATGGACCAGACATCATTTTCACATTGAGATTTTATGAGCACTGAAGGCGATTGTATATTGATTGTCTAATAAGTAGAACCACATAGAGATATTGTGGTTGAACAGACCATATGGATTGAATCACGTTTAACAATTTTTTCTAAAAACCTTATCCAGTTAATGTAAAATAATTTGGTCTAAACGATGTTACATTGATCTTATATTTTTATTATTTCACATGTAATACACCACTTTGCATTAACATGGAGGAAAGGATCACAAAATTGTGACATATGGATCTACGCATCATTTGAATTGATTTTGTTTATTGTACCAATTGATTTTGTGTAAGGTAATTCATCAAATTGTGGGTTATAACACTTACTGATTTTGTAGAGGTATGTGAACAGACTCAGTGGCGCTGATTACTCCTATATTTCCGAATATAGTTACAGAGTCTAAGAAGACCACGGAGTCATCCATTTTGGGTGATCTCTAAGTCGGCCCAGAGCTGGATAAGATCATTAGTCAGGAAAAAGGTGGGAATAGTACCAAAACCTAGGTTCTAGATTTCAGTCCATTTGAGCTTACAACAAAGAGTCAGAAATTGACAGGGTAGTTCTGTTTCAAATGGAGGACAGCATGGAGGGAAACAGTCTTGGGCGGCTAAGAAACACATGGACAAGCCCTCAGATAGTTTGCATGACGGACAGTCTGCCAACCTGGAAGTGACGACGGTGGGAGCTTGCTTGGTACTCGAGTGATCAGTGGTTCAATTTCACTTCAGATTCCTGGGTTAGGAACATTATGGATCAAGAATACATCAAAGATTTTCTCAGGGTACTTCTCCATTGGTTTTTTTTCTATTCCTGTGGATTAAGTAAAGTTGCATGCCTTGCGAGGAGAAACACATGACTGGCTCCTCGCAAGGCATGCAACTTTACCTAATCCACAGGAATAGAAAGCCATTCATGTGTTTCTCCTCGCTGGTGAGATCTTGAACCAGAAACAGGTCTGAATAGAAATCTGTTCCTCTCTTTTCTCAACAACCAAACAGGTCTTTTTGGCCCTTTTTAACTTCAAGACACTCAACACTTGCATTCGGCTGGACAGGTTTAAGATGAAATTATTAAGATCTGTTATTAATGGCATGGACAAAACAAGTTCTTGGATTCCATGGATGTCAAAGATAGATACTTGCATTATCCAATATGGGAAGGTCATCAATGCCTTCTCAAATTTGTGCTTAGTTCCCACCATTTCCAGTTTCAGGTTCTGCCTTTCATTCTGGCGACAGCCCTATGAATCTTAACAAAAAATATGGCTGCTCTTCTAAGGTCCAGGGGTCTGATGATTATCCCCTATCTGGATTATCTCTTGATCAAGGCAGAGTCTCTGACTTTGCTTCAGGCACATTTATGAGAGATGGCACATTTACTGGAGTCCCATGATTGTATTAACTACCAGAAATCCAACCTGGTTACTGCACAGAGGCTTGTTTTTCTGGGTCTGCTGTTCCACTTTCAACAACAGACCTGTTACACAAACTAGTAAGGTGTTCATTGACTCTCAGACGAATGGCTGTTATTTTCTATATAAAACTATTTGGGAAGATGGTATAGACATTCAAAGACACACCTTTTGCATTGTTCCTTTCTAAATCAAGATCATCTCGAAATGGGACTAGTCGCTCCTGCACTTAACCAGACCAACCATCAGTATCTCTCCTAGAACATGGTGCTCACTCCTCCAGTCATTTAGGGGTGACCACCTCAACAGAGGAGGTCCTTTTGAAATATGTAAATGTACAAAAGTGAAGACAGATACCCGCCATCGGGCTGGAGGGCAGTCACACTTTATTGTTGGTTCCCAGGTCTATTATCCCTAGTGGAAGCCAAGTTTCCAATCAATGTCTTAGACTTAAGATCAGTACTAAATGCTATAGTTCAGGGGCATATTTTGTTGCAGGGAAGACCCAGTCAGACAAGTCCATCACAAATGTTTACATCAGTAATAAGGGAGGCACAAGAAAAGGAGACCAGCATGTTTATACCAGGGATGAAACACTAAGAGGCCGATTACTTCAGCAGACATGTCCTGCACCCTGGAAAGTGGTTCCTCAATCGGGACACCTTAAAACAAATTGTGGAGAGATTGGGTCAATTTGATGGCATCCCAGTTGAACCATAAGGCAGAGAGATTTTGCTCAAGTACCATTGATCCACAAGCATTCCTGGTCAATGCGATGATGGCCCTGTGGAATTCTCCCTGATTTACCTCTTCACTCCGGTAGTGATGCTTCTGTGCATTCTCAAAAAAGTTAAATTTGAAGGGGGCCTATTGCCTGTTGGTGGCACCAGACTGCAAAGAAAGTTGTGGTACAGGGGCCATGCTAAATTCCAGAAAGCCTGTTTCTAAAAGTAAAAACAAAATATCATAGGTCCTGCAAAACCTATATTTCTTTGTGTAAGAAGAGGAGGTTTGAAACCACTTTGTTAGTCCACTTGCTCCTGCTTTTGAATGGCTTTGATAATTGAAAACTCTGTGAGGATACCTTAGCTGGGATGACAGCTAAAATAGCTCAAACAAATAATCCTCTGTGGGATTCAACTCACTCGGGTAGACCAGAGTGTATCCAGAATAAGGCTTTATTACGACAGCACAACAGCACAAGACGTTCATAAGGTACAGGGTAAATGGTAGCATGTATCATCCAGCAACCTCTTGCAGTCAGCACTCCAAAATAATAATCTCAGTCTCTTTCCGAATTGCATCCTCCTGCAGCATTGCCACTACCATTTAGCTAGACAGCCCAGCTTGGGATACTGGCTCACACAGACCCTGTTGTGGTAGGGTTTCTTCCAAGGGCCTCTTCTTTCAGGAGAGATTTGCAATATTGCATGAGGTGCAAACTTTTTTGCAGGGTGTGACACATTAGTCCATTGGGACGACATTGCAAAAATCTTTTGAACCACTTGAGACAGCGGATGAGAAGTTTCTCAAATGTAAAACTATTTTTACTGGTTATTTACGTGGCGTGGAGGATGTTGGAGCTATCTAACAAATGCCCCTGTCTGATTTTAAATGAGACTGCTCTCAGGACAAAATTATCTTTTCTAAGTTCCATTTACAGGATATTGTGATTCCAGCACTAGGTTGAAATGTAGTTATGAAGGAAAAGAGATCTGTTTTCACATTACAGTTTTGATTTATGTCAAAAGGACACAAGAGTTTTATGAAAATTTTAAGTCTTCTATGATGACTACAAAAAAGGTTGGCCTGTGTCAAAACAAAGAATAGCTTGATGGAACACATCTGTGATTTTCCACATTTACATTGAAGTAGAGGAATCTATTCTGTACAATTTGAAGGCACATTCTACCAAATCAGTGAGCAAATCGGAGGTATAGTTGCATGAGGCTTCAGTTGAGCAGTGTCAGGCGGCCACATGTCTTTGGTAAATATTTTCACAAAATGTTAGACGTAAAGATTTTGCAGCTTAATAGGTCAGTTTTGCCCAGAAGGTGCTGCACACCAGAATTCTGTGCATTCCCCTTTCCAACCAGAAGGAACAGCTTTGGGAAATCCCCATTGTCCAATGTCCCCAAAGAGGATGAAGAAGAAAATGGAATTTTCATAGTTCATTCCTTTTCCCTGAACCCACAGGAGGACACCCAGATTACGCTCTAGTTCTCCTGTTTACAGATTTTTTTTTGTGGTGATCTTGTTGCTCCTAGGTTTTGCTTTATCTTCAATTCTGTTCTGTGGGGCTTGGTTAGAAAAATAACTAGGTTCCCTGCAGCATTGTGTATGATACTAAGGTCTAGATTTACTAAGATTCGATTTTGATGGAGGCTTTAAACGGGCAAACTTTGGCTGCAGTTTAGTGGTCCAAACCGCCGCATTTACTATAGTGCAATTTCAGACTGCGCTGTAAAATGGTTGGCGACGTGTGGCGGATTGAAAACGGCTAAACCACCATCAAAACCGCCATCCAAATGACAGGCCAGGACAGTTTTAATACCTGCCTCTGAATGGCTTTATAGGTCAGACATGCTGTCTGAGCTATTTTGCCATTCAGAACATAAGAGGGAGCACCATTGACATTTAAATTATTAGGGCAATAAATATTTATTGATTAAGGGGAAAAATTATTTTAAAATTAACTTATGGGTACTGAATATATTTTGTTTGATATAACATGTATCCTTTTGCACTGTTAATTCTTTTTTCTTTTGACCGTTAAACACTTGTTTAAAAAAAAATAAAATTAACTTATGGGGCAAATTTTAATTTTCATTATATTAAGGGGACAAAATTATTGAATTGTTATATTATTCGGGTACAATTGAAGGTCAAATTGTGCAACATAATTATATTCACCATTAACAATCAGTTAATATTATATATTCACATTCCCCCCAAATCATACAATAATATTGTCCCCTTAAAATAAAGAAAAAAAAAATTGCCGCCATAAGTAAATTATAAATTATATTTGCCCCTTAATAAATAATGATTGCCCCAATAATTTAAATGTGAATGGTGCTTCCTCTTATGTTTTGAATGGCAAAATAGCTCAAACAGCATGCAGTTTAAGCAATCTCGCCACTCACTACCACCTCTTTTATTTTGGCTGTTTAAATGGCGGTTTCGCAAAGCGCAGCTTAGTAAATCTGGCAGTTTGTATGTTCATTGTTAAAATCGGGATATCGATTTGTAAAGTGGGGGTTTTGTAAAATGTCAATTCTGGCCATTTTAATGGCAGTTTGTGCTCTAGTAAATCTGACAATTTTAAAACCGCTGGAAAAATCATTGAAAAATGGCAGTTTCACCCAGTGCATTTTTTGTAAGAAAATAGGTGCCGGAACTCACATAACGTAGTCAATCACAGTACACACACTCACACACGTCAGTTGTGTAACAAAACAAAATGGTCAATGCCCACAGTAAGCTTTCAGCACGCGACCACACGACCAATCACAAGCCGAGCAGTGCAATCACAAACAGCGCGGACGAAGTACGCATGCATCGTACTCGACACACAAGCAGCCCGCATGCACCGTTTTAATGATTTTGCTGCCCACCTGCTACGCTCGACAGGGCCACGTGGACCAAACATCAAAAGTTCAAAAGTTACTTTTAAAACTTGGAAAATCCATTGAAAAAAGGTGCCGGAACTCAGTTCTGTGAGTTCTATGACAAAAAAAAAAGCACTGGTTTCACCAAACTGTCCTGTAGTAAACTTAGCCCTAAGTGTAGGTCACTTAGTGTCCAATACACAGACAATTGTAAGCAAATTTGGAGCTTCAGCTGAGTGGTGTCAGGCGGCCACATATCTTTGGTAAATATGTTTACAAAATGTTACAGATGTAATGATTTTGCAGTTAAATAAGTCTGTGTTGCCCAGAAGGTGCTGCACACCAGAATTCTGTGCAATCCCCTTTCCAACCAGAAAGGGCAGCTTTGGGAAATCCCCATGATCCGATGTCTCCAAAGAGAATGAAAGAGAAAATAGAAATTTTAAGGTTAATTCCTTTTCGCTGAATCCACTGGAGGACATTCATTTTTTGACAAATCAGATTTACAAGAAGCACAGCTGTCACTCACTATGTATTGACTGCCTTCCTCTTTCGCTAGGTAGTGAGAAAGAAGAGACACAATGCAGACTGACGCTCCCTTTTATTTAAACTTTTGAAGCTGTAGCTGCTAATCAGTCTGGTGTCTGGCTAGGAGGCCAGAACACCAGAACTGCAGGAATGGAGCATATTTTCTCACTCCATTCATTCCAGCTCTTACTAGAGTCAAGCCTTTTTGAAAGAAGTCTTCCATCACACTACACAATTTCCCTAGAGTTCAAAAAGCATAAAGCAGAAACCTGGGAGACACATGCAGACCATCTATAATTTTCCCATTGTTTTTAACACATACCCTCCGCCCACCACCCCTAGGGGGCGGAGCATGTAGCCCATAGACAATAATCTCAGGACAGTGCATCTGTATTAGCTAGCTGGCTTCCAGGCCTATGTACTACTGTGAACTTAAATGTATGTAGAACCAGGAACCTTCTGGTAACATGCCCATTCTTCTCTTATTTTACATATCCATCTCACCCATAGGGTTGTTGTAATAAGCTTAAACTGTCTTAATAAGAGATTATACTGGAGAATTTCACTTAAATGCAAACCTTTCTTTTTTGACAATGGCACATTTTTTTATGGTTATTAAGCTTTCTACTCAAATCAAGAGATGCTCTTCCCCACCTCTTTTTTTCTGGGGCAGACCTGTACTTGTCCCTACATTTGAGGCATCTGTCTGCATAATAAATTCCTCTTTAATATCTTGTGTTACAAGCACTGGCTGAGTATATAATGCTACTTTTACCACGTGGCTGTTTTCTTTGGTAAGACGAGTGAAATGACAGCTAAAGTGGCAAAATTAGGCATACGCTTCCAATAATTTCCCATGATTCACAAAAAGGTTTCTTCATTTTTTTTATTTTTTTTAAAGCCTCTGCCTATATTGTACATACGGCACTTCTTTGGGATGGCTGTCAACCCAGCCTTTCGGAAAGAGTATTACACCAGTTGCACCCTGGATGAGGATATAAAGGAGGGCGGATTAAAATTAAATATTTAAAATGCCAAATTCCTAGTGGACCCTCCTTCTATACCCCACGCTCCAGTGCCCTCCAAGGGATTCAGAGAATTACTTCAACTAAGACAATAGATAGAGAAGTAGTACATGTCATTAGCAGAGTGGGGATGCTGAAAGAATTCCTAACTGACCAGGGTTCCCCATTCATGTTGAGAATCATAAAGGAATTATATAGGCTGTTCAAGATCACTCACCTAAAAAAACTTCACCATCGCTCTGTGTCCCTTCACACTGGGCCACATTATAATCACATGTGCCCCTTCTGAAAAAAGTCAGATTTCCTTTTTTTTACACTGCCCCTTTTATTTTCTTACCTTTTACTTGCCCTTCTTTCTTCTGTCTTCTGTCTTCTGTTTTTGTCTATGTTCTCCTTGGTTTTCTATTCTTCTGGCTCCTCACTGCGCCACTGCTCACTGAAAATGTTGGGCTTGATGACGTAATGCTCAACATTCAATGCGGACAGAGGAGGGGAAGGGCGTCGTAGATGTAATTTTTCATTTACTTTTTTGACCACCCAGCGAACAAACGGAAGTGGCAAACAGAGGGGGGGAGTGCTGGCCCCGGCAACTCCTGTGTGATCGCAGCAGCGCCCAGTTTGGGACCCGCTGTCCCAGGGGATTGCTGGACATAGCAAAAAGAAACCTGGGAAAGGCAACCTGGTCCTTAAGCGTTATTGAGCATGTATCTCAGATGCAGGAGTGGTTAGCTGTAGTAGTGCTGATGACACTGGTTAACAACATTTTTATTACTTTTTGCCACTAGAGTGAATATAGCTGAATCTAATTGAAACATTCTAAAATTATTTTTGAATTCAGCACAGAAAATACTATCACATAAGGATTTTGAGTGACACCCAACTACAGTTTACAATATTACATTTCTTAATAATACATACATAGTAAACGATTAGCTCACTTACAATGTATAAGTATAGGATTTTCTGCTGTATTCTGCTTCAGGAACATTCCTATTAAGGGTCGAACAATAGTCAGCAAATATACGTGGACTCCATTTGCCCTGATACCGCTTTTCCATTACAGAAATATCCTGGTGGAACCGTTTGCCATGTTCATTGCTGACTGCTCCATGATTTGCTGGGAAGAAATCCAGGTGCAAATTCAAGAAATGGATTTTCAAAGAGATGTTACATCCCATGGTCTTGTAAGATTTTAAAAGATTGTCCACTATTTCTTCGTAGATGTCTGCCTTATGTTTCCCTAAGAAGTTCTGGCAAATACTCTTGAAAAACTTTTTCAGCCTGATTCAAATGACAATCAAAGCTCTCATCTTGAATCAGTTCTCCTATTTTGAGGTCTTACAAAGATCCCCTCTTTGATCTTTGCATCACTGATCCTCGGGAATTTGTTTCTGAAGTATGAAAATCGAAGTCCAGGAATAATCATCATCATCACCATTTATTTATATAGCGCCACTGATTCCGCAGCGCTGTACAGAGAACTCACTCACATCAGTCCCTGCCCCATTGGAGCTTACAGTCTAAATTTCCTAACACACACACACACACACACACACACACAGACAGACAGACAGACAGACATAGAGAGACTAGGGTCAATTTTGATAGCAGCCAATTAACCAACTAGTATGTTTTTGGAGTGTGGGAGGAAACCGGAGCACCCGGAGGAAACCCACACAAACACAGGGAGAACATACAAACTCCACACAGATAAGGTCATGGTCGGGAATTGAACTCATGACCCCAGCGCTGTGAGGACTTAGCCACCGTGCTGCCCATGGTGACTTAGTGGCTCATGTTGCCCATAGCAACCAATCTACCTTTCATTTTATAAATTTCTCCACTGCTCCTTTTTCCCACTCTTTTCCCTGCTTGGTACATGAACCCCTTAGTTTGAAAGATTTACTTGCATAGTCATCATTCCAATCTCTCATCATGTCCAAAGTGCATCATCCAGCAGAATGTGACTCAACTGTTGAATATTCTGTACCCTTCTTAATTTATACTAATCTTCTCAAAACAGTATAATTAAAGAAAGCAATGAAATTTTACTGCAGAAAAAAACCCTCCTAAACGCTGTAAATGGATTATATATCTTAATGCAGTGGATCCCAAACTTTCTCAGTTCGAGGCACCCCTAGGGTCTCAAAAATGTTTTCACCCCTAAGCGGCACCCCTGTGAGATTGCCGTGGCACCCCAGGAAGCCGTGGCACACAGTTTGGGAACCACTGTCTTAATATTTATTCTTCTACTCTTTTTTTAAAAGATTTGTTTATTGAAGGTCAATAACGTGAAGACAGAAGAAAAAAAACAGTTACAAGGAAAATACTACGAATGTAGTAAAGTCAACAAGTATATACATTTCTGCAGCATAAGTAGGCAGCAATAAACCAACTGCGAAGTCCATAAGGTTTTTAAGTTTTGGTCAGTAAGGTGGGAGGATAGGAGAGAGTGTGAAAGAGAATGGAAAAGAGAGAAAAAGGGTGAAGGAGAGAAGGTGTCGTGGCTGAAACTGCAGACGGAGGGGTAGAGGGAAAGAGGAAGTTAGGTGTTTTTAGGGTATAATGTCACTGATTAAGTTAGAGAAGAGGAGAGACACAGCTTCATCTACCCTGTTCCTGAGTTATACACCTATGTGGATCTTGGTGCTTTTGCTCTCTGCAGCTCATTGCTTCTCAGTGTAACCTGTTCAGCTTACTTCCACCTTTACCTGCTGTCTGCTCTCAAATATTTCAGCATTACCAGGCTACTCGTCTCGCCACCTTTCCAGAGGTATCCAACCTTGCAACTGTAACGCCCCCTGCGGGGAAAACAGGGACAGACGCAACACAAAAGAACCTACCTTGAAAACGATAGTCACCTCCAGTCCGCTTCCAATATCCCAGCTGCAATCCAATCCCAGCAGATCCGCAGCCGCAGTCACCTCCAATCACGTCCCTCTAAGATAGAGACAGAGATTACGGCCGTGCCTACCAGGTAAGGGCTGTCCGAGACCACAGCAAAGAACGAGGACACGGTCAGTCCAAGCTCACTTGCCACCTCCTCACTTTGTTCTTGCCAAGACGCGGGGGACTACAGGCACTGAAGGCCAAGACTAGTCCGAGGACTAATCCCGCCTCAAGTACCTCACACACCTGCCGGTGAGGGCCTAACCGAAAGGAGGAATCGAGCGTGATACTCACCGGGACACTCCCACTTCCGATCCGGTTCTCCTGCACCTTCCCGACTCCTGCGGATGACAAGAACACACAGCCTCCCTCTACGCTCTCCGTGAGACTAAGATGGCACCCACAAAACTGGACTGACTACAACAGCGACCCGACCCTAACAACGTTCTAATGGTCGGCAACGCAACTAAGTCAAACCACTATGACTAACTAGGTGTGGTGCACTAACGGAGCTACTCACTTACACACTACGGGGAACACCAGCCGGTGTTCACGGACTAAACCGGAGGGCGGTTCCTAACCCCCTCACCCAGGTCGTACCAAGAAGCTGCCTTCTTGCTATGGGGTCACCCACGGACCCTAAGGACTGGTTCTTTAAGCCCGGCTGAGGCTCAGTAGAACAGCACACTAACCCGCGGGCCGACTGCCGCACGGAACAGCCGATCGTACTGAACCGCCCGACTGCCTGTACTCGGGTATCTCACACGTGTCCCTACGTCCGGAACCACAGGTCCACCTGCACGGAACCGGCCTTGAGGACCCTTGATCAGAACCACGGCCGCCCCTGGAACTGCCTCAAGGTGTGCTGCACTGCCACCAACTCACTCAGCCACCCCTCTGGGTACCAGTGTGACCCCGGGGACCTAAGGGACAGGAAAACTACGTGTGTTCTCCCCTGACTATGTGTATGCTGGTAACTACACTTGTCCCCACAGCACGGGTTAGCACAGGAAACCACAGGAACAAGAGCCTACCTTTAATGGGGGCCTGACGTCTTGCCCCTGGACACAATTACATAGCACACCCAAAATACTGTAATTCAACAATACCCGCCTCACAGACAGAATACAATATACAGTACTTTGTAAGCTACTTACCAGAGCACACCGCTGTTAGCCAACCAGCAGGTTGCTACAGCACCACAGGAACCTCCGCTCTACTGTACCTCCTAACCACGTGTGCTCACCTCACACAGGACCGCGCCTACACTCATGAGGCTCCCACGCCTCTACCTCATCACCACCAGGGCCGTCTGCCCTTCACACCATGGGCCTCTGCCCAGCTACAAACAGAGCCTTGCGCTCTGATTAATGGGCATCAGCCCCCTCTCTACCTCAGGGCTCTGAGCCCACTAACTAGGGCCTTGTGCTCTGCTACCTAGGGGTCCTAGCCCCTGCCTGAGGCCTGTGGCCTCCCTGACTGACTGAGGGCCTTGTGCCCTTAATAGCCTACGGGCTACCAGCCCCTTACCAGGCCCTGTGGCCTTCCTATGGCCTCTAGGCCACTAACTACCTAAGGGCCTTGTGCCCTTGTACACCTGGGGCTCTACGCCCCCTGTCTAACTATCAGGGGCTTGTCCCCTTTATCAAAGTTATGGCCTACTGGCCCACTAAATAGCAAGGGGCCTAGTGCCCAGGTCCCTGGGCCTTGTGCCCCTACTTCACGGTGCCAACGGGCCTTGTGCCCGACTGTGGCCCCGGGCCTAGTGCCCGAATTAACGCTGAGTCACTTACCTGCTCTGCGCAGGAATCTCAGCTTGCCACGCCGTCTTCTTCCGCCTTCTCCGGGTCTTCCAGACCCTCCAGCCGGCGGCGCCTCTCCTCCGGTTCGGCGCTGTTGAGAGCTGCTTGGCGGGGGCGCTCTCAGCCCTTACAAGGGCTCCCCGCCGGCGATCACTGCTCCGGCGGCTTGATTGTAGTCTTCGGGTGGCAGGGTAGCTCACAGCCCTTACAAGGGCCCCCTGCCGCCGCTGCCGCTGATCCTGTTGCTGGACGTCGTGAAGAGACGTCCTTCCTCTTCTCCGCCGACGGACTTCTCCCAAAATGGAGCCACCCGGCGACTTATATAGTCGAGAGAGCAGCGAGAGAGCTGCTGCGAATGTGCCCGCGCATGCGCAGCACCTCCATTTCGGCAGCGCTGTCCTATACAGCAGCCGCGGCGCTGTCAAAGAAGCGTCCGTGGTGGAGCACCACCGCGGACGCTTCTTTGACAGCGCCACGGCTGCTGTATAGGACAGTGCCACTATGGTGGGCACTTAGTTAGCGGGGGGGGGGTGTTCTGGAGACCCAGAAACCCCCCCTGCGTGCGCCACTGGTCTTGCCTTTGGAACCCTGACATGGATGAGTCAGAACATGTTTGGGACGATGAGCCTGTGGGAGCCAGAGGAGGGTAGAGGGAGTGAGTAATCCAAGACCTTCAGCCTCAAGGGAAACCTAGACCATAGAGGCCACATTGAGCAAGATGGACAGAAAGATAATAGGGGAGATACGAGGATATATAATGGAGGGGAGACACAAGGATATGTAATGGAGAGGCAGAGAGGAGACATGAGGATATATAATGGAGAGGAGACACAAGGATTTATAATGGAGGGGAGACACGAGGAAATATAATGGAGGGGAGATACGAGGATATTTTATGTGCAGGGGGGCATGTGAGGGAAACCCTGATGTGCAGAGGAATGTTAATATAATAAGCGAGGGAAGGTTTTAATATAATGTGTGAGGAAAGTGAGTGGATGGTCTTAATATAATGTGGGTGGGTGGGAGGATGTAGGTTATTTAATTGAGTGTAGGTGCTGCTAATTCTATAATGAATGCTATTTTATTTGTGGGGTGATGGTGGGGCAATTTAATTTAATAGTGGGGCGCATTAATTTAAGATGTAGTAACATACAAAGTAACATATTAACATAGTTGATGAGGTTAAAAAAGACACCAGTCCATTAAGTTCAACCTATTTTGGATCTCCTGCGATCCTGCACTTATATTTGAAATTAATCCAGAGTAAGCAACCGCCAATCTGTTTCAATTGTGCTCATCAGCTCCTTTGGTCTCAAGTACCACCTCTATGCGGATGACACCCAACTCTACCTTTCCTCTCCCAATCTCTCTCCCTCCCTCCTCTCCAGGGTGTCCGCCTGCCTCTCCGCCATCTCCTCCTGGATGTCCTCTAGATGCCTCAAACTCAATCTCACAAAAACCAAACTTATTGTCTTTCCCCCCACTCACTCCCCTTGCCCTTCCGACCTTTCTATCACTGCTCTCAACTCCTCTATTTCCCCTGTTTCTCAACTTCGCTGCCTCGGCGTCACCCTGGACTCCTCTCTCTCCTTTGTCCCTCACATCCTCTCTCTCGCCAAATCCTGCCGCTTCCAGCTGCGGAACATCGCACGCATTCGGCCCTTCCTCTCCCAAGATGCCACTAAAGCCCTTGTCCACTCTCTTATTCTCTCCCGCTTGGACTACTGTAACCTCCTCCTTACTGGCCTCCCCCGCTCTCATCTCGCTCCCCTTCGCTCCGTACTCAATGCAGCCGCTCGGCTCATTTTCCTTTCTCGCCGCTCCTCTTCTGTCTCCCCCCTCTACCAATCCCTCCACTGGCTCCCCATCCCCTACAGAATCGTGTTCAAGCTCCTCACTCTTACTTTCAAGGCCCTCTCCAACTCCACTGCTCCCTACATCTCCAACCTTATCTCCATTCACGCTCCATCCCGCCCTCTGGAGCTTTATTTATCTTAATATTCTTCAGTCGCCTTTGGACTTCTTCCTCTGACAACCAAGTACTAATTAATGGCATGGTTTCATATTCCATTTTTATGTATTACTCCTGCCATTTGTTCCTCTCTGGTAAATACTGAAGAAAAGGACGTGTTTAATACCTCTGCTTTTTCCTTAGTATCATTTATCAATTCACCCATCTCACTTCTTAGGGGTCCTATATTATCTTTTTTAATCCTTTTGCCATTTATATACTTAAAAAACATTTTGGGGTTTGTCTTACTTTCTTTTGCAACGTGCCTTTCATTTTCTAATTTAGCCAATCTAATTTCCTTTTTGCATGTTTTATTACATTCCTTGTACCTACGGAAGGACTCCTCTGACCCTTCAGACTTAAACAATTTAAATGCACGCTTCTTCCTTTGCATTTCTTCCCTTACCTTTTTATTTAGCCACATTGGTTTAGACTAAATTCTTTTACATTTATTTCCCATAGGAATGAACTTATACGTGTATGTTTCCAACAACATTTTAAAGACAGCCCACATTTCTTCCGTATTTTTTCCTTCAAAGGCTTTGTCCCAGTCTATGCTCTTTATAGACTCCTTTAGCATATTAAAATTTGCCTTTCTAAAGTTTAAAGTCCTAGTTGATCCCTTACACCGTTGTTTCTGGAAACTAATTTCAAATGAGACCATATTATGATCACTGTTTCCCAAGTGCTCCTTTACTTGAATATTTGATATTACGTCTACATTGTTTGTTATTACTAAGTCCAGTACAGTCCGGTTCCTAGTTGGTTCCTCTACTAATTGGGACATGTAATGGTCTTTTAGCGTGCTCAGAAACCTATTTCCCCTAGCTGTACCGCAGGTCTCAGTACTCCAATCAATGTCCGGATAATTAAAATCCCCCATAATTAAAACTTGACCTAGTTGTGTAGCCTTTTCAATTTGCTGTAGAAGTTGGGCTTCCTCAATCGTACTAATATCTGGCGGTTTATTGCATATCCCTATCAGCAACTTCTCTGAACTTTTTCCTCCGCTGGATATTTCCACCCACAATGCCTCTATATTATCACCAATATTCTCGTATATAACTTCCTGAATACTTGGTTTTAATTCTGGCTTAATATAAAGACATACTCCTCCTCCCCTTTTATTTACCCTATCCCTCCTGAAGAGAGAATAGCCTTCTAAGTTGACTGCCCAGTCATGTGTATCATCCCACCAGATCTCCGTAATGACTATAATATCGTACTGCTCATTCATTGCTACTAGTTCTAACTCCCCCATTTTACCTGTCAGGCTTCTTGCATTTGCAAGCATACACTAAAGTCTATTGCCTCCCTTAGGTATTTCTTTTTGCTTTAAAAAGGGTCACTCCTTATCGGCTATGTTTCCCTTTCCCCCCTCTCCACACCCTTGGCTCTTGTTAAATTCCTATTTACTACTCTCAATGTCTATTCCATAAATACTTGCTTGCCCCTCCCCCCCAGAGCCTAGTTTAAAATCTCCTCCAACCTTCTAACCATCCTCTCCCCTAGCACTGCAGCCCCCTCCTCATTCAGGTGCAATCCATCACGACAATAAAGATGGCAACTGACCGAGAAATCAGCCCAGTGCTCTAAGAATCCAAAACCCTCCTTCCTACACCAATCTTTTAGCCACGCATTAACCTCCCTAATCTCCCGCTGCCTCCCTGGACTAGCACGTGGCACAGGTAGTGTTTCCGAAAATACCACCTTGGATGTCCTTGCCTTAAGTTTGCGACCTATGTCCCTGAAATTATTCTTTAGGACACCCCTTCTTCCTCTAACTCGGTCATTGGTGCCAACATGCACCAAAACCGCTGGGTCATTCCCAGCCCCTCCCAACAATCTGTCCACCTGATCCGCAATATGCCGAGCCCGAGCACCCGGGAGACAACACACTGTTCAGCATGCACGGTCCCGGTAACAGATTGCCCTATCTACCTTCCTAATAATTGAATCCCCTACCACCACAATCTGCCTGGGTCCCTGAGTAACTTTGGTCCCCTCTATGCTGGAGAGACCATTCCCCTGGTTGCTAGAGGAAGCAGTCTCATCCAACTCTACCAATTCTGAACTGCCTTCCACAGTATCTTCATCCAATCTGGCAAATCTGCTGGGATTGCTTAGCTCAAAACTGGCCTGCCTCTTCCTCCCTCTGCTACCCCTAGTAACTGTTACCCAGCTGCCTACCTGTGCATGCTCCTCTGTCTCTGCTCCACCCTGCTCAGCTAACGCATCAAAGGTGAGCTGTAAACTCTGCTCCAGGTTGGCAATGTCTCTCAATGTTGCAATGGTCTGCTTTAGATCAGTTACCTGGGCTTCCAAAGAGACCAATTGCTCACATTTCTCACAGAGGTATAAACCTTGGAACACTTGCTCCAAGTGTGCACACATATGACAAGATATGCATTGAGTGAGATCATCAAGCCTGCTGCTACTCATCTTATTATGGCTAACCTAACTTCTTATAGCCTACAGTGAATTTGAGAACTAACCTTTGCTAGCCACTTACCGATTCAACTCCTTACTGGATCTAACTCCACACTTTAAACAAAAACAGCACTTGAAATCAAAAAAGCAGTGAAATCACAAGCTCAATGAAATCGCTTGCTACCTCTTGTTAAATAGAGCTTGCACTAACCAGCTGTATCAACTATGCAATTAAACCACACCCACTAGCTCTAACAGAGAGAAGGGAAAAAAAAAAGAGAAAAGAAAAGAAAAAAGGGACACTTAACAAACACACAGAAAAACAAATCCCGTTCAATAAACACACAGAATAATTCCCCAAACTATACCACTCTCTCAGTGATGAGACCTTTAATTTAAAGCTGGGATGGTTTGTGGCTATTGATTGAATGTGGGACTGAGTTTGGGGAGGCTGGGTATTTAATGTGAATATGAATTATTTAATGCCGGGGATGGTTGTGGGAAATTGTTATATTTATTAAATGTAAATGCTAATAATTTATTGCTGGGGCTGTTTGGAGGGAGAGAAAAAGGTCTATTTATTAAATGGGAATACTATTATTTTAATGTTGGGGCTGGAGAGAAGCCTAATTATTAAACGTGGATGCTATTGATTTAATGCCTGGACTGGTTGGAGTTTTCTAAATACTTTTTTTTCCAATTATAAACTCCAGCATTCCAGGATACAGACAAGCCACAACTGAACTAAAGACACCAGCAGCCACAGGTGGTGAAACTGACAAGAACAGGTAGGAGAAAACAGAGAGTCTGCCAACTGTCCTGAATCTGGGGAGCAGTCCTGCATTTGGGTGACTGTCTTGCTTAGTCAGGATTTAGTCCGACTACAAGGACAGTTGGGAGGTATGCTACACACAGTACTGCTTGTGATGGCAGAGCTGCGTGCACCTAACAGTTATGCGCAAAGTATTGCCTGTGCATTTGTCTAAACGTTGTCTAAGAGGGAGAGGATAGCCCGTACAGAACACAGAGCTCCTGAGCTTGCTCTGCAAGCTAATTCTCATGAGATTTGGTAATCTCATGAGATTGAGATACTCTGCTCACTCCACAGGAAGTTTCCACCCTGATGGATGTCGGCAGTACCAGAATCATAGATAAGTGAAGCATAGAAGGATTGTACATGAGTATACAAATCAGTATGCAACCTTCATGTGTACATATATATCACTATGCAGCCTTTCTGACACTCTTTAGAATCCACATTGCTTTAGTGGCTTCTAGTAGTTTTCTGAACACATCTGGGTTTGGAATCACACTTACTATCACGTGTATGGTATTTGCATTTGCCCTAATGGTAACATCGTTTATTTATATCTAAGATCTGCAAATAATAGTCTGCTATTCAAGTTATACATTATTTCTATCATCAAATTTCACATCTTATTGTTATCACCTCTGGTCAATTAAGCTAATTGGGTGAAACCGTTGCCGCCCAATTCAAATTATGCAGGCTCTATATGAACTGGAAGGAAGTCCAGGCTCACCACAAAAAATCCCTGAGGAAGCTCATTGCCCCTTTGGCTACGAGCGAAACGCGTTGGTTAATTACATCACCACCTATTGATTTATCACTGTGCATTGACTTATACTCCTTTTCTAGCATGCTAGATTGTCACCTGCAGCATTTTTGACTACGGAACTGACATCCGCGAGGGATACTGAGAGCGTGCAAACGCTATCCCCGCCACACACAGGCTGTGTGTTTTTCGCTCTGAATCCTTACTGACTTTACAACCGCTGTTCACCAAGAGTGAGTATACGCTATTTCCGTCACACACAGGCTGTGTGTTTTCGATAGGCATCTCCACTTACTGCATGATCGCTGTCTGCGAGGGGTATTTAGAGCGAGCATACGCCACCTCCGTCACACATAGGTTGTTTGTCTCCGTCCCGGATCATCATACAAACAAGGGGAAAGGGCCCCTACCACACCAATTCCCGCTCCGCAGACATTCAATATCAAGCGATGCCAAGTAAGTCACTTTGGATTCTTTTACAGATTTTAACAGACTTTTGAGACAGTATATTTACATTGGTTTAATGGACAATATCGAACTGTTGCTATATTGCATATGACCTAAGGGCTCATCAGGACGCTAGCACTAATACGGGATACCCTATTTGAGTCGTTCTGATTTTGCTACACACCAATAAATTGGAATGGCAGTTGTTTATATTGCTTGATTGGACTGTCCACAACTCGGGTTACACAATTTAGTGGACCATCGTTGTACATGGACTTATACGGTCCACCTTGACCATTGGATTTTGTTTTGTTTATCATTATTATTATTATATTTGTGTTTGTTTACACTGCTTTTTAGTGCATATGTTAGCTCAATTGTTTTCCGGCCGGAATCCTTTCTTGTAACATTGTAATAAATTCAATGATAACCCCCCTCCTTTTGCTACACATGTTATATTTTCCAGCGCCCAGAACCTGCATTACAACAATATTAATCTTTTTTGGGAGGGTAGGGATTCCCTCCCACACATACAGGTTCCATATTGGCTGCTTTATATATCTATAGATAGCGCAACCCACCCTCTCTGTTTACCTTCGAAGTGAAGCATAGATAATATGAGGTTTTGAAGATATATATACTATTCTTTTAATGGTTTTAATAGTATATTTATATGAATTGCATGTGAAGATCTTAAGATTCAAATAAATGGTTTGATAATTGATCTGTAGTACATTCTTGTTTTTGTGGGTTTTAGATTCATTATTGCATACTATGTGAAAGTCGGCGTACTGGCGATGACCACGGCAGACAGTTAAGCAGATACAGGGATGTGATAGTCTGGAGACAGGTAATGACCACTGCAGATAGCGGAGCTGTGTTCAATGGTGCAATGGACTGCAGAATGATGATTACCTCTGCGGATAGTGGAGCTGGTAACAGGGATGTGATAGTCTGTGGACAGGTAATAATTACTGCGGACAGCGGAGCCAAGCTGAATGGAACAGCAGAGATAAGTGAACACTGTGAGCAATGGTGCGGCATACAATATAGCAGAGAAACACTAGGAGAGCTGGGATATATATATATATATATATATATATATATATATATATATATATATATATATATACACAAATACAAAGGAAGGGATAGGGTATCCAATAGCCTCTCGCACTTTCTCCAAGGTTTCCAGATTTTCCTTTACCCCTGAATTGAATAGAGTAATTGGCTGGACCGATTATGCTACTAACTTCTCCTTCATCCCCAATACCTCCTTATCATTACCTGAACCAGCCTCTGTCACCTGCTAATGATCAAAAGAATTAACCGTCCTGAGAAGAGAATGAAATGAGAGAACAAAAAACAGGAAAAACTACAACTATGCTGGACAACTGTCTTAGCCTTTGGCTCAGGTGCTACTAACTGCATTCGAGGCCTTCCACAACAGACTCATGAGTGCCCTTGGACTCTTCTCTGAGTGTTGGCCCCTCGCAGTAGGTGGAATGGGCACCAGTGTGTCTCTGCTAGCCTTGAAGCTGTGATGCTGGTAACCTACACCTGGTACCTGTCTGTTAAATAACCTGAGCCTAAGAAATTATTGCTCCACAGCTTACTCTCCCGATCCAACATCCTGACAGTTAAACTGCTTTCATACTGCCGCCCCGGCAATATCCCGTGTTTTTCAACCCGGGTTTTTGCCGAGGCTCGGAGCGTCCCAGCTCAGAAACACCATTCATACTGCACCTCGGACCCGGGAATTTCCCGGGTTGACCCCATTCATACTGCACAAGTCGGTGCCCTGGCAATTTGTGGGAGTCATCACCAGAGCAGTTTTCATTGGCTGAAAATTTGACCTCACTTGTTTGAATGTACCACACAAATGTAAAAGTAAATAAAAATGTTTATTTCACATATTGTATTTTGTTTTGTACATATTTCCTCATATGTCTCTTCACAAAAATATAAAATGACACAATACAAAAGTGCTTACTTGCATGTAGAAAAAAAAATAATATATACACAAGTAGTAAACAGAAGACACAAATGTGCGTAAACAGTAAGTGCAAATTTGCTTTTTACGTAATATGTCAAGCTAACGGCGTGTTTCCAGATCACACGTAACATACATGATAAAAATTAACTGTTAAACATTTGTCCATAAAACATGATTATTACAATTGCCGATATTGTGGCATTTCTGGTTGTGGAGTGGTTTGGTTACCAGGTGGGTATTCTATGTTGGGGTTACCCATAGGTTGAGCATGTTGTGTATAATGTACTGGGTTTGGAGGGTTATTGTTGCCTATGGCTTGCCCCCGCTGGTACATAGGATAATGTCCGTCATAATAGTAAGGACTTGGAGGAGGTGCCTGCACCCGTGAGAGGAGTCTGTCCATGAATCCCATCATACACTCACGATTTTCACGTAACACGCGTTCCTGCATGTTCATGATTTGCATGAGGAAAGAGTCCTGGAGATCCCGCTCATTGCCCATGAAACGCTGCAGTTGTGTATTCTCGTGTTCCCTCATGTCCATCTCCCGCAGTTGATCCATCATGACAGTTGTCATTGTTTTAGTTGCTTGCTCCATTTTGTTGGGCCTTTTGCGTTTTTTAGGAACGTTGCAAACTGTACGTAGAAAAAAACACAGTAAAACATACATTAGAATATATAATGTGGCAGAACAAAAAAGCAGTGTTGTAAGCTGATATGTGCTTGAGGCCTTCTCCCTCTTGCCCAGTAGTTTTGCACTGCAACATATGTGTGTTAATGTTTTAATACTTTGGAGTGTATTATATTTGTCTTTTGGGCTTTTTGTTGATATAGTTCTCTTTTTTAAGTTATGTAGATATATTGGTATTTGGCTTGCATTTCTGTTGATATAGTTCTCTGTTTTTGGCAGTTATGTTTATACAGTTAATTTTTTTTTGCCAATTATGTAGATTATTATTATTATTATTATTATCCTTTATTTGTTAGGCGCCACAAGGTTTCCGCGGCGCCGTACACCATACAAACATTACACTATACAGGGTGAAACAGCACAAAACAATAAACAAAAATACCAGTACTTCAGAAACTCCAGGCAAGTTCAGCAATAAACATGGAGCAGAAGAACAGGTGAGGAGACAGGAGGGAAGACGGTAGATATATTGGTATGTATATATAGTTGGTTATTATGTGAGATTATTATAGATACTTACTGTTGGAGCGTAAACTGGGACCTGGCGTAGACTATGACACCGGCACTGGTTCTGGCTGCGTTTCTTGCGAAGTATCTGTAACAACTTGCGCAGCAGGGAATGGCTGTGAATCGTTCAGTTCCTCCAAAGAAATGTTGGTGTCATCTGTTGTAGATTCTTCTATTTTTACCGTTGCGGCCTCGCTTGTCTGTGTGCTCTCTGGTGGTGTTGGTATAGCCGCATCCACATTGCTAGAAGATGACAGTGCAAATGGATTTGTCAGAGGAGAATGTCCAAAGACCATTTTGCACTGGTCATAAAAGGGCCAGTCCATTCTTGCAGCGCCACTTTTGCGCCTGTTGTGGTCATGGACTTTAGTGTACTGCTTCCTCAGGGACTTCAATTTGTTCAGGACTTGTTGCTGTGTCCTCTTTATGTCACGTTGTGTGAGTATTTTGGCGATGTTGTAGTACACTGTGGCATCCTTCACAGTCCCAGTCACTTGCCTTCGAATTTCTTCCTCCCCTCTGACATTCAGCAGCTCACGCACCTCTTCCTCCATCCAGTGTGTCATAATTGCTGTTAATACACACTTTTTCAGAGAAATAAAAGCAATTTTCTCCACCAAACTCTGCTTCAGCTTGATCTGCACTCCACCCTCCACCATTTCTCCTAAACTTCTTCTAGAATCTTCCAGGGGCTCCCACCGATGACATCATCCTCCAGAGACAGGCAGACAGCCAATCAGCTTGTTTTCTGTGCAACTCAGGTTGAAAAACCCGGGTTGCACCATTCATAGTGCAGGCAACCCGGGTCCGACCCGGGAATTACCCCTCGATAAATCCCGGGTTGAAGACCCAGGTTTTTAGAGTTGTACCATTCACACTGCACCAAGACCCGGGTCGTTTGAGCTCGCCCCAGCAAAAACCCGGAATTTTGGTGCAGTATGAATGGGGTATTAGTGTGAGTTTTCAGGAAACAGTGTTTTGGACGTTCTTGGTTGCTGTCTCACTATTTACCTTCTCTCAAGGTCTAACCTAGCCTCCCAGTTACAATCTCATCTCACGAGGGGTCAAGAACATTTCAAAAACTGACAGGTTAAGAGTCTGCCCAGGAGTGATCTTTTGGTAGCAGGAAAGGACTAGTGGCCGAAGCTATCAGTCACTTCAATCAAGTTCCAACTCTTATTCTATTCAATTCGTTCTACCGAGTACCGTTACTTTATGTTCACACTGGTTTGTGGCTAATCGAAAGTATGTGATTTGTTACCACTACTCATACATTATACATCTGTTATTAACAACATGAATACCCCTATCATCTATTATAACTCTAGGGCTATCACATTGAATAACAAAAGCTTTGAGTATGACACAGTAATACATTAGACACATTTCAATTAGGGATGAGCGGGCTCGGATATCTGAAATCCGAGCCCAGCGAACCTTGCCGATCCGAGCCGGATCCGAGACAGATCCGGGTATTCCCGCCAATTGCAAAACTGAAAGCGAGGCTCCGAGTCATAATCCCGTTGTCGGATCTCGCGATACTCGGATTCTATAAATTCCCCGCTGGCCGCCGCCATGTTCACTCAGGCATTGATCAGGGTATAGGGAGGTTGTGTTAGGTGGTCCTCTGCCCTGCTAATGTTTTTTTATTTAAAACTTGCAACATAACATTACATATGAAACAATAAAACCAATAAACTTTACTAAAGGTGGCACCAACCTATATTAAAAAAGACCAACTGAAAACAAAGGCTGATTTGCCTAACTGAACCGAAAGTCCAAAAGGGCTATTTGCCCAATTCATAAGTCCAGTAAATATAAAAGGATAAAATCACATAAAACAAGAAGGTGCCACCATACAAACAACAAACCCAACTCATATACATCACCGTATCCCACTAAGAAGCAAGTTGTAGGTGCATGTAAGCCATACTTGAAAAAATTTTCCACCACACAAAATCTAATGGGGTGAAAGGACAGCAAGAGAAGCCACTTAGAAAGGAGAGGCACCAGACTTTGACCCCCTAAGGAGGTCTCAGACTCCGCCACAGCCTGAGCCAGTTAGCATTGGACATCCGGCGACCCTCCATGCCCCTCAATTTCCACACCTCGTGGAGAATATCTTCCACCACTACCTCACAGGGAAGGACTTTCTGCCGGATGGTGACCTGACACCGTGCGTTCCACGTGAAATACCTGACCACTAAACTGACTAAAAAAAGTGTACAGAAATCAAAAGCCCTCCACCTTGCCTTGAATGCCCCGTAGACCCAATTAGGGTAACTAAGCCCCGAAAGGCAGGGGATCCCCAGCGACCTGGAGACTCTTTTATAAACCTTTACATTAAAGGGACACTCGAGCAAGAAATGGTCCATAGTCTCCTCCACCCCTAGACACTCCTCCCGTGGGCAGCCACGATCATCAGCATTTCTGTGCTTGAGGTTCCCTCTTACATAAAGTCTCCCGTGAAAGGAGAGCCAGGCAATGTCCTGAAGCTTTAACGGGATTCTCTCTGAATTAATCAAGGAAAGCCCCACCGAACTCACATCACCTGGGCAGTCTCTCAGTGACAGCGGAACCCAAAAGTGGGAGTGCAGGACTCTCTTCTCCAACTCCCTTCTAGAAGAGCTCCCAACTTCCCCCGCCCCTAAGCCCCAACGCCTTGTCACCTTCAATCCCAAGGAAACGTAGGTCGGGAGATACCCATGCCGGACCCAGAAACTCTTAACGGTGCCTCCCCCATACCATGCACTGAGGAAGGGATCCACCCATACCCTGAAGCCTCCCACCCACTGAGGAGGGGTCTCAACTAGGAGACTACTAAGGTGCAACTTCAGAAAGGTTGACATAAAGAACAGCACAGGGTTAATCATACCCAGGCCCCCATCCTTCCTCAGTCGGTAGGTCACAGCCCGCTTGACCAGATTTAGCCTATTCCCCCAGAGTAACTGGAAGAAAACTGCATAAACCCTAGACCATAAAGACTCCGGCAAAAGGCACACATAGCTGATGTACAGGAATACCGGGATCAGGAAGGTCTTGATCAGGTCCACCCTTTCCCGGAGAGAGTGTTTCCACCTCTTCCAGCTCACTACCTTCCGGGAAGCTTCCTCTAGCCTTAACTCCCAATTTTGCTTGGCATAATCACCAGGGCCGCAATGAATCCCTAAAATTTTGATCTTCTCACTCGCCCGGGGAAGACTGTCTGGAAGGTTGAATTCACAACCCTTCTCCCCCATCCAGAAAACTTTACTCTTTTCCTGGTTTACTAATGAGCCACTGGCCTCAGAATACCCACGGACCAGAGTCGTTACCTCCTCAGCTTCCGCGGAACTCGACAAGACAACAGTAACATCATCAGTGTAGGCCACTACCTTCAAGGGGCACTCCGGACCCAACAGCACACCTCCCAACGAGCTACCACCAACCCTTCTGACGAAGGGATCTATGGCAAACACATACAGGAGGGGGCTCAGGGGACAACCTTGTCTTACTCCAGAGCTGACCTCAAAGGACTGACCCACCCAACCATTCACAAGAGGGAAGCTCTCGGCTTGTCTATAAATGGTACGGAGCCAATTCACCACCCGCACTGGAAGATCATACCACAGAAGTAGAGCCCAAAGGTACTCATGATTTACCCTATCAAAAGCCTTCGACTGATCTAAGGCTAAAAGGTACTTCCCCCACTTCTCCGCACGGCGCCGCTCAAAGGCCTCCCGCACCGTCAGGACAGCACTGAAAGTGCTTCGGCCCTTCACAGTGCAGTGCTGAGAAGGAGAGAGCAACTGGCCGGAAACCTGCATCACTCTATTAAAAAGCACCTTCGCCAGAATCTTCCTGTCAGTATTAAGAAGAGCGATGGGGCGCCAGTTCTCAATACATGACTGATCTTTCCCCTTAGACAGTAAGATAAGGGCAGAGACCCTCATGGAGGGAGGCAATAAACCTCTGCCCAGGCTCTCATTAAAAACCTCCACGAGACGCGGAGCCAGGATGTCCCCAAAGATTTTAAAGAACTCAGATGTAAGACCATCTGGGCCTGGGGCTTTCTTGACAGATAAACCATCTATCGCCATCCTGACCTCGTCCACCGTTATTTCATCGCCCAAGGACTCAAGCAGGCCGCTAAAATCACCAAGGCCAGGAGTTTCCCTCAAAAACTGGTCCATCCTCTCTTTGTCAAGTGACTTCTCCAATAAGAGATCGGAATAGAAGGACCGCACAACACCAAGAATGCCCTCCTTCTCCTCCCTAAGGACACCCTCAGCATCGCGCAAGCCCCTCACCTCCTTAGCATCTACCGAGTTCCTACAGCTCTGGAAAGGATCGGGCGAATGGTACCTCCCATAATCCCTCTCCAGAACCAAGGATGCATACCGGTCATACTGTATCTCTCTCATCTGAGCCTTCACCCGGGGGATCTCCCCACTATCCCCCTGGTCAGAGATCAAAAACCCAAGTTTTTTCCTCAGTGCCATGTAGGTGCTCTCTTTTAACAAGTTATTTCTGGCTATAAGGCCCCGAAAAAAGCTCTGGGTCCTTTTCTTCAGCATCTCCCACCATTCAGACCTACTCCAACCTGCCTCCAAAAGTGATTCCTGGTATTCAAAGAAGTCCCTAAAAGACTGTCTTATCAACTCCTCCTCTAGGAGCTTAGAGTTCAGGCGCCAAAGACCCTTACCCTTCCGAATAGTCTCCGAAGCATTCAAGGACATAGATAGGTAAACGTGGTCGGAGAACTCTACCGGCCTCAGCTCTGGAGCCAAGGTTTTCGAGCTCTCCTTAACAAAAAACCTATCTATCCTAGACCTACAACTACCTCTATAAAAAGTGAAACCCGTGTGGTCTGGAAAATGACGAATGTGTGCATCCACCAGACCAGCCTGCCTGACCATACTTACTAAAAAAAGGGAATCATAGCCCAGAGAAGTCCTTGAACCTCCCCTGTCTTTTGTCCTAGTGACGGTGTTAAAATCACCACCAAAGACTATCTGCCGGGCTGTAAAAAGGTATGGCTTTATGGCGCTGAAGAGGCATTTCCGACCCCACTTTGTTTGGGGTCCATAAATATTAATCAGCCTTAAGTCATGCCCCCTCAGTTTGACATCTATCACCATGCACCTACCTACCTCAAGCTCAATGACTCGCTGGATGGTTATCATGCCGGTAAAAAGCACCGCCACCCCACCGTATGGCTCGGCCGCAAGAGACCAGTAGGAGGGCCCACGCCTCCACTCTCTTTTGGCTTTATGTAGGTCGGCTAGTTGACCTAATCTGGTCTCCTGCAAAAATAAAAAATCACCCTCAACCGTGCTGAAAAAATCAAAGGCCAGATAACGAGCTCGTTCGGAAAGAATAGATGCCACGTTAATAGTGGAAAATCTAATGGGCTGGGAAGCCATCCTTCAGAGCTTTAGACAGTAGTAACAACTCACTTCCTTTTTATTTTCCTCCCTGAATCCTCATCAGAGGAGCCAAACCTTTTATAACTAAGGCCTGCCTGCAGAGACTCCTCCCCCCTGAGGACAACTTCTTCCCCCAAGGGAGGGACTCCGCCTGACCCTAGCATCCTACCCGTTGACCCACCAGGATCACCGCCACCCAGGGGCCCTACTCCCAACAACTTAACCGGATCATGAGGCAAACCAGAGGGTTTGCTATGGGGGACCTCAAGGGGTTTCTGATTAGGAGGTACAGGACACATGGGAGGATCCTGACTCTGAGGAACAAGGACCGGGTCACTCCCTGAAGACCGATCTCTCACCACCGGGGACTCTGGCACCCCACTAGGGGGGCCGGCTTCTATGGGATGGCCAGGGGGGGATCCTGTATCAAGGGGGGAACTAGGTCTTCTACGGAAGGAGGCCCAGATGGGGTTGTCACCTTATCCTTCAAATAGAGCCTAGCAGTTTTCCTGACACTGGTCTTTCTCATTATTTTTGCTATCTCCCCTAAAGGCAGGTCCCTTGACTTTTGTGATTTCCTATTTTGCCTGGTTACTTGGACTAAAGCACCTTCCCTATTCACCCTAATCTCCCCCTCCTCCATACTTTCTTCCTCGCTTGACAAGAACCGGAACCTGTTTGATAGAACTAACCCTTCCTTCCCCGTACCCTTCTTCTTGCTTTTGCTCTTTTGCCTGGACCATTCATTTGTCTGAACTTTGGCCATCGATGGTACTGATAACTTAGTTACAAGGGTCGGGGGATTTGGCGGAGGAGCAGGACTTTCCATGGGTTCTGCCGGTTTCTCCACTGGTTCCACATTTTCTACCACCTCGACTGCCCTCACTATTTCTTCATCTGTAACCGCGGCGTTATGAGCCGCATGGGGGCACTTACTGAAGGGGTGGCCTATTGTGCCACATAAATTGCACCTGATTTGGTTGCATGTCCTGGTTTCGTGGCCCATGCCCCCACAATGCCCACACTTTTGTTGGGGACAGTTGGCACTGAGGTGGCGGAAGTCCCCACATCTGTGGCACATCCTCGGCTGGCCCGGGTAGAAACATTGGATCCTATCGCGACCAATGAAAGCCGCGGACGGCAAGTGTACTAGGCCAGCCTCCGTGCATTTTAGATCTACTGTGGTGGACCATCCGCCACCCCAGACGCCATGACTTGGGTCTGGCACTTTGACCAGAGGCGAAACCATCTTTGCAAATCTCCCCACCCAAAACCCAAGGTCCGCTGCTGGTATAGACTCGTTTCTTACCAATATAGTAATTTTAACTCGCTCCTGGCGAGTTATGGCGATAGCCTTATAATTAACCCATGGATCTCTCGACCTGCACCCACCCCACCTGCTCCAGAAAGTCTGCAGGCCCTGATATGACACGAAGCTTACATCATACTCCGCAGTGTTAATTGGGTGGATGCAGGCAAAGAGATCCGCTGGGACAAACTTAAATGACTCTAGGAAAACTTTTAAAAAATCTGGTCTGTTAGGGGGGTCTTTCCCCATATATTTTAGTTGTACAACGTTGCGACGCCTGAAAGTCTGAGCCGCCGTTGGGCCAGGCCCTATATTCTGGGTATTCATACTGGGCCTTAAACCTAAGTTAGATACTGCAACCGCATATGACATCAGCCCTGGGTGAATACTTGGCCCCGGGAGAGGACTCTTAGGACTTGTATTTGGCCCCGGGAGGGAACTTGGATCTACCTGGCCTGACCCCGGGAGAGAACTTGTACTTGGCCCCGGGAGAGGATCTTTTAACCTCATAATCGAGCCCTGGACAACAATATCTCCCTGTACCCTAAGACTGCTACCCCCCCACAAATTTTGACGCAATGAAGGGCCTGCCTCTTCTGAGGCTGTCATACAGACTCCAGAACTGCTCACTAGTACATCACCACCAACCAACATGTTAGGCATAGTCTTAGACGCACTTTCTATTAAAGCAGCCGCTTTCCTGGCTCTGTCTGTTATGCATAAGGGACCATATGTAGTATCAATGATTTTGGCCTGAGTCGGGCTGAGTTCACTCCTCAAATTACCCCCCTGCTCCTTATGCTCAATTGCAACCACCCTCTCATCTGTACACACCGAGACAGCATTTTTAACTACTCCAACCGTATCAGTAGCATTAGCATTATCGGTAACATTAACATTATCTGCGACATTAGCATTATCAGCAATATTAGCATTGTCAGTAACATTAATAGCTACGTTAGCATTATCAGTAACATCAACATTATCTGCGACATTAGCATTATCAGCAATTTTAGCATTGTCAGTAACATTGATAACTACGCCAGCATTGTCAGTAATATTAGCATTATCAGCTACATTAGCACAATCAATAATATTAGCATTATCAGTAGCATTAGCATTGTCAGCAACGGATGTACTGATCGGGATCGCTGGGTCAGGCCGACAGCAGGACTGCGCCACGGAGGACAGCACAGCTGCTGTGTCACAGGCTACCACCCTGGTACTCCCTGGATCAGACCCCGCCTCAGCTGCTGCCACATTACCGCTAGGTATTGCTTTTATTACATTAATCTTAACATTCTTTGAGTCCGAAGGGATCATGGAGCTTACCGGTCTCTGGGCCGATTCGTCACTTCCGGTATCTTCCGGAAAAGCCGCGGGCGGCTGGGAATACAATACGGACCCCCTACAGAAGCCCGCACTGTACACCCACCGGGGACACCTTCGGTTACCTCCTGCGACCCGGCCGCCATGTTTGGAGGCAGCGGCGCTGAATCTTCTAGGAGCGTTGCCTGTTCAATCACTTTTAATTTAACCAGCAATTCTTCCTTTTCTTTCAGGGTTTCGGCTAGCTCTTCAATCTCCGTCGAGTACATCGCTCTGTCGCGGCTAAAAGTGCGATTCCTTTTCTTTCTCTTTTTAGTGATAAGTCTGTCAAGACCGCTGATTTCCAGTTCCAGCGTCTTGATCTGAGCACCAATCTCCATCTCATCTGGCTCACTGTCCTCCGAATCGGGCAGACACACTGTTGCCGGATCCACCGCCATATTAGGCCCGTCCTCCACCTCACCCGATCCCGACTCCTGTTGCATCACAGAGTCAGATGCCTGGATCTCCCGGGCCCCTCCAGACCCCATCCTGGGTCCCGTACGGAAGGATCCTCCCCTAGCCTGTTGTATCAGCACAGGCTGCAGGGTTTCCAGGTCCACACACGGCTGCATGTTCAACCCCGCTGACAGTTTCACCCCGGGCCCCAGTTGCCTCACTGGAGTCAGGGTACACATCTCCACCTCCTGCCCCCCCCCCCCCCCCCGTATTAGACTTCATACGGGATAGCTTAGGCCTGGTAAGTTCACTAGGCCCTGGGTGTACGTCCATCTCCTCCATGATACTTAGGGAAAACACATCCACAGATCCCGGGGAAACCCCTTCAGTTGGAGGGACCAGATCCGTGGCCCGGTTGATATCAGGCCGGCTGGTAGTATTATTCTCCATACATAACTCCATAGGCCCAGAAGCCTGGGGGCTCTCCTCCACTCCCCCCCAGGATCCTCCATCAAGGCTGGGCTAGGCACAGAACTTTACCCTGCAGGCTTCTGGAAGTCAGAGCTAAAACAAAACACCTCCTCTCTCTGTCCTGCTGAGTCCAGTGGTGCTTTGTCCAGTGCTCTGTCCTGCTGAGTCCAGTCGTGCTGTGTCCTGTGCTCTGTCCTGCTGAGTCCAGTGGTGCTGTGTCCTGTGCTCTGTCCTGCTGAGTCCAGTGGTGCTGTGTCCTGTGCTCTGTCCTGCTCAGTCCATTGGTGCGGTGTCCTGTGCTCTGTCCTTCTGAGTTCAGTGGTGCTGCTGGGTGCTGTGCTGTGTCCTGTTCAGTCCAGTGGTGCTGTGTCCTGTGCTCTGTCCTTCTAAGGGCATTGTTATTTCCCCATTATTCCCAAGTTCTAAAAAATTTTAAAAAAAGTTATAAAAAAAAAAAGAATTTAAAAAAAAATATCCAAAAACAATCCTGCAGTATAAGTCCATTGGTACTGCAATATTACAAAGTTCACTGATTCTGCAGTATAAGTCCACCAGTGGTACTGCAATATTACAAAGTTCACTGATTCTGCAGTATAAGTCCAGTGGTACTGCAATATTACAAAGTTCACTGATTCTGCAGTATAAGTCCAGTGGTACTCTCCTGTGCCGCATATAATTTTTAAAGGCTTTGCCGAGTGTGTGTGGCTTAGGGGTACGCTCTCTTGTGCTACATATAATGGAAAACAAAAATTCGGAGGATAAAGCTGCGAGGAAAAAGCTCAGTTTTCCTAAAAGACCCGCTGGCGGGGATGCTGATAACATCTGGTCCGGACTGAAGGACCTGCCAATCATTGCAGTCTACTGTTGCTGCATTGGATGCTGTCACAATAGAAAAAATGGTGGAGAATTATTTTGCTGACACCATCCAAATAGACATGTCAGACAGTCCATATTGTTACTGGCAGGAAAAAAAGGCAGTTTGGAAGTCCCTGTACAAACTGGCTCTATTTTACCTGAGTTGTCCCCCCTCCAGTGTGTACTCGGAAAGAGCTTTTAGTGCAGCGGGGAACCTGGTCAGTGAGCGGCGAAGGAGGTTGCTTCCTCACAACGTTGAAAAAATTATGTTTATAAAAATGAATAATCAATTCCTCAATGAAGTACAGCACTGCCCTCCAGATAGTACAGAGGGACCTGTGGTTGTGGAGTCCAGCGGGGACGAATTGATAATGTGTGAGGAGGAGGAAGTACACACTGTAGGGGGAGAGGAATCAGAGGTTGAGGATGAGGACGAAATCTTTCCTCAGTAGAGCCTGTTTAGTTTGTACAGGGAGAGATGAATTGTTTTTTTGGTGTGGGGGCCCAAACAAACCAATCATTTCAGCCACAGTTGTTTGGTAGGCCTTGTCGCTGAAATGATTGGTTTGTTAAAGTGTGCATGTCCTATTTCAACAACATAAGGGTGGGTGGGAGGGCCCAAGGACAATTCCATCTTGCAACTCTTTTTTTGGCATTATGTTGTATATTGTAGGGACCACTGCTCTACGCAGTCCAGGTACAATTTTTGGTGGGATTCAGACCATTTGAGGGTTTTTAAATTATATTGTGGTGACCACTCCTCTACGCAGTCCAGGTACATTTTTTGGTGCCATTCAGACCAGTTGAGGGTTTTTAAATTATATTGCGGTGACCACTCCTCTACGCAGTCCAGGTACATTTTTTGGTGCGATTCAGACCAGTTGATGGTTTTCTTATTATATTGGGGTGACCACTCCTCTACGCAGTCCAGATACATTTATTGGTGCGAATCAGACCAGTTGATGGTTTTCTTATTATATTGTGGTGACCACTCCTCTACGCAGTCCAGATACATTTATTGGTGCGATTCATACAAGTTCAGGGTTTTTAATTTATATTGTGGTCACCACTCCTCTACGCAGTCCAGGTACATTATTCGGTGCAATTCAGACCAGTTGATGGTTTTCTTATTATATTGTGGTGACCTCTCCTCTATGCAGTCCAGATACATTTATTGGTGCGATTCATACAAGTTCAGGGTTTTTAATTTATATTGTGGTGACCACTCCTCTACGCAGTCCAGGTACATTATTTGGTGCGATTCAGACCAGTTGATGGTTTTCTTATTAAATTGTGGTGACCACTCCTCTACGCAGTCTAGATACATTTATTGGTGCGAATCAGACCAGTTGATGGTTTTCTTATTATATTGTGGTGACCACTCCTCTACGCAGTCCAGATACATTTATTGGTGCGATTCATACAAGTTCAGGGTTTTAAATTTATATTGTGGTGACCACTCCTCTACGCAGTCCAGATACATTTATTGGTGCGATTCATACAAGTTGAGGGTTTTTAATTTATATTGTGGTGAGTGACCACTCCTCTACGCAGTCCAGGTACATTTTTTGGTGCGATTCATACCAGTTGATGGTTTTCTTATTATATATATTGTGGTGACCACTCCTCTACGCAGTCCAGATACATTTATTGGTGCGAATCATACAAGTTCAGGGTTTTTAAATTATATTGTGGTGACCACTCCTCTACGCAGTCCAGGTACATTTTTTTGGTGCGATTAAGACCAGTTGATGGTTTTCTTATTATATTGTGGGGACCACTCCACTACGCAGTCCAGAAAGATACCTCGTTGCAACGTTTTGGACTAATAACTATATTGTGAGGTGTTCAGAATACACTGTAAATTAGTGAAAATGCTTGTTATTGAATGTTATTGAGGTTAATAATAGCGTAGGAGTGAAAATAAGCCCAAAAACTTGATTTTTGAACTTTTTATGCTTTTTTCAAAAAAAATCCGAATCCAAAACCTTAAATCCGAACCAAAACCTTTCGGCAGGTGTTTTGCAAAACAAATCCGAACCCAAAACATCACAAAAATCTGAATCCAAAACACAAAACACGAGACACGAGACACGAGACACCAAATGTCGCCGGTGCACATCCCTAATTTCAATATACCTTTACCCAGACATATTTCATTGGTACACCAGTGTATACTTGAGAATCCTGCATGGTGGTAATTGGATGACATGTATTTGTTTTACCTGGAGGAAAACCCATCAGCAGGAGGGATATGGGATGGCTCTATTGGTATCATTTTCCTGACATTCTCTTAATCAAGATAGGACGTTGCCGTCCTACTAGCTTGAGACAAAATGTCTGGTGCACCCCAATATACTCTTACCAGCTTGCACATACCTTCTGTACCCAGCTGAGCCAGACTATTTGCTGCCTCCTCTGGGTCTGGGTGATACACTCTGGGAGCTACTGGTCTACCTTGTCCATCTGTCCAGGGTCTGCCAGACTCCTCACCACATCTTTTCACTTTCCACATAGTTAATTCTTCAGGTAACACAAATCTTCATATATTAACCAATATGTGTATGCGTGAATGTGTGTGTGTGTTCACATTTTAAAACTAAAACAATACAACGAAAAACAAAACAAAACATAAATTTGTTAGCTGTCACATAAAACCCTGCTGTCTATTTGACAGCTATGTTCGCCCTGGTGTGACAGCTATGTATGGTCGTGTGTGTGTAAGTGTGGACTTTACTAGCAGCTACTTCAGTTGGTAACTGTGACACTGTATAAAGTCCTCTATGTAGTGTCCTAATCATGTGCTGGTATTGCTTATAAAACGATTTCTCAGTCACCTCAACATCGCCCCCTAGACTAGAAAAATGCTGAAGACCAATGTATATCAATCGATTTTCCCTCTGCCAACTCACATGCCATTCTCAGTACCTCACATTCAGCTACTTGACTAAGTGGAAAAGGCAAAGGGGTCTATTTCTATAGCACTTTCTTCAAATATAACAGTATCCAGTACATGTCTGTCTAACAGTGAAAAAATATAAAACATGAAAATTCTACATTTTCTAGGGTTTCACATTATGTCGTATCTTGTGGTAAAAATCCTACTCCAATGTTCTATACAGAGATGCATATCTGTATGCCTAACCTTCAGCAATCTCCTATCCACCCTTTGTGCATCCATATAAAGGCACATTTTTGTGCAGGAGGCACGAATCATAAAAACAAAAAAACAAAACAGATATGCAATCTATAAAACATGAATCGTATTTCCACAACAGAACCTTTCTGCTTAAAATCAGCAGTTTCTATACACATGAAAACAAAACCCCTGACTGTTTCTGTAATTCATGTCAATCTAGTGTGTGTGTATCTCTGAATTTGTCTTATGTAAAAAAAAAAAAAATATGTCTTAGCCCCATTTATGAGACTGTGTCTGTTTTTATGAGAGAGAGAGAGAGAGAGAGAGAGAGAGAGAGAGAGAGAGAGAGAGAGAGAGAGATACTAGCATTTGTGTAAAGAATGAGAAATAAGAAAGCAATGAATAATGGGAATACAAAGATTTGAATACAAACATACATGTAGAAAGGGAGATTTTACAGCACAAATGACAGCTGGATTGGACTCTATGGGAAAATGGCTGTATTCATTCCACTGATCCCCTTAGCTATTGCTAAACTATGACCCCTCCCCATACTTGACTAGGGGGTCTTAACCGTGCAATCCAGTGTCGTCCGTCATTTGTTCATTAAGAACTCGGTATCACATTGACTACATACCTTTTCAAAGGACTTTCCTAACTTATGATAGAGAAATGTAAAAATTAACTGTTGATGACTCATCTGAGATACATAAAACGATATTTTTAGGGCAAAGTATGTACATACTTCATTTTTGGATAATGATTCTCGGCCAAACAAATTATCATGAGTCACTGCAGCCTGAAACAAAGAGTGTTCCAATGATCCATTGTTAATTAGTCTTTCAAGAGTAATCTTTCTATTTCTCTACCTCACCCTTTTAAACACTGAGTCTATATTTATTTCGTGTACCCTTTATCTGTAAGAGGGAAACAAGATAGTTATCTCAAAACAGCAAACAAAACAAACATTTCCATTCTTTACCATCGGCCAGCAATTAGGAAAACAAGCATTTGACAACATAAAACAAACAAACAAAATCAATAAAGATTACCTTTTAAATCAGTTTTTTTTTTCTAAACCTGCTCACCAATACTTACCACAGATTAACTCTAGAGTCGGCTATAGTTCTCCCCCAAAGTATTAGTTGCTATGGGGTGTGCAATCATTTGTTGGGGAACCTCTGAGACTTGTGTACGCCTCCTTTGTGGATGTCTATATGATTTCTAACCCAGGTATCCCTTTTTTCTCTCTACACAGTTCCTACTCATGTGTTCCTTCTTAAGGCAGTAAAAACACGTCTTTGTCATGTCTGCACAATCTTTTGCCAGGTGTCCTATTTTATTGCATTGAAAACACTTTCTCAACTCATGTTGTTTCTTTTCCTTAACCCAGGTGTTATTACACTGTGGTCGTGTGTGCAATCCCTCTAATGCTGGGATACTTACCATCATTACCCTATCACTTAGTGTCTCTTTCGGTTTATTTATATTCTGATCATGTCCTATGGCTGACTCCCTGAGAACATTTACAGCAGGGTTGTCAAACCCGCAGCCCAGCATGCCTGTAAATGTGGCCCAGAAGGAGTTTTGGTTGTGGCAAGGGGGCAGCACTGTTAATGGAAAAAAAAAATCCTGCAAAAAAAAGAAAAGAAAATACTTACCTTGCGGTCACGTCAGCTGGTACTCCGGCTCCCTCCCTTGTCTCCTCCTCCGTGTGGTGCTCGCAGTGAATGTCCTGCATGATGTCATCATGCCCAACATCCATTGCGGAGCGCAGCACAGAGGAGTCACCGCGCGAGAAGAACAATCAGCAGCACAGAATTGAAGAAAGGAAGAGAAGAGGACAGAAGAACAAGCCGATTAAAAGGTAAGTTAAGGGGGATTTTTTTTTATTATTTCAAGGGACGCTGACTAGTGAATAAAAGTCACCTAGTCCTGGAGCATCATGGACCTTATCTCCCTGCTACATACTTCTACCTGTAATACTAATGGGGCATTATATATTATTCTCTTTGGCCCATTATAAGTTGTTATCCCTTAACTAACATAGTGGTGTAATTAGCAAAACAGGTCACAATTTGGGGTCACAGTGATGTATATGTCAGGTAATGCAGGCCTGGTCAGGGCACCCTGATATACAATGCCTGGCATAAATGCACTTTATTGATATTGCATCGAAACAATACAAAGAGTGATTATAGTATAATAACTAGAGAGGATTTTTTGAACAGGGCGATTGAAAGGTAAGTATAGGGAGATTTGGAAATAAAGTGATATATATATATATATATATATATATCACTTTTTCTCATATATATATGTTATCTATAGTTTTCTATAGTTTTTTGGATGATCAGCTATCGTTATTGTTAGTGTATCTTATGTGCGGCCCAAACCAACTCGTCGTCTTTCAATGTGGCCCAGGGAAGCTAAAAGGTTGGACACCCCTGATTTACAGTGATTCCTTTCCAGTGTGGTAATGAAGTTTGCACCCTTCTTTTCAAGTTTTCCCTGAGGCCATCCATTAGAACTTTAACAGCAACCTCTCTGTAGTGTACATTATCCTTTATGTCTGATACCCCAGTATATTTGGCCATCGCTATCAGAGCCCTGTAAAAATAGTCTGTTGCATTTTCACTATCTTTTTGCTTGCTAGTAAAAATTTTACTCCAGTCCACTATCACTGGAAAATATATGGCCAGCCGTGTGATTATATGTCTAATATTGTCCTGATTATCATCCTTGGTTAAGGATTTATCCTCCTCCAACATACAATCCTTAATGAACTTTTGTATATCAGTATTGAGAGGAAGACAGGCCTTTAATAATATTCGCCAATCGTTATTAGTTGGCTCGTACACATTACCATAATATCTAATAAACTTCTGACATTTGGTCAAATCTTTCCTAGGATCAGGGAAATCAGACAAAATTTAAAACATTTCAGACCTAGTGCATGGATCATGCTTTGCTACATGTTTTAAGGGAACGTCACCATCTCTGTCCGCTTTCCCATTGGGAACTGCTGTTGTGCAGACAGGATGTAAGTCTACCAAATCACTATGTTCTGAACTAGTTGCTGAAATTGCTGTTGCAGTACAATGAATGTCCCCCCCCTGTGATAACCTTTACATTATTCTCATCACTTTCAGCCACTGCCCCTGCTGGTGGAACCGTTCCCTTACCTTGTCCTGAAACATTACTTTTAACATTACTTAAAACAACATACAAGTTACTAGTTACAGTTTTCACATTTTTGGTATTGGCTGTACTATCCGCCCCGACCGAATTTGTCAGGGGCGCACTTGCGCTCAGTTCTCCACGCTTTGCAACGCACACTTCCGGTACGTTGATTTCCGCTGTGCGCGCACTTTTTGCCACACTAACTTCCGCTGTGCATTCGCTGCTCTGCCACGTGTAACCTTCCATTTGCCACGAATTTAAACAATCATGATGTTTATTTCTCACTTCCGTTGACTTAATCAACCATACTTTATCTTTTACGTTATTTGTTACCTCTGCATTAAAACTCCCTATTGTTGGGAAAGGCCTAACACACAAAGTCAATTACCAGCCTTACCACGTAATTCCTCCCCGTGTCTCCCAAGTCGCAATCACGGTTTTCATTATTCTGCCACCATATAGGGTCCCAGGAATATAACAATACCCTGCCACAATATAGGGTCCCAGAAATATCCTTGCCGTGCAGTGCAATCGCAACGCTTACAGATACTGATTATCAGTAAACGATGCGATTACCCTTGGGTGCACGTCGGCAGTATACCTGCCTTGTATACCGTACACCAGTTGGGCACCTGCCTCATCAGACAGCAACTGACACTCTATTTAACAATAGATCAAAAACCTTAGTGTATTTAAAGTCAACAAACCACACGACATACACCTTTTCTGCGCAGAAAATCAAAAAGTTCCCAACAATAGTAATAATGTTCCAGAGGTAACAACTGATTATACTATGCATGTATAACAACTATCAAAACGCTTGTTTAACTACGTGGCAATATTACCGGAAGTGCACATACTCAATGCAGGAAATACACATACTCTATGCAATGCAATACCTTTTAAAACGCAAAACGACAATAAAAAGAAACATTTTTCTTTCTTGTCCCTAGATTCAAATTAGCGTTAGTGAACCCCAGGTCTTAAACACATTGCGTTTTTTCCCATATGCGACGCGTCCGTCAATCCACCCTTTGTTGAGGAACCGAATACCGTAAGCATTGCATACCTGCCGATAACGTAACTCACCTTCGAGCCCCCAAATTATTAAAGTAATTGTATCGTTTTCCAATAAGCATTGCATAGGCGATTGTATTGAGTGTCTAACGCACAAAGTGATTTTATTTTAGCAGATGTAAATAGTCAACAATTCAATACATTATTATATTATGATACAGTACAGTACAGCCAATACCAAAAGTTACATACATACCGCGCTCTTATCTCATGCGCTCACTGCGCTAACCATGGGCACCCCTGGACAGTGATTCACCTTTGAATACTGTGATCAGTGAAGACTGAGAGCTGGGTGCACAGCTATGATCATATATACACAGTCAGTGTTACAGAGAACAATGCAAATGACGTGGCTTGCTTCTATAGGTCCAGACATCAGATGGGTCCAAGCTAAACAGGTCATAGGCTGATTCAATCTAAGGAATCCAAAGGTGGGGGTCGTCTCTCCAGGGGATGAGCTTCTTTCTTCCCGCCAATGCTCCAGTTACAATTAGCATTTCATAGCCAACATCATACAAAGGTTTATTCCCTAATATCAATAACTAAAGTATGCAATGTGCGATCTCTTCGCCGACTGCACCGGACAGCTGCTGATGATTAGGGTTTTAATATGATACTAGGAATGATACCTTTCCTATAACCTGAACCTTGAATATCACTGAAGTGTACAAATAATCATTATATATATATATATATATATATATATATATATATAGACTAATAATAAACCAAATACTATCTGCTCATAAATTACAGTGTAACGGAACCAATATGAATATGAATTATATAAATAACTAAATGTTGTAATGCGATTGTGTGCATGCGTATTTTACCGTGCGATTGCAGCACGCGCTGTGTTAGGTGGCGTACGGATCTGTGTTACGTGGCGTACGGATCGCAATCGCACGGCAAAACAATATTAACCAATATACTTTCGTTCATCCAATTATACGACTTCGACAATATATATATATAAAATACAAAAAGAGAGACAGAGGGCGTTGCACATAGTGTATTACAAATGATATATAATGTAGAAATGTCTCCACAGATAAGAAATCCCCGTACCAGATATTCAATTTATTAGAGCCAATAGAAAGATCTTGCTGACCGTACTAGGGATCCACCTCAGGTCTGAATATCGGGAAGTCCCTCCAAACGTGAACCATATGGTGAGTGAGAATCTGCGGACTCAAATATAGCCACAATAGTGTGATACCATAGAAAAAGAGACCATTCAAGTCTCAAAAGTGCACAAATTTAATAGCAGCATATAATAAAATCAATGCCCGTACATTAAGCACAATAAAAACAAGCTTATCTGTCCTCTGGCCCAATCATAGAGAATGAGGGTAACAGCCGGCAACACCTCAGACATCCAGCAGTGAGCACAGGAACCAGGTAACCCACCGACGCGTTTCGTCTTATAAGTAAGACTTTATCAAGGAGTAATGAATCCAGCATGACCACGGACTCCTAAATACTCGAGTCCTCCTGTAGAAAAGCCAATACAAACACAATCTCAGAATGTGGACGGTGACCTCTAACTCCCGATACGTCACATCCGGCACTCCACTTCCGGTATGGCGATTTGATGGATAAAAATCTGATCTTAATCACAAAGCATACGTCCACATAAATAGACATACATAGAAGTCTGAAAAAATACACATCATAAGAGACCAATACCAACACGAAATCGGAATGTGGGCGGTGATGTCTATGTCCCGATACATCACATCCGGTTCCTCACTTACAGTATATCAATTAAGAGATAGAAATCTAATCTTAATCACAGTAACTTCTCAATATGAATAATTAGAAATAGAAGCCTAAGAACTATACATCATAAGTAAGATTAAAACTCTATAACATAAAAAATAAATAATGAATGTAAGGTCACATCTCTATCTAATACAGAGTCCGTCTAGCTAATCAATATAAATACAGGATGCGCAAGAATTCTGTAGACATATCTAAACAATCCCAAATCACAAATATGGTATACATACATAATATCTAAACAATAGAATATTTACAGCACACACCAAATGAGGTAAGTGTAAGCTGGCACCCCTAAGAAGAGATGGATAAACCATAGTAGAATATACATATATTAATATTCGATACTCAAAAAGTGGGCTACATAAAGAACGCTAAACTCTATCTAATACACAAAGATATCACCACTAGAATGCACCAGTAACGAAGGCATAGACCTATCTGGATATTCCATGATAAACACCTAAAAGAGAAAACAGCATTACTACACGTGTAAATCAATACATTCTTATACCAGGAACGAAGCCATTTCGAATGCTTCGTTAAGACCTTTAGGTGCCAGAGTGTCCAGTTTATACACCCAATACATCTCTCTACAGGTGAGTTTTTTTAGCCAAATCTCCACCTCATGCACCCAACACCACATGTTCAATTCCTTTGAACTTAAGACCACCAGGATCAGCATTCTGACAAACAACAAAATGTCTAGAAACTGTATGTTGATCTGATTTATTTTTAATCGCCCTCACTTGCTCTTGGAGACGTAGCTTAAGGGCCCTCTTAATTTTACCTATATACACTTTTCCACAAGGGCATTCTAATTGGTAGATGACTGACGTAGTGAGGCAGGTTATACGGTCATTAATTTTGTGTTCCCTCTGATGTGATGAATCATAGAAAACTTTATTCAAAGGGGAAACAAATTTACACATATTACAATTGTTGCATTTGAAGGAGCCTTTTCCCAGATTGTTCAAAAAAGTAGATGAATGCTCTATTAATCTATTAGATGAATGCTCTATTAATCTTATGAGGCTGATTGTTTCTGAGAAACAAAATATACTTACATCAGTCCAATTGGAAATAAAGGATAAAGAATCTAAGGCTGAAAAGTTTAAATCTAAGGAGGACTATAAAATTAACGAGAAAGTGTTACATAAGAAACTAGATAAACTTGAATCTGAGGTGGTAGAAAGGAAAGAAAGGAAATATATAAGGGATAAAAGAGATTATGTGAATAATCAAGTTTATAGTTGGGCTATACAACAGGCTAATGAAACACCTCCAAGTGGTAATAGCTGTGGTTCACCGCATATACTGCTGACCTCTGCCTAGCTACCCCTCTGTGGATTGCCCTGTCCATGGTCATCATCTCCTCCTCACCAGTGTTCTACTAGAGACTCATATACCTGCCTTAAATTGGGTCTTGTTGCCTCTCAAAGTCACCTGTCTGTTCTGTCTCACTGGGAACTTCCCTAGAGCGACGCGACCTGCAGAGTGGAAGCCGCTAAGCCCAAATCTCCTTGCGGGGATGCCTGGTGAATACCTTCCGCGCTGTTAGACTCTGCGCTTCTAGGTGAGTCTAGCAAATACCGGCTGAAACAACAGGATCTCACTCATCCTTCATATGCAAACCTGACAGGAAGCCATGATGACGCATAAAAGGTATAACAATACGCAGGAAAATATAAACCGAATACTTTACGTTACACAAGAGCGTCCATGTTCAGCCTTGTAGTCATCAGTCAGGAAGAGAGATCTAACACTGGCCCAGGAGTTGCTTATATGCAGTTTCAGTTAACAAAAAACAGGGATGATGTCACAATGTACACAAAGATAAACGAAGGTCTTTCTTAATTGGTCCAGGGATCAGGTCAGTCCAGAACAATGGAAATCATAGGTCAGTTATTCCATTGATAAGGTGGGGGCCAGCTCACTCTAACAGCTGAGCACATGTGCCTAGGGAACCGACCTAATCCAGTTTAAATTAACCTATTTGCATTCCAAACCATATAATTTTGAGCATTAATCCTTTATCTTCCATAGCTGGCAATCGCTTCACCGATAGTAGCGGATTCCTGATGGTAATATGCAGATTAAAATTACACTAAACATGATACATTTCCTATATCCTGAGCCTTAGGTACATTTAATTTAGTTTTATCTAAGTATAAATAATCTCTAATACATTTCACTAATAAATAAATGTGGGTTGGAACCTTGATAAATGTGTACTATTTACAAGTGTAAGTGCGAATGTAAATGTGTATGTTATTAATCCATGTGATTGAGCCATTACACGTGGTGTACTAACCGCAATCGAACGGTAAAACAATATTAATTAATTTAGCCGACTTAATCCAATTATTTGACTTCCACACCACTATTAGTACAAAATCACCATGTAGATCACTATGAACTAGAAATAGTCGATAATATATATTGCACATGAAGATACTAGAAAATTAATTTGATTTGATTTCAAACCTCTAAAATCATAACAAATAAATACTCCACATAAGAGTCTAAATATATAAAACATACCAATAAAAATATTGATAAATTTTAATAAAAATCATAATAATAAAAACCAGAATCAATCATATAAATAGTAAAACTTTAAAAAAAATATAAAAATAGGGGCTATTTTATATTCCTCATTCAGACCCTATGGTGTTAGAGTGCCCAATTCGTAGATCCAAAACATCTGGCGTTGTGCTAGCTTCTTTTGTATGTCTCCACCTCTTGGGCCCAATCTTACATGTTCTATAGCCATAAATTTTATAAATTGTGGATCAGAGTGATGGAAATCTATAAAGTGCTTAGACACAGAATGATTGGCCACTTTATTTGTTATATTTCTAATGTGTTCTTGAATACGTAATTTAAGCGATCTTTTAGTTTTTCCCATATATTTCAAGCTGCATGTACAATCTAAAAGGTATATGATAGGTAACACAGTTCATTTATTCCTTAATTGTAAAACGTTTGTTGCCATAATATAAAAGATCTTGTTTTTTGACTTTGTAAATCTGCAAATATTACAATGATTACATTTGATGCTACTTTTAGATATAAGAAAAGTAGTATTAAAGTAATTCTATTGTTTTCAAATAAGCATTGCCCAAGCGATTGTATTGTGTTTCCAACGCACAAAGTAATTTATTTTAGCAGATGTAAAATTTAATAGTTCAATACATGATTATAATACAGTACAGCCAATACAAAAAGATAAATACATACCGCTGCATTCGCTTGCGCTAGCTGCGCTCCCACAGGTATCAGTGAACAGTATTTCACTCCAGAATACTGTGGTCAGAGAATGACTGAAGCCAGTGGGAGCACTGCTATATTATATACACTCAGTGTTACAGAGACAACAATGCAGATTACGTGGCTTGCTTCTATTGGTCCAGGTATCAGGAAGGTCCAGAGTGCTGCAGGTCATAGGCCAGTTCAAACCAAAATATCCAAAGGTGGGGGTCATCTCTCCAGGGGTTGTGCTCTGACTTTTCCCGCCAAGGCTCCAGTTTCAACTAGTCTATTAGCATTTTATAGTCAGCATTACTTTAAGTATTTATTCCCTAACATCACTAACTAGAGTATGCAATGTGCGATCTCTTCGGCGAATGAACCGGACAACTGCTGATGAATAGGGGATTAATATGATACCAGACATGACACCTTTCCTATACCCTGAACCTTAAATAACACTAAAGTGTATATATAATCATAATATATAAACTAATAATAAACTAAATACTATCTGCTCATAAATCACTGTATAACGGAATCAATATAAATATGAAATATATAAATAACTAAATGTTGTAGTGCGAGTGTGTGCGTGTGTATTTTACTGTGCAATCGCAGTATGCCACGTGTAGCATGGCATACTGAGTGCAATCGCACGACAAAACAATATTAACCTGTCAGGAACCCCTCCAGCCAGTACAACAAAACCCGGAATGTACTCCGAAAGTCTGGTGTTCACTGGAGCCCCTAGTGGTGGGGACAGACTTGGCTGCAGGCAGAGAGGGTCGTGAGATGTGTACTGACTGGGGAGAACCCAGGGATATTGTGAAATAACATACAGCGGTGGTCAGGGCCGGACTGGGACTAAAAATCAGCCCTGGCATTTAAAGTACACAGGCCCACCTCAGTCCCAGCATAAAATCGCGGCGGCACCGAAAAGGGCGTGCCCACATTGTGTTTTGTGTGTGGCCAACATGTGGCATTGATACATATATTATAATAAAACATTACATTTGTCACACCCTCCCAGTCACATCACGCCATCCCCAGCCCACTCGGGATGCTTCTGGTGCTGCTGACATCCATCAGGGTGGGAACTTCCTGTAGAGTGAGCAGGGAAGCTCTTTGTCTCACAAGATTACCAAATCTTGTGATACTTGGAGGTCCTAGGCTTCCTCTGCAGGCTGTGTCCTGTCCGGGAACTGAGAGCAGCTATCAGTTCCCTTCCCCTAACATGCTGCATTAAGGCTCAGGGGGCCCAGGGTATTTAAGACAGCTGGGCCCCTATTATGTAATATGGTTATCAATTTAGACAAATACACAGGCAATACTGTGTGCACTACTGTTAGAAGCACACAGCTCTGCCTTCACAAGCAGTACGTTGTGAAGCGGGACATACCTCCCAACTGTCCTTGCAGTTAAACCAAATCCTGACTAAGTGAGACAGTCACCCAAATTCAGGACTGCCCCACCAGATTCAGGACAGTTGGCAGACTGTCCTGCTCTCTCCTACCTGTCTTGGTCACTTTCACCGCTTGTAGCAGCTGGTTTCTTTAGCTCAGTTCTTTCTTGTCTTTATCCTGGAATATTAGATCCCCAATTCTGAAAAAAATGGGGTAGATGAGATTTAGAAAACTCCAACTCACGTTTTATAATTAGGCCTCCCTCCAGTCCCCACAATAATAATATTCACATTTAATAAGTATACCTATTTCCCTTCAACCAGCCCCAACATTAAATTAACAATATACCCATTTACTCAAAACATATTTCCCTCCCTGCAGACAGTCTAAGCAATAAATTAAATAGCATTAAAGTTTAATAAATATAGCCATTTTCCACAACCATCGCCAGCAATAAATAATTCATATTCACATTTAATAAATAGCCCTCCACCCCAAAATCAGCACCATATTCAATTGATAGCCCTAAACCACCCAAGCATGAAATTAAAGATTCCTTCACCTCAACTTAAATAGTTAGCCCCCACCTACACTCCACCATTAAATAGCCTACTTCCCACACTATATTAAGATCCTCCCTTCCCTCACATATTATATTAAAATACTGCGCGCACAAACACACTAATATATGCATGGCCCCACACACACTAATATATACATGGCCACACACACACACATATATATATATATATATATATATATATATATATATATATATACACACATATACACACATTATATATATATATATATATATATATATATATAGGTCCAGACTTCACACAATGTACTGGTACACACACAATTGCCAGCCAGACACACACACCCCCAGGGAGAGACACAGCCAGCCCCCCACCAGTGAGAGACGCAGCAACAGCCAGCCCCCCCAGTCAGAGACTCAGTGACAGCGACAGCCAGCCCCCCCAAGTCAGAGACATAGTGACAGCGACAGCCAGCCCCCCCCCCCAAGTCAGAGACATAGTTACAGTGGCAGCCAGCCCCCCCAAGTCATAGACATAGTGACAGCCAGCCCCCCCCAAGTCAGAGACATAGTGACAGTGACAGCCAGCCCCCTCCCCCAGTCAGAGACATAGTGACAGTGACAGCCAGCCCCCCCCCAAGTCAGAGACATAGTGACAGCCAGCCCCCCCCCCCCGAAGTCAGAGACATAGTGACAGTGCCAGCCAGCCCCCCCCCCAAGTCAGAGACATAGTGTCATTAACAGCCAGCCCCCTCCCCCAGTCAGAGACATAGTGACAGTGACAGCCAGCCCCCTCCCCCAGTCAGAGACACACTTACCTTATCACCTCGCTGCTCGGCGGACAGTGTCAATGCGATGCGCAGTGTGCCAGTAATCACATGGGACGCGCATCATGTGACAGGTGCTGTCACATGATGCGCCTCCCATGTGATTACTGGCGCGCCGCACATCGCATTGACACTGTCTGCTGAGCAGCGCGCAGTGAGCTGCGCTGCTCGGACGGACATCCTGCCCCGTTGGACCGGCCCAACTAGCCATCGGCCCTTCTGGCATTTGCCAGAAGTGCCCGATGGCCAGTCCGGCCCTGGCGGTGGTGAAGTCCAGGCAAAAAGGTCAGGGCTGGCGGCAAACAACAAATCCAGGAAACAGGCAGAGATCGAGGTCACAGGCAATACAGCAGAGTCCAGTACACGGTCCAAGGTCATACACAGCAAGATCAATCCAAAGGCAGAGAAGGGGAACTGAGCAGGGAGCAGGTAGGTATGCACAGAGCAGGAACTATAACCAGCAGTGAGGCCCAGTCCTCACTGCCTTAAATACTGTGATGGACAAATCAGAAAGGAGGAGGACAGGGCTGACAATGAGCCTCAGGAGGCTGCTAATTAATTACTAGCTGGGAACTAGCATAGGTGATAAGATAACCAGGAAGCATGTATAAAAATAAAAGTGAAACAGTTTAAATCATATAGCAGCTCCCCCTGGTGTTGGAGGATGTCACTACACCCTCCTGCATCTATGCAACAAGGATAATCCCAAAGAATAAAACCAGAGCATAGAAATAGAGCACGCGCCCAGCTGCTAGATCACGCCAGGATGTGGTGCACCACTGCGGCTCGTGACAGTACCCCCCCTTGAGGAGGGGTTAAGGAACCCCTTAATCTAGGCTTATCTGGAAACTTCTGATGAAAAGCTCTTCTTAACTCATTGGAATGCACGTTCCTGGCAGGTATCCATGATCTTTCCTCAGGGCCATAGCCCTTCCAGTGAACCAGATAGTGGAGTTGGCGTTGTACCCATTTGGAATCAAGAATCTTTTCGATCACAAATTCCGTGTGACCATCCACTATCACTGGGGCAGGTTTGCTTGGCTGTTTACTGGGAAACCTCCGGGAAGTAAGAGCTGGCTTCAATAAGGATGCATGGAACGTACGGGGTATCCTTAAAGAGTTGGGCAGCTCTTCTTAACTCATTGGAATGCACGTTCCTGGCAGGTATTCATGATCTTTCCTCAGGGCCATAGCCCTTCCAGTGAACCAGATAGTGGAGTTGGCGTTGTACCCATTTGGAATCAAGAATCTTTTCGATCACAAATTCCGTGTGACCATCCACTATCACTGGGGCAGGTTTGCTTGGCTGTTTCCTGGGAAACCTCCGGGAAGTAAGAGCTGGCTTCAATAAGGATGCATGGAACGTACGGGGTATCCTTAAAGAGTTGGGCAGTTCCAACTGAAAAGCCACAGGGTTAATCTTCCTGATTATCTTAAATGGACCAATGTATCTTGGTGTGAACTTAAAGGAAGGCTGGCGGAGCTTGATGTTCTTAGTGGAGAGCCATACTCTATCCCCCTCCTTGAACTTACAAGGACGTTTGAAGCGAACCTTAAATAACTTGGCTTGAGACGCAGCTTGCTTCAAAGATAAGTTCATCTTTTTCCAAATTTTTTTCAGAGAATGAGCAATGTGTCCGATCTCATATGATGTCAGAAAATGAAACAGACTTGGGATGTCTCTCATAAATGCAGAAAAATGGGGCATAACCAGAGGAAGAGTGTGGTGAATTATTGTAGGCAAATTCCGCCCATGGCAGGTATTCTACCCAGTTGTCATGTAATTCAGAAATGTAGCATCTTAAATACTGTTCCAAAGACTGGTTTACCCTTTCCATCTGTCCATTAGTTTGTGGGTGATAGTCTGATGAAAAACTTAGTTAAATGTCAAGCAAGGCACAAAATGATTTCCAGAACTGGGCCACAAATTGAGTACCTCTATCTGATACAATATTAGTGGGTATTCCATGTAGTCTGAAAACATTTTGAATAAACAGAGGAGCCAAAGACTTAGCAGATGGTAGCTTTGGTAAAGGAACAAAATGAGTCATCTTACTAAAGCGATCGACTATCACCCAAATGCAATAACACCCTTTAGACAAAGGCAAATCCGTAATAAAATCCATGGAGATTTGGGTCCATGGAACACTGGGCACGGGTAAAGGCATCATCTGTCCCATGGGCAAATCTCTGGGTGTTTTCACCCTGGAACAAATCTCGCAGGACTGTACAAAGTCTCTAACGTCTTTCTTCATAGAAGGCCACCAAACAGAACGAGAGAGTAATTTGATAGTCTTGGTGATACCTGGATGTCCAGATATTTTGCTATCATGGACCTCAGACAAGACAGACTGTCTCAGACCAGCTGGCACAAACAACAAATTGGGAGACATGGAAGCTGGTGCCAGATCCTGAATTGCCCGTAACTGGGTTGCCAAATCCTGAGTTAGCTCCGAAACAATGATTTGAGAAGGTATGATAGGAGTGTTATAAAGGGGATCCTCATGTTTTTGTAAAAAACTTCTGGATAAGGCATCCGCCTTCAAATTCTTAGAACCAGGGCGATATGTGATCACAAAATTAAATCAAGAGAAGAAAAGAGCCCAGCGTGCCTGTCTGGGATTCAACCTCTTAGCAGTCTCAATGTATTGGAGATTTTTGTGATCCGTGTACACTGTGATGTTATGCTTAACGCCCTCCAGCCAATGTCTCCATTCTTCGAATGCCAATTTAATGGCCAGTAACTCCCGATTTCCCACATCATAATTTATCTCTGCTGCTGAGAATTTCTTAGAAAAGAATGCGCATGGGTGTAACTTTTCATCAGAACTGGACACTTGTGACAGAACTGCCCCCACCCCAACCTCAGGAGCATCCACTTCAACAATGAAAGGTAGCTCCGTATCAGGATGTTTGAGGATAGGAGCAGAAACAAAGGCCTTTTTTAGGGTATTAAATGCTTTGACAGCTTCTGGCGGCCATACTGCTGGATCAGCTCCTTTCTTAGGTAATTGAGTGATAGGTGCCACAATTACCGAGAAATTACGAATGAATCTTCTGTAGTAATTAGCAAACCCAAGAAACATTTGGATGGCTTTTAGGTTACTGCGAAGGCTCCAATCAGTGATGGCTCGGACTTTGGCTGGATCCATCGTAAATCCATTGGCAGAAATGAAATACCCCAAGAATGCCACAGTGGAGACTTCAAACTCGCATTTCCCTAATTTGGCAAATAGATGATTGTCTCTAAGTTTCTGCAGTACCAAACGGACTTGTTCCCGGTGTTGAGGCAAGGACGAGGAATAGATCAAGATGTCATCCAGATACACAATGACAAATTTACCCAGATAATGCCATAGTACATCATTGATCAAATCCTGGAACACGGCTGGCGCATTAGTAAGACCAAACGGCATAACACAATACTCGTAATGTCCAGAATGAGTGTTAAAAGCGGCCTTCCATTCATCGCCCTTCCGTATGCGTATCAAATTGTACGCTCCACGTAAATCAATTTTAGAAAACACCGAAGCACCTCTTAACTGGTCGAACAACTGAGAAATCAGTGGTAGAGGATATTTGTTTTTAATGGTGATCTGATTCAGACCTCTGTAATCAATGCATGGTCGTAAATCTCCGTCTTTCTTTTTTACAAAGAAAAATCCGGCACCCAGGGGTGAACGAGAAGGTCTAATGAACCCTTTTTTCAGGTCCTCAGAAATATAGTTCTCCATGGCTTTGGTCTCTTCCACGGAAAGAGAATATAAATGAGTCTTAGGAAATTTACTCCTAGGCTGAATATCAATAGTGCAATCGTACGGGCGATGTGGTGGTAATGTATCTGCAGCTTGCTTGGAGAAAACATCAGCAACATCTTGATATTGCAGCGGGAGTGGGGGACCTGGTTCGACTGAAGCAGTAGTAACCTTAACGAGTGTTGCTAGGCATGTCCCTTGGCAGTTTTTCCCCCATGCCACCAGTTCTCCTGTGGACCACAAATAGATACTGGGACTTTTAATAGTTGGGTAGGAACAGCAAACCGCCGTGCCAGAGAAATATCCAGAAAATTTCCAGCTGCTCCGCTGTCCACGAAAGCTAGGACATTAACACTCCCAGAGACCAGGGAAATCTTGGCAGGTAACTGGAGGGAATATTTATTCTGTACAAGGTAAACACCTAAATGAACTTTTCTAGTATCCCCGGTATTAACTGAGTTGGAGATAGGGAAAAAGTTCTGCGGATGAAATTCCTTTTCCAGTCTTCTTTCATTTATTCGCCGATCAATGCGAATTGCCAAACACATAAAGGACCCCAGAGAATCAGGAGCTGGATATTGCACCAATATGTCCTTTATTAGTTCTGTAAGGCCCAACCGAAACTGACTGCAGAGAGCTGGATTATTCCATTCGCAATCTGAGGCCCACCTGCGAAATTCAGTACAATATTCTTCAGCAGAATGACGCCCCTGTTTCAAAGATCTAAGTTTAGACTCAGCAGTAGCGACTTTGTCAGGATCGTCATACAGGAGACCCAAGGCTTGGAAAAAGGAATCTACAGATAACAATTCTGGACTGCCAGGGCACAATCCAAAAGCCCAGGTTTGTGGATCTCCTTGCAACAGTGATATAACAATACCCACTCGCTGCTGTTCCGAACCAGAAGACAGTGGACGTAGCTTGAAATATAATTTGCAACTTTCCCTGAAGTTGTGGAAATCCCTTCTGTTGCCAGAAAATCTGTCTGGCAGATGAAGCTTGGGTTCTTGAACTTTAACCTCCTGAGAAAAGGTAATCCTGGAGGCTTGTTCCTGTACGGACAATCTGGTAGAAATGTCTTGAACAATCTGAAATTGAGCCTGCAGTTGATTAGCCAGCACTTGAGCAAGGGAAGGAGGAGTAGGATCCATGGGAGTAAATCCCAAGTATGTCGGCTGGTTATAATGTCAGGAACCCCTACAGCCAGTACAACAAAACCCGGAATCTGCTCCGAAAGTCTGGTGTTCACTGGAGCCTCTAGTGGTGGGGACAGACTTAGCTGCAGACAGACAGAGGGTCGTGAGATGTGTACTGACTGGGGGGAACCCAGGGATATTGTGAAATAGCATACAGCGGTGGTGAAGTCCAGGCAAAAAGGTCAGGGCTGGTGGCAAACAACAAATCCAGGAAACAGGCAGAGATCGAGGTCACAGGCAATACAGCAGAGTCCAGTACACGGTCCAAGGTCATACACAGCAAGATCAATCCAAAGGCAGAGAAGGGGAACTGAGCAGGGAGCAGGTAGGTATGCACAGAGCAGGAACTATAACCAGCAGTGAGGCCCAGTCCTCACTGCCTTAAATACTATGATGGAAAAATCAGAAAGGAGGAGGACAGGGCTGACAATGAGCCTCAGGAGGCTGCTAATTAATTACTAGCTGGGAACTAGCATAGGTGATAAAATAACCAGGAAGCATGTATAAAAATAAAAGTGAAACAGTTTAAATCATATAGGAGCTCCCCCTGGTGTTGGAGGATGTCACTACACCCTCCTGCATCTATGCAACAAGGATAATCCCAAAGAATAAAACCAGAGCATAGAAATAGAGCACGCGCCCGGCTGCTAGATCACGCCAGGATGTGGCGCACCACCGCGGCTCGTGACATAACCATACTATATAACCATAATATTAATTATACATTCGTTCATCCAATTATACGACTTCGACAGTAGTATTTTTGTTTCTTTTTCTCTTAGCACTCTTGGAGCCAGAATATCCTTTAAATTTTGACTTCTCCTAAAAATAATACTTGGATTCTCTGGAAGGATAGTTTTGAGGAGAGGGTTTACCTTCAAGATGCCCCAGTGTTTCGAAAAGACAGACCTATTTCTACTCTCCCCACTATTATATTGGGTAATGAAGGAAGCTTTTATTTTTATTTTGTTCCTTTCTTGAGAATGTTAGTAAAACCAGTCTTTCAATATTTTCAACTCTATGTATGGCTCCTGTAAGAAAGCCTTTTGGATATCCCCTCTTATAGAATCTATCTACATATATTGCCATCTCTTCTTTGCAGTGGTCAGCCTCAGTGCAGTTCCTTTTGATTCGATTGAACTGGGAAAATGTAATGTTTGTTTTCCATCTTTTTACATGACAGCTATTAAAATGTAAAAAGCTGTATCAACAGGTTAAATATAATTTTGTATAATGAATTTCTCATTTTGCCCAATTAGAATAAGATCTAAAAATTCCACTTGAATGGGATCATATTTGGCCGTAAATTTTAAATTATATTCATTAACCTCAAAATATGCTAAAAATTCCTTTAGGGATTCAACATTTCCTTTCCAAACCATTATTATATAATCTATATATCTTTAAAATGTTTTCGGAAAATTGTTCACAATTATAGATGTACTCTTCCTCCCAGCTTCCCATAAAAGATTTATGAAGCTGGTGCAGAAATGGTCTCTATTGCGGTCCCACATATTTGAAGGTAAAATTGGTTAAAAAATTAGTTATAAGGAATTAGAGAATTACAGATTACAAATATAATTTCTTTGTAGCTCTGTTAGAGTATTGTCTGCGTTTAAAAAAACAGCCACTAGGCCTCTCTCGTGTTCAATTGATGTATATAACGATTGTACATCGATCGTAACTCATAAAAATTCTTTATTCCAAATAAAATGTTTAAAAACACGCAAAACATTCATAGTATCTTTCAAATAAGAGCTTAAATTAATCACATATTTTCGAAAAATATATCAACGTATTCTGAGATATGCAATGTTAACGAATCAATCCTAGCTCTACCAGGCGGATTGATCAGGCCTTTATGGATTTTTGGTAAAAAGTAAAAGATGGGTATTATTGGGCTGTTCATCATCAGGAACTGAAAGCTCATCCTTCACAATGATACCATAATAAAGTGCTCCAGTGAGTAACTCTCAATAGTGATACATAGTTATTTGTGGGGTCCCCACTTAAACATGTATATGAGGATTCATCACCCAACAGCCGTTTGGCTTGCTTAACGTAATCTCCTCGATTCATGACTACCATACCACCTACTTTATCTGCTTGTTTTATAACAAAGTCATTATTTGCCTGAACATTTTTCAGAGTTTTCCCTTTTTCCACTAAGATTCTCAGGGGCAATATTATTAAACTCATGCTTACATAAATCTTCAATCACCAATTCTTAGAACATCTCAATGTAATTACTTTCTGATTCTAGAGGATAGTGCTATGATGGTAATTTAAGGCCAGATTTAGAGGTGGTCTCATAATTATTTAAAATAGCTTTTCTGGCAAAATGCCTTTTATCTGGCTTTTTAGTTGGAGCAAATGAAAGCCCTTTACTAAGAATCTGTGTTTTTGAGTCAGTTAGTACATGATTAGACAGATTGAATATAAAAGCAAATTTCAATCATTCATTTTTATTCATACATGTCTCCTTTTCTGAAATTTTGCTGCCACCCCACTTTCTTCTTTGTGTACCTACATTTGAGGGGGGAGGCTATTCTTATATTTTCTCTGAGCGGATGTTTGTGTCTCTCCCGTGGTGTTGGGGTAGAAAGTGAGAACAAGGATTTTTTTCCGTGGACCCATCAGGAACTGAAAACCTATTTCTATGCAACATAGTGTCAAAATGTGTGCTTTCTATTTTCATTTTGAGGAGGGTACACTCCTTTTCATTGGGGAATTGTGGACCAAGAATCACATGTTTTAATGGGTCTGACAGGGTTGTAATACTGCTTATGCATTTTACTTGGAGTTTACTTCCAGCTTTTTATTTTATCTTTATTATAATCATTCTTATCCCTGACAAACTTCTTTCTTTGATTTTAATGACATCCATCGCAACACGGTTACGTTTCTTGTTCAAAAACTGCTAATTTTCTACAAAATCCTGTTGACCTTTATAAGATTCTAATGCTTTTTCTTTCTGTTTTCATGAATTCTAAGTTGAATTAATTTCTTTGAACATTCATGTAGAATGCTGTCCCATTCTTTAAGGAAAATGGGATCATTCGAGCCAAAAGTATGAGATTTATTAATACACAATCCTCTTGGTATGTGATCTACTTTAATGTACTGTTCAAGGCTCTTAATGTCCCACCATAGCTTATTTTCTTTGAGAACCTTCTCTAACTCCCTAAATCATTATCAGATTCCTCAGAAGTTATATTCTCATCAAATATTTTGTGACAAAGGTTAGATCTCTGGTTTACTCTGCTACCTGATTTCCACATTTTAATATTAAAATGCAAATTAATCAGAACCAATAAGAGTCTTCTGCCTGTATCAGAAGATCACCAAAACTAATAATGGAAGAGCAATGGCGTGTGACTCAATATTTGTAATAGAATATAAAGTCAATATAGTCCATACACCTTATTTACACTTTCCGATATGCAGGCAGCTGTCAATCCCCAAAAAGCCAGATGGTGTCTCTGGAAATAATCTATAAATACAAAGAAAGGGATAGGGTGCCCAAAAGTGTAGTATTTAAGAGTAAAATTGAAAATCCTTAGGTGAAAAAATATATATGCATCAAAATAGGCTCAGTGAAGTTGACTAAAAGTAAGCAGAACAAAACCATAGACAGTGTATTATCTTTTTAGCAGGAATTATAGTGCACACCACTCCCAATCGCTTCCCGGGGGCTCAGGTCCAGATTCAGTCTTGTAGCTTGTGTCAGGTGCTGTCCCTGCTGTTCCTCTTCGAAGTGGGGACAGCCGTCTGACGAATCTGGCCAGGACGTTCTGTTGCTAGGCAACAGGCATGCTGCACCCCCAGCCGTCTCCACGCCACCGGGCGCATACACTCTGCTTCATCCCGTTGCAAGGTAACGGGACGCTCCTCTGTTCAGGCGCTCAGCGTGTCTGAACGCCCCTGCTCTCCTCCAATCCCCCAGCAGCAGCCTCTATTTAAAACCTGCTCTGGCATCATTAGGGTGCCAGAGTATTAGGTTATCTGTTCACCAGCTGCTTGTATCCTGCTCCTACATTTGGTTCTCACCCGGCTTCCCTGACTTCCCTTCTGTTCCTGTTGTGACCTCGGCTAGTTTGTCTATTCCTCTGGATTTCGCCTCTTGTCCTTCCGGTTTGACCTTGGCCTGTCTGACTGCTTTGTGGATCATCCATTGGTACCGCCTGTCTCCGTTTGGCTTCTGACCCGTACCGTCCTGAGCATTCGCTACAATGATAACTGTCCTACAGGACCGAGACCTGCATATCCTGTGCGGCGAAGCTCAAACCTCCTTGCGGTGGTCCCTGGTGAACACCAGTGGCGCCAATACTAGTTAGTGATTTCCCTACTTCGAGTTCTCGTTCCTCATGGCCTGACAGTCTGCAGTCAGGAAGAGAGAGCTGGCCCAGGGACTTGCTTATATGCAGTTTGAATTAACATAAACAGTGATGATGTCACAAATATACACAGATAATACTAAGAGAGGTCTTCATTGGTCCAGGATTAACGATGTTTCAGTAGACTGCTGGTCATAGGTCAGTTCATTTGATCTCTTCTACAAAGGTGGGGGCAACTTACTTTAACTATTGACTACGTTTCTTCCCGCCGAAATACCAGTTTAAACTGACCCATAAACAAAGTGCTTTTGAGTATTAATCTCATATCATTCATAATTTATATGCAATCACTTCCCTATTGACACCGGATTTCAGCTAGTAAAATTTAGATTAATATGAGACCAAACTCCACACATTTCTGTGGACCTAATTACCTTTACTGTAGTATTATTGATGTATAAATAATCGCTAATACATTTACTAATAAATGAATGTGGATTGGAACCTCACTAAATGTGTACTATTTGCAAGTGTAAGTGTGAATGTAATTGTGTGTGTTATTAATCTGTGCAACTGCATCATTACACATGGTGTACTAATTGCAATCACACAGTTAAATAATATTAATAAATTCTTAGCCTACTTCATCAAATTATTTAATTTCCTCAAGCCACCCTTTGATAGTGCACAAAACTATCATCTTAAAATGTTATTGCACAATCTCAGAAGTTTATTTCATTTTCTGTAATGTATGCCCCCCTTAGTACCATCACACTGTCTGTGAATATCAGTCAGGTTACCATAAAAGAGTCACAATTTTAGAAACCATTTGTTTCCTACAGAATATATGCCATTGGAGCTCAGAGGTAATCTTTAGTATGCCCTTCACCCACATATGTAATATATTATCTGGTTGGATACAAGATACAATAAAATATGTTACATCAATACATAATATTCTAGCAAAGTTCCTCATGCCTAGCATGTCTATCTGTCCAAGACATGTCTCAGCTTATGTGACATTTAAACATCATCATCATCATCATTTATTTATATAGCGGCAGCAAATTCCGTAGCTCTTTACAATTGGGAACAAACATGGATAAGACAATACTGGGTAATACATACAGACAGAGAGGTAAGAGAACCCTGCTCGCAAGCTTACAATCTATAGGACAATGGGAGTTAGAAACACAAAGGCATGTGCTACATCATATTGCACAATGGACCAGCTAGACGCAAAGGTAAAAGTATTGGGTGGGCTGTGTGTGTTGCAATGTTGGTCAGAGGGTTGTTTTCTTGCGTAAGCAGTGTAGAGAATGGTAATAGGGTAATCTAGGGAAAAGATGGTGGTTGAGGAATATCATAACCTTGTCTGAAGAGGTGGGTTATCAGTGAACGCTTGAAAGTTTAAAGACTAGAAGAAAGTCTTACTGTGCGAGGGAGGGAATTCCACAAAGTGGGTGCAGCCCGAAAAAAGTCCTTTAACCGAGAGTGGGAGGATGTGATAAGATCTTGTGCAGAACGGAGGTGTCGAGTTGGGACATATTTTGAGACAAGTGAGGAAATGTATGTCGGTGCAATTTTGTTGATGGCCTTGTATGTTAGCATTTTATATTGGATTCGTTGAAATACAGGCAACCAATGTAGAGATTGACAGAGTAGCTCAGCAGAGGAATAACGGTTATTAAGGAAAATCAATCTAGCCGCTGTGGGCAAAATAGATTGTAGGGGTTCAAGTCTGACTTTGGGAAGACCAGTAAGGAGGGAATTGCAATAGTCGATGCGGGAGATGATGAGTGCATGAATTAATGTTTTTGCGGTGTCTTGTGTCAGATATGTGCGTATTCTGGAAATGTTCTGTAGGTGTATGTAACATGATTTAGATATAGAGTTGATGTGGGGAATAAACGACAGTTGTGAATCAAGGATTACACCTAGGCAACGAGCTTGTGGGGTGTGATTTATGGTCATGTTATCAACAGAAATAGAAATGTCAGGCAGGAAGCTACTGTTTTTGGGTGGGAATATTATTAATTCAGTTTTTGAAAGATTGAGTATGAGTTGGCGAGAAGACATCCAAGATGAAATGGCAGAAAGACAGTCAGTAACACGAACCAACACAGATGGTGAAAGATCAGGAGAGGATAGATAAATTTGTGTATCATCCGCATAGAGATGATACTGAAATCCAAATGAGCTTATTAGTTTTCCAAGAGAAGTGGTGTAGATATAGAATAGCAGAGAACCTAGGACTGAGCCTTGTGGTACTCCAACTGTTAAAGGAAGCGGAGCAGAGGTGGATGCAGAGAAATTAACACTGAAAGAGCGATTAGATAGGTAGGATGAGAACCAGGATAGGACAGTACCTTCAAGACCTAGGGATTGTAGCGTTTGTATGAGGAGAGAGTGGTCAACAGTGTCAAATGCAGCAGAGAGATCCAGGAGAATTAGAAGAGGGTAATGGTTATTATTTTTTGCTGTGATCAGATCATTGACAACCTTGGTCAGCGCAGTCTCTGTGGAGTGTTGAGAGCGAAAGCCTGACTGAAGAGGATCCAATAGGTTGTTTGCTGTAAGAAAGTGTGTGAGGCAAGTGTAGGCAATTCTCTCGAGAAGCTTGGAGGAACATGGGAGTTGGGAGATGGGGCGGTAATTTACGAGAGAGTTAGGGTCAGAATTCTGTTTTTTTTAAATGGGAGTAATCACTGCATGCTTGAATTGTAATGAAAAAATACCAGTAGAAAGAGATAGATTACAGATTTTAGTTAGAGGGGGAATGAGCACAGGAGACAGGGACCTACTACTTTGTGAGGGAATGGGATCAAGAGGACAGGAGGTAGAGTAGGAAGACGAGAAGAGAGTAGAAACTTCCTTTTCAATTGTGGGATCAAATGAAGAGAGTGTCAGAGGGTGCTACAAAGGAATTGAGCCGATTGCTTGTCAAGGGAGATGATACCATTTCAAGCCTGATCTTATCAATTTTGTCCTTGAAATAGGAAGCAAGATCCTGTGCACTGATGTTAGTTGGAGGATTTGGGGCAGGAGGATTCAGAAGAGAGTTAAATGTGTTAAAGAGGCGTTTGGGGTTAGAGGCCTGAGCATAGATGAGAGATTGGAAGTATGCTTGATATCCACCACTCTATAGGAGTGGTAAATATCAGTATATGCGATGAAATCATTAGAGGCACAAGATTTACGCCAGTGACGTTCTGCTTTACGAGAACGTTTTTGTAGAGTTCGTGTTACTGTAGTGTGCCACGGTTGGCAATGAATTATACGCAGAGTATGTAGTGTCGCTGGAGCCACTTGATCCAGGGCAGTTGCTAGGGTTTGATGAAAATGGGGTACTGCCCGATCAGGGGAGGAGAATGTAGAAATTAGGGAGAGAAGGTGTTGGAGAGAGGTGGAAAACTGTTGAAGATCAATAGAGTTGAAATTCCTGCGGTTGTGAGGAGGCTTGGAAGAGTTTGACACTAGGGAGAGTGAAGAACTGGGGATGAGCGAGTAGCTAATAAGGTGATGATCCGAGAGGGGGAAAGGAGTGTTAAGGAAATGAGAAACTGAGCATAGTCTAGAGAAAACAAGATCAAGGCCACCCTGATGAGTAGCGGATTCAATCCACTGGGAGAGGTCAACAATAATTTTTCACAAATACTACCATCTTATGTCTGTTAACATAATCTAATTTATGATATTCTTTAGCCTTTTTAGTTAAATACACTTGTCAAAGTTGAATAATTGGATGAAATAAACTATATTGATTAATATTGTTATGACGCAATCGCACGATAAATAATGCACACATACACTTACACATTCACTTGTAAATAGTTTACCTTAAAATAGTTCCAACACACAGTCGTTTATAATCAAATGTAATAGCGTTTACAGTTAAATATAAAAATGTTAAAAGCACTTTAAAAGTATCTAAGGCTCAGGATTTTAGAAAATGTATCATGTTTAGTGTAATTTTGATCTACACATTACCATCTTTCATCCGCTAATTTCGGCTTTGTGATCACTTCCTGCAATCAATAGTTATGGAAGATAGATTTTAGATCTCCTGACACAGATTCACGAGTTTCATTCTCTGTTGTAATTTGAACATTCTCCACGTTGTTGACTCCTGTGCAGTGGGTGGAATGGGTTCCAGTTTCTCTGTCTGCTACTCCCAGGGATGTGGTGCTGGTCATCAACACTTGGTACCGTTTGTCAAACAACTTGAGCGTAGGAAATTACAGTCCATAACATACTCTCCCAGTCCAACATCATGACAGTTTGTGTATATTATATCAAAAAACAGTGTTTCGAACGCCCTTCGTTGCTGTCTCACTATGTGCTTTTCTTTACAAGATTTTGAACAGTCTCTCCATTATAAACTCATCTTGGGAATCTACCATCAAGTGAGGTTGCTTGTCAAAAGTATTTCAAAAGGTGACAGGTTAAGAGGCGGTTTAGGAGTGATTCTGATAGCGGGGAGGACTAGTGGCAAAAGCTTCCGGCCACTTCAATCCAGTTTCAACTATCACTCTATTCAATTCATTCTGGATAGTACCGTTTACTCTATTTTCCTACTGGCTTATGGCCGATAAGTAGTATGTAACTTACTTTCACTGCCCATACATTTTACCCAGGGACAGGGAGGCCCGGGGGGCAGGGGGTCATCGGTCCCCCGGGCCGCTCAGTTTACCCATTGTTAGGGCCAGCCGCCAGCTCCGCCTCCCCCCCAGCGAACAGGCGGGCGCGTCACATGACACGCGATGCGGCGCGTGCGCCCCCCGGGCTGCATCTTGCCAGCCCGCGCCTGGTTTTACCCATTATCTAAAAGTTATTACCAGTAAAATGAATACCCCTATCACTTTTTAGAACTCTAGGAATACCATATCTACTAACAAAAAGCCTGAGTATATACTTGGGGATCCTGCAAGGTGGCAATTGGATGAAGTTGATTTGTTTTACCTTTAAAAAGTCCATCTGTAGGAGGGGTATGGGATAGCTCTGTTGGTATTGTCTTCCCAACATTTTTCCTCAATTAAGTAAGACAGGACCTTGCCTTCCTACTAGCTTGAGAAGAAAGGACTGGTGCACACAAGTATGTTCTTACCAGTTTGCACATACCTTCTTTATCCAGATGAGTCAGACCATATGCTGCCTCAGATATGCCTGGAAGATACGCTCTGGGAGCCACAGGCCTACCTCCTCCATCTTGACAGAGTCCAGAGTACTCCTGACCACATCCCTTCGTCTTCCAGCCTGCCTTTTCCTGTAGGGAACAGAAATATTGCATTTTACTTAATTCTCATGTGTTTATCATTTCCACAAAAACCAGTTGTCATATTTAAACCTGCTGCCCACTTGGCAGCTCCATCCGCCCTGTTATTACCCACTAATATCAAATCTTTTTATCACTGTAACATAGTAACATAGTAACATAGTTGATGAGGTTGAAAAAAGACACCAGTCCATCAAGTTCAACCTATTTTGGATCTCCTGCGATCCTGTCAAAAAGTCATTTATGTAATGGGAGTCAGGGCCATCTTTTCCATTGGGCACGATGGGCAGCTGCCCAGGGGCCCCACGGGCAAGGGGGCCCCATAGGCAGGGCTCTTAATGAGAAAAAATAATCCTGCAAAAGAAAAAAACCTGCAAAAAAAACCTTCAAGGCAGGGGCGGGCTGGCCCGGGGGGCAGGGGGGCATCTTCCTCTGCAAAGTTACATACTCAATATAGAATATAAGTTACATGTGTTATATTTTTTATACATTTTTTTTGAATTTACACTTTACCTCCCTGTCCGCATGGCGGCAGAGATATGCTTGTGCTCTCTTCTCTTTGCTTTGCAACGCTACTTTCCCCTGCACATGCTTTCTCATGCCACATACTCCCTTCTTGTTGCCACAGTTTGAAACAGTCAGTGTGTTTAATTCTGCTTTACACAAACATTTTTATCTCTAACCGTACTCAATAACTCTAGATCAACATTACCAACCTTAGGAAAAAAGGTTTCACACATTTAACAGTCATTTTGATCCACTTATTACAGTACGCCATTGCATACTTACCTTACACTCCCCGACCCTCAAAATTCCTAACGTAACCTGTACCTCGGTTATCACCAAATGTAGTTGCGTACTCACCATATTTCTCACTCACAATTTAAATGACCCTGCCAGGTCACCTTTAACCTGAGTCTCGGTCACGTAAGCCATCTCATGCGTTTGTGCGCCCATTTGGAGGCGGACTCCTCAATGCCTCGCAACACAAAACCCCCGCTAGAGATTAATTGGCTGTGGACGTATTCTCCAACTCGCCATGCTCACCACTTAATGGTGCTTAAGTGTACACAGCGAGGTCCCTAATACAGTAACTGGGAGAACGAAAATATCAACATTGCAATATCCCACCTTTCCAGCGCACCTATAACTATCCACAATTACACAATCACGGCTGCGTACACAATCCTGCGGCCCGAAAACACAGCTTGCAGTTACAACTTATCTGCCCACTATACGATTACAATTCGGATTTTCACGAAAACCACTGTTTCCAACATATACCTTATATACCACAACGGCTTTTATACCCTGTTTTGTCAACAGAACGCCACAAAGGTCTCTTTATACCATGTTTCGTCAACAGAACCTTTGTGCACTTTACCTTCACAATCCCACAATTCACAATCCACATACACCTTTGTTTTCAGTTCAGAAAAGAGGATTTTTGTACTTACGTTAAATTCTTTTCTCTGATTCCATCTGGGGGACACTGCTACCAAGGGGTTGTATGAGGGCACATGGAGTAGGCACTTAAATAGTTAAACTGTTAATGTTAACTCAGTGTAATTGAAAAGCCCCAAGGAAGGGAAACAGAATTGCATGCAACCAACAAAAGCAACAGAAGAGCGAAGGACGGGAACGCAGTGTCCCCCAGATGGAATCAGAGAAAAAGATTTAACGTAAGTACAAAAATCCTCTTTTCTCTTTCATCCAATCTAGGGGACATTGCACCTCAAAGTAGCCCTTTGAGGGAGGGAAAGCTCTGTCAATCTGACCTGCAAAACTTTGTGGCCAAAACTTGCGTCATGAAACACAAAAACATGAAACCGGTAAAACCAGGTAAAGTGTGGACAGAGAACCAATGCATCGTTGTGCGCAGGCCAAGAGGTTCTTCACAGAACTGAGGAAATGCACGGCGACACGATCAAGTACAGGCCGATCAGAACTGATATAAGCCTGCCTGACAGGGAACATTATCCACCTAGCAGAAGTTTGTTTTGTGGACAGCCAGTCAATGTTGTGAGGATCATACAAGAGAAGGGAATCCAACCTCCGCATAGTGGACTTCCTGTCCACAAACATTCTTAGAGCATGGACCACATGCAATGACGTTAAGGATCCCTTATCTGAAGAGGCAGTCACCTCGAGAAGACTGGGAACATAATCGCTTGATTAAGATGAAAACCAAACCACTTTTTGTTGGAAGGAAGGTCTCTTGCAAAATACAGACCTGTCAGTATGGAATACCAGATAAGTTGAACAACAAGAGAGCCCAAAGTCCAGAAACTCTCACTGCAGAAGCAATGTAGAAGTCGTCACCCTTTACCAACTGTCATGCGCATTAAGTCCGCATAACAGGCTCGACATTGCCAATCGGGTGCAATCAGGGTCACTGAAATTCTGCAGTGTCTGATATCATGTCATGTTCATGACATCCACCGTGCACGCCAAAGGGTCTCTGGTCCTGAGCAGAACCTGGGCACCTAGCGGTTTCGTCGAGATGCCATGAGTTCCACATCCGAAGGTTCCCACTTCTGGACCAACCATTGAAACACCTCTGTGAGTAGAGACCACTCCCCTAGCAACACGGTGCGTCTGCTTGGGTAATCGGCCTCCCAATTATCTACACCCAGGATAAATATATATTGCAGAATTTGCCGGGACATACATTTCCATGCAGAACAATATTTGGGGAGTCTCCTTCATCCGGCTCCAACATTCCTGTGACTATTATCCAGGACAAAGGGACAAAGGACCTGCCCACCGTCAAATGACCCGCCTCCAACCAAGGGAAAAGCGCATTCCGGGAGACAACTGGAGCGTCTGAGAGGCCAGTCGAAGATGGGATCCCAACTAGTTGAACAAGAGGTCCCACTGAACTATGCGAAAGTGGAACCGTACGGAAACATTTCGAAGGTGGAGACCATCTCACATATTAGTTTCATACATAGTAGGATGTAGACCTGAAGAAAATGCACATTGTTGATTGGTAGAAACACCCTTTACAGTCTGGTGTCCAATATAAAGCCAATGAAAAACATCCTCTGACAGAGGACCAACTGGAATTTTTGTAAATTTGGGTTTCAGCACTTGTTTGAACATCGAAAGATGGAGCCGGAGGGTCTGATCCGAGTTAGCCTTTACTAGCAAATTATCCAAGTATAGGCTGGTGCAAAGTCTAGGGGACCCAACCGTGCTGCCATGACCGCCATGATATTTGCAAAGGCTTTGTACAGACTTATGGTCTCTACAAGGCATTTAAGGAGCCTTGGGAAGGCCTAACAGAATTGAAAGTGGGAGTCCCCCACTGCAATCTGCGATGGGACAAAAAGGAGCCAACTGGCTTGTGAACCTGGAAGAGGTTTGAATAGAAACTTCTGCCCCTTTGTCCCTCTGGGACCTGGCAGATAACTCCCGCATTAATAAGAGAAGTCATTAACTATCTCATAGCCAATCTCTTTACTTTGTCTCGTGGAGTGGTGGAAAAGAAACAGTGAGGTGGCTGATTATGGAGGTCTATCATGAAGCCACATTGCATGAATTCCGTAATCCACTGATTCGGAGCGGAAACCGCCCATTGGTTCAGGAACAAAAAGAGCCATCCACCCACAACAGCCGCAAGATGAAGAAGAATCCCGGCAGGTTGCAGGCTTTTCAGGGTTCTTAGGCCCTGGATACTTGTTGGAATAGGACAGTCTGCCCTTCTGTGACTGGTCCCTGGAAGTGATTGCCCACAGTTTAAAAAGCCACCCTGACAGGGTAGACGAAAGGAATCAAAACAAGGTCCCCGTGGCTTCTGGACATTAATAGGGAGGAAGAAACTTTTTCCTGCTGTAGCCTGACTTATGATGCTGTATAGCTCTGCACCTAAAAGAACAGATCTGACATAAGGATGAGATTTCAAGGACTTTTTGGCTTTGTTATCTGTATTCCATGAACACAAACACAAAATTCTTCGATCTGTAACTAATGATGCGGAGATGGAAGAAGACACTAAGGCTGCATTCCGAGCTGCCTCAGATATCCTGAGGCTTCATTCAGATGTAAATCAGAGGGAGCAAATCAGAATTCTGTAGACCATCAGTAAGCTGATCTGCCCAGGTCTCTATCTCTCTAGCCACTGATGTGGAAGAAAGTATTGTCTTCAAAAGAACTTTCTTTTTTACGGTAAGTTCTATTTTTACAAGTAGACGAGCCAGGTACAGAAAGAGAGGTAAGGCATGCCAAGCGTCAAAGGTTTATCCACCTTATGGTACCTGTTCCCATTGGGCCATCTCACCCAGCCGAAGTGAAAAGAGGCTAGGAAACCTACGCGGTACAATCAATTTTCTGTCTAGCTGTTTCCATGCTGACTCAATGAGATTCATCATCTCTTCAGAAGGAGGAAGGCAGACTAGACACCTCTTCAGCCTCTTTCCCACTTTGGTCTGAATAAGAGACCACTAAGAGAGGATGAGCAGACTTATGCCTTTTACAGGCAGTCTGAGTTCTCGTGGACTTAAGAAATGTATTTAATTTTTCAAGTCTCTGTACTAATGAAGTAGACCAAGAAACTTCCACCTGGATTTAACCCTGGGAATCAAGGAGAGTTGATAGGACAGACTTCCCCTTTACAATAGAGAAGAAGCTCCAGTATAAATATAAATTCAGCTAATATATATATATCTGTAAAAAATACATATATCCCCTATGGGGTACTTAGCAATAAACAATGAGGAAGAAGCCTGAGGATCCCGAGGGGAGAAGCCAGCAGCAGTAACAGTGTGCCTCCAAACGACCCGTCCTGTCAAATGACCCGTCCTGTCACGAAGGAAAGGGCGCAAACACTTCCCACTCTGGAATGTCTCACTGACAGGTTGGGAAACTTAAACTACTCCCCCCTGTCTTATATGGCTTCACACCACTGTCGGAGCCGCCTTGAGCCTTTTTACACATCTTTGTCAAACTCCGATGTCACTCAGGTGATTCAACTCGCTCGCACCACTGTTTAGGCTCAGAGATATCCAAGTCCCCCCTCCGCCTCAGCGGGGAACTTGGTATCTTCCAAAATGTCCGGTCTCCGGACGGAGTCCGGCACTCTCTGCCTGTAGCAGCGCCAGACAGTTGGACCTTTGAAGATGTCGTAAGGGTAGCTGTCTTAGAAGGCTGCACTGATACATTTTGAACCAGAGTGATAATCACATACACTGCAAGTATCTCTGCAGGATGGGCGCGCAACTGAAATAGCATCACCACTGACTGTCCCAATGCAGTCGCCTATGCTGGATCCCCATCTGAGGAATGCCCTTGTGCGCACCCGCCCTAGCCATCTGCATCACAGTCCACACAAACTGACTCAAGATCCTACCATTCACTGGGTTAGTTTGGTTTTAAATTTTGCAGAGGTAAAATATTCCACCTTGTTTGTTTTACTTTTGTGAGACATGTTTCGCAATATTTATGATGCAACAGAAATAAGTAACCTGCAACTCTATATCAATAGTCCCAGTTACACTACATTTATGTATTTATTTTGAACTTTTTATACATATAGTTATGTGTTTATATAAACACACATATATATCTCCTAACTCTACAGGGATAAACCCAGAGCTATACTCCCCAACACAATTTGTGTTAATATACATAATGGAAAAATCTTCACAATAGAAAGAATCTAAACAGTAAGACTATCTATGTGAAGTAATTAGTAAAAGTATGTAAATATTCGACAGATATCTATTTGTACAGATATATGTAAGATAAATCTGATGTAAGGTGCTCATCCCTCCAGAACCATGTCTAGGGAAAAGCTGTTTTTTTTTTTTTTTTAAAGCAGTGTTTGAGGTAAAACTGCTCAGGAGGTTCTTCAACTGTCTCCAACTGTCACTTCTCCTGGACTGGCTCCAATGGAACATACCAATTTGTGAAGGGGGAGCAGTCCTATATGAACATGACATGCTCCTCCTCAGGTTTTAACCACTATATGGGTAGAATAGTACTTGTATCTGTCAAGTAAAATGTATGTGTTATTATTTAAAAGGAAAAAAGACAGGCCATAAACAATCACACCACAGAGATAATAGATAGTAGAACCACTTTTGTTTTGACCCTGGCTAATGCCTCAAAACAGTATGGAAATTAATATCTGGATAATAAAATGAACGTCTCAGAATAATTTAACTGAACATTCATGTAAAATACTGTCTCCATTAACTTTAGAGCCTTCTATAATAAAACTCTAAACTGTAGTTTTATATATATATATATATATATATATATATATATATATATATATATATATATATATATACATAGACAGTTTTCTCTCTATTACCACAAGGAACCTCATTAATTAGTTATTTCCCAGTGGGTACTTAGCTGCTGAGTACCCAAGGTCTGTATGAGGATGAAGAGGGAAGGAGCTAGCCGCTGTAATTTAATAGCTGATGTCCCCGTCTTCTGTGAGGGGAGCAGTAAACTGTGCATCTGTCATTTAGGTGTTGTGGGGGGAGCCTCTCTGCTCTCACTCTCCGCACTGTCTGCTCTCTCGTTTTTCTGACCAGTGAGATCCAAGTTCCCCCCTCCGCCTCAGCGGGGGACCTGGTATCTCCCTGTAATGGCCACTCACTGATCAGGGCACAGCGCTCTATGCCTGAGGCAGCGCGGACCTGTCAGGAGAAATCAGTGTCAGCCTCGTCAACACGCGGCTGTCACTGCTTCTAAAGAAATCTTCCAGCTTAACTGAAATGAACAGAGCGGTGCTCCGTTTAGTTCTATGGGTGTAAGTGCTGCTTACAGCACTTACCCTGTCCTAGGTAAAAATAAACAATAATAAGAATAAATAAAAGAAAATCTATTTTAACTAACAGCAAGTACTGCAGAGCAGTACTGAGAACAGCCCAACTCCTTGGGCACTTAAATAACACTGAGGAGCTTCAGGTGTCACAGAGGGGAGGAGCTTCTGTCAACAGTTACATTAACAGTTTAACTATTTATGTGCCAACTCCATGTCCCCCAGATTGAATGAAAGAGAAAAATATTTTCCCAAGTTGGTAATAACTTCTCGAGGTTTCAACAATTCATTTCACTATAAAATAAAACAACATCTATCAATACAACCGTTTAAATATGTGGCAATATAGGGAAATATATGCATATACTATGCAAACAAACCACGTTTAAATCGCAAAATTACATAAAGGAAACAATTTTTCTTTCTTGTCCCTAAGTCCTCACTAGCCCCTTATAGATTACACAAAGCCGATATTCGGTTTAGCAACACTGGATGATATAAAGGCATAGAACTATTTGCGTTCTTACCTGTATATGACGGGTCTCCCACCCTTTGTTGGTAAACTGAAAAGGGTAGGTTCTGCAATCCTTGAGCAATGTGCTGTCGCTCACGAGGCCCCAAATTGTAATGTTCGTTTTGTCGCTACCAATAAACATTGTCCAATGCGATTATTGTGGTTACAACGCACAAAGATATTTAATAGCAAAAGATACCAGGATAGCAGCAAAGCATGATGATGTATTAACATTAAAAATAAATAAAATATAACGATTAACACGAAATTTTATATTGAATACATTATGAAAGCATTTCCCCTGGGCCCAGGTCCAGATCCAGTCTTGTAGTCTGCAGTCAGGAAGAGAGAGAGCTTTACACTGGCCCAGTGACTTGCTTATATGCAGTTTGAATTAACATAAACAGTGATGCTGTCACAAATATACACAGATAACACTAAGAGAGGTCTTCATTGGTCCAGGGTTAATAATGTTCCAGTAGACTGCTGGTCATAGGTCAGTTCATTTGATCTCTTCTTCAATGTGAAGACAACTTACTCCAAATGTTGCCTACGTGTCTTCCCCCCGAAACACCAGTTCAAACTGTTCCATTGTGTCATTACACGTGGCATACTAATCGCAATCGCACGATAAACCAATATTAATCAATTTTAGCCTACTTCATCCAATTATTTGACTTCCACACCATGGAAATCAAAAAGTTTGAACTAGACTTTATTAAAGAGTCTCATAGCAAGTGATCAAGCCCCACTGTCCTAATTCCAAAAATGGACAGAAGTTTACGCTTCTGCAATGATTTTAGAAACTTAATGCTCTGTCTAGACTTGCTGCATACTCTATGTCCCATGTGGGTGAGCTAATTGAAAGAGTGGGCACAGCCCATACCTCACAACTTTAGATTCAACAAAAGGGTACTGTCACAGCCTGCCTTGAATCTTGAACAGCCTGCAAAATTCCTTCATGATTTTCAACATGAATGGGGACCCCTGGTCAGTTAGGATTTCTTTCAGCATTCCTACTCTGCTAAAAACATGCGCTACTTCTCTGACAATTGCCTTAGTTGAAGTACTTCTCTTAATCCTTTGGAGGACCATGTAGCATAGGGTATAGATGGAGACTCCATTAGGACTGTTAAGTGCGTATTGTCGCTAACCAATAACGGTTGTTGAACCTCGATTTGTGTTTCCAAAGCACAAAGATTTATTCTCAAAAAGTAGCAGAATAATTCAAGCGAAATAATAATAAGTACAGCCGTTACTTATCGCAGGCGCTCTGGATCCAGTATGCAGTCATGCAATCCTGAAGTCTGGGGACAAGATGTCTGAACACTAGATGTGAAGCTGCTGCTTATATGCACACAGAAATACAGTAATACAATGAAGATGGTATAGCTTGCTTCTACTGGTCCAGGTTTCAGGAAGGTCCAAGGGGTTGTCAATCATTGGCTAGTTCATCCTCAAGAATCCAAAGGAGGGGGTCATCTCTCCAGGGGGTATGCTCTGCTCTTCCCGCCAAGATTCCTTAGTCTTAAGTAGTTCATAATTCCCTATCATTCATAACTTGTGTATGCACTCTGCGATTCCTTTGCAGAGTGAACCAAACAGTAGCAAATGTTAAGAGGTTTATTATGATACCACACATGATATGATTCCTTCAACCTGTTCCATATTTTTCACTAATGTGCATATAACTTATATTATAACACATAAATACTACTATATTTCGACATAACTATGTGTTGCAACTACCATTAATGTGTACTATTTTACAAGTATGCGTGTTTGTGCGAATGTATGGTAAAAGACCAAATACTGTTGCTGCCACGTGTTGTAGCTGCGTACGCCCTTCCACGCCGTATTGTGCTCTTGTACGTCGTAGCGTACCGTACTCATCTTTTCAGACAAAGACAACCAAGTTTGCTCGATTTTAATTGAAATGACTTTATCCAATTTGCTGACTTCGACAGCTCCACCCTTTGATAGTGAAATAAACTATCACCCAATCACCGTTTCAAGTTCAGGATTATACAATACTTCTTCACAGACCATGATCTCGGTATCTGGTACCACCCTTTCAGTCTCTTTCTCAGTGTTACTGCTATGAGACCATTTTCCACATTTCAACACAGTAGGAACACATTTGACACACAATCCAATCGCTAAGATGACACCCAGTATAAGGAGAAGGAGCTTACCTACACTAGCAACCATTTCCTGTACCCACTCCCCCAGACTGGAGAACCATTTCACAGGGTTCAACCACGAGAACCAACCTGCCACCTTTTCGCCGACCTCATATAACGAAGAATTATGGTTCTTTCGAAATTCCCATTTTAGTTGCAAAATTTCATCCATCTTCCGGTCTATAACCTCTTTAGGGTCATCCGTATTATTGGTAATGTACGTGCAACATTTGACACCGAACTGGGTGGCCAGTGTCACACAGTACCCACCAGTAATAGAGGTGAGATAATTTAGTACCAGTCTATGTTGCACCAACTCCTTCTTGTACGCTTGTAGCTCCCTTCCAGTATACCTAAAAGTGTCATCATACATCTCAGTGATATTATCTATTAATTTAGCTAGGTCTTGGATATATTTAAAGTTTAATGTTCCCCGAGCGGTCCTGGTGAGACCTAGAGCAACCATTACTTGAAACCCAGCGGTCTCACTAATCAATTTTCTAGCTATGGGCTCCTCACCAGGAATCTTATTTCTCTTACCACGGTGTTCATACTGTGTGTGTACGTATGGTGGTGATGTAGTCTTGTGAATACCAACCATTTCTTCATGAGTAATAGTAATGATTTCAGGAACCAGTTTAGCTAAGAAGCACAAGCCCTTGGAACTCAGAGTCACCCAGGAATAAGCTTTCCTTCCACAAACAAAATACACATCATCAGGGAGAACATAAGGAACAGTATGCCCATTAATTATATCACACAGAGTTTTGATAAAACTACCCATGCCCAGTGTCTTCATTTGCTCGAGACACTTGTCCGCATGGATGACATTCTTACAATTATCTATAGAGACTTTTCCAATGGATACCTTCTTATGTTTGGTTATGCGCCCTAATTTGTGATTTCCATCAACATTCCTGCCTATTGGTGACCTTGTGAGTCTCCCTCTAAAATGAGCGTGGCGAGCCATTGTCTGATCTGATGGGTCAGCTTCCCAATTCTCCAGACGTTTTGCATGAGAGATATTTAGACACAGCAAAGATCTGTCTATGGAGTATTGTCGAAGCGTCAGACTAGGGGACCTAGTGTTATTGTACCTCCCGCCTATGGGCCTCCCACCCTTCAATTCGAGTACTTCGGATATGTTTAGAGGGAATGCCACTAGTCCTATATTATGCTGCCCTTGCGGCACGTGTGAGCACACCCAACACTCGGTTTGGTTTAGCACCTTACCCACCAGGGAGTGATAATCCTCCAAAGGATGCCCGCCTATATTCAGAGTACTGGGGGACTGGCATCGTTGGATGCATCTCTCTTCAACTAGGGAGTCACAGAAATTGCAGATACAATACTCATCAGACAATAGCCCCTCACACTGCCTCCGAGTTCCTGAGCTAGCAGACCTTTTCATAACCCCCGGACCAAGCTTGATAATGGGCTGCTCTGAGTATTCTAATAACTTTTCCTCTGCCTCCATCTCATCCGCATCACTACCAGAACCCTCCTCCGTCCTCCTTCACAAAAATAGAATGTCCTAGAAAGAGTAAAAACAAGGAAAATCCTGGAACAAAAGAAAAACAAAAACCGCCACTCCATCGCTGGAAAGATAGTTCTGGGGCAACGTCTCTGGTTCAGGTGTCTCGACTGCAGGCTTTAGGTCTCCCGAAACAGACTCACAAGTGACAGATCTATGTCGTCGGTCTCAGTTTTATCTTGCACTTTCTCCGGATTATGGACTCTCCTGCAGTGGGTGGAATGGACCCAAGTGTCTCTCTCTGCAACCTTCAGTGATGTAGTACTGGTCAGCAGCACTTGGTACGGGCTTTCCCAACGGTCTGTTAAACAACCTGAACGTAAGAAATTGTGGATCATAACATAGTCTCCAGGTTCAACATCATGACAGTTAGTTTCTGGCATACCAGGTGACAGCATTTTTAGCTTTTGTTGTTGTTGCTTTAGCTGTCTACTCATTCTTATAAGATATTGTACAGTCACTTCATTATTACACTTCAAGTCATCTTGTGGACTCACGATCAAATGAGGTTGTCGTCCGAACAGTATCTCAAAGGGGGACAGATTAAGAGGAGGTCTAGGAGTGGTCCGAATGCTATGGAGGACCAACGGCAAAGCCTCAGGCCATGCCAACCCAGTTTTAGCCATTACCTTACCAAGTTTGTTCTTTATAGTACCATTTACTCTCTCCACCTAACCACTGGTTTGTGGTCGGTAAGGGGTGTGAAGTCTGCTACTGATTCCCATAAGTTTACACATATTTTGGAAGATATCACCAGTAAAGTGGGTACCCCTATCACTTTCAATGATTCTAGGGATACCGTACCTACATACAAAGTCTTGTACAATTTTCTTTGCAGTGAACACAGCAGTATTAGTGGCTGCTGGATATGCTTCTACCCAACCGGAAAACACATCAATACAAACTAACACATACTTTAGATTCCTGCACGGTGGTAATTGGATATAGTCAATTTGTATTACCTGAAAAGGTCCGTCTGTAGGAGGGATGTGGGATGGCTCAGTTGGAATAGTTTTCCCAATATTTTTCCTCAAACAAGTAAGACATGACATTGCCATCTTACCAGCCTGAGAGGAAAATCCAGGAGCACACCAGTATGCTCTCACCAGTTTGCACATACCTTCTTTACCCAGGTGAGTCAGGCCATGTGCTGCTTCAGCCAGGCTTGGATAGTACGTTTGGGGAGCTACAGGCTTACCTTGTCCATCCCTCCAGAGTCCTGAGGACTCTTGACCACATCCCTTCGCCTTCCAGATCGCTTTTTCCTGCAGGGTACACAAATCTTGCATTTCAATTAGTTCCTGCATGTCTAATGTCTGAAAAACCATCATAGTCTCAGTCGATATAGTCATAGGTTGCCCTGCTGCCCATTTAGCAGCTTCGTACGCCCTGTTATTGCCCAGTGACACTGGGTCTTCTTCAAAGGTATGGGCTTTGCACTTTATGACGGCTACTGTTCTGGGTAACTGTATCGCTGTCAGAAGTCCTTTTATGTGTTGTGAGTGTGCCACTGGCGTACCTGCTGCTGTCGTAAAGTTTCTAAGGCGCCAAAGGGCCCCAAAATCATGCACTACCCCGAAGGCGTACCTAGAGTCTGTATATATATTGGCTGATTTACCCTCTGCCAACTCACACGCTCTCCTTAGTGCTACTAGTTCCGCCACCTGGGCTGAGTGAGGTGGGCCAAGGGGTTCAGCTTCTACCACATCCTGATCGTCTACCACAGCGTAACCAGTACATAGCTCTCCCGTCTCTGTCTGTCTATGACAACTCCCGTCTGTATAAAACGTAAAATCTACATTGTATAAGGGGGTGTCACGTATGTCGGGCCTTGCAGTAAAGGTCTGATTCAGGTGTTCCATACAGTCATGCGTGTCAGTATTCTTGCCTAACTCATCATCAACCAGGGTCTCCTCACCTCCCACCTTTTGTGTCTCTAGAGACACATATGGAAGGTATGTAGCTGGAATTAAGGTGCTGCATCGTTTGATGGTGATGTTTGAGGGTGCCATCAGGGCTAGTTCCCACTTTGTGAATCTAGCTGAAGAAACATGTCTGGTTTGGGCTGAATTTAACAGAGCTGATACAGCATGGGGTGTATAGACAGTTGAATTATGTCCTAATACTATGTCCTCGCTCTTACTTACCAGAAGAGCAGTTGCTGCTACACTTCTAAGACATGTTAGGAGTGATCTTGCCACATTGTCCAATTGTGCACTGTAGTATGCTACCGGTCTGCTAGTGTCACCATGTTTCTGTGTGAGAACACCTGCTGCACAACCATCAGCTTCCGTACAGTATAGCTCAAAAGGCTTTTCATAATCAGGTATTCCCAATGCAGGTGCTCTAGTCAGACTATCTTTAAGATTAAAGAACACTTGCTCTGACTCTTCTGTGTGTACAACACGTTCTGGTTTTGACGAAGAGACTAGCTCCTGCAATGGTAATGCCAGAATAGAAAAACCTGGGATCCAGAATCTACAGTATCCACACATCCCCAGGAAAGTACGAATCTGCTTCTGGCTCTGCGGCAGAGTCATGTGTTTTATGGCCTCAATCCTGTTGGTTGTCAGGTGTCTTAGCCCCTTAGTGAGGCAGTGTCCTAAGTATTTGACCTTAGTCTGACATGGCTGTATTGTATCCTTTGCTACCTTGTGCCCTGTTTGTGAAAGATGAAGCAACAACAATTTAGTATCATCTAAACATGACATAAAAGAATCAGAGCACAGCATCAAATCGTCCACGTATTGAATTTGAACAGACCCATTGTGGGGTTGAAAGGATTGCAAACAGTCATGTAAGGCTTGGGAGAAAATACTGGGACTGTCAATGAACCCCTGGGGTAGTCTGGTCCATGTGTATTGCACTCCCCAGTAGGAGAATGCAAAAAGGTATTGGCAGTCAGGGTGAAGAGGGACTGAGAAGAAAGCAGAACATAGATCAATGACAGTAAAGTGACTAGCAGACGGTGGAATCTGCATGAGGATGACAGCTGGATTCGGCACTACGGGGAATTGGCTCTCAACAACTTTATTAATTCCCCTTAAGTCCTGGACTAATCTATAGCCCCTCCCCCCACTCTTCTTCACAGGGAAAATGGGACTATTTGCTGTGCTGGCTGTACGAATTAAAATCCCTTGTTGTAACAGCCTTTCAATAACAGGATATACCCCTAGTTCCACCTCCAGTTTTAATGATACTGTGGGATTTTTGGAGCTATCCTACCACTTTTTAGATTGACCATGACAGGGGCTACGTTTGCCATCAGTCCAGTGTCCTGTCCATCTCTGGTCCATAGTGAACCTGGTATTTCCAGCAACATCCCCTTTACTTGAGATGGACTTTGTTCTATAACAGGAGAGTGTAACATTAACCTTTGAGGGGTGTCCAATATATCCTGTACCTCATGTGCGACCTTCTCCGGTATATCTAAGAACACACCATCAGAAGTACAGTATATGACACATCCCATTTTACATAACAAGTCTCTCCCTAGCAAGTTAGTAGGAGCCGCCGCAGCCAAGAGAAACAAATGCTTGGTATGCAGGGGCCCGATAGTAACTTCAGCGGGTTTAGTTAGAGGATAATGTAACACTCTTCCCGTTACCCCCATAGCTGGAATAGTTTTACTGGTCACCTGTAGATTGAAAGGAGAGGTTATTACAGATCGGGCCGCCCCTGTATCTACAAGAAAGGTTTGCTTCCTACCTGCTATGTCAACTATCATTGTTGGTTCTTCTATCTGACTCTCAGTTAACCTCACTGGCTGTAGACTACAGGTATGACCTGACCCCTAGCGCTGACTATCGCTTTCCCGCACAGCATTTGCTGGTATAATATGTGCGGGTAGATGTCAGTCTTCTAGTCTATGTGAGTTCTTCCGTGGAGGATATCTATGTGTCCCACCTCTAAGGTTGTATCTGTCCTTTTTACAATCCCTCCTAAAGTGTCCTTCTTCATTACAATTGAAACATCTGATCACTCTGTTTCTTATTATGTGGGTTGTATGCTGGTGGTCGTGTATGCATCCCCTCTAGAGCCTGTATACTCACCGTCATTAACCTATCACTTTTCTCCTCCTTCTTTCTAAAAAGGTTTTTGTCATGCTCCACAGCAGACTCCCTAAGAGAATCTACTGTGATGCCTCTCCAATTAGGTAATGTGGTTTGTACTCTGGTTTTTAAATTTTCCCTAAGACCATCCATTAGTACTCCTACAGCTACTTCCCTATGATGTGGGTCCTCACCAATGTTTGATATCCCAGTGAACCGTGTTATCGCTGCTATAGCTCTAATGAAGTAATCTGCTGCTGTCTCACTATCTTTCTGCTTGATGGTGAAAATTTTACTCCATTTCGTTACTACTGGAAAATAGATGGTTAAATGTTTAACAATTTGTTCTATATTTTCTTGGTTAATCTCATCAGTCAAGGTGTCATCTTCATCCAACAAACAATCTTTAACAAATTTTTGTATGTCAGTATTGGGAGGAAGACACGCCCTCAACACTACACGCCAATCCTTTTTGGTTGGTTCGTGTGCATTTCCTAAGTCTTTAACAAACTTCTGACATTTAGCCAACTCTTTTCTAGGATCTGGGAATTCAGTCATAATGGAACGTAATTCTGATCTAGTCCAGGGACAATGCATTGTAACATTTCTTAAAGGAACTACACCATCCTAATCCGGTTTCCCATTGGGAACTGATATTGTGAGGACTGGGTACGTACCCACTGGTTCACTGGCTCCAGAAGTCACTACCGGATCCGTTGTTTCAAGATTTAGAACGCTATCACTCCTAGTGATCACACTACTCTCACCTATCTCAGCCATTGCTCCTTTCCCATACTTACGCTGAACCTCTAGCATATTAACAGCATGAGCAATGGCCGAAATCACAGTGGGTTCATCTTCATCTTCTGATACACTTGTTTTAAACGGACTTAAAACAGGATATAACTTAGCAATTTCTCTTTTTTCAGTTATAATAACGGCTGTACTTACCCCTCCCGCCACATAAGGTGGCGGGGGCGTGCTTGCGCTGAGTTCGCCACGCTTCTCAACAGCTACTTCCGCCTTGCGCGCGCTTTTTGCCACGCCTACTTCCACGGTGCATTCGCTGCTCTGCCACGTGTTACCTTCCATTTGCCACAATTTTAAACAATCATTATGTCTATTTCTCTTTTTCGTTGACTAAATCAACCATACTTTATCTTTTACAGTATTTAGTACCTCTGCATTAAAACTCCCTATTGTTGGGAAAGGCCTATCACAATTTTTGGTCATCTTGACCCACGTGTCGCAATACGCAGTTGCGTATGCACCATATTTCTTACACATGAGAAATCTCGCTGAACCAATAGGACCTTCCTTAGGCAGTATATTGGCCATCTCTAGAGTATGCTTAGCACCCATGTTGAACAACACCAATCTATGCAGACCACACTTCCAAAAACACTTTCAACCTTTTGCTACAAACACTCTACCGCTAGAGATCTCTTACTGGCCGTGGACGTGTTTGCTTAAGCCGCGTCCACTCGCTTCCTCTCGTACTAAACAAGGACCCCTAACACAGACAATATCACTGTGGGACCCAAGGGCTATCAGCTCCTCGATACCCCGGCTAAACCACAAAAAATCTGTTGAGTTTATTATAACTGGGAGAACAAAGTCGATACAATCAACCAGCTTTTCCAATATAATTCCTCCTAGCTGCTTCACCAATTCGCACTAACGGTTGTCGTGCGGTTAGATCGCACTGCCTACCAATACTAGTTATTAGCAAACCTTGCGATCTATTGGTAGCGCTTAGCGAAAACCCGGTTTTCGCATTCGGTATACCTGCCCTGTATAGCGTCCTTCAGTTTGGCAACCCGCCTCGTCAGACAGCAACTGAGCACAATCAGCAATAAAACAGTGTGTCTACGTTACAAAATCACACACTATACACCTTTTCTGCGCAGAAAATCAAAAGTTCCCAACAACAGTAATAATGTCTCAGAGGTTTTCACAAGTAATTATACTATGCACATATAATAACTATCAAAACGATTGTTTAACCACGTGGAAAATCTACCGGAAGTTCGCGTACGCACAGCAGGAAATACACATACGCTAGGCAATGCAATACAGTTAAAATGCACAATGAAGGTAAAAAGAAACAGTTTTCTCTTTTGTCCCTAGGTTCTAGTTAGCGTGCCCTAGACAATGCAAAACGGACATTCGGTTTCACAACACAGAGTAAAATTCAGGTTTTGAACACATTGCGTTCTTACCCGTTTATGACGCGTCTCCACCCTTTGTTGAGGAACCGAAATCCGTTGGTCTTGCGTATCATCGGCAACGAAACCTCCAAAGCTGACGAGCCCCCAAATTGTTAAGTGCGTATTGTCGCTAATCAATAACAATTGTCGAACCTCGATTTGTGTTTCCAAAGCACAAAGATTTGTTCTCAAAAGTAGCAGAATAATTCAAGCGAAATAATAATAAGTACAGCCGTTACTTATCGCAGGCGCTCTGGATCCAGTGTGCAGTCATTCAATCCTGAAGTCTGGGGACAAGATGTCTGAACACTAGATGTGAAGCTGCTGCTTATATGCACACAGAAATACAGTAATACAATGAAGATGGTATAGCTTGCTTCTATTGGTCCAGGTTTCAGGAAGGTCCAAGGGGTTGTCAATCATTGGCTAGTTCATCCTAAAGAATCCAAAGGAGGGGGTCATCTCTCCAGGGGGTATGCTCTGCTCTTCCCGCCAAGATTCCTTAGTCTTAAGTAGTTCATAATACCCTATCATTCATAACTTGTGTATGCACTCTGCGATTCCTTTGCAGAGTGAACCAAACAGTAGCAAATGTTAAGAGGTTTATTATGATACCACACATGATATGATTCCTTCAACCTGTTCAATATTTTTCACTAATGTGCATATAACTTATATTATAACACATAAATACTACTATATTTCGACATAACTGACTATGTGTTGCAACTACCATTAATGTGTACTATTTTACAAGTATGCGTGTTTGTGCGAATGTATGGTAAAAGACCAAATACTGTTGCTGCCACGTGTTGTAGCTGCGTACGCCCTTCCACGCCGTAGCGTGCCCTTGTACGTCGTAGCGTACCGTACGCATCTTTTCAGACAAAGACAACCAAGTTTGCTCGATTTTAATTGAAATGACTTTATCCAATTTGCTGACTTCGACAGGACTTTGGCATGTTAAATATACAACATATTTTTGCCCTTCCCTCCTCTATATTCTCATCCAGGGTGCAACTGGTGTTAGACTCATTCAAAAAGGCTGGGTTGCCATCCATCCCAAAGAAATGCTTTATGTACATTATAGGCAGATGCTTGATAAAAATGAAGAACCTTTCTGTGAATCATGGGATATTATTGATAGCTTATGTCTAATTTTGCTCCCTCATTTGATTCACCTTATCCAGGGAAAACAGCCACAATGTAAAAATAGCATTATGTACTCAGCCATTGCTTGTAATACAAGATGTTAAAGAGGAATTGATGCCTTAAATGTAGGGACAAGTGCAGTTTGGACACTTCAGCTGACTCTCACTGGTTTGTTTTTTAATCTAGCAACCAGGAGATTTGGTTTTGCTGTCTGCCCCAGAAAATAGGTGAGGAGCAGCATCTCGTGATTTGAGTAGAAAGCTTAATGACGATGAAAAAAATATGCCATTGTTAAAAAAGAAAGGTTTGCATTTAAGTGAAATGCTCAGGTATAATCAGGGCTGTCAAGAGGAATTCAGGGCCTCCCTTATAGTTGAGCATGGCAATAAATTTTGCGCTGCCGTGGGGAGGGTGTGGTCATAAAATTAGGGGCGTGGCTTTGCATTATTGGGACATGTCTAGCAGGTGAAAAGCGCTAGGCCACTCTCCTACAGAAAAAACCCTGCATTGATGTGTACATCATTGGCAGAAGTGCGCAGTGCCCACTCGCTGGAGCGTGACATATGTCCCAGCAGTACTGACTTTCAGGACAGCGGGTCAGTAATTTCACAGTGCCTCTTAGTTGTGCCGGCAAATCATATCATGCCTCAGTTAATACTATGGTAAATTGTCATGCCCACAATTGATAGCATACCACATAGTAGTTCATATTATACCACAGTAATGTCCCGAATTCATTTTATGCCATACATAAGTGCCCCCAGTTATTATTATTATTTTTATAATTTATTTGTTAGGCGCCACAAGGTTTCCGCAGTGCCGTACACAGTACAAACAGGAGACCGTACAGGGTGACATAGTACAGAACAATATACACAAAGTACCAATACTTTAGGCAGACATATGGGTAAAGATGGAGCAGAAGAACAGGTATGGAGACAGGAGGGGAGAGGGGCCCTGCTCATACGAGCTTACATCCTAAGGGAGGGTGAACAAAACAGGCACAAAAGGGAGCCATCGAAGTAAGGGGGAGAGAAAAGAGGGGCCAGGGGAGAGAGGGGAGAACGAGTGAAGGAGGTTAGGGGTTAACTGGATGATTGGTAGGATTTGAGGAACAGGTGAGTTTTAAGTGCCCGTTTGAAGGAGCACAGACTGGGAGAGAGACGGATGGAGCGTGGGAGGTCGTTCCAGTGCAGGGGGGCTGCTCGGGAGAAGTCTTGGATTCTGGAGTGGGAAGAGGTAATCAGAGTGGAGGAGAGGCGACGGTCATTGGTTGACCGCAGGGAGTGGGCAGGAGTGTGAATGGTGAGGAGGTTAGAGATATAGGGGGCAGTAGACTGGGAGAAAGCTTTGTAAGTGGTGGTAAGGAGTTTGAAAAGGATCCTGTAGGGAAAGGGGAGCCAGTGTAAGGCATGGCAGAGAGGGGAGGCAGAGGAGGAGCGACATGAGAGAAAGATGCGTTGAGAACAGAAAGGAGGGGGGCAAGGTGGGAGAGGGGGAGGACAGTGAGGAGATTACAGTAGTCGAGGTGGGAGATGATGAGTGCATGGATGATTGTTTTGGTGGCATCTTGTGAGAGGAAGGGCCGGATGCTGGCGATGTTGCACAGCTGGAAGCGGCAGGTTTGGGCAAAAGATTGGACGCGGGGAGAAAAGGAGAGAGAGAAGTCAAGGTTAACACCCAGGCATTGGAGTTGGGTGACAGAGGAGATGGTTGTATTATTAACAACGATAGAGAGGTTATGGTGGGGGGGGAGCCTGGGGGGGGGGGGAGACAATGAGTTCAGTTTTTGAGAAAGCGTGAGGACATCCAGGAGGAGATGGCAGAGAGGCAGCCGGATACACGAGAGAGGAGAGTGAGATGGGGCGATAGTTGGCGAGGGAGGTGGGGTCAAGATTGGGTTTTTTGAGGATAGGAGAGATGAGAGCGTGGAGGGTACAACACCTGAGGCGAGTAATAAGTTGAATAGGTGTGCAAGGTAGGAGCAGGCAGTGGGAGAGAGAGAGCGAAGGAGGTTAGAGGGGATGGGATCTAGCAGACAGGTGGAGAGGAAAGAATAAGGCAGCGAACTTCATCGCCAGATGTGGGGTAGAAGGAGCACCAGAGTTGTCTGTTGGATGGGGTGGAGCAATTAGGGCAGGGGGAGAGGGGATGGAAGAGGAGATGTTAAGACTGATGGCCCCAATTTTGGAAGGGATAAAAGTGGCGAATTCCGCAGCAGAGAGGGAAAGTGGGACAGGAGGAGGGGGGAGAGAAAGGAGGGAGTTGAAGGTGGCAAAGAGGTGGCGGGGATTAGAGGACTGAGAAGAAATGAGGGATTTAAATAAAGTTTGTTTAGAAAGCGAGAGAGCGGAGCAGAATGAGGAAAAGATGAATTTAAAGTAAAGTAAGTCAGCGAGGGAGCGAGATTTCCTCCAGAGGTGTTCGGCAGTGCAGGAGCACTGTTGGAGGAAGTGGGTGAGTTTGGAGTTCCAAGGTTGGGGAATCAAGCGGCATTGGCGGATAGAAGAGGCGGGGGCGACAGCATCCAGGGCAGTAGTGAGTGAATGGTTGTAGAGAGAGGATGCTTGGTCTGGGCAGGCCAGGGAGGGAAGGGGAGAGAGGAGAAAATCAAGAGAGGAGGAGAGAGAGGTAGGGTCGATCGCTTCAAGGTTGCGTCTGGTGAGGGTGGCTTTCGGCAGGGGTGGGGGGGGGAGCAGGACAAAGTGAAGGAGAGGAGATGGTGGTCCGAGAGTGGGAAGGGAGAGTTGGAGAAATCAGAGAGATTGCAGAGATGAGAAAAGACTAGGTTGAGGGAGTGGCCAAGACGGTGGGTGTGGGAGGAGGTCCACTGGGTGAGGCCAAGGGAGGTGGAGAAGGTAATAAGTTTGATGGTGGCAGGGTCTGAGCAGTTGTCAATAGGGATGTTGAAGTCGCCGAGTATGATGGAGGGAAGGTCAGAGGAAAAGTAGTGGGGGAGCCAGGCAGCGAAGTTATCCAGGAAAAGGGAGGTAGGGCCTGGGGGGCGGTAGGTGACAGAGACATGGAGATGGATGGGAGAGAAGAGACGGATGGAGTAAACTTCAAAGAAGGAGAAAAAGAGGGAAGGTACGGTGGGAATGGCCCGGTAAGTACAGCAGGGGGATAGGAGGAGGCCCACTCCACCTCCAGGACGCTCGTCCGGTCTGGTGGAGTGGGTGAAGGAGAGGCCCCCATAGGAGAAGCAGCGGGTGAGGTGGTGTCAGAAGGAGTGAGCCAGGTTTCAGTGATGGCAAGAAGGTTGAGAGAGTTGGAGATGAAGAGGTCATGGATGGAGGTCAGTTTGTTACGGATGGACCTAGAGTTCCAGAGGACACATGAGAAAGGGAGGGAAGGATGAGGGGAAATGTGGATAAGATTGTCTGGGTTGATGGGGGGGTGAGAGTTGGACCAGTGGGGGTGGGGTGGGGGAGAGGTAAATGGACAAGGGGGAGAGATGGGACCATGAGAGAAGGACCGGTGAGGGTGGCTCGGGGAGCGGATGGGAATAGAAAAAGAGTGGGGCAGCATAGTGAGAGATGTGGGGCAGGAGTGAGAGGGAAGAGGCAGCGGAGGCAGGAGGAGAGTACTAAAGTAAAGTTAAATAAGGATTAACGGAGCGGAGAAAGACTGGACGTGAGTTGCACAGAACTAGATGGAGTGAAACAGAAGGGCGGTGGCAAAACAGTGTAAACAATGTAAAGTGGAGAAGAGCAGTTTCAAAGCAATGAAACAATGTAAAGTGGAGGAGAATAAAATCACGATCTAAGCAATGTAGACAATGTACAGTGGTGAACAATAAAATAAAGGTGGAATAAATAAATAGTTTAAATTAAATTAAGTAAATAGATTGGTGGTAGAGTGAGATGAAAAGCAGTGAGGGCTACAGAGAGCAGGTACCGGGAGAGACAAAGGACATGGGAACGGGAGAGTTTGGGAGGGTTCCAGGTAATCACAGGAGCAGGAGTAGTTCGTGGGGACCAGCGATCAGGAGCAGGAGTGGTCCATCGATCAGGAGCAGGAGTGGTCCAGCGATTAGAGGGATTAGAGTTCCGGAGGGTCAAGGCAAGTGGACCAGAACAGAGTTCAGATGGACCCAGAGTCCAAAGCAAACGGTTCAAGCAAACGGTCCAGAACGGGGTTCAGATGGACCCGGAGGCGGGTCAAGAGCTTGGTTGAGATCAGTAGGCCTCAGTCAGGGCTATAGGTGAGGGAGGGCAGAGACTGAGGGAGCAAGGGCACGTGAGGCAACTCAATAGGAGGCAGAGACTGGGGCACTGAGGCCGCCGAAGATGGAGGCCGGTGTTGATGAGACACGGAGGCGTGGATGCCTCCAGAGAGCAGGCACCGGGGAACAGACAGGGAGAGGCGGCAGATGGGAAAGGGTTAAAATGTGGAATAAACCGCAGCAGGCAGGAGGGCTGGTGGAGGGGAGCAGGCCTGAGTTGCGGCCTGTGGCGAGGTGGCATGGTGTGGAGTAAGAGACAACAAGCTCACCAACAGCCGGAGCAGTGGGGGACGCCTCAGTGTTAGGAACCCCTCCAGCCAGTACAGCAAAACCCGGAGTCTGCTCTGAAGTCTGGTGTTCACTGTTGCCCCTAGAGGTGGGGACAGACTTGGCTGCAGACAAACAGAGGGTCGTGAGATGTGTACCAGCTAAGGAGAACCCAGAAAAAGAGTGCTATGGCAGACAGCAGCGTGGGGTCCAGGCAAGAGTCGGGACCAGCAGCAGACAATGTATCCAGAGGACAAACCAAGGTCAGGGGTCACAGGCACAGGTTCAGGATCCGGGGACAGGCGTAAGATAACGGTCACTAGCAGAGGTTCAGAATCCTGGTTCAGGCAATAGATCAGGGTCAGAAGCGCAGGTTCAAAGTCCAGGGACAGGCAAAGGTCATACACGGGTAATCAATCTCTGGTTACACACCAAACACAGGAGCAAAAAGCAGGCAGAAGTACTGAAACAGGACGTTATAACCGGCAGTGAGGCTCAGTGCCTTAAATACTGCAATGGACCAATCAGACCAAGGCCCAGCAAGGTGCTACTTAATTAATTACTGGCATGCAGCCCGTAGCAGGAATGGAGACCTCACTGAACTGCCTCCTAATCAGTCCTAAATGGCTGAGTGAACAACTGACCTGCGCGCAAGCGCCGGCTGTGAGACAGCTGGCCAGGCGCTGCGGCAGGGATCTCGATGCGTCCCGGTTGTTGCCCAGGCAACCGGGATGCAGGAACCAGCAGTGACGCCCCGGTCATCATGGAGATGGCCGGGACGTCACGAGAAGCCTCTACAGAGTCACGGCAGCCGCGGGCACAGTCGCGACTGCTAACACTCAGGAATCGGAGTAGCTGAAGTCCAGGACGGAGCAGCTGGAAGTCGTGGGAGACAGGTCTGGAAGGGATCCGCAGGACTGGAGGAGAACAGCAGCGTCGGGACCGGAGGGGCAGGAACAAAGAGGCCACTGGAACAGAGCAGAGGAGGCAGGCATCTCCGTGATGGAATGCGGGGCACAGAAGGGTTCCAAGCTGGGCTCCAACTGGGCTCCTTGTGTATATTGACACAAGGAGAGTATTTGCAGCATGTACAGTTCCACTAGCAGAGTAACAGGAGTAAACACAGCGGAGACAGGTGCAGCTTGAGTGATGTAGTCCGTGGAGCAGTAACACAGCAGAGACAGGTACAGCTTGAGCGGTATAGCCCGTGGAGCAGCAACACAGCGAAGTCAGGTGCAGCTTGAGCGGTATAGCCCGTGGAACAGCAACACAGCGTAGGAACTGACAATCAAAGTAGACACGCAGGAAACAGACAAGGTCCTAATCAGGCAGGTAACTTGATCAACAGGCCCAGAGGAAAGGGAGGAAGTGCCTTTTCAAGTTTAGAGCCAGAACTAAGAACCAATAGGAAACTTGCAACGGACAGAAAGGTTCTAGGTCTGCGTATGCGCAGAACCAACGCCGGGAGCAGAGGTATGCTTAATGAGGGACAGGTGAGTGTCTTAGTTTTCGGTTGTGGAAGCCGAATGAGCGCCATGTGACAGGTTATCTCCAGCATATAATAAATAGACCTCTTAGTCACCCATTCAGTCTATCAAATAGATATCACTTGAGTTGCTGAATTAAAATTTTATTCCCCCTAACACTGCTGGGCTATTTTTGTCAACCAATCATCACAATTAATACAGTAAGAAACAAAAATGAGTGTAATTGTGTTACTGTTTCTCCCCCTTATTTTATAGCTGCCGGTTGTAACTCACATTGGATAAGTCCCAGCAGAGCCGTCTTTCCGACTGGGCACGATGGGCAGGTGCCTGGGGGCCCAGCGGGAAAGGGGGCCCTAGGCAGGATGAAAATAAAAAATCCTGTTTCAAAAAACCAAAACAAAAAAAAAACAAACTTCTTTTGCGGTCACCTGACCAATCAGATCAGGTGGTCAGGTCATGTGGCGATCCGGCTCCCTCCCTGTCCCCTCTTTCGTGCTGCGCTCGCAGTGAATGTCGGGCATGATGACGTCATCACACCCGATATTCCCCGACATTCATTACGAGCACAGCATGAAGGAGTGCAGCACGGAGCGAGTACTCAGAAAAAAGAAGAGAAGGGGATCAGGAGGTAAGTTAAGGGGATGGTGAGTGAGCACATGTAAAAAAAAAAAAAAAGTGACATATATATATATATATATATATATATATATATATATATATATATATATATATATATATTTTTAGATATATAATATGTCACTTTTTTTTTTACACACATATATGGGCCCCGGTGCACTGCTTTGCCCAGGGACCCACAATGTTGTTAAGATGGCCCTGAGTCCAAGGTCTATTCCGCGTCCCTTCAGTTCAGTGCATTTACTACTGTTGGGTGGAACTTACCGATCTATGACCACGTCATCATTACACAATGGAGGCAGGTATTTTGTCAGCTGAACATTGTCATGGGAATGTAAAGTAGAAATTCATTAGACAGTGACGTTACATTAATACATAGTAATGAAGGAGTAGTGACAGTAGTAACCTTACATAATGTAGGTAACAACGTATCCCACATACTGAGGTCCCTACATTATAACAACATAGGTTAAAACATACCTCACATGCTGAGACCCATATATGTTAGAAATTCTCTATCAAACTGATGTCACGACAGCAATAGTGGTCCACAGGTGTTCACCAAGTGTGATTCCTGTAGATCTCATGCTGCAACATCTCTATACTACACTCACTGCACTTGTTTCAGCTTCCAATTAGATTGTAAGCTCTCTCATTAACTCTCATTACCCTTTGTTTTCAAGTCTACATTTATATTGTCTACCTTTTTAATTATGGACCAAAGTTCTGTGTAATATATTTTCCGTTTAAGTAGTAATGGATGCCCCATAATATTATACTACTTGCTAATTTATGAATATGGCAGCTTAACATGTGCCTTAAATGAGTGCCCTACATGTTGCATACAAAAGCTCTCTGTCTGCCACATTGTAGAACCTCCATTATATATGCAATTGTTTTAGATTATTATTTACTTACAACTTTTATATTGTGTGGGGTTGGTGGTGGTATTGCTACAGTGTGGAGGTGTTGGTGTTATTGCTGCAGTGTGGGGAATGATGGTGGTATTGCTGCAGTTTGGGGGTGATGGTGGTATAGCTGCAGTGCAGGGGCAGCGGTAGTATTTCTGCAGTGTGGGTCGACTGTATAGTCAATTTCTGTAATGTGAAAGGAAGTGCGGCATTATGCATAGGCTTTAATGTGGAGGGACTGGGGGGGGGTAGTACTGTAATGTGGAGTAGCTTGGGTTGTGCTATAATGTGGCAGAACTGGGAGGTAGCCCTGTAATGTGGAGGGACCAGGAAGTAGTCCTGTAATGTGGAGGGGCTTGGGATTGTGCTGTAATCTGGAGGAGCTGGGGTTGTGCTGTAATGTGGAGGGACTGGGGGTGTTGCTGTAATGTGGATAGACTGGGGGTGTTGCTGTAATGTGGATAGACTGGGGGGTATTGCTGTAATATGGAGGGACTGGGGGGTGTCACGAGTCTGAATAAATATTTAGTGGATCCCTTGTCTCTGCCAAAGGATAGAACTTACTCAGGAGCGCGGAATCTAACAAGTAGGAGATTTTCGCCAGTGACTTCCGCAAGAGGGTATGGATTTCGCAGCTCCTATCCTGCAGGTTAGGGTTTCCTGAATCAAAGCTGGCAGAGTAAATAGTGGAGCTTGAAACAACTGGTTGGTAACGGGCAGTCAGAGAGACACTGGAAACAAGAGCTGGAGAGTCCCTGATTCAGTGGTGGTACAAGTGGAAGCAATACTGGAATATGGTAACTGAGATGTAGAGGACACGTCAGGACAACTGCAGATGAATACTGATACAGTAACAGTTGATTGAAAGAAATAGCGGAATAGGACTAGCTGATCCGTAGTTGGTAACTCAGAGCAACAGCAGGTGAATTACTAATACAGAAACAGTTCCAATAGAATTGATGATGAGGTAGAACTAGCTGATCCGTAATTGATAACTCAGAGCAACAGTAGATGAATCACTGGTACAGAAAATAGTTCCAATAAAGATGATGATGAAATAGAACTAGCTGATCCGTAGTTGGTAACTCAGAGCAACAGTAGATGAATCACTGGTACAGCAACAGTTCCAATAAAGATGATGATGAAATAGAACTAATTGATCCACAAATGGTAACTCAGAGCAACAGAGGGTAAATTACTGGTACAGCAACAGTTCCAATAGAAGTAATGATAAAGTAGAACTAGCTGATCCGCAAGTGGTAACTCAGAGCAACAGCAGGTGAATTACTGGTACAGCAACAGTTCAATACAGACAGTAATGGAGTGGAACTAGCTGATCCGTAGATGGTAACTTAAAGCGACTGCAGGTGAATTACTAATACAGCAACAGTTCAACAATAGCAGTAACGGAGATAGAGCTAGCTGATCCGAAAATGGTAACTCAGAGCATAGCAGGTGAATCACTGATACAGCGGCAGTTCAGACAAAAATAGTGGTAAAGTAGAACTTAGCTGATCCGTAGGTGATAACTCAGATCATAGCAGGAGAATCATTGACACAGCGGCAGTTCAAACAGAGGCAGTATTGGAATAGAACTTAGCTGATTCGTAGATGATGATTCAAAGCAATGGGTGAGTTACTGGTACAGCGGCAGTTCAAATATGGAAGTAACGGAGGAATAGAACTTAGCTGATCCGTGAATGGTGATTCAGAGCAACGGGTGAGTTACTGGTACAGCGGCAGTTCTAATATAGAAGCAGCAGTGATGTTGAACTAGCTGATCCGTAGATGGTGATTCAGAGCAGTGAGTACAGGTGCAACAGGCAGTGCTATTAGCGGCAGCAGCAGAGAAAAGTTCAGCTGATCCAAGACGTACGAGCAAAGCCACAACAGGTGAGTCAGACCAAGGAAGCCAAATCCTACTGAGAGTGAGTAACTCGAAGAACAGGCATCAGACAAAGGGAAAATGGGAGGTTTAAATAGTGCTCCAAAATGCTAGAACCAATGGGAACAGATAGGAAGTCATAAGCGAGAGTAATAGGTAGCACATGCTCAGAACAAGATACAGATGATGCTTCGATAATGAAGTTAGTAACCTTGATCACCGCTTACAGGAAGAAGGTAACAACGCCGGTACCTGTCTGTGGGACCAGCGTGTGACAGGGGGTATTGCTGTAATGTGGAGGGACTGGGGGTGTTGCTGTAATGTGGAGGGACTGGGGGGTGTTGATGTAATGTAGAGGGATTGGGGGAGTAGTGCTGTAATGTGGAGGGACTGGAGTTTACCACTGTAATGTGGAGGGACTGGAGTTTAGTGCTGTAATGTGGAGGGACTGGAGTTTAGTGCTGTAATGTGGAGGGACTGGGGGTAGTGCTGTAATGTGGAGGGACTGGCGGTACTGCTGTAATATATTTGTTAAAAGTGAATGCTATTTATTTAATGTTGTAGCTGGTTGGGGGGCGTAGAGTGTTTCTTAGTTTCTCAGCTTTTCAGGAGGTGAATAGTATCTATCCCTTTCCCCAACAGGGTCCCAATATTCAGTACTCGGCCAAGCAGCAAATGAGCTTAAGACACCAGCAGGTAGTGAAAGCCACAAGAACAAATAGGTGAGGGACTGATTGTTGTCAGACTATGTCCCACATTGGACTTTGTCCTGAATGCAGGCAGCTATGTCCCTCTTCATGCTTTAGGAGGGGGGCACATGCACCTAGAAGTGGTGTGTACAAAGTTGCCAGTGTGTTTAAAGTGGATGTGAGTGGAAGATAAATTGAAAACTAAAACTCTTGTGAGCTGGTTATGCCCACATCTGGTTTTACTCCGGTGGTCCGCCTCCTGTTGATTTGACTATGTCCACTGACAATTTGGCCACACCTATCACAAGGCCACTTTCAGAATATTTTCCAGGGATGCTTCTCAGGACCCCGCAGGTTAAGTGTTTAAAGACTTAACCTGACATTGGCGCTTAAAATTAAGATTCATAGAGGTTGCAATGACGTCAAACTGTACTGGCAAAGAGCTGTCCATTCGGAATAACTTGCTGTCACTATGCTGGTCCCATCGGAGACCAGCATGAAGTTGCTCTACTGTCTCTTTCTAAGACACCCAGGCCATAAACTACGATAAAGCTAAACTAAGAAAATGTAATAGTACTACATGTGTGTATTCCGGTGAACACACAAATCTGTGAATTAGCAGCTCCACCATTTTGTGAGTGACAGCAAAATCACTCCATGATAGTGATGAATCTGCAGCTAACCACAGGATGTGATGGCATACCATGTCTGTATTTGCGCAAGAAACACGTCCATTAAGGTTTCTGCCTTAATCGTCATAATTTCATTGCTTTTTGGAGTTTGAGTGGAAGAGTTTCAATAGTTTTTTTTTCCTTTTAAGTTGTTGTGTAAGGAACCTTAATCGGACATGTTAAACCGCAAGGTTTTTTCGTCTATGGAATATAATATCCAGTCTAGAGTATGTGTTATGAGGGACCAAGTAATACGTATAAGTGCGATCATTAGAATACAGCACTCCCAAGGACTCATAGAGTATATTCTGGGAAAAAAGATATTGGAGTTTGCAGGTGTCCCCAGAAAGTTGACAGGGACGATAGTGGATGGAGGTAGCTAAAGGACGTCAGGGGCGGGGAATCAGTCCCATGAAATATGCTAAGGAACACATCAGAATGACCATCTCATTGGGGAGGTAGAGTAGAGTGATCGTGAAGGACACCACTGTTAAACATGGGAAAACAAAAACAGTTCAACAACCTATCAAAACTTAGAAAAACTTAAGGAGTGGGTTCTCTGTGGCCCAGGCAGCGATATGTGTGCAGCTCAAGTGGTGAAATATAGAGTGGCGCTACCAGGTGGGAAACAGATATTCACAGAGATATAGCCAGGGAGAAACAATTATTGTAAGTTAGCATGTGTACTGTGATGAAACGAGTTTGATAACAGCTTAACCAGCCTGTACCTCATTTCACACAAAATGTGGATTATAGCATGTATTTTTTATAGCCCTTGCTTTTGTTCTCCAGCTCAACAAAGTACAACTGCAGTATCTAATTACATGTGGATAAAGGGACAATGTAACTCATTGTAAATATGTATATTGTTGATATTGCAGTGAAGCTGCTATTCATTGTTTTTAAAGTGAATCCAGGTGGATTAAGGGTAAGGATGAGATTCCAGGATACAGCTGAGGGGGCTGTAGTTACATTCTCCCCCTCCTTTCTCTGCATGAAGCAAGGAACAGCTGGGGACCCTGTGACATCACAAAGTAGTGTAAGAGGTTAATATTAGGAGTGGCTGACTGCTACCTTATCTTTGGATGTGGAGGAAGACTAATTAGTATCCATTGTCCTGAAAAGACTAGTCCAGACATTTGGTCTACAATCTAGCAGGGGAGTTTCTGTGGAAGTACAGCTCATCTCCACTCCCCTCTCCAACCCCCTAGCCCACTTGCCAATGGTTAAGGAGAGACCCAGGGGTTTGCCAGTGAGGGGAAAACACTGGGACACCTAGATATAAGGAGTCACTCCAGAAGAGAGGTGATGTCCACTCTGGGAATTGATGACTGGAAACTGCAGGTGATATTTTTTGAGCTGCCGTTCTCTACCAGTGAAATACATCGGCAGATCCATGGGTCGTCAAGTCCGGACAGCCAGGTGACTGTAACTCCTTTAGCTAGTGGGGTAAGGGACAGATGTGGTAAACCTGCCTGGCATTTATTTACTGTGGGAACATAATATTCTAGTGTTTTTATTGCCATAAATGTACTGTTGTACTTTCTATCTGCATTTGCCTGAGTGATTAATAAGAACCCTAGAAGGTACTGGGTAGGCTTTCCTGGAATAGGAATGCACCCATGGGTGGCCAGCCAGAGTGAAGTGGCAAGAATTGGGCCTGAAAACCTGGTATCTTCACATTTTTGGTGGCAAGCAGTGGGGTCACTCAGTCCCAGATCCTCTCTGGGTGGAGCTGCAGGGCAACTGTATCGTGATAAATTCCAGGGCTCCGTAAAGCAGTTAGCACTAGAAACCAGTTACCACATTATCCTGAACTTACTCATAACGGCTTTAAAGTAGAAAGTGTCATGAAAAGCGTTGTGGGCTATAGGCGAGGGGAAATCACAGTGAGGTGATCCCTGGAAGTAAAATGGGTGTGAGCTCTGGGAAGAATAGAGCAGATCACAGCCCAGTGTTGTATTCATTATAAAAATCTCAATTCGTTCTAAATAAACTAATGTAAATCAAATATACTTGTATAAATGTGATACAAACTTGAAATAAAAGACTGTGGATAACTATAAATATATATCCCATAAAATTACAATCCAAAATTGCAGAATTGGCAGATGTTGACTGAGTGGGTGTCTGAGAGGGCACCAGCACAGCAAGATTCACCAGCCCCAAAAGCTTTGAAGCATCGCACTTCAGCTCCAAATTCGGGGACCCAGGACACCTTACCAGAGGCCTGCACTGGACCATCTACACTGGTTTGCTGCCACGAGGACACGTCTGGGTCCATTGGGGATTCATGCTATCCCGATGTGCCAGAGGTGAGGGAACTAGTGCAACAGTTGGATGTGGTAGCGGGAGAGGTTAGATGCACTCCAACATAATACAGGGGAACCCACAAGTGGTTTGGGAGGGGACAGAGGATTCCTCAGCAGCAAAGAATTAATTGACCCCCCACGTTTGCTTTCCACAAGGCAGTTGTCCCGTGAGTGGTTGGGAGAGGGGGGATTGGATCTTTTGGAGAAAGAACCGGACAAGGACCTCCAAAGTTTTCCTGCTACTTGGCAGTTTTAACTTGAGTGTTTGAGGAAGGGGGGGTAGGATCTTTGCCAAAGACAAGTGGACAAGGAGTCCAAAAGTTGTCTTGCCTCTGGGCTGTTTTCACTTGAATACGTGGGGGAGGGGAGCATGGTCTCCAGAAACAGTGACATGCCAAGGGACTATTTGCAGTTGGGGATCTAAAGGTGGACAAGGCACCAAAGAGATATTGGGCTACAACTCTCCTACCAGGGATTTGTGCACAGGTGTGACTCAGTTTTAATGTTGTCTCATCTTATTACACAGGGCAGCATAAAGCCGAACTCCAGTTGGGTGGGATGATATGGCCGCACCCATGGGACCCTGGTGGGAGATCAAGGAACTGTACTGCTGTATACCTTACCATCAGACCCAGGTGAAACCACAGCAGTTCAGAGACTTTGGACTTGAGGGATGAAGGTTTACTTGGGGCAATGGAGTCACTGGGGAACAAGGGCTTAGAAAGTGGGGGAGGTATATCTGACGAAACAAGTTTGATAACACCATAAACAGCCTGTCCCTCGTTTCTCACAAAATGTGGATTATAGCATGTACTTTTTATAGCCCTTCCTCTTGTTCCCCAGCTCAACAGAGTACAACTGCAGTGTCGAATTACATGTGGATAAGGGGACATTGTAAATATGTATATTGTTGATATTGCAGTGAAGCTGTTATTCACTGTTTTTAAATTGAAGCCAGGTGGGTTATGGGGAAGGATGAGATTTCAGTATACAGGTGAGGTTGCTGTAGCTACATTCTTCCCTCCTTTCTCTAGAGGAAGCAAGGAACAGCTGGGGACCCTGTGACATCACAAAGTAGTGCAAGAGGTTAATTATAGAAGGGGCTGACTGCTACCTTTTCTCTGGATGTGGAGAAAGACTAATTAGTATCCATTGTCCTGAAAATATTAGTCGACATTTGGTCTACAATCTAGCAGGGGAGTTTCTGTGGAAGTACAGCTCATCTCCACTCCCCTCTCCAACCCCCAAGGCCAGCACTCACCAATGGTTTAGAAGGAGAGACCCAGGGTATGCCACGGAGGAGAAAACACTGGGGAAATTAGACCCTCGATATAAGGAGCCACTCCAGGGGCGAGGTGATATTCATTTTGGGAATTGATGGCTGGAAGCTGCAGAGTGGCTGCTTTTTCCGTTGCCATTCTCTACCAGTGAAATACATCGGCAGATCCATGGGTCGTCAATGCAGGTCAGCCAGGTGACTAACTCCTTAAGCTAGTTGGGTATGGGACAGATTATGTGGTAAACCTGCCTTACATTTATTTACTGTGTACATAATATTCTAGTCTTGCTTTTATTACATTAAATGTACTTTCTAACTGCATTTGCCTGAGTGACTATACAAATCCTTGAAGGTACTGTGTAGACTTTCCTGGCATTGTAAGGCACCCCTGGGTGGCCAGCCAGTGTGAAGTGGGTATAATTGGGCCAAAAAACCTGGTATCTTCACATGTACAAACATAGCAAAGGTGGAAATAATGAAGGATACCAAAAGGCGGTGGTGAGTATCTGCAGCATCTAGTGATCTGGGTAGGATCAACATAATGGAAGGCGTCACTAAAGACGTGTCAACGATCCATCTGTGAAGTAAAGAAACAACAACAAAACACACAAAACAATAAATTAAAGAAAATTAATTTCCAACATAAACAAACTGCGGCAAAGAACAGGAAGGGCTCAGGTCCTAAATGCTTCTGTGAAACACAAATCATGCTTTAGTCCATGTCTCCTTGGAAGCCGTTGGTCGAGGTGGGATCTCAAAGAGGTTTTGTGATGGAAGCAAGGTGTTGACCTCTCTGTAGCTTAGAGGGGGCAAGGTCCTGGAAGACCTGGAGGTCTGAACCATCAAATGTAATGGAGGTGGACGGATCACGTATACAAATAGTTTTTTTGACTCTAAAATAGTGGAAACTATCCCTAGGCAGGAGGTTGGAAGGTACTTTGTGGCATAAAGTCCGATAAGCCCAGTCCAGTTGAACATCCATTGTCAAAGCATCAGGAAGATAGTGACGGAACAGTACCTCCAGGATTTTGGGGCATAGCTCTCCATCTACAGTCTCCGATATGTTCCGAATACGTACATTATTCCCGCGAGTTCTGTTTTCTATGTCTTCAAGATGGTTCTTAAATGAGTCCATTTCAGAATGAATATCAGTGAGTTCAGTAGCTACAACTTCCTAAAAATTACAGACCTCATCAACCTTCTGTTCCAGAGCAGCACTTGGATCGCCTAAGGTAGATTTCTTTCCTACAGTCATGGCCAAAAGCTTTGAGAATGACACAAGTATTGATTTTTTACAAGATTTGCTTCTACAGTGTTTTTAGACTTTTTTGTCAGATGTAAAATTACAAGCATTTCATAACTGTCAAAGGCTTTTATTGACAATTGCATTAAGTTTATGCAAAGAGTCAATATTTGCAGTGTTGACCCTTCTTTTTGAAGACCTCTGCAATTCGCACTGGCATGCTGTAAATCAACTTCTGGGCCAAATACTGAGTGATGGCTGCCCATTCTTGCCTAATCATTGCTTGTTTGTCACAATTTATGGGTTTCTGTTTGTCCACTTGCCTCTTGAGGATTGACCACAAGTTCTCCATGAGATTAAGGTCTGGGGAGTTTCCTGGCCATGGAAACTCCAAAGTTGTCACTTTTGCCTTATGGCAAGGTGCTCCATTATGCTGGAAAAGGCATTATTCATCACCAAACTGTTTTTGGATGGGTGGGAGATGTTTCTCTTGGAGGATGTTTTGGTACCATTTTTTATTCAAGGCTGTGGTCTCAGGCAAAATTGTGAGTGAGCCCACTCCCTTGGCTGAGAAGCAACCCCACACATGGTCTCAGAATGCTTTACTGTTGGCATGACACCGGACTGATTGTAGCGCTCACCTTTCTTTCTTCGGACAAGCGTTTTTCCCGAAAGGGGATTCATTAGAGAATAATGACTTTACCCCAGTCCTCAGTATTAAAGTAATTCTATCGTTTTCAAATAAGCATTGCCCAAGCGATTGTATTGTGCTTCTAACGCACAAAGTGATTTATTTTAGCAGATGTAAAAAGTTAATAGTTCAATACATGATTATAATATAATACAGTACAGTACAGCCAATACCAAAAATACATACATACCGCTGCGCTACCACGGGCACCAGTGACCAGTAGTTCACCCTTGAATACTGTGGTCAGAGAATGAATGAATGAAGCTACTGGGAGCGCAGCTATGATATATACATTCAGCGTTACATAGCGAACAATGCAGATGACGTGGCTTGCTTCTATAGGTCAAGACTTCGGGTGGGTCCAGGGTAAACAGGTCATAGGCTAGTTTAAACTAAAGAATCCAAAGGTGGGGGTCATCTCTCCAGGGGATGTGCTCCTTTGTTCCAGCCAAGACTCCAGTTACAACTAGTCTATTAGCATTTTATAGTCAGCATCATATTAAAGGTTTATTCCCTAACATCAATAACTAGAGTATGCAATGTGCGATCTCTTCACCGAATGCACCGGACAGCTGCTGAGGTAAAGGGGATTAATATATCAGACATGACACATTTCCTATAACCTGACCCTTAAATAACACTGTGAGGTGTACATATAATCATAATATATAAACTAATAATAAACTAAATACTATCTGCTCATAAATTACTGTGTAACAAAACCAATATGAATATGAATTATATAAATAACTAAATGTTGTAATGCGAGTGTGTACGTGCGTATTTTACCGTGCGATCGGCATACTGAGTGCAATCGGCCAATAAAACAATATTAACCAATCTACTTTCTTTCATCCAATTATACGACTTCGACATCAGCAATCCAATCCCTGTAGCTTTTGCAGAATATCAGTCTGTCTCTGATGTCTTTCTGGCCTTCATGACACCAGGCCATCCTCCAAAAGTCTTCGCCTCACTGTGCGTGCAGATGCACTCACACTTGTCTGCTGCCATTCCTGAGCAAGCTCTGCATTGGTGTCCCATTCCCGCAGCTGAATCAACCTTAGGAGACGGCCCTGGCACTTGTTGGACATTCTTCGGCGCAATGAAGCCTTCTTCACAACTATTGAACACCTCTCCTTGAAGTTCTTGATGATCCGATAAATGGTTGATTTAGGTGCAATTTTAATAGTAGTAATATCCTTGCCTGTGAAGCCCTTTTTGTGCAAAGCAATGATGACTTGCAGTTAACCATAGTTAACAGAGGAAGAACAATAATTTCAAGCACCACCCTCCTTGTATAGCTTCCAGTCTGTTGTTCTAACTCAATCTGCATGACAGACTGATCTCCAGTCTTCGTCAACACTCTCACCTGTGTTAATGAGAGCATCACTGTCAGCTAGTCCTTTTGTGCCAGGGAAAGTGTTGTTTTGGGGATAAAGTTCATTGTCATGGCAAAGCAGTATTTTGAAATTAATTGCAGTTCATCTGATCACTCGTCATGACATTCTTGAGTCTATTGAAATTGCCATCATAAAAACTGAAGCAGCAGACTTTGTGAAAAATAATCTTTAATTTAATTCTCAAAACTTTTGGCCATGACTGTAAATTCAGTTGTTAGTTTTTTAATCTCCTCTTGAATGACCGATTGAACCTCCGATTGAATCACAGACTGAATAGTATCTCCAATCTCTGAAGACAGAGCAGAGAGCAGGAGATGTAGAGAGTGGACCTGTGATCATTCATGAAGTGTAAGCTACTTCATTTTAACATGATAGTATCCTAGGTCCTGCGCTTTTGTATTAATAAATATATATATATATATATATACATATATATATATATTTTAACAGAATAGATTTTGAACCGTTGACTCGTACTGTACCTGTGATCCCTTTTTCAGACCCCTCCCACAATTTTATAAAAAAAAAAGGAGAAACCCTATTGTTTGTTTTTGTAACAATGTACATGTTTTTTTCAATATATGCGAAGTTTAAAAGAAAAAAAAAAGAACAAAGTAGGGTTTATTTTGTTCACGTATCATTTTCTTGTCTAACAAAACTAGCTGATGCTAGGTATATGATATATTGAACTTTTGAGGGTAAATGTATTAAGCAGCAAATCCATCAAATCGCAGATAAAGGGCAATTGTGACTGCTAGATTTAAAACAGCTATTTTATTAAAGGCAAAGCCTGGCTACTTTTGATTTTAATAACATTGTCGTTTTAAATATGGCTGCCACAATTGGCAAAGATTGGTGACTTGACAAATTCATTTCTGAATACATTTACTCCCTGGTGTTGTTTTCGGTCTGCTGCCGAGTAAAGTGCCACCATATGTGGATACCCCAACACTGCTAAACCCGGACTATAAAAGTACTGATCTACTATTCAGTCGCCTTCTGAACACTGGATGTGGATAAGAGGTACGTCACTATCAGGGTGAATGGGGCAAGGACCTCCACAGCATGGGTTAGGTGAAGGGTAAAGCAGAATCCCTGCACTAGATGATCTGTCTCTTGAGACACTACCATAGTTGGACTGTAGCCTGTGGAAGGTGCTTTCTCCAGTTGCAGCCCCCCTCTCGTTTTTTATTCTGAGGAAAGCCCATTAATACACTCAATTCACATCTGTAGTGCTAAACCTTTAGGCTGAAGTTAAAAATTACCCCTCCAAAAGGAGAGGATCCCCAAGCCAGCGAAAGCTGGTAACACCTGCCTTTATTGTTCTCTTAGAGTCGACTTGTAGTTAAAGGACTTACAGCACTCACTTGTTTGTATTATTTACTACAGAGCAGTTGGACTTTGTACATAATGGGATACCCGTATCTTGCTTGATTTATCCATATATCGGTGATGTTACATTAAGATCGCTAGCAGCCAAAAGTCACCTACTAAGGAAAGTCACCACGATTTTTTTTTTTCCCATTTATTTCATTGATATATTCCTAATCTTTCTAATTTTTATTTGAAATTACCTTTATTGGTTTTAAAGAAGAGAAAACAATAAGGACATTAAACATATAAACGATTCCATAAATTAAGGCATCACAATATAAATATTATCAGCTTAACTTACCAGAATAAAAATTGGTTAGATATATTAGTCAAAACAGGTATCCTATATGCATAACGATGACCAATAATAATATTATAATGGAAGGTATAGGAATCATGAGCATCCATAAACAAGAAAAAAAAATATCCCATGGGGTTATAGGGGACAGTGAAGGATGGTAGTTGTTTACTCCAGGGTAGCATCAGGTTAGGTCAATGAGAGTGAGAACCCCAGTTAAAGGACAAATACATATACAGGGAGGGGGGGAGTGGAGGAACTCCAAAACAGGGAAAACAAGCATGTTTTCCAAAGATCAGAATTCACCAGTGGTCAACAATCGGAAGGGAAGGACTTGTGTAGTCTCAGCACAACTGCCTAAGAAGATACCACATGGTAAATTCAAACAGTTTGAAAATATTCTGTTGAACAGGGGCTGTTAATGATTCAATGTACAATCCCCACTTTTCATTGAACCATGTCCTTCCTTTTTCAATATCAAGGAGTGTAGCTTTTCTGTCTAAATAAATAATATCTAATATTGTTGTCTGAAGTTCGCCCAAGGTTGGTGGAATCGGGGATGTCCATTGTCTTAGGATCAGCTGTTTGGCTACAGTGACCATTATTGTTAGGGCAGACAGCAACTCAAGGGAGGGTAAAGCATCGAAATTAGCGAGGAGTGGTTGTCTAGATGCAGTCACGTGTATTTTGAAACTATGATTAATGAAATCGTTAACGTTATTCCAAAACGTTTTAATTTTCCTGCATTCCCAAAAATGTGACCGATCCGCTATTTGCGTTTTACATTTTGGGCATAGCCCCGTCTCCTCCCTAACTATGGAGCCCTTCTGCTCCACAGGAGGTTTCTATCCTCCCTGAGCTCGCCTGAGTAATGTAAGCCCTGTGAATGATTTTTAAATGGACCTCCAGAAGACGAGTTCAAGTCAGAGGTTTTCAGGTGGAATCAAAGTAACGAATTAAGGTGTCCAAGTCAGTTACGATTGAGATATCTATTTGCCAAGCCTCCAAAGCTCGTCTCCAGGTAGTTGTAGGTTCTACGTGAATAAGACCTGCATATCAGTATCGAATTCTATAAGGTGAGGACTTTAAAAAGGTAAGTAGGGCATCTAGACCATCAAGTGTCTCAGGTGCGATTATTGACAGCTGAACTGAGGTGATGTATTGTCGAAGTTACATGTAAAATTGTGTTTGGGATACCAGCTTTTTTCCACAACGATTGGAAAGTATAGTTTGCCTCCCGGATCAAATACATCTTTGATTGTCATTATACCGTTCTTATACCACACCAAGAAATCAGCATTTTCCAGACTAGGTGGAAACGCCGAATTATTCAAGACTGAAAGTAATCTAGTATATTTGAAATCTTTGTTGTATTTCTTATTAATATGAATCCAGGCCTTATATGTATCTTTAAACAGAACGTTATGATGAAATTCTGGCTGTATTAGGGATTTTGGTGAGTGTAGAAAATCCACTGGGCAGTATGGGTGGAATAAGAGGATTTTTACTCACCGTAAAATCAATTTCTCTTACTACACTGGGGGACACTGCGTTACCTTGGGGTATAGTAGGTGGGACTGGAGTTAGGCACTTATAAACTTGTTTGTTTCCCTGACTCCTCCCCCACTATGCCCCTCCTCTGTAACTGACTTCAGTTTTGTATAACCAAGCCAGGAAGAGAGAAAAAGCAATACCAAAGACAGCACTACTTTCAGAGCAAGGGAGGGCGCGCAGTGTCCCCCAGTGTAGTAAGAGAAATTGATTTTACGGTGTGTAAAAATCCTCTTTTCTCTATCCTACCACTGGGGGACACTGTGTTACCTTGGGGAGCTACCAAAGCTGTGTCCAAGGGCGGGAATGCTCTGGACCGGCTGTGCGCAATGTTTTGTGTTCAAAACCCTGCATTTGTGAATGCAAAGGCATGCAACAAAGAAACAATATGCAGCAGAAACAGACACTGCCACCCTGTACAACAGCGCCATTGAATGACGCTTTTGTGGCGTACAAAAAGCTGCAACCCTCCTGGAAAGTGCACTGTAAAAGTATCTGGAACCTGCAGAGGGGTACAGACAGAATGTTGGTGGTGATGCAGTGGCAAGAGGCCACCTAGACCCTGTCCCCCCTACGCTCTTTAGCGTTAGAGAGGCTAAATGGGCATTAAATTCCTAAACAGGAACTGTGCGAACAAGAGCACAAACTATCTCCCATCGGAGAAACGTTACACAAAAAGAAGAGGCACAAGAATGATGAACTACAATCTCTGTGTCAGTGGAATGCAGGCACTAATTGTCATAACTAATAATGTCTCGTACAACGCGCCACTAAGTTTCTGGTAAGGAAAATGAGGAAGAGCCATACAGACTCTCGCCCCAGATCCCCTACGAGATGTGACATCCAAGAGAACAGCCTGCATTGAGCTAACAACTCAATCCACTCAATGATATCCAAAGCATCACCATATAAACTGATGCAACAGCTTAAGCCACTCAGCGATATCTAAGGGAGCACTGATACAGTGCTTAAACCATTGAAAGATAAACAAGGGAGCACTCATTTCATGAGCTAACGGCTTAACTAACTCAGCGATATATGAGGGAGCACTCATATAGAGAGTTAACAACATATGCCCGACATATATACCAGGAAGCACTCATACCATGAGCTAAAAGCTTAACTAATTCAGAGAGCCACCGGAGGCCAAAGCAAGCCTCCCAATGACGAGAACTAGACTCCCTGGAAATTTACAACCAACCAAAGGTGAGCCGAGCATGAAGAAACCGCTTAAGCAAAACAACCTTCCGCTGAGCTAGACAGAGAGCCACGGAAGCTGCACGCTGAAAGAAGTAGGGCGGAGACCCAATTGAAGCCAGCTGGTAAAGAAAACCTTTTAAAGATTTTTGAGTGGGGCGTGTGAAATTCTAGGAATTTACACCAATCGAATATAGTTTCTAGCCCAAAGAAAACAGCTGAGGAAGAAGCTCAACGGCTGAATTGAAGGTAGCAACCATCTCCCTGTAGGGATTCTCTAGCCTTAAAGGATAGCCATCCGATGCCACAGCATCAAACCAGATGATGAAAACAAAAAGAGCCGAACTACGAGATGAGGCCGCTCTGGAACCGGGAAAGGAGGAACGACAACACAAGTCCCCTAAACCAGTAGAACACTGTTTAGCGAGACACACGGCGGACCACCAGACTAGCTGGGATGCGCCCCCTCCTAGAAACTCTTGAACCCCCACGAGGAATTGGACCTGTGAATCACCTGTACACCCCCTAAGTTCTAGGGAGACCCGACCTGGCTATGGACAAATCCACCTGAGGGTCATTAGATTGAGAGCCGATAGAGAAAACAGGTTAACATGTGAAAAGAACCTGGGCTCCCTCTCAGAGAGCCCTATAACCTAACCAAGAGAGCACAAAGGATTACCCTGAGGTGACCCACTCTACCCGTTAAAGGATTGATTGCTAAGGCATTTGACCCTCAATAATAATAATAATAAGTTGGTCTAGCTTGGCCCATAGTATGGCACAAGGAACACCCCTCCGACCATACACAGGTCGACCCTTATCCTGCATTAGGATACGGGAATTGCATAAGTGCTACAAATTTGCAACAGCACTGCATTTTGAGACCGAATCTCTACAGGTTTTCTGACCTTCTGTACAAGAACAACAACTGACTCACTAATAAAAACAATGTGACTAAGCACCACCCGACAGGTAAATTAGTGAATCAGTGCAAAGGGGTGCTATGCACATCCAAAACAATGAAAGGAGCCTTCCTTGATGAAAATCTCCCTGTTGAGACATGGGAGATGTTACAAATAAGGATAGTTAAAGATACAAGTAGAAACTTGTTATCCTATTTTGCAAAACAGAAACTCCTGTTACTGAAAGGAAATTCTGCCAGGAGCATTTTTGGAACTGTGTAGAAGAGAGGAGTGTGTTCTTCGGTAGTAAGCTACTGAAAACACCAATCTAGAATTTAAGGCATAAGCCAACGCTTCTAGTGTGGTAGAATAAGCGAAGACCTGGGTAGGCTCAAAGAGACCCCTTGTGAACCCAATAATGCAGCCCTGCAGCTTGCTGAGAGCCTGCCAGTATAAAATTCTGGCTGAAAACGTCTAGCTGTAAGCTAAGCGTTGGGTGTAATAAATAACTTCCACCACCGGGGAATGTCCCCAAACCTATGAATGTTTACCCGATTGCCACAGTACATAAACTATAACCAAAGCCTGACTCGGGACGTGGCACCCTGACCTCAGATCAACAGAGAGGATCAAAGGATTGAACACGTAAACATCATGGCCTGGTGTCGCGGACATAAAAGAAAGAAAGCACACCCACCGCCAGAAGCCTTTGGATACTCATTTGTAATAGTGCAAACTGAGAGGTCCGATACTGGAACGTAGTCCTGTAAGCATGTGGCTAACTTTAGGTATCATGGCTGAATAGCTGTATGCCTACCAGCTATGATGCTGCTGGGTGGATACAAACTACCCAATTAACCCTTCACGTGAATAAAGGCTAGAGCACTTATTCTGTCCTAAAGCCACTAGATAAACCCCTATACCAGCCCCTGCTCTGTGTATGAGGACTTCTTTGTCTGCTCCCGCCGGGGTGTCACCAACAGGGAATACCTCCCTTGTATTGACTCTGGAGAGTTAGGGGAGGTGAAAATATAGCCAGTCTATTACTGTTTACCTGGTCTTTGACAAAAGACAGACACCAAGTCTAAGATATGAGGAAAAACATTTTCCCAACTAGGGTGTCACTAAGGCTTAGGTTGACAATTGAAAAACCAAGAATAGACTGTTGTCTTGCAAATGCAAAAACTGTGTACAGTTTAAGCTGAGATTATCCACCTCGTGAGTGTAATCAGCAAGAATATTCCTCGATAGTAAAAGAAGATGGAGATAGACATCCTCTGGTGAGGAATGAACTACATCCCTATTCTGACTGTGGAAACAGTCAAAGATAAAATCCTCTCCATCTGTGGAAGATGGTGAACAACAGCATATTTGTCCGGATGGTTTTATACCTGAACAGCGTAATGCCGCTTCTGTGGTAGCGGACAGATATAAGCTGTGTGGGTGCTTAACCAGCACAGTGTAAACATGTGTAGAAGCATGAAAAAGGGTATACTCACGTACCATTTCGAATTTAAAAATCACCTTAATGTGTTCGGCCACCAGAAGCGACAGTGATTTAGACCAGACCTGTTTCTGCAAAACAGCTGACACCGAAATGGGAGCACCCTGTTTGTAGACCCTAGCCTCGCAGTCTGTGCAGAGGCATTCAGGCTAGGCTGTGGAAAAGATAATTTAAAAATTACATTTCGCACATATATAATGTCACTCCTATTTCCCAGTTGATCTTTTTATTCGAAAACATAAGGAAATGGAAGACAAAGTAACAGGAAATAAGATTGTCTAACAAATAATTTGAAGACACATATACATATGTATGGAAGACTCTCCTATTGTAACCTGATACAACAGTAAGAAAAAAAGACACAGAATAAATCTGTTCTATCTTTTAAACAGGTAAATATATATATATATATATATATATATATATATATATATATATATATATATATATATATATATATATATATGCTATTAGGGAGATTGAACCCACAACACCATATATTCAAAACAGTGTAAATATCAGGTGAGCCCCAGCTCCTGATGTACACATACATATATACATTTACGCACACAATGCAATACAGACCAACCAGCCTACCACAGGATAACACCGTATATTATTTTTGTGCCACATAAATAATGTAGAGCATATAAAACAGCGTGTCTATTACCCCTTAGGTAATTCCTCAGACATACCGCATATTTGGAAAACTGTATAAAAGTTAACCACAATACTTGGGAACACCGGCTATACGCAGCAAAAGGGATTGTATAGATACGGAACTCCCTTTACCAGACTTATGGAAAAAGTTCATCCACAGTCACCATATGGAATATCATACAGATATGTATTCCCATATCAAAGTACATCTGCCTGAAAATCAAAATATGTCACAGGAGGATAGTAAACTACCATGTCTAATAGGTAATCCTATAATATAAACAACAGTCACAGGATCCTGAAAGAAAGGTCCTAACTGTGTGGCAAACAGGCTGACAATCGTTTAAAAACAGAATTAAAAACGATACTACATTACCCAGTGAAGAGAGGCAGAGTCAGGAACAGTATGCACTGATGTGTGTGCTCCGGATCCAAGATGGCCACCATTCGCGCCATTAGGAAGAGAGAGAGGGGGAGGTGCACTCCCCTCTCCTAACATGTCCGCCTCTGCTCACCGCCGCTCAGCCCATATACAAAATATGGCTGCAGCCGCTGGAAATGAGAACCGCCGCGCTGCCATGCCCAGGGTGCGTGCGGTCTCACTGACAAATGTAGTCGCCTCCTGAGAGAGCGATTCTTGTCCTTCTCCCCCACTGCTCGTTGTCTAGGGGAGGAGGAGGGGAAGGGGGGGGCTGACGGCAAGTCTGCGGGCAGAGAGAAGAGGCTGAGACACCTTCACTCCCGCCCGCATGTAAACATGGCCGCGGCCGTCTATAAGGCCGAAATTAATAAATATATCTATGCCCCACATAAAGCTGCCTTTAAAGGCATACTTTAAAATAAAACATGGCCCCTTTGCTCGTTTTTTCTAGGGGTAGACTGCTGGCAGAGGTGCAAGGGAAGCGTGCTGCTTACCTGCGCTGGAACTCAAGAGTGAAGGAATCGCTGGGACTGTTCACTCCTCTGGGTCTTGGCATGGAGTCCAGCGCTGCACCTGAAAAGGAACAAAAATAAAAACAGGAAAACCTAATGCTAAACTAAGTATAGGCAGGAGCCTATACAGAAGTGACCTTTCTCCAGAAGGCACTTACAACAACTGAAGTCAGTTACAGAGGAGGGGCATAGTGGGGGAGGAGTCAGGGAAACAAACAAGTTTATAAGTGCCTAAACTCCAGTCCCACCTACTATACCCCAAGGTAACGCAGTGTCCCCCAGTGGTAGGATAGAAAAAAAGCGTTTTCCAGCACTTGGTTTGTAAAATGTTCACGTTGGTAATCAGTCTACAGCGTAACGGAACAGAGCAGCCCGTGTAAAGGAAAGTATATCCAGTAACGCAATGCCCCCTTAGACCCTTCCGAGGATTAATTTATGTCTGGCTATACAAGGTTTTTTGGACTGCCAGATAAATTTAAAGAATATTGTAGCACAAGTATGTAAATCAGATTTAAGTAAGCCTATCAGGAGCATCTGAAGTGGATAGGATAGCTTGGGAAAAATTACGCTTTAATGGTGGCATTTGGGCCCAGGAGGAACAATGGGAGATTATGCCAATTGAGTAGGAGTGAAGATATTTTTTGATGATAGGTGGATAGTTAATGGAATAGAGATTTTGTAATATAGCAGGGAAGTAAATTCCTAAATATTTGATTTTAGTGTAAGATAATGTGAACTGGGAAAGGAGTTCTGAGTCACTCTTAATAGTAGGGATTCCCGATAGCAGCAATAGTTTGGATTTGTTAAAATTGATTTTGTAACCCGCAAAGGAACTAAACCTATGAATAGTATTGCATAATGGCAGGGATGGATCTACTGAGGTCAGAGACCATAAGTAGCATGTCGTCTGCAAAGAGCGCCAATTTAGTCTCGCATCCCTGGCAGACGAATGTCGCAATATTCGTAATTATTTCTCAACGCTACAGCCAGGGGTTCCAAGGCTAACGCAAACAGCAGTGGGGATATCGGTCATCTCTGTCTGGTGCCTCTTTCTACTTACTACAAATGGAGAGGAAGTAAAAAGGTTTGCCAAAACTTGTGTGGTAGAGTACGGATATAAAATTTTCAGAGTATTACTATATCTACCAGGAAAGCCAAATCTATGGAGGGTCTCAAACAAATGATCCCACGTCACAAGATCAAATGCTTTTCCAGCATCTAGGGATAATAAAAGGGTGGTATCATCCGTCCTAGACACCTCCAAAGCATGGAGAACTGTTAGCACCTTTCTAACGTTTATATATACAAAAATTGAGTACATACACTTGCGCTTCCGTTCATGCCCATAGATGTTCATAAACCAAAGAGAGCATATTTACAATATAAAGAAAGGGGTAGAAACACATTCAGTATCTCAACATTTTAAAAATCAACACATGTGCAAACCTGAGCAAATAGAACAATTTTGGGGCATTCAGGTTATAGAAACATCTTGGAGGAATAAGGATCTGGCTGGCAATCTAGCCAGGGCAGAAATGCGGTGGATCTTTAATTTACAGGCTCTGTCTCCTATAGGTCTTAACACAGACTTTGAAATTAAATGGTTTCTATGATGGGTTGTGTATGATTATCTATAGGGTGTTGGTCCCCGTTTTTTAGTCCTATGTGGATAGGGAGTATGTACATATTAGTCATAAGTTGTGATTCAGATGTCTAATCTGTGCTAAGATGAATACTGATCGTATCATATGTTTTTCTTTTTTTCTTTCACGGGATCCACGAATTTGTCCGAGAATTGGGTATGTTCATGAACAATAAAGTTGTTTGGGTATATTCAGGAACAATAAAGTTGTTGAACATCAGACCTCGTTCTGACTCGAGGACTGTCTCCTCCGGAAGAAGAGTGAACGGAGGAGGGACTATGGGCGGATCCCGGTAATAAGAGTGACTATTTAAATTGCGGCTGTATGGTTTTAATTTTATGCCTTGAAAAAGACCCACAACGGACAGGGTTGAAACGCGTTGGCGGCTTTTCCCAGATACCGAGTGACCAGTGTGACACATACTTGTGTTTTGGATCCCAAGCTGCAGCAATACCATCTATAAGTGGATCCCTTCACAGGCTGTATACACATTGCCATCCGGTACGGGACTTTTATATCATTATGTGGATACGTTTGCACATGTGTGCTTTCCAGTTTTATTATTGTTTTTATCTGTTCCATTGATATTAAATGTGTATTTTGGGGTAATGCACGAAGTTGTCTTCGTATGCTTTTTTTTATATATTCCATGCCCCATCGCTCTTCTGGAGACATTTTCCATATTTGTTCGTATGAGGAAGAGAAGTTTGGATTTGAAAAGCGCAAATTATTCTATGGAGATGTAAGCATATACCCGAGAGGGGCTTTGAGGAGAAGATATCACGAGTGTGTTGCTGTGAGGAAAAACGACATATTTTAGGACTTTGACACATACTATCATTCTGGTGGTGGACTTGAAAGTATTAGATCATATGTTTATATAATACGCTATGTGGTCTTGTATGTTTTTTGTTTTTTTTTGTTTTTCCATACATGTACACATTTCATATGATGACATCTTTGAGTCCTAAGCGAGGAATACCATCTAATTATGAATAGCACATTTGGTTTATGAACATCTATGGGCATGAACGGAAGCGCAAGTGTATGTACTCAATTTTTGTATATATCTATGTGATTTTGAATTACTTGTGGAAATTCTAGAGTACACACGCGGCTGCATGCCGAAGTGGAGCGCCTGATAGAATGGATTATCTATTCTATATATACCTTTCTAACGTTTGTCACTGAATGTCGCCCCCCATATAAATCCAGTTTGATCTCTATGTATTCGTGTCAGCAGCAAAATTTTCAACCGTTCTGCCATTATCTTCGTAAAAAGTTTGTAATCCACGTAAAATAGAGAGATAGGTCTTTAAGATCCCAGGAGCATTGGGTTAATTTCCAACTTGGGGAGCACTTTAATTATTGCATTATTGAAATGTGCAGGGATCTTCTTTAATTATTATTATTATCATCATTTATTTGTTAGGCGCCACAAGGTTTCCGCAGCGCCGCACATAGTACAAACAGTAGACTATACAGGGTATAACAGTACAGAACAATAAACAAAAGTACCAATACTTCAGAAACTCCAGGCAGGCCGATGTTATAGACACGGAGCAGAAGAACGGGTAAGGAGACAGGAGGGAAGAGGGCCCTGCTCAAGCGAGCTTACATCCTAAGGGAGGGTTGACAGACCAGGCACAAGAGGAGCCAGTTGAGGGAATGGGAGAGAGGGGAGAATGAGTGGAGGAGATGGGGGTTAAGTGGATGGTTGATAGGCTTTGAGAAAGAGGTGAGTTTTGAGTGCACGTTTGAAGGAGCACAGAGCGAGGGAGGTCATTCCAGTGAAGTGGGCTGCACGGGAAAAGTCCTGGATTCTGGAATGGGAAGAGGAGAGGTGATCAGAGTGGAGGAGAGGCGGCGGTCATTGGCCGAGCGCAGGGAGCGGGTGGGAGTGTGAATGGAGAGGTTAGAGATATAAGGGGCAGTAGAGTGGGAGAGAGCCTTGTAAGTGGTGGTGAGGAGTTTGAAAAGAATTCTGTAGGGGAAGGGGAGCCAGTGTAGGGCAAGGCAGAGAGGGAAGGCAGAGGAGGAGCGGCGTGAGAGGTAGATGAGTCTTGCAGCCGCATTGAGTATAGAGCGGAGGGGGGAGAGACGGGAGTGGGGGAGGCCGGTGAGGAGGAGGTTGCAGTAATCCAGGTGGGAGAGTGATCCACTCAGATAATGAGTCTGTTGGTGGAGTAACGATTCTATCTTGGAGGATTTTAAAGAATTCCCTGTAAGTTCATCATCTGGAGATTTAAAAGATTTTAAAATTTTGATCGCTGAAAGGACTTCATCAGTAGAAATGGGTGTGACTAAAGAGTCAGCTTGTACTTCCATTAGTTTGGGTAGGGAAATCGATTCCCAAAGAGTCACGTAAATCTGTATCAATTGGATTTTGGGTATAAAGCTCAGTGTAAAAGGCCTTCAGAACCTCTATGATCTCTGCTCCCTTATGTTTAAGTGTGCCATCCTGTGCTTGCCGAGACGGAATAGTGGAGTGCATTCTAGTGCCATTCAACAGATTGGAGAGGCGTCTATCTGACTTATTGCCAACTTTATACAAAATAAATCTACTTGCCGCTATATGGCATTCGCTCTGCTGTTGTAAAATATGATTGAAATGGACTTGCTTCTGTCTGTAATGGGTCATATTGTCTGGTGTAGGTCAGCATTTACTGTGAAGGACTCTGACAATTCATGTTGGGCAGTTTGATAAGCTGTTTGCTGGTCTTTTTGTTTTTTTTAATGAAGGAGATATCTCCCGTTTAACTGCTTTTGCAGTTTTCCAAAATAGCAATGTAAAATCAGTGTGTTGCCGATTGTTATATACATAAGTATCCCATGACATTTGTAGCATGTTCCGAAAATTTTGGGAGTTGGAGAGACTAGCTGAAAATCATTGTCTATGACTTTTTGATAGGGCCTTGCTTTCCATCTTAACTTAAATCAATGCATGGTCTGATAATCCTATTGGTTCAATACTAGATGCTAAAGTTTTAGTGGTGAGTTGTCAGTAAATTAGGAAATAGTCAAAGCGGGATAAAGTATTGTGGGCTGCCGACAGACAGTATATTCCAGATCAGTTGGATGTCTGGTCCTCCATATATCCAGCAATCCAAACTGGTTTTTAATATATTGTATGTTAATTTGGTTGTGCAATTTTTGACGTGAGGATGGATCTGTTCTATCTAAGTGGCTAGATGCAACCGTAGTAATATCTCCCCCGACTATAAGATTGTAATCCGAATAGTATAAAGTCTGTTGATTAAGTGTAAAAAAAAAAAAAAAAAAAAAACAACAAAAAAACCCCCAACTTTTAGATTTAACATTTGGGGCATATAAATTGCATATAATGTATTACATATAGTTACATCTAATATAATACAGCGTCCATCTTTGTCAGTTATCTTGTGATGAATGTCAACATGGAGACCCTCCCATATTAGAACTGCCACACCTTTGGATTTGCTGGAATAAGATGTATATGCAATTACCTTTTGTTTTAGCATTGTTTGTCATCTGTATCAGTTAAATGTGTTTCCTTTCTAATGTTTAACTTTGCTACAGTGTCACTTGCACTTACAGCGGCACTATTGAGATTGACACCATTAACACAGTAGTTAGTGGTGGAACATATGTAATTGCCTATGCTACATTCCTGTCTATATTTTAAGATCAATTGTGATCATTATTGTAGCAACATTACAACCATTTTTATTTATATGTCAATACAGTATTTTTTGCTTAATCTATGACATGCATTGTTCCTGAATTCTATATCTTTTTCTCTCAGGTTCAAATGTCACCCTTATACTCTGCTTGTACAGACATGTAGGGAATGGTTTAAGAGCACAATCATTTAACCTATACCTGTGGGGAAGCCATTCCACAGTGTCCCACACAAATACTACACAATAGAAGCAGACAAACGCATAACTACAATAGGTAACAGTGATACTGACACACCCACAATATTTATGTGTATACAAAACGGGAAATGAATGTATTGCATTAACATTACTGTAAACATCTATGATATATATGATAAGAATGAACAAAACTTATTGAAGATGTATACTATGCTTATGTATATGATTGATACAATTAGAATGAGAATTAAAAACAAAACAAAACACTTCATTTTAAATGAAGCTACATCTTGCATGCAGTGTTTCTTGATAATATAAGCAGCAACCTATGAAATAAATATTGGTTCGATGGATTTAGAGCAGAAATTTAATTGTATTCCTTGGGATAAGCAATGAATTTGTTGATGGTAATAGTTATAAATAAGGTATTAAAATAGAGATTAGCATATTTTCCACAATATTAGACCAAAGAGAGACTATTGGTACTCCCCCTCTCCGTTAACTATTTGGTTCCTAATTTATTTTATGTAAGAGCTAGTCTATAATGCAGATCCTTTACAGAATACTTTCATCTGTCTCCATTTTCTATTATTACCTTAGATTGATTTTGTGATAATTTTCTATTATGTATAACCAGTTAATACACACATTTGTTTAATTATTCAAACTCTTAATATATTGTAGTATATTAAAAGGTCATGGTAGCCGCATAACACTGCTTTACGTTTTATATTGTGTATCAGGATTTGGTGTGCACAACACCTTTTTTTAGCTGCTAAATACTATGACCGTTTAATATAGAGTTCCTTTTGAACTTGACAATAAAAAGAAAAGTCTCAGTATTTTAGTCTTTCATCTTCCAAAAATGGAACGCAGCTTATGCATAGTTTAAACTAGTGCTTTATTAATCCCTATGAAGAATGCGTTCTTTGTACTCATTGAAATATTACCAAATGCCAGGTAGACCCAGAGCACAGCTTGCTATATTTTTGGTCTGTCATTAAACAATATGTTCAGCATAGTGATTGATAGATCCCTATTTTTAGATGTGCATAAACTGTGTGCAGCATAAGCAGTGCGGTGTAATACACAATCAGATGCTAAACCACTGCATGTATTATCTGTAGATTTTATTTTGCTTTCTCAATGGCTTATATTTCATTGCACTGCAAAAATATAGATCTATAGCCTAGGTAACCTGAGCCAGACTACCTTGACTGAACAATCATTACAGTATATGTATGTAAAAACAAAATGCTTGTTGCATGGTTCTTGAAAACGTTTTTACCATAGAAAAATGAAAAGGAAATAAATTATATAGAAAAGAATGTTGTATGCTAAAACAATTTATTGTACAGTTTTAACAGGTTATATCTAAAATTTCTCACCAATGTCAATTGGACCTGTCAGCCAGTATGCATCCGATCAATTCACTAGGAACCAGTGACTAAATGTAGGCACCACCTAATATTCATGAAGCCTCACTGATTTCACTATGACCAGTTGCTCATTTGATAGGTTACATTCTCTTGAACATAGATTCACCCCACAAAATGGATTGTACTCTACTTGTCCACAACACAAGTGCGTTGGTGACAATTCCAACAAGTGACAAAATAAGCTGGGCACACTCATTTGTCTTGTTAATGAGAACACAGCAATTGCATGTGTAGTTCTAAAGATGTAAAGTATAATCAGGAAGTTTAGTGGAATCTAGTATCTCATTATTACAAAATATAAAACAGAGAAATCTATATTATCAATGTGACAAGGATGAGTCAATTACAACACAAAACTTCATGTAATAAAGTGCAGTCAGCAAAAGCTTAGGCTGCACTCAGGTATTTGGTTGCTTTCAGTTCTAAGCATTCCTTAGCGGCATTATTAGTGCAGCTTGATTCAAATGAAAGCCATACCGTGGGACTCAAAACCTGTTATCCATTAAATGGAATGAGTACTTGCACTTCTCAACACAAAAACTTTGTTAATCAAAGTGCAGTCAACAAAAACTTTGTCAAACCATTCAACAATGCAATATAGCAATTTTTTAGAATGTATAATAAGGGTGTTGCAAATCAGCATATTATAATGCATCTCCCTGCACATCTTGTTTCCATAGAAACTCCTCAGCATACTGCGTTTCTGCATTGCAATTAGCAGAGCATGTATATACAGCCAGAATACCCCAATCAATGCTTTCTTGAAGAGTGTCCACTTTTAGATGATTCAACAGCTGTGGCATTACCTGGTACAAAACAAAATCATAGTAAGTAGCTGATGCCCAAAAGAACAAATAAACAGGGCTTCAGAGAAATCACATTATAGAAATAAGGAGCCAACAATCTCCATGATAGATCATTACATTTTGGGGTCTATGTTTAGAGAATACAACTGCACAAACAGGGCCTCATTTACTATGCACAGAAAGCAGAGGCACAAAGTAAAATTCTATTTGGAAGTGCTGTGAATCTTTATTTTTTATTTTATTTTTAAAAGTTTTATTTTACTAAGTCACACATACTACAAATTACAGCTGACATCTTGGATACAGGTAGAAAATAACAAGAAAATCACACAGGGTCTGCGTCCAGCGCAGATCATGAAATTCTACATGTCAACCGGAATTTTAAATAAAAAGTTAATGAGTGACCCAAAGTTTTTGTTCGGAGAAAGAGAGAAAAGGAAGAGAGAGAAAGAGAGAAGGGCAAGGAAAAGGAAGAGGGAAAGAAGAGAGAAAAAGAAGGGAAGAAGTGACTAGATCCATTGTGAGACATGGAAAACACTCTAGAAAGGGAAAGAAATAATACTAAAATTTTAATAGTACTAAGTTATGTGAAGGGTGGACTCATCTGGAAAAAAGGATAGCCACGGGACCCAGACCCTGGTGAAGGCTCTCGAGGAGATAATACTGGTCATAAATTCCATCCGCTGGGTCTGCCAAACTCTACTGATTATGGACTGAAGGGAAGGAGGGGATTGTTGCCGCCAATCTGCCGCTATTTGGCAAGTAGCTGCCGAGAGAATGTGTCTAATTAGTTTATTCTGATGGCGGGATGTCAAGGGAACTCGCATGGGAAGACCAAAGAATTTAGGCTCCAGGGGAATGTCCACCTGCAGAATTGAGTGAATCAAATTCTTAATCTCCATCCAGAAACTTGACAATCTTGGGCACGACCACCAAATGTGGAGGAACGTGCCCTCATGGGAGCAACCCCGCCAACACCGATCAGACGAGTCAGGAAGGATTTTACGGTGACGCGAGGGCACATGGTACCAACTGTATAGTATCTTATAGGTGTTCTCTTTAATTCTGACACAGATGGAACTGGAGGCAAATCGTAAATCTCAGACCACTCCTCATCTAATAACTCTTCACCAAGGTCCCGCTCCCAGGCTGACTCATGTAGGCCTCTAAATGTCGAGGTGGAGGAAGCCAATTTGAAATAAAGAGTGGAAATGAGACCTTTTGTTGAGGATTGGCGTAAGCAGAGGGCTTCAAAGGTAGAGAGAGGGCGAACTAAGAGGCGGCTTTTAACACCACTATGAAAATGACGTAGTTGCAGAAACTGGTAAAAGTGCTTTGAGGGAAAATGAAAACGAGATTGGATGTCAGAGAATTGAGGGAAGGTCGCGGAAGAGATTAGATGATTGAGATATCTGACTCCCCACGAGTACCAGGGCTGAAATGAGCTAGGATGAAATCCTGGGAGTTAAATAACGGAATTACTGGGTAAGGATGTGGCGACATTTTGAGAGGAGTCCCAAATGGATAAAGAATGTGAAATAACCGGGAGAAGCAGAGACCGATTGGGGCGGCGTACCCTTGGGAGCCATAGGAGAGAGGATAGTGAAAGCATCCCCAGACCTTTCACCTCAATTTTAGACCAAACTCTAGTTTCTATCGGTCCGCACCATAGGACACATTGAGCGAGTTGTGCAGAGATAGTATCTATGGAAATCAGGAGTCCCCAGGCCCCCTCCCCCGTGGGACCTTTGATGAATTTTGAGTTAAACTCGGGGCCGCCTGCCCGACCAAACAAACCTAATAACGTGGAACTGGAGGAATTTAAAGACATAGCGTGGGATGCAAATAGGAAGAGTCTGAAAATAATAAAGCAATCTGGGGAGGATATTCATTTTAACAGCATTAATGTGGCCAATCCAAGAGATGTAGAGCTGTGAACAAGCTGCCAGGTCAGACTTTATTTGGCCAAGTAGGAGGGGGAAATTAGCTTGGAAAAGATGCCGGTAATGTTTAGTGATAAAGACACCCAAATATTTAATTTTTTGAAGACCCCACTGGAATGGAAAGGAACGCCCCAGAAGAACCTTGTCTGCATCAGAAACATTAAAGTCCAGCACCTCCGTCTTGACCGGATTGATCTTATAACCTGAAAAATAGCCATAGAGGTCTAACTCAGCCAGGAGAGGAGGAACCGACATATTGGGCAACAAGACATTGTCTGCATAAAGCGCTATCTTATGACCCACTTGTATACCAGTTATCTCACGGTTATCACGAATCCTTGTGGCCAATGTTTTTAATAATCAGAGCAAATATAAGTGGAGAAAGGGCGCAACCTTGGCGTGTCCCATTTAGAATCGGGAAAGGCATCGAAGTCAAGCCATTAGCGGAAACGGTGGCCGAAGGGGAATGATAAAGGGCCAAGATACCTGTCAGAAATCTATCTGTGAACCCTATTGCTCGAAGCACCCCTCCATGAAAGACCAAGAGATACTGTCAAACGCTTTTTCAGCGTCGAGCGCATATGAGAAGGGAAGGTAGGTTGTCGTTGTGTATCGTATGAATCAAATCAATAATCCTTCTAGTATTGTCAGGGGCTTGATGCCCTGGGATAAAACCCACCCGATCTGAATGCATGAGGGCTGGGAGAAATGGGTTCAGCCTAGTGGCCAAGATCTTCGCAAATACCTTCAGATCAAAATTAAGGAACGAAAGGAAGTGCTGTGAATCTTGATGTGGGTAAGTGCGCATAGTTATCCGATATGTGCAAAAACAAAATTCGCTGTGAGGAGCAGGATAATTGAAATGAGATAAAGTGGCGAGAGGTTGCAATTTTAGTGGCCATTTACACTCTTGCAAAAGGACTTTAATGTGATACATCTTGCATTTAACATCTTCCATTTGCACTTGGATGGGGAAGTGCTCTCCTAGATGCACTTTGCGAAATCGAAAACAAAAGTGACAAATGTGATAGTCATTTATGGCTTAAATTAATAATGCGGGAGGGCAAATCAGGACTGTTTCAGCAGAAAAGTAAAACAAATTTAAATATTACCGAACATACAGTATTTTTTTCTCGGGTACAATAGGGGTCCTGTTACAATGCATATGGTGGAAGAGCTACTTTACCTTAATGGCAAGTTTTAGTACTTGCTCTTATGCAGAGTTACGTTTATATTTCATAAGTATTTTGGAAAGCACATTTTTTCATGCACTGCTCCTTTACCAATACTATTTATTGTGCCGATAGTGTGCATTAATGCATGAGAAATAAATCGCATGCCCTGTTCTAAAATTTTAGTTGTGGGGTTACAATTTTAGGACACAATGGTGGAAAAGGCTACACTTTTTTTAAGCCTATTTTGAAAGCAAATTGTGTGCTCATTAATGTAAAGCTAGCAGACACGGACATCTTCACATGCGCATTGGGGAACTGTATTCAACCAGGAACTACAATCTTCTGTTTGCACTGAGCTGCTGCCAGGGGATTCAGTAAGAGCTTGCGAAAGGGGGAGGGGCTAAGGTGTGAGAGGAATGACTTTCAACTGCTGCACTCCAACTGCCAGATTTAAAGAGGAGAAGGAGTATAGAAGAGCGCAAGAAAAAACAAAGCTGACAGAGGTGAGTGTAGCCCTGTACTATTGCTTGGGAGCAAAACAGAGGAAGCAGAGAGGCAGGGCAGAGACTCTGTGAGAGTACCAGAAGTCTGAGAAGAGGAGGACCAGTATCTATTAGACCCATGTATACAGAGGAGCGATATTGGTAAAAAGGAGCTGTTGGTTGAGGGGAGTACACCCCTGTCAGTTGTTTAAAGTAAAAGTCTGGAATAAAGAAAATACCCCAGAGAGAGACACAGTGAGAAGAAGGAAAATATATTTTTAAAAGAGAGAAACAACTGACTGGAAAAAGCCTTCTTGGACTAAAAGGCTGATCGTTAAATGGATAAGTAACATCTCATTATCTGTTTATTAGGACTCTATTATACCAGTAGTCAGATAGGGACTAGGTGTGGAAGGCCTGAAGATTGTAATGGAAAATAATCCTTTTGCTGGACTCTGAGATAATATTAAACAAGGGATTAGTGCAGGGACAGTTAGTTAGGGAGCAGAGTCTGAATTACATGTATGAGAAACTGTGTAGACTACCTCACCATTATTTCAGTCACATACAAGAGAAACTGACTATATGGTCATGTCTAAGGGATAGATGGTGAAATTCAAAGTGTAAACATATGTCTATTTATGCTGCTGAACTAATTTCATGTCAATTGCCAGATGATTGCAGTTTAAAGAGATGTACCTCTTAGTAGTAGAATAGAGAAGAGATATATATATATATATATATATATATATATCAATTATATACAATTGTTTGTTTAAACCACAATTTATATTTTAAAATGTTGGAAAATCCCTTTAGAAGCTTATACCACACTAATATATGTGCCGGTGTGGCTTTTAAAGATAATTCATGTGTGATATTATTCATTTGTGTGTACATTTGGTCCAGTGAGGGGGGAACGAAGGTTCCTTGGTCTCCCTCTGGTGTTGCTACAACCAGGACACTACCCAAAGAAGACCCTTTGGTAATCAGACCAAGGTGGAGGCACTGCGCAATCTGGAACACAAGGTATTGAATTAATTTGCAGACCGCACACACACAAATTGATATATATAGATATATATAGATATATATATATATATATATATATATATATATATATATATATATATATATATATATATATATATATATATATATATATATATATATATATATATATATATATATATATATATATATTACACCCTAACCGGAAAAAGGGGCATTACATGAATATGTGAAAAAGCTAAAAAAGCCAAATAGGTGTAAACAAGAACTAAATCTAGAGGGGATTGATGAACAGTGACAACAATCCAACACACAATGAGTTCTGCTTTATTACCTGAAATTCAAATAGCCTTTTGGCTCCACATGCACAGTTAGGAACATCATTTTCTTTTGGGACATTCTGGAGTGAAATCCACAGAGGATCCCCACTACGACAATATCTCAAGACCTGCAGAAAAACATTTTACATAAAAAAAAAAGGTTTTGTTTGCTCTTTTTACATATTAATATTACACGCACATTGTAAACTTGGGTCAAACCATCTGTAGATATGAGAGACTGTTGAATAGAGAGGTATATATTCTCTTGTCAATTGTAAAGTACTTTAAAATGATGTTTATAAAAAAGATGCCCCAACAAAAAGACAACCAGCAAACAAAAATCCCCAACACCTCCATAAACATAACAGGCAGTAAATGATATTCAATTACAATAAAAACAATCCATATGCCCAATAAAATACAAAACTTCAAAACCTATTCAGCAGTCTGTTTATATACTGTAGCAGAGGTTCATGCAATCTCTTCATAGCGGTACAATATTACTTACAGCTTGTATCTATAAACTGACTGACAGTTGCAGATCATTTCAAGTAGTGAGCAAGTCAGGAGTCAATTTTTACCCACAGAACAGTTATGGCCAAACGTTTTGAGAATGACACCAAATATTGGTGTTCACAAAGTTTGCTGCTTCAGTGGTTTTAGACTTTTTTTGTTAGATGTTGCTAAGGTAATTACTACCCATCATAAAGGAAGTTAAGGTCATATACTTTAGGGCTTGTTTAAAAGGGTGTGCATGGCTAGTGAGTGCACTTAACCCAAATACAATATAAAGCTGTCACCTATAAAACTCTCCTCCTGGCTTACATTTTAGCACATGGTAAACATCAAAGCATTGAAGGACCACTTTTATTTCCACAGTGTCGAAAGGTACATTTTTTAAGGGCATAGATGTGGACATAGCCTTACATTATTACAGTTCTGTGTGAAATTTAAATGGAGTGGTTGTTTCTTATGGATATAAGCAAATTATGTACTGTTAATTTCTTTCCCGCAAAGGACTCCATGGCAGCCCTCACGAATGGGTTGCTCAGCTGAACAGAGACAGGAAAAGGAAACACCTCGCCAGATATAATGTGTGGCTCTTTCTTCCCAATCTGTTCCTGGAAAATATAATAACATACAAAATTGGCAGGAATATATTGGGGCTGCCATGGAATCTTTCACGGAAAAGAAAATTGAGAATTATACTCACCGTTAATTTCCTTTCCTTGAAATACTCCATGGCAGCCCTTACAATGGGTTAATCCCTGATCAGCTAGTGTAGACAGGAAGAAATTTGTCCCACCTGGCCCCTATATATAAGGCAGCTCCTCCTCTTCCTCAGTGTCTTTCGTAAGTTCCCAAGCCGTCCTATACATAACTACAGAACAAGGGTAGGAAAATATAGGGCTGCCATGGAGTCTTTCAAGGAAAGGAAATTAACGGTGAGTATAATTCTCAATTTTCCTTTCCCTACTCCATGGCAGCCCTTACAATGGGATATACCAAAGCAGTACAAAAATTGGGAGGGCAATAAACCAACACCTTAATAAAGTCAAACAGAAAATACATTCACAGTGCTTGTTGGAGAATCTTTCTCCCAAACTGTGTTTCTTTAGAGACTGAAACGTCAAGAAAATAATGGCTAGAAAAAAGTGTGTTCTATGTGCCCAGGAGGTTGTTACCACCCTAGTTGAATGTGCTTTCAGTCGTCTAGGTACCTCCTGCCCTTTCCGTCTGTAGGCTTGTGCAATCACGTCTCTGATCCACTTTGCCAATGTGGGTTTGGATGGGGTCTGTCCTTTGCAAGGACCTTCCGGAAGCACAATTAGTTGCTTTGTTTTCCTCAGATTTTTTTGTTCTGATGATGTACGTAGACATAGCCCTTACTAGGTGTAGGGTGTGGAGAAGTGTTTCGTCACTATTAGCGGGATGATGGCAGAATCAACTTCTGATTGATGTGGAAGGAGGACACCACCTTGGGTAAATAATCCGGATTCGTCTTCAGAACCACTCTATCTTCATAGATATTCAGAAAGGGTTCTTCACACCATAAAGCATGTATGTCCCCTATTCGATGAGCCGAAGTGATAGCCATCAAAAAGAGTACCTTTAGAGTGAGGCATCTAAGAGATATGTCTTGTACCGGTTCAAACAGATCGGCTGTTAAGGCATCCAAAACAATATTAAGGTCCCAAGGGGCTAAGAATGGTTTCCATCTTAGGCGTAACCTCTGTAGTGCTTGAAAAACTGGAAGATAAGACTCTGAGACGCCAGTTTGATATCAAGAAGGATGCTAAGGGCCGATACTTGCACCTTCAGCGTAGCAAGTGCTAGTCTTTTAACAAAACCATCTTTGAGAAATTCTAACACACCGGGGACACTGGCAAACATGGGATCCTTCGCCATGTCTCCTGCCCAACAGAAATTTTTTCCAGATTCTGTAATAAATCACAGAGATTTTCTTTCTGGCGTGAATTAGAATGTCTATTACTTCATCCAAGACCCCTTTGGATTTTAATAATTGCCTCTCAGTCTCCATGCCATCAAACTCAGAGAGCTTGGATTTGGATGTAAAACTGGACCCTGATGTATGAGGTCTGGCCTGATCGGTAAGGGCCATGAATGTTCCAGCACCATTCTCTGTGCTACAGCGAACCAGGGCCTTGGCCCCGCCGGGAGGATCACTATCACCTTCACTTTCTCTTTCCTTATTTTCCTGAGTATCTGAGGGATGAGTGGAAAGGGAGGAAACACGTACCCCAGTTTGAAGTTCCACTGTTTTGATAGGGCATCTATCCCTAGAGCTCTGATGTCTCTGTGACGGGAGTAGAAGAGGGGTACCTTGGTGTTGCTTCCTGTAGCCATAAATGTCTATTTCTGGTGTTCCAAATCTGCATTGTACCAGCTGAAAGACCTCTTTGTGCAGCTCCCACTCCCCTGGGTGAACTTGGTGTCTGCTCAAGTAATCCGCCACTACGTTGTCTTTGCCCGCTACGTGAAGGGCTGAGAGAGATCTCAGATTTGCCTCTGCCCACGCCATCAAAGCGGTTATTTCTGCCAACACTGTTCTACTCTTGGTACCACCTTGCTTGTTTATGAAGGCAACCACAGTCCTGTTGTCGGAGAAGACTCGTAGATGCTTGTCTCGTAGATAGGGCTGGATGTATTAAACCGCCTGCCAGACTGCTCTCATCTCCAAGACGTTCGCCTGAAGAATTCTCTCTTTATCTCGCCAAGTGCCCTGCGTGACCATACCTTGTATGTAAGCACCCCAACCTAGTGCACTGGCGTCTGTGGTAAGGATATACCAGTCTGGTACCGAAAGGGTCACACCTTGTTTTCTCAGGCCCAGGAGCTGCCACCAATGTAAGGCATGTCTGGCTGACCTTGAGATTGATTTTGGAGTCTAGGGACCCCACTCTGTATGATCCCACTGCGCAAAGAGGATTGTTTGAAGAACTCTCATATGCCACCTCGCCCATGGGAGTATTCCTATTGTTGAGGAAAGCATTCCTAGGAGGCGCAGACATGTTCTCGCTGACACACAAGGTTGGATTTGAATCAGGTGTGCTAACGACTGGATCTTGCCGGCCCTTTCTTGAGAGAGGCAGACTTTGTCCATATGTGTATTTATTTGCACTCGTAGAAATACAAGCTGTTGTGATGGTATCAACTGGCTTTTTTTTCTAGATTGACTAACCAACCATGTTGTTGCAGAAACTGGAACACTTGAGATGTTTCTTCTGATATTGCCGAAACTAGAATATCTTCCAGATATGGCCACATAGTCACTCCTCTTTCCCTGAGCGCCGCCATTAGCACTACAAGGACCTTGGTGAATGTTCTTGGCGACGTGGAAAAACCATACGGAAGACAAATGAACTGGAAGTAATGCCCTAGAATGCATAACATTAGGAACTGTTGGTGATGGAATGTGACCGGAATATGGAAATATGCATCTTTTAAGTCTATTGCCGTTAGAAAATCTCCTATTTCTAGTGCTTTTGAGAATTGTGTTGACAGATTCCATTCTGAAATGTTTTGCTTGCACATAGCAGTTGAGAGCCCTTAAATCTAGCACTGTCCTGAAGGCACCTAATGGTTTCTGGACAAGGAACAGTCTGGAGTAGAACCCCTTTCTTTCTCGTGCCGATGGTACTGATACAATAGCTCTTGTTCTCACCAGGCCTCTGAGACTTTCCTCCAATGCCTGCCATTCTAGGGAAGAAGAGGGACTTCTTGATTGAATGAATTTGTTGTCTACAGGGTATGTATAGAATTCTATAGCATATCCCTTGGTGACTATCTCCTGGACCCATTTGTCTTGTGTGGTCTGAATCCAAACTTTTGCAAAGCGTGACATCCTGCCACCCACTGGAGTTAGTGGGGACTGGATTCGTAGATAGTCATTGGGGTCTTTGCTGTCCTTGCTTCCCCCTTCTTGGACTGAAGGCCCGAAAGGACTTTCTTGCCACATCCTGCTGTCTAGAATATCGTCTCCCCGGCCTGTAGGTACGGGCTTCCTTAAATTGCTGTTATGTAGAATAAGAAAAGAAACGTCTCACCTTTCTGTCCTGTGGTAACCCATTTTGCCACTTGCTAACCTCTGCATAAGGTTGTCCAGTTTTTCGCCAAACAGAAAACTGCCTTCATATGGAAGCGTTGTCAGACGGCTTTTAGATTGGTGATCTGCCACCCACGCACGTAGCCAGAGCGCCCTTCTCGCTACTACTGCTAAAGTCATGCTCCTGGAAGGAAACACAATCGTATCCATCACAGCTTCACACAAGAAATCAATACTTTTTTGCATAATCTCTAGGGATACGAGAAGATACAGTCTATTTATCTTATCCTCAATATCCGTATATAGAGTATTGGCCCATAGTCTCAGGGCTCTAGCTACCGAAGCCATGGCTACCCCAGATTTTAGGGTTTATGCATGAGGAGATAATTTCCTAAAGGAAGTCTCCATTTTCCTATCCTTAGCATCTTTCAATGGACCCCAATAATTCCATGGGAGAGTGGTCCTTGAGGATAGGCCAGTTATAGCTGAATCCACTTTAGGCACTGAACACCATTTCATCATCTTCATCCTGAAAAGGGTACATACGATTTAGCCTCCCCATGTTAGGATTACTTTTGTCTAGAGCCTGACACTCTAGTAATCAAATCTTTAACTACTTTATGCATATGGAACACTCTAGACTTGCCTCGGTGCTATGCAAACAATGCATCTTGCGGTTTGATTGGTACTGCTGGCTGTTTAAAATGCTTCAGTATAATATTTACAGTATCCAAATTAAACATTCTGAGCTCCTCTTTCACCTCAATCTCACTATCTGAGTCCGAATCACATTCCTGAGTAGAGCTGAATGTTTTGGAGGATGGTCCTGGCCTTATTTTCTCCATATCTTCCATTGTAGGGACCCTGGCCCTTGTAGCTCTCTGTTCTGGGGCCTGAAACTCCTGCATTGCTTTAGCCATCCATGAAAAGAACTGCCTGAATTGTTCAGGGGGGGGGGGGGGGGGGGAGGCTCCTCTACAGTTTCTGGGGTGCATGATACACATAATGGGTCAGTACAATCCTTCAGCAACCTGCCACACAGGCTGCACACACACACACACACACGATTGTTAACTTTACATTTCCTTTTTCCCTGCACAAGCTCCACAAATCAATTTATAGGCCATAACAGGTGCTTGAAAGGGTGGGGTTATCCTGCAAGGAACATACACACAACATTTTTTCCCCCAGCACACTGCTATAGCCAGCAACAGATCTGCCATTTCTACTGTAGATAAAGATTTGAGCAGCTTCCACTTCTGTATTTGTCTGAGAGGCATGTTGGTGTCAGTGGCTGAGAGGGGGTACTGGCACGGAATTGCCGTTTGGAGGCTTCTGGGGTACCTCTTTGGTAAGTTGGTTCTCAATTTAAAAACACATATGTATGGCCCAAATATATGGGACTCTCATTGTTTAGAGTAGGACCATCCTATTAGCAAAAGCGCCTTGGCGTGGCGGATGGCTTAAACATACATTTGCAAATGTGTGCAACAAAGACTTTTGCATTTTTATCTACAGTAGAAATGGCAGATCTGTTGCTGGCTATAGCAGTGTGCTGGGGGAAAAAATGTTGTGTGTATGTTCCTTGCAGGATAACCCCACCCTTTAAAGCACCTGTTATGGCCTATAAATTAATTTGAGCAGCTTCCACTTCTGTATTAAGTTCAAGTACCTTAGGTAGATCTGTAGTGTCTAGGATAGCCAGGTTCTGTTTACGCCAAATGATAAATATTCCAGAATGTCTAATAAATAATGTTTAAATTTTTCTTTCTGGCTTGCAAAAGCACATCAATTACCTTTTTGGATATTCCTCTTTGTTTTGAGCAGCTCCCGCTCAATTTCTATGCCATCTCCCAGGCCACTAAGAATCATGACCGGCAGTGCCATCAAGTGAGAATCGCTATTACTTGCACCTTCCTGATTTTCCTCAATGTGCAATGAATAAGGGGGTGCGTATAAACTGAACATCCAAGGCCTTGTTAGTGGGTCTATACTCCATGTTTTGGGGCCCATATGTCGGCACTAGGTCTATCTTCGGGTAGCCAAACTTCTCAGAAACACTTCTTTGCGCATTAACCATTTTCCAGAATGTATCCGATAGCGACTAAGGTAATCCATTATCACACTGTATTTCCCGGTTACGTGGAGTGCTGAGAGAAACATTAAGTTGTTCTCCAACAGTTTCTGATATCATAGTTTTGCTACCGATGCCTCCTTTTCTGTCAGTAAATGTCACCACTGTCTATGATTGTCTGAAAATATTTTCAAATGTTTCAAAAGACTCAACAATGAAGTATAGTCAGCTAGTTTTTAGATTGTGAATTTCCTGCCCACTAGCTAGAGATCTCTTTTGGCTGCTGCAGTTGTTGCTACACTTCTTTCTGAGAATGTGATGGTATCTAAAGAGGTGTCACACATGAGACGCCTACATTGCCAGGGAACTTAATATTCCCCCCTGAAGTGTGGGTATATATGGTGGTATGCCATACTGCAACTTTACCCTATTGCCTTCACTGCAAAATGAAAAAATTCTATTCACTTACATTCCCATTACTGCTGGCACGGAAATGAAATGATACTTAGACTGGAAAATTTGAGAAGGCAACATAGCCCATGCCAGAGTAGGATATAAGATATGCATCCTTAGTATCTAAGGGTACCAAGACTTCCCTGTGTACCATGCTAAGTTGACTGATCTTAGGGATTCCTCTTGAACCCGTGGCCCGAAAAAATTTGGTCACGGTATTGAGGTTAGCTAGACTATTCAGGACAGGAACAATAAATCCTGAAGGGACAATGGGTGACATTAGAGCCAGTCCTCTGACCGTATCCACTAGAAATCCTTTAAAAATAAACATGGAACCCAATTGTCTTATGCCTCTTTCCCACCTATTCAGAGAGGAGAACCGCCAATTGTACTGAAACAACTTAAGAAGGGCTCCCAACCCAGACAAATCTGGATGGGCAAGAACTTTGCCAGGTGCTTTAATGTTAGATGGGCAAAGGCCCCACAGCACTAGGATGTCTATGCTTGTATTCCCCTTTACTGACCACGAGATGGGATGTACTTTTAAAACGTGAAATACGAAAAAAAAAGAACCTTAGGGTCTTAGACTTGTTTGAATGGACTAGTAGGAGAAAACAGTTTATCCCATAGCATGACAGATGGTGCCAAGTTGCAATCCAAAAAAACAGTGGCCCCCAAAAGGAAGGGCTCATCAGGAGTCCCATCAGCCATACAGGACCTGAGCCAAGATGTTGTCTGGCAACAATTGTTGAAGCTGGAACTCTAAATCCAAGTATGGCCTCACCAAGCATAGAGATTCCAAGAAATTCTTATACTTATGTCTGACTATGGGTTGGTGCTTAGATATAGGTCTGTCCGACTGTATTTGTTGTGAGGGATATTGAATGGTCCTGTAACCCACTATGAAGCAAGCGCAGACCTCTTGTGCTGCGCCGGCAGCTACTAAATAGACCTTAAAATGTTGTTACATTATCAGCATTTCCCATAACTAAGAGATGCGTTATAGGAAGGAGCAAGATAGTAGACTTTTAGAGGCGTGCCATCGGAGTCTCCAACTATGGAGGTAGTTCCCACTTATTCATCTCTACTGAAGAAAGGGAATTGAAATAGAAAATTCCTGTGGAACAACAAATGTCTCGTCAGGCTCAGACCAAGCCTCCCTTAATAGTTTAGATAACAGAAAAAAGGATGGAAAGGAATTAGTCTTTAGCCGGTGCTTTTAAATAAGGTCACAAATCCCGGGCTGGATCATCTACAAGTTCTTATTTCCAGGTCCTGCTGAACTGCAGTAAGTAGTTGGTCAATACCCTGACTCCTGAGGGATTGTACATTTAATCCATAGATTCCCCAAAGGCTCACCCTCTACTAGTGAGGAAATATCAGATCTAGATTTGTCACCAAGAGAATCTGGGTTACCTAATGACTCTTACGTGGTCTGTGAGAAGAGGTCCGAAGAGTCTCTCCAATGTGAAGACATGAACGTCAAACTACCACGGATAGCTCCCATATTCTGGCCCACAAAAGCTCAGCTAGGTCACAACTAGATGACAGCTTCCCGATAAGCAGCATCTTTTCCAGATGATCCTGCTGCCAGAATTGTCACTCACTAGTTCTGGGCCTGCATCACTTTCATTAGCTCAGCAAAGGCTTCAGCTAGGGATCCTGCCAAAGTAGTCACTACCAACTTCGCTTCTACCCATCCAGTCGTGCTCATGAAACAGTATCTTTCAGCTTCACAAGCCGTACACCAGCCACCTGGACCCCGCTGTCCACCAAGGCACTGAAAAGAATACCTGAAACAGGAGGAATTAAGATTGATCGTCTTCATACAGATTTAAACTTGGAATTGGTCCCTTTATCATACATAACATAAGGGCTACAGCACAACATAAATCTGAGAAATCTGACTTAGTGATAAATGATATAGATACAGCAATACAAAAAAAAAGTTAGAATATAATTACAACATATTAGTGTACCCACCTAAAATTAGTACTGCCTTAAAGGATCTCCCACACACTCACCAAACAAAAAAATAGAGATACTTCTGGCTAGATTTAAGGAGCCTGAATGAAGGGAAATCAAAGAGGATTGGATTTAAAACAGACGTCCCTCCTACAGCTTAGGTCTTAGAACTAGTCACTTTTTCAGACACCGTAGAAAGGGAACAGCAAGACCAAATAGGACAGTATCAGACCTTGAATATGCAAATTCTGATATATATTGCCTTTAATAAAGTCAATTTAAAGTAATAACAGCAAAACAGAGTCTGTAACAATTCCACACACACACACACACACACACAGAATATAGGGATTTACAGAGCAAATACAGATTTTTCAATAAAGAAAAGAGGCTTCCATTCAGCAGCAGGGGTCTTGAAGAGCATTAAAGAGGAGCTTCCGTCCAAGAGTAGAAGACAGACAGTGCAGCTTTCAGCCAGCAGTAGCTCTTCCAAGAGGTCATGTACTTCCGGTGGGATTTTTTCGGTAGGCAAACCCACCAAGAAGCAGAAACTATTTGTGAAGGGTGTGTGCCCCCTCCCCCAGTGACCCAGTGCAAAGGGAGCCTCCTGTCCTAGGACAGGTATTCAAACGGCTCCTATGTCCATTGCAGCCTCAACCCCTATAAAGTCAAGTTGTCCAAATTTCCTCTCCACTGAACTCCACTGGGAGAAGAGGGAAAATGAAACCGGCCACTGTGGCGGCTGCCATCTTGGAAACCGCCAGAGCTACCTGCGCCAGCTAACAGGGAACGTGAATACAGATTTCTGTGGCAGTGTAACCCCCTCCTGATCCTCTGTGCCTCTTCCTCCTGAGGACCAGCAGAGAGATTCTCCTCCAAACATAAACACATACTCACACATGGAAGTGTGAGAACAGAAATGCGGCCTGTAATAATGAAACATAAAATGCTTCACAGCAGTAGCTGAATAAAAAAAAACAAGTAAAAAATAACCCCAACTAGGCTGCCATATTAAGCCCCATGAAAACCTTTGTTTAACCCCCCCTCTTGCGCACTCACCTCAACCCCAAGGCAGCAGTGCCCCCCAGAAAGAATGTAGGATAAAAACTTTTATTATGTTGTTGGTGCCTTGTAGCTCAATCCAATCTTACTGAATGCTCATAATTATGGTCTTGCCCTCTGGCTGTATAGTCATTGTTAAAAAGTTTGGACCATTCCTGAGCAACCACAGCATTAGTTGGGAGAGTCTGAACCAGTGGGCAATACTGACTGAAGAGAGTATCAATGTTCTTAGATGTAATGTTGGTTTCTCAGTTGAAATAGTGGTTTTCTGAAGTATTCGGACGTTACACTGAATCTCTGGCTCTGCAGCTCCCACGTTGCTGTACATACAAGCGAGATGCAGGCTTACCGGATGCCCCTGCAATGACAATTGCAGGAGCAATTTAAAAGAGCAGTATGGTCAGCATTTGCTTCTATGTAATAGTAGATAGTGGACCGTAGAGCCACCATTGCCTTGGCTAGCATTCACTAGTGGCTCAATATCAAGACCTTCTAGTATCTGTCCCAGGAATCACAAGTTTAATAAACCCATTAACAAAATCAACAAACCTCTCTACGCTCACTTCTGCGTTGTTCAGCTGAAGAAATATGAAGACACATGAAGGAAGGGAGTATCACATTATATACCTGATGAGACTTATTTTTCCTGTCTCTGTTCAGCTGAGTTTACCCATTCGTGATGGCTGCCAGGGTGACCAAGGAAGAAACATGTGTTTTTCTATTGTTCAATTTACACCAGAAAACAAATTTCCTTAACAAAAATATCTTTATGTCAAACTCATGCTTTTTCTGGTATAATGTTATGTTTTTGTAAAAATGTTTTACCTGTTCAGGTTCAGTTGAAATACGTTTCTTGAATTTATTAAACAACTTGTCTTCTTCAGTCTCGTGCTTCGCCATAGCTACCAATTCCTTCTCATTTAATTTCAAGTCATCCATGGACGATTCTGAAAGAAATGTTATGTAATCTGTAAGGTAACATCACACTAGGTAACAATTGCTGCAATAAAAACTAAAAATAAACAGTTTAATGAACATTAAATGTTAAAATAAACTATCTTCTGAAGTTTCAAGTGTTACTTTTCTAGAAGCTTTACAGCGCTGTCTGAAAAAGCTGTAAACAGAGATAAATCCCATGATATTAAATCCAAGATCACAGCGCTCTTTTTAATTTATTGGGTACTGTTCAGCCAATAAAATCACACCATTTGTAGCACTTCTACTAGCTACCAGCCAGACAGTAAGGTAAGGCAAGTATTGCTTGCACATGGGGTCAAAGTTTTCAACATGGCAGGAATTCCAGATAGAAATGTTAAACAGTATATGAAAAATTACATTCTATTTTACAAATAAACAATTTTAAACCTAACTGATTTTTCTGGTGGCCTTTCTTGTTTTCTAACATATTGAGAGGTTTTATTTGCTAGTCTAGACCATAAATTGTCCACCCTCTCATATTTAGAACTGACAAGACACTATTTTCGGAGTGCATTGGTTAAGTATCTTTTTAAGTACAATATATTTTAAAATATAGGCAAAAATGGAGAACAAGTGTTACAATGTCCTCAAAACTTCTCTGTCAAAATTAGTAAACCAGCATTAACTTGTTTTAATAACGTAAATCTCATGAGCATAGGGATTCCAAATAATTGTACTTTTACATGAGATTTCACATTATTGGGTATGGCCAGATACAAGTGAAGGGTTTCAATTGAGCTTTTTCAATACAGATTAGGTTTAAAAAGTCAAAAATGACTATAATGTACTTGCCAGCATTAAAAGATCCAATGATACATGAATACAGGAATTCCTGTTTCCATTCAGGCAATGTGATTTAATAAAAGTTATCTGAAAGAAAACCTATCCAAACCAAGCCAGCTACAGGTAAAACCAATTTAGCACGATCCATTAAATTTAGGCTGGCAGGAGATTGGATTAAGATCTCCGCTGCTTCTCCCAAAGTCTACCTGCTAGATCTTAGAGATGCCATAACCTATTGCACTAGAAACACAGATCATTCAGTTTGAATTGTGTGCAGTTAAAAAGTGTACATACACTTGTACCAAACCTCCAAGCAAGTTTAGCAACGAACATGAAATTGGAAGTAGCAGCTATTATTGTCAATGGACATTTATCAATATCTATAAAGAAAAATTACATTTATAAGTGTTTTATTAGTGAGATAGGGGTAAAAATACTTTTATTTGTATTGCTGGGGCCATTTACGTTCTTTTAGGTCAATATAAAGCTTATTGGAGGCGTATAATTATGGCCCTGCACTTCTGGCAGCAAGAATGTTGTTAAAAAGTTCGGACCATTCTTGAGAAATCACACCATCAGATGGGAGAGAATGAAGCAAAGGGTAATACCAGCTGAAGAGTATCATATTGTTGGATGCGTCTACTAATAGTGATAAATTATGTGATTAGCCGAGAGCAGTCAAATCTTTATTATAACTGTTCTAAATTGTATAGTTCCCCTCAAGGGTTAAATAATCAACTATTTGCATGACTCCAACCACAATGACCTCTTGGGGGTGAGGGGAAGGGTTGCTTTTTACACCAAACAGCAGAGTTTCAGAGATGAACTTGTTCCTTTCTCAAGCTAAATCATAAATCTCAGTAATTTTATAGGTCACAAAAACACACCCTCTCAGGTACAAATATCCAATCAACTAAGCCCACTTAATGTCAAATACATCTGTATAATAATTAATCCTCTTGGTTCATTGGGGACAATGGGTTCCTTGGGGTTTATTGCTCCTCACCTTCTATACCCCACTATTCTGCAAGGTCCTTAGTTAATGTTAACCAAGCAAGACAGAAATTGAGAGAAAGACAGTTTTTGTACTGTTAAAAATGGCAGCCTTTGTTCTGTTCTCAACCACCACCTGAGAGACAGGCGCATCTCTGGGGACAGCGATATAAGCGGAGAATCCAGCCAAAGCCCGGACCTCGACTACATGCTCAAGATATTCATCTGAACCCGGCATATTGCACTGCATCAAAAGTGTAGCCCATCAAAATCATCCGTGGCAGAACCAAAGGATGTCCGAGGGTCAGAACTCTCCTTACCAGTACTCGGAGGTTCCCGATCTTGTCTTGTAGAAGAAAGACCCTTTGCTCCCTGGTGTCGAAGATTAGACCCAGAAAGTCCATCCTGAGTCGGAATCAGGTAGGATTTCTGGAGATTAAAAATCCAGTACCTGCGCTGTTTTGTGGAGGTGAATTTGCAGCAAAGAAGATGGTCTACGTAGGATACAATTCCTGCAGATCTCAACAGGGCTGCCATCACTGACATGACCTTTGTGAAAGCATATGAAGCAGTCACCAGACTGATCGTAAGTGCTCTGAATTGAAGATGAGAATCTTGAATAGCAAATCTGAGTAAACTGTGCAGTCAGTCCTAGATCAAAAAGTTAAGCATCCGCAATGTCTATGGACGCTAACAATTTGTTGGCCACCAGAGTGTGTGTGTATGTGTATATATATATATATATATATATATATATATATATATATATATATATATATATATATATATATATATATATATATATATATATATATATACACATACATACATACATACATACATACACACACACACACACACACACACACACACAGGATCACCTATAAATAACTTATGGTATAAATTTATTTAAAGGAAATAGCGCAAGGCGCTTAATATATATAATTGCAAACGTACTTATATTTGATAGTGTGTATTTTGCTATAGGAATTGCCCTGTTTGGGGTTTTGTAACTTTGCTAGAGGAAATCTCCAATTATGCAATGTGGGGAGGGAGTCTACTTTGCTGATAGCAGGAAATGCTAACTATGTCTTTTGATGTGAGGTGTCAAATGCCTGCTCTGGCCTGAAGGCCCAACAGGGAGCCGCTACCTGTTTCCTGGTGAAAGTGAAAGGAAATCTCTGATCAATGTGATTTAGGGTATCACAGATAAGTGTAAATTGCATTTAAATCCATGTTTGGGAAAACTCACTTGAATTCTGATACTGAAAGTAACAGACTTCAGGGAGCCGGTTTATACCCTGTGAGGCTGTGCCAAAAACTGTATAAAACAGCATTGGTTTGTACTGAATGTATCATTCTTGTTTCTTCTGACCTCTTGATCACTGGTACCTTAAACCTGTCTTTATCAGGGCACTTGAGCAAACAAACATCACTTGCATCAAAGACCTGCTTGACAACTTCTTCCATGCTGAAATTCCTGGGACCTACAGATTAGACCCAACTCTAAACCGTTCCAGATTGTCCTGAAGTTTAGACCCAACTTTCGGACAGAGCGGTACCAACGCTCTGCCCGCTACCCAGCAGCTCTGGCCAGTGTGATACGCAAGGGGGGACCCATCCCAGCCCAGGTGCACCAGCAAGCGGGTAAACTAGTAGCGACTAGTAGCGACAGTTACCCACAAGTAACCCGGTTCTGGATGCCGGTAAGGAGTCCAGTGGTGGAAGCAGCTTAAGCACCTCCTACTGCAGTTAGAGGGTGCATTTGGGATAAAGAAAGGGAAAGGTGACCCAGTAAGCCAAGTCGGTTCCCAGCAATAGACAAGGTGGCATAGGTGGTCCATTCTGTCACAGCCCCAAACAGCTCCCATTCTTCTAGTAACCTCAGCCAATCATCAAAAACACTGTCAGCAATTAATCACCCACCCAATTAATCACCCACCCACCGAACTTCGCTGCGGCGGCTATCTTGGGCAGCTAAATAGGGGGCTCGCTAATGTAGAAGTGCTTCTGCAGTGATAAGAGCCCCTGTACATTCGATCCTCCTTCAGAAGACCATTTGACAGAGGTGGGATGCCTAACAGCACCAGCTCCTCCTATACAGATACACAGGACAGGAGTGCTGCCTGTAAAAAATGCCTGTCGGCGCAATTGCAAAATACAGTTGAAATAAAACATAACTTGCCCAACTCCTTGAGCACTTCAAATTTAAACTTAGGAGCATAGGGGTTTGGAGAGGAGTGTTCAATTTACAACGTTAACCCATAAGTGCCAGTTCCCATACCCTCACAGTGTCCCACTCAACAGAATGCAACACAAAAGGAGAAAAAGAGCAATATCCTCCTGAACAAAAGCAAACTATAAAATGTTACACAAAAGGAGAACCCAGTGCGTTAAGGGAGGGCATCTGGTGTCCCCCCAATGGACTAAGAGAAAGGATTTATACACTTAACAATAAATCCTATTTTCTCAGGCATACACTGGGGGCACAGGGTAACTTGGGGACGTCCCAAAGCTGCCTTCACTAGTGGGAAACTGCAGAAGAAACAGCGCAAAGCAACTTTCTCCCAAAACTGGCATCTGTGGATACAAATATAATAAACTTAAAAATGTTGTAAAATCTGATAAAAGTGTAAACATATGACCAGGTAGCCACATAACACAGCTCCAGGCTCCATGCTGTGCTGCACAAGAAATACCAAAATGGTGTGAAGATTCTCAGGAACAGGCTTGCCCTACTCTACTTTAAACCTAATGGAATACAGCCGTAATCCACATAGCAATGGTAATCTAAGAAGTCGCCATCCCCTGTTATGCGCATCATAGAGGACTAAGAGCCTTTGTTTTCTACACATCTTGAGTCCGCAAAACTATAATCACATCCAGAGATCGAAGAAAGCTCTCTATCACTGGAGACCTACTCTTGTCCAGAACCAGCAGGACAAAGTTCTGATTAAGAGGTGGAATTTGGAAACCACTGTGACAGAATGGACGTCCTATGTCACCCTGTCCTTGTTGCTGGGGACCGGCTGGAATTTCCTTGCCCCGTCCACTTTGTATATCCCAAATTGCGCCCCTCTAAAACGCAGTAGGAGGGGCTTGCTGCAGCCACCACTAGGCTCCTTCAACGGGACCTAGCGTCACTTCCTTCTGAGTAACACTTGCTGCTTGGGTACCTGGGTACCTTGCTGGGCACCTGGACTGGTACACCTGACCTCTGGCTTTCTGATCAGGGATGCTGTGGGTGGTTCCCCCTGGCCTATCACAGTGGTGAGAGTTGCATGTTAGTGGGCAGAGCATTGGTACTGAACAGCCGGATAACAGATTAGACTGGTCTAGTCTGTAGGTCACAGGGATTTACAGCAGGTAAGTAGGCTTCAAAGCAGGATCTTGAAGCAGTGTTTTATTAGCTCATGTAGCCCTAATAAGGACACTTGCATGCCAGTTTGTGGTACTAGCGATCTTTCCAGGAGCTACAGTTAGAATAATACATTACATGTTCAAACAATGCTCTTTTTATACAGATTCGGACATTCATTTGGACAGGGGGTAACCCAGTACCCTGATCCCAGCTAGCACTACAACATCTGAGATATTATATTCGATAATTAGCATCAGAATACAATATGTTCTCTAACCTTGGAGCTAATGCCATTTAACCTACAAAATTCACATCAATCTGTGATATCCTAAATTACTTGCATCCTGAGTCTACAGGTTCTAAGATACAGGAAGAAAAATTACTCAGGACCGAAAAGTAACAATCTCCTGCTGTGCCTTCAGGCTATAAAAGTGTCAGCCATGAAGATGAAAATGTCTAACATGAGATTACATGCCTTAAGACAGTTCAGAAAACACATTTCCTCCAGAAAAGTTAAAAAACAAAATCATGACCAATACATTTCCATACAAAATACATACCAATACAAAAATCAGTATGTTTGCAATTATATAAATTGGCGCATTGCGCTATTAAAATAAAATGTAAGTTATTTACAAGTGATCCAGCCACAACCCCCTTAAGTGGAAAGTTAGATTTGGTCCAAAGAATCACCCTATCCTCATGGAAAACTAAAAAACGAGACTTGCATCACAAAGCTGTCAGCTCTTAAACTCTTCTAGCCATAGAAACGCCCAAAAGAAAGTCAGTCTTCCACCTCAGAAATTTTAAATCCACAAGGTGAATGCTATAAAGCATTCAAGACCAAGTCGAGATCCCAGAGGACCACCAGAGGGACATGAGGAATTTGTATGTGAAGTATACCCAACATACAAATGTGAACATCCAGTAACAGAGCCAGTCCTGCACATCTCCCGCGTGGACAGAGGACTCTTGGTGCTGTCCTGGTAATTGAGGTATGCCACAGCCTTGCCATGGTCAAACTGTACCTATGATCACAACTCGCTGTTCCAACACCAACTGAAAGCTTGGATTCCTCTAAGGTCCAAAGATCTTGAAAGCAGGCTTGAAGAGTTACAGACACCAAACCCTCAGACTGGCATCAGTCTTCTCCATTGCCAGATCGAAAATGGACAACCTCTCTGCAGAAACACAGGAAATCTATTCCACAGGTGTTCAAACATAAAAACTGGCCCACCTTGAAAGTATAAACTATTTAGCCCAGAACATTCATGCAGAAAATGTATAAGTGTACTTAAGTCTTTTTCACAGCCAAAAAAAAAACAAAAAAAAAAAAAAAAAAAAACTTACCATATTTCATTAAGTCTGAATTTTGTCTGAGTGCACCTGTTTCTGGGTGTCAAAAAGAAGACCTAAAATATAATCCACAGTGATGGAATCAACTTGTAGTCCAATCGTGGGATTCTGAACAACACAAAGTCTGTCACCTGAACATGGCAAAGGAGCACTGAAAGCAAACCTGCCTTCATGAAAAGATCCATCACTCCTTTGGACTGCAGAGCCACAATAAACTTGGTGAACACGGTTTGAACTGTGGTGAGCCGATTGGGAAAAGCACGAAACTGGAAATGACATGACTAACAGCAAACCTGAGAAAGGACTAATGTCCCTCACAGGTGAGAACATGTCCTTGATGTCCAGAGCCACTAAGAACTCATGCTGTTTATTCCCTATTTCAAACACTCCATCTTGAATCTGGGCACCTAAAGCTGGGTGTTTATGGAATTCAGATTCAGGATGGGCCTGAAAGGACAATCTGGTTTTTGAACCAAACACAAGTTGCATTAAATTCGCAAACTTATTTTATGGTCCTGAATTGAAAGAACCACCCGCCTGAAGAAAACAGGGAGAGAACGGCCTCTCACTAAGTATGACTCTTTGTCTTGTCTGCAGGGAGCACTGTGGTAAAAAATAAAACATCTGGGAGAGATCAGAGGTGACCTATCATGTATCCCGGATTCGTCTCACCTAGGCATCTGTGTTAGTATTGAACCACTGATCACAGAAAAGGAGTAGACGGGCTCCCACCACAGCGGATCCTGTGTGGGCAGAATGCCCATCATATCATCAGCTATTTATATAGCGCCACTAATTCCGTAGCACTGTACAGAGAACGCACTCATATCAGTCCCTGTCCCATTGGAGCTTACAGCGTATATTGTCTACCACACACACACACACACACAAATGATAGCAGCCAATTAACATACTAGTATGTTTTTGGAGTGTGGGAGGAAACCGGAGCACCCGGAAGAAACCCATGCATACACGGGGAGAACATACAAACTGTACACAGGTACCACTAAGCCACCGTACTGCCCCTCATGATACAGATTGCTTGTCCAAAGCCTTGGCTGCTGGGCATCTAGCAGTCCAGAGCTCTCCTCTTTGCAGATCTACCATAGGGGCATAAGATTGCTCTAGAAAACAGACTACTTGTTCTCCCAGAGAACCAAAACTTGGAAACTTTTGAACTGAAAATAGCAACAGGAAATTAAGCCCTTTTACCTCCTGAAGCCCGACTAATAATATTATCAAGTTCAGGCACACAAAAACAAAAAAACAAAACACCTTCCGAAAAAGGAAAGGACTCCGAGTCTTCTTAGACTCCACATCACCTTCCCGGGCCTCTTGCTAAATGGTCAAATGAGCCAAAACTGCTGAGGCAGAGGATCCTAGCCCCAATCAGTCTCGCATCAAAAGATTATTTTCCAAGGCACTCTGTCGCTCTCTAAATTTGCTCCACAGAAGGGAGCAATTCAGACACTAGCATGCAAGTCTACTGAATACTGTTCGGACCAGGGTTCCACAGCTTTATTCACCAAAGCAGAGGCTAAGAGGAACTTTAAAAAAAGAGTTTCCAACCAAAACAAAAATGGAAAAAGGTTGCCCTAAAACTTTCCGTTCACGCGATCCTTAAGTGTGGCTTCACTGGGAATAGGCATGGGAGCTATCTTTGACAAACATGCAACAGCTGCATCCACCTTAGGGAGGAGATTCCCATTTACCAATATCCTTAAAAGGAAGAGAATAACATGCCCGCAACCTGAGGGACGCCTTAAACTAACAAATCATCTAGCTGGAAGAAGAAAAAAATAATGTGCTCTTTTCACCTTCTGCTTAAAGAGGGATTTACACTGCCTCAGGGACTGTCATCCAGGATGTCCAAAACCCTGTGCACTGCCCGGGTTTATCCACCCCGTGTCAGACAGAAGGGACCTCCTCCCCAAAAGAAGTCCTCAACATCCGACCCTACGTTAAAAAAAAACAAAAAAAACCCCACACAAGATAGAAGAGGCACACAATCAGAGAGAAAAAAAAAAAAGAATGAGTGTGCAATACATCACCAGAGCTCAAACCACTCAGAAAGACTCTATACTATAACTATAACCTCCTAGACCTGGTAACATACAGATGGATGGGCAGAGAAGGGGAGTGCAGGAGCTCCAGATTGACCTTTATTCTGGAGTCTGCATATAAGGAGTAAGTCTGCCAAGGAGAAAGTATTTAAAAGTAAAGAAATACATACTCTTATTATGTTACTTTATATCTATTCTAATCAGTTAAAGTCCTATATATATATGCTCATTATATAAAACACGTTTCCTGTGTAGGACTACACAGCAGCATGTAGTTTCTTGGCTTCTCAATTTTATAGTACGAATACATTGGCTTAAATTATTAGTTTCTCCTCCAACCAAACTCACCTAGTGGAAAATGTAGCTTATACTCAAAAACTGACAGCAGCAGCTCCTTTCCCACAGTTACCCGTAGAAAGGATTCAGAAATGTCCACCCCCCATATGTATTTTTAAGGTTTTGATAACTGCAAAATAGGTGCACAATGAACAAACAAAATGCAGTTTAAACACCAAACAAATGCAGAACACAATAGTCTACCAATACTTGATAAGGTCACATCGGACGGCAATATTTCCACATCCATGCCAGCCAGTACATTATCGTCATCATTTGGATTTAGATCAGAAACCAACTCCTCGGGTTCTGTGACGAGTTCGAGTTCTGGAAACAGAAACCTGTGATCTGGAACTTCAACACTGTTCACATCTGAAAATTAAACAAAATTATAATGCAGAGACTGCAACAATATTTCATAAATTTACACTTTTCCTGTTCATCATTTCTACCAAAAAAAAAAAAACCATATCCACCTTCCTAAAAAGTTTCAATTATCTGATACTATAAAATGTCCTTTCCTGCATGTATACAAAAATGGGATATTTGTACTTATATAAAGTCCTTTTCCTCAACTACAATGGGGGACACTGGATACACTGGGGTTCAGAGTGCAATGACAGGCGCTTGGGCACTTTTACATTTGCACCCCCGTATTCCCAAGAATCCCATCGGAGTCCAATGCCCTAGAGAAATAAACAACAAGAGGATTTTTATATTTACGATAAGTCCATTTCTGATTCCATCTGGGGAATGCTGCTGCTACCATGGGTTGTATTAGGGGAGTGTGGAGTTAGCAAGCACTTAACTAGTTAACTTTGTTAAATGTATGAAGCCGACAGATCCTCCCCTCTCCAACCCCTGTAGCTCCTCAGTTTAATTATAAAGCCCCAAGGAAAGGTAGTCAAACAAACAATCAATCAGAGAACACACAGCAGAAGGGAGGGAACAGTTTCCCCCAGATATAATCAGAGAAACTTATTTATCGTAAGTATAAAAATCCTCTTTTCGCTTTCATTCTATCTGGGGGGCACTGCTACCATGGGGACGTTCTAAAGCAGCCCCCCTAAGGGAGGGACCGCTCTGACAGCCCTGCCTGTAGAGCCCTATGGGAAAATTTAGCGTTCAAGGACGCAAAGATATTGAATTGATAAAATTTGGTAAATGCATGGACTGAGGACCAGGTGGCTGCTCTGCAAAGCCTGTCCGCTGAGACACCATTCCTCACCGCCCAAGAAGCCCTCCACCGAATAGGTGGAGGGCTTCTTTAGCAGCAATTTTATCTGACACAGGTATATTTGCATTGACATACGCATTCCTAATGGTTGGGGTAAGCCATCTGGCAATAGTTTGTTTGGAAGCAGGCCATCCCCGTTATGGGAAACAAACAAAACGAATAATGAGTCTGTACTCGCATATGGGCTGCCTTCCAGACAAATTTTGAGGGCACTGACCACATCCAGGAACTCCATAGTGTTAGGTCCTGAAAAAGACGCCACTTCTTGGAACACTGGAACTACGATATCCTGGTTTATATGAGATCCCGAAACCACCTTTGGTAGGAAGGAAGGGACCACACGGAGCACCGCCTGATCATCATGAAACACAAGGAATGGTTCTCTACATGAAAGAGCCCCCAACTCTGACAATGCAATAGCCAGCAGGAACGCTACTTTCAATGATCGAAAACGAAATACGCCGACTGCAAGAGTTCAAAGGGTAGCCTTTGCAACATATTGAGTACCAAGCTTAGATCCTAAAGTGAAGTGGGTGGAACATATAGTGGGTTTTATATGCAGGATTCCCTGCAAAAATTAAGGGTGTGCACCGGGCACTTTTAGTGTTTTGGGTTCTGATTAGCTTGAGGTTTTGGGTTTTGATTTGTTTTGGCAAAACACCTGACGAAAGGTTTTGGTTCTGATTTAGGATTTTGGGTTCTGATTTATTTTTAAAAAGCATAAAAAGTGCCAAAATCTAGTTTTTTGTTTGTTTTTCACTCCTACGCCATTATTAACCTCAATAACATTCAATAACAATCATTTCCACTAATTTCCAGTGTATTTGGAACACCTCACAATATTGTTTTTAGTCCAAAATGTTGGACCGAGGTAGCTTTCTGGACTGCGTAGTGGAGTGGCCCCGGTACCCAATTTGGATACCGGGGCCACAATAAAAAAACCTTAACTGGTCTCAATTCCACTGTACAGCTATCTGGACTGCGTAGTCTACAGATGGCTGATCCTACATCCTCTGCATCATATACAGGGTGTAGTTCTAACGCGTCAATACCTCTTGTTTTTGACGATGACAGGTCATTTTAATTAATTTTGGATTTGGCCCCAACATTGAATGTAGTTTAATATCTGATACGCATCTATCTGGACTGCGTAGTGGAGTGGCCCCGGTACCCAATTTGGTACCGGGGCCACAATATAAAACCCTCAACTGGTCTGAATACCACTGCACAGATGGCGGACACCGGATGCACGTCTAACACCAACATAGCAGTTAAGGCCGCAGTCATTTTTTTTTTGGAACTACAAAAAAAAAACGTAGCAATAAAAAATGGCAGTTCGTGTTTTTTGCAAATACAGAAAGAAAGAAACAAAGTAGTAATAGAAATGGCAGTTCCTCTTTTTGGGAACTACATATAGAATGAAAATATTAATAGAAATGGCAGTTCCTCTTTTTGGGAACTACATATAGAATGAAAATATTAATAGAAATGGAAGTTCCTCTTTTTGGTAACTTAACAAGAATTAGAGCATTTTTTTTTTATTCAGAAATGATGAGTCTCTCTATTAGAGTGTAATGCCCCTTAAAACTCCTTTAAATAAAATAGTACGTATTCTAGGAGACCCTGTTTATATATTTAAATTGGTTTTGCAAAAATATGCATGATGATCACTGTACAGAGATCTGTAATAGAGCAGCGATTAAAGTGGCCTGATTAAAGGTCATGTAAGATCTTAAAGCACTCACAATTATATAGATACTGTATTCTCGTTAAAGACGCTGCCCAACGTGTATAAAAGTTGGCACTTATATAGCGCTTGCTTCACTGGGTGATGTGAGCAAGCGGAGTGTGTTAATATGTAGAGACCCTATCTAAACATTAATATGATAGAACAAATAGCAGCGCTGTATACGCTGTGTGTAGGTAAGGTAAGGATCTCAAATACCATGACACTCTATTTAGCCTAATCCCTGACAATGTAATATCACGGAATGCCTATTTGATTATCAAGGCCAATAGCTAGCTTCTGCTAAATCAGACAGAGTATGCAGCGCACGTCTAACACCAACATAGCTGTGCCGGTGACATGGCCTGAAGGAATATCTCTGATGGAGATAGAACTAGGCCCCAAAGAGCACATAATGCCAAAAAAAGAGTTGCAAGATGGTATTGTCCTTGGGCCCTCCCACCCACCCTGATGTTGTTGAAATAGGACATGCACACTTTAACAAACCAATCATTTCAGCGACAGGGCCTACCAAACTACTGTGGCTGAAATGATAGGATGTCCCTAGGTGGCCAAGATCCTTACCCCTGCTTATTTGAGCTTTACATAAGCTACATATGGCCATACATTTGTTGTCCGGATTCGGATAAAAATAACTCCAGACAGAAGAGGTGGATTTTTGGGTCTTCTGACCAGGCATGACGATGGGCTTTTTCATCCCATGGACAACAACTGTTTCCCCCCCTGGTGGCTCATTTATGATAACCACATCAGCATCCTCCTCGTCAAGTTCCTCCACAACGCAAGCTACATCAATAGCCTCCTTGACACCTTGATTATCCAAATCTGAATCTACACTGTGGGTCATCCTTCCAGCATATGCAGAGGGTGTGCTGCAAATGGTGGATGGAGTCACCTCTTCCCGTACAGTGATGGGAAGGTCAGGCTTCGCAACCACCAACACCCTTGGACTCGCCTTGGGGATTTGTGATGTCATCTGTTTAGAAGACAGAGTTGTTTGCTGTTTTGTTGTTGTTGCTGGCAGCATAACTCTCCAATTTTTTTGAGAGGGGGGGGGAGGAGGAGGGCTTAGATCCTTGGGTGAAGCTGAACCACTAGTCCTGAACACGGGCCAGGGCCTAAGCTGTTCCTTGCCACTCCGTCGTAAATGGCATATTGGCAAGTTTACGTTTCTCCTCAGATGTTTTCAATTTTCTTTTTTTGCTAATTTTAGCCAACTTTGGGTTTTTGGATTTTACATACCCTGTACTAGGAGATTGGGCATCGGCCTTGGCAGACGACGTTGATGGTATTTCATCGTCTATGTCATGACTAGTGGCAGCAGCTTCAGCATTAGGAGGAAGTGGTTCTTGATCTTTCCCTACTTTATCCTCAAAATTTTGGTACTCCATTATATGCAGCACAAGAGAGCGTACCCCTAAACCACACACACTGGGCAAAGCCTTTACAAATTATCTGCGGCACAGGAGAGTACCACTGGACTGTAGTTATACAGCAGTACCTAATTTTTGTGACAGCTGCAAGAGTGAACGTAGTGTGACTTTGAATTGAAATAGTACTACCTATTAATTTTTTTTTTTTCATATAATTTTTTTTAATGAATTTTTTATAACTTTGGAATAATTTAGAAATAACACTGGACTCGGCACCACTGGACTCGGCACCACTGGACTCGGCACCACTGGACTCGGCACCACTGGACTCGGCACCACTGGACTCGGCACCACTGGACTCGGCACCACTGGACTCGGCACCACTGGACTCGGCACCACTGGACTGAGCAGAACACAGCACAGCACGAGAAATCACAGGACAGAGGACCACCTAACACCACCTAACACACCCTCCCTCTTCCCTGATCATTGCCCGAGTGAACATGGCGGCGGCAAGCGGGGAATTTAAAGGATCCGGATATCGCGAGATCCGGCAGCGGGATTATGAGTCAGAGCCCTCGATTTAAGTTTTGGAATCGGTGGGAATACCCGGACATCGCTCGGACCTGACTCGGAATCACACTGTTCGGGTGGGCTCGGATTCCAGACTTTCGAGCCCGCTCATCCTTAGTAAAAATGTCTTTATATCCGGCATACTCGCCAGTCGAAGGTGGAAAAACACAGAGAGAGCTGAGAACTACACTTAAAGAAGCCAGACGAAGTCCTGCCTTCAAGCCATTCTGGAGGAAAGCAAGGAAGAGAGGAAGGTGACAGGGTCGACTTTCACACCACCTAATATAGGTGCGTCAGATGCGGTGGTATATTTTTGCTGACACTTGTTTTCGAGCCCTCAACAGTGTGTTTACCACCCTGGGGGAGAACCCTCTTAACCGCCAAAGGCTTCAAAAGCCACAACGTTAAAGCCAGCCAAGGCAGGTCCTGGTGTCGGAATGGTCCTTCAAGAACGAGGTCGTCTTGAAGAGGCAGTCCAGATCCTCGACCCACCACCATTAACAGAATGTCTGCAAACCAGACCTGATGCAGCTAAGCAGAAGCCACCTGAATTACTGGAAGACTTCCCTGTTTGACCCACCTGAGGACACGAGAAAGCATCGTAATGGGGGAAGTTGTTCCAGGGTATGGTCATGACATTGACGGCCACCACCAACGGGTACCTGGCCCTTGAGCAGAATGTGGGGACCCGCCAGTTGTGTCTTAACGCCATGAGGTCCAGGTTTGGAAGATACCACCTCAAGATCAGCGACTGGAAGACCTCAGGAAGGAGCACCCACTCCCCCAGGATTATCGCATGATGGCTTAGACAATCTGCCTCCCAGTTCTGAATGCCTGGTAGGAATACTCCAGAGACTGAGGGAACCTGGCATTTTGCCCATGCTAAGATCTGCGATGCCACCCTCATTGCTGCAAAACTTCTGATCCCGTCTGTTGACGTAAGCCACTACTGTAGCATTATCGGCTTGCAGACACACTGGAGACCCCTGTAGGATGGTCTGGGCCCCTTGTAAGGCCATCAGAATGGCCTTTAGTTCTAAGATGTTGATTGGTAGGGAGGTCTCCTGATGCGAGCAATGACTCTGAAGCCAAAATATTGCATCTGGAGAACTTCAGAAAAGGTGTGCCGCGGACCAGGTTGTCGCCCAAAACAGCTGCTCAGTAAAGCAGGTGTGCCACCCAAGAAGCAGCCACCAACCTGATGGAATGTGCAGACACATTTTCAAAGGAAGCATGGTGAATTACCAAAGTAAACTACCCGACAATGATCTGACTAGAGGCTGGCCAGATTCGCTTGTAGCCATTATAGAGGAATAAGAGGTCATCTGTCCTATGGACCTACATCCTAAGGCCCTGACCACAGCCAGCGAGGAATAGAATAAACACAACAGCGCTATATAAATAAAATGTTGATAATGTCCCAATTCTCCCCTTATGGAAAAAAAAAGGCGTAGGCCAAAGGGCAGGCCTGTCTTAAGGGGGGCACTTACAAGACAGACCCCTTGAGATAGCCAATAGAAAGGAAGCCTTCCAGGTGACATTCCACAGAATCCAACATTGAAAATGGAAAGTGCTGCAAGGCAGGATTAGACTCTTCCTCACAAGAACAGGGATGCTCTGACTAGGGCGTTGAAAAATCACTCTGAGTCCCCTGGTATCCAAAGACCCTGAAAGAGGCACTGAAGGATTGAGCTCCCCAACCTGGCATCCGTAGTCAACCATGACTACTTCCAAAGGTGGGAAGGCACCAACTATTTTGGTAGTCACACCTCAGCCATCAGACAAGCGACTTGCGAACCACTGGAGACAATATAATGAACTTGCTAGTCAGATAGTGAATTTGTTCACATTCAAAATAAACTTGATCTGGAACTCCCTCGAACGAACCCATGCAAACTGCACTGGCCGAAGGTGGAGATCTAGGCCTGTGACTTTCAAAAAAAAGAGAACAGACACCAGTTTGTGACCTATCAGTGTCTTCAACAGTCCCTGTAAGGAGAGGAATATGTCCTCTGCCAAGAACACCACTTGCTGCTGGGTATCGAGGAGAAGTCCCAGGAGGACCAACCAACAGAGATTCTAAGGTCAGGCCCATCTCCTACACACGAGCTTGCTGTAGGGCCGGGGACTGTTCTGCCGTAAATCAGATAATCCAGGTAAGTAATGATCGTTACCCGGATCAAAGAATGGCAACCATCACTGGAATGATCCAACCTTCAGCACTCACGACAAGCCAAAAAGCAGCTCCCAAATGTAAAATGGTGGAACAGTAAAAAAAGTCTGAGGAGACACAGGTATCCCCTTCCACACTGAACCAGCATGTATGCATTTGAAGTTGGGTGTTCAGGGATTTCAGAAATAGAATGGATCTAAAGGACACAACCAGTTTCTGAAGCAAGAAGAGATCTTAGTGCAAAACCCAATCAGCACTGCTTTTCCGGGAATCGAACCACTACCGCTGAAGGAGATCTAGGACTAAATGTTTTCCATAAAACTAAAACTTTACTTTGTTTCCAGAAAGGCTGATGGAAAAAAAAGACATCCAGGATATCTAACAAGTGTTCCTGATAACAAGCGAGGCAATGGAATCAAACCACTGATCCCGATAAACCTGGTTAGGGAGACTGTCTGTAATGCTGACTTGAATACTTTCCAGGCTTGGGAGCTGGATGCTGAGCTGCCCAAGCTGATGACCTCAAAGAGGGCCCATATGCCTGGGAGCAAGTAACTTTCCATTGGGACCAGGGAAATAATCCGAACCAGTTCAGGACCAAACAAAATCTCTCTAAAGAGAAGAGCAAAGACTCCAGAGTCCTTTTAAACTCCATATCCTTCTCCCAAGCTCTCATGCCAGAAGCATGAGTGCTAACACCGGTGAGGCTGAACACCAAGCTCCAATGAGCCCTTCCTTGATGGAAGCTTCTCCCAGTTAATTAAGACTCCTGAATATGCACCACTTAAGTGACCAAATCTGCTCAGAGTTTACCAAACTGCAGACCCTCTGCCTCTGCTCAAACCACCTGTCCACTGGCTAATCAACCCAAGCCAGAGCTTGGTTGATTGCATCTTTCTCCCTGTGCTATCCCTAATAGTAGCAAACTGGAATGGAGGTGAACTTAAAGAAGTGAGCATCTACCACAGGCAGAAATTCCTATACCAAGGTATTTTGCTAGGGAGACAACAAAAGGGACTGCATCTTGCAGGACACAGGACTTACACTCATGCTAGATCTGTGCTCCTCATAAAAGCGTAGGAGGGAAACAGTCTGTTTCTACTACCTGTTAAATAGCCAATAGTTGGAAAGCCCCAATTCCTCTGTCCTGAAAATGTAATATTTACCGGACAGCTCACACTAAATCCTCTACTCACTGCATCTTGTAGAGAATCTACATCAGGCCCAAGCCACCCATGGTTAAGAGTCCTTAGCCACACCATAAAAGTTCTTAGAGTTTCAGCCCACTCAAATAGAAGGGTGGCACTTCTACGGTTTAGTTGTGGAAGCAAAATCCATCATCCTTTCCAGAGAAGACAAGAACTGAACAAGTCCCTGCACCAACCTTGCCAAGCATTATACCAAAGTTGGCTCTTTTGGTGATGCAGTAATAAAGACCCCTAACTGTGTATTACTGAATAGTAAGATCTGTTCTCAAGCTCCCAAAAAGAGGACAGAAGAGGGAAAGTACCAGCCCCTGGGGAAAAGTGGACAGCAGCATAAGCACCACAATGCAAAAAGCCAAGGACCTCGCCCAAGCAGCTTCAACGATTCCGGTGGGAACTCGTGCTGGCAAATGTGGCTGCTGATCCTTGCCTCACACACTGCGCCCAAGGGACAGCACCTGAATCATCATCATCTATTTATATAGCACCCCTAATTAATAAGCGCTGTACAGAGAACACATTCACATCACTCCCTGCCCTATTGGAGCTTTCAGTCTAAATTCCCCAATATAGACACACAGACCGAAAGAGAGAAACCTGAATGGCAACTAAACAATCTAGAGTGTAGCCTAGACAGGAAAATAATGTATCCCCTTCCCAGGCATGGCCAGGGATGTACGCCCCTTATACAACACAATAGGAAAGATGAGAAAAGAGGACAATTGCAGAGTACAATGACAACCTGAAATTGTACTGCAAAACTGCAGTGCACAAAAACAGGCTAACTGTGACAGTAAAACAAAGTTCAGGACAAAAGTGGCAATAAGAATGCCAGTACCAAACAGCTCCCCTGACCCTATATTCCCTAGGGGAGGAGGGAAAGCTGTTGGCCTGTTTTTTTGCACATTTGCATCAATGAGAAAGCCCAGCCAAGGAGGAGGTGTTGAACAGGGGACAGCACCATCCGCCCAAGGCCCAACACTAAGATTGGGGGATGTAAGCAACCACATTGTTGAGCCGGCTCCCTCACTAGCAGGGAAGGGGAACCACTTACCTTGCTGCCGCACCTCCGATACTGGTCCCAGCCTGATGGCACTGAAATCACGGGGATAGCGAAGACTACCTGTGGCAGTAGTGACCAGGTTTCCCCTAGAGTCAGTTCCATGGTGGAAGCGGGCTGTCAGCAGTAGGAGGCACCACTCCAGTTATACTCAGCCACACCCGTGGGATGCCGATTAAAGTAAATTAATATAAAGATTAAATTATATTTGCTCCTGTAAGCAGCCCTAAAATTAGAGCGGAGTTCTATTGGATACTTAAAAAACAAAAAACAACTGAAGTTCCTAGAGAGCTTGCGGGGTATAGAGATGGTGGAGCTTGAGCTTTCGCAGGCAAATTTAAGAGTGCCCAAGCTCCTGTCACCACACTATAACCAGCATATTCAAGGTCCTCCATAGGATGAAGGAGAACTATACCCTATTAAAATAAAACAAGGGAATAAGCTTGCTTTAAACTGCAGCTTAGCCTCAGTTGATCAAATATTGCACAGCATATTGAAACATACAAAAAATGCTCATGAAAGTAAGTGTTGGCAAATAATCCATTGTAAGGAAACACTAAGCACCCAGGTCTCCTCAGTTGGCTGTAGGTGCAGTTAAGCAAGTTTTATTGTATCTTATGTTTAAATTATAGTGGACAAGCCCACAGTTTGCAAAATGTTGTACAATGGCTCAAACCATTTTACATCCATTATGGTTAACACATACCATCCTTTTACACTTTCACCTTGAAAATGTTTATGCGGTGGTAACGACTAAAGAGTTCATAGCTATGCGATGCTTCTAAATGGTACACTGTATTGCCAACTTGGCTTCTTGCTTTTTTTAGAAACAGAAATCCTTTACATAAACTGATGAATCCCCAAGCTGACCTTTTTTGACAAGCTTTAATTCTTACCCCCTTCCTCTCCTTTCCCTTTCCTGCTTATTTACCAAATTTGGTTACTTTTGTGTTAATATTTGTGGTTTCACTTCTACTATATGTATTTTTATTTTGTACTTGTATTATGTATCCTGGTTGAACTGAAATAAACAAGTTAAAAGCAAAATAAAAAGTGTACTTAGAGCTTGTCATTTTAGAAAAATATGGATATCTTTTGAAGACTCAATCTCAAGTAGACCAATCTGAAATAAAGGTGTACTTCAGCTAAACATAAAACTTAACTATGCATTCCTTCTCATAGTGACCCCCCCCCCCCCCCCCACCACCACCACCACCACCCCCCGCTTTGCTTAAACTCACACTGCATGCCCCAATACCTCCTGAAAGTAGTGTGTATGATATAATCCAAGCCACTAAAACTTCTGATCCAATATCCAGTAGGGCCAGCAAGCAATTGCAGCAGTGATATTGCTATGCTACAAAGCCATCTGTAACATGAAAATGCAGCAGCTTTACATTGGACAATGAGGGCTGGGACAAAGAGGGGTGGATGCTGCTACTTTATTATGTACTTCAGACTGACAGAACATAGTTCATTTTTACTTTTAGGTAGATAAGCAATTTAACATTATCTAGTGTTTAAGTTATGCTTAAGAGAGATAATTCCACCCAGAAGTGAACAGATTAGGGCAGAATATCCAAAGTAAAACTGGTCCCTAATTCTAAAATTCTGGAATGGGTTTAATTTAGGATATTCCACCCAAAACTGAATTTTCAAATTTTGTGGTAATTATTAACTAACATGCAACAGTAAGGAAATTACTGTACAAAAAAAAGGCTACTAAGGGAAGGGGGAATTGGAAAAATAAATAAATGTAGAAGATCTTTAATATAGTAATTGTAAGATTTATATTCATATTCTACTTACCAAAACCTTCATTACATAACTGTTTATGTTGTAGCTTCCAATCCATCAGCTGATGCAATTTGCTGCAGAAATTCACTTTATGACATTTTGAGCATGTTTTTGGACCCAGAGAGCCACAAACTCTACAGAGACGAAGACCACATTTCAATTGAAATCTTGTACAGTTTTCTCCATCAGATGGGGGTGACTCCGGTGGTGGACCATAAGAATAAGTATCATTTTTCCGGGGCAGCTGATTTCTAAAAACTAAATGGGAACAAGTGCTTACAAAAAAAATGTATATAATAACTTCCTTTACATAAATAATAGGAACATTATAGAGAACAAAACTTCTTAAAAACAAAAACACACGAGAGGTAAACTAGGTTTCTGATAATGAAATCAAACTTGTATTGCTCAAGTGTAGTCCTAAGATATAAGGAATGAACACTAGTATCTACTGTCCTTCAAATCTTCCCTGTCCGTTTCATTTTCATGTAGCTTGAATAACATATATAGTATTTTACAAGTAACAGCAATCAAACGGAAAAACAAACATAGTTCGATGATTATACATATCTAGCCCTTTGTGTGTATATATTTCTTTGCCAAGTCAAATCTACTCCATTTTAGTAACAAGAATGGTAGCAGGTAGCAACCTGTAATGTGTACATTTCAACTTGATATTATGGGACATAGCTTTAATATGCTTCACTTGAAATATAACATTTTTATCATAAAACTCAGACAAGTGTGAATAACTTTATATTGTTCATGTAGGTTTCACATTTCACGGATTATTTAGACCATATTTGCTAGCCCTCCCCTGCTTCCGTAGTGTTAGCATTGTACTTTATCCTTTAAATGTGATTTTCATCTATTCTAAATCACAATATCCTTTTTAACAAATAATATGTATTTAATTGTAGTCATATGAATGCTGGGGTCCAAGCTTCTCTCGGTCTTGGGCCTTTGGCTCAAACCATGACCTACAATCACCTAATGGTGTACGTCCATCACTAGAAGATACAAACATCTTCCACGTGTGCTAAAGTGGTACTTGTGCAGAGACTGTGGTGGTGCTGGCCTGCTCTAGCTACTATGTAGCGATACCTTTAAAGCAGCGATTCTCTGCCACCTGGTGACATTTGGGATCGCGGCAGCAGAAGATAAAGACAGTCCGGTGAAAACTCCCGGTACACGGCGCGTATACTTGTAGCAAGAAGGCGAGGGGATTCCCACAGACTCCACATTGCAGCGCTTCGGGGCCGGGCACACCCACCTCACCCAGCCAGGCTGGTCGGCCACCTACTTTACTGGGAAACTGCGGGCTGAGCAGCCGCCATGGCTCACTTTCCTGTACAAAGCCGAGCTCTATTACGGCAATGGAAGCAGCCATTATACGCGACACGAACGAGTTAACAAATGCATAACTAGCGTATAAGAAGAATAGTTGCAGAGAGCATGCGCAATAAGAACAGTTTGCGTGTGACCGCACGTTGGCGTCACATGGATGCCGTGCCGCGGACTGTCATATTTAGTGTTGGCTTATATATGAAAGGAATAAAAGTTGTGTTGTAGTACTCGTTTATTTTCCGCGCTTGTGAGTCATATCAAATCACTCAAGTAGTTCCAGATTTGTTCTTTTTATGTTAGTATCGTCGTGTGTTATAAAGTACACATAATTACAGGCAAAACTTACCAGAAAGTTGACATTGCTCACACAACCGGGGATGTACTAAAAGAATGATCAGGATGATTACCTGCAGTTCACCTCCACAACATTGGGTGTCAGAATTTTGGGATGTACTAAACGGATGATCACAGAACAGGATGATCGGGATGATTGCCTGAAGTTACATTTTCTGCCATTAGTTGGAACTAACTTTTTTCTTTCACCCAATGCTTTAAATAGAGAAAAAGCAATTACACTTTAATAAAGTGAAAATTGAAAATACTGATAATAACCAAGCGCTGTCTATCTCATACTTGCCAACTCTCCCGGAATGTCCGGGAAAATCCCGAAATTCAGGTTGGTCTCACGGACTCCCGGGAGAGCTGGCAAATCTCCCACATCCCGCAGTTGCGGGGCTAAAATGACACGTTTTGCAGTGAATTGCGTCATTTTGGCCCCGCCCCACAGCGGCAAAGCGGCATATTTGTTGCGAGGCAGGGCCAAAATGATGCGTTTGGCCGCACCTCGCCCTCTAGACACGCCCCTCTCCCGGATACAACTTGCTAAAATTAGGCAAGTATGGTCTATCTCCTCATAGAGGTAATACAACAATGGGGTGCTGTCTAATAGGGATTTGAATGGTTTCCCTACTATTCAGAAAGTAAATTATATAAATGCAATTCCCTGGTGCTCCATCACTGAGTGATGTAAGAAATAGTCTTGAATTTTGTAACAATTGCAACCCTTTATACATACTTGCCAACCCGAAATTCGGGTAGGTCTCCCGGACTCCCGGGACATCAGGCAAACGGCAATTTGCTGTCAAATGCTGCAATCTGCCTCATTTTGTCCCCGCCCCCACGAGGGGGGTGGGGCCAAAATGCCGCGATTCACCGCTCCCCGACCCTGCCGCCCTCCAACCACGCCCCCCTGCCGGATCTCCCGGAATGAAGTTTTAAAAGGTTGGCAAGTATGCCGTTCTAGTATAAATAACGTATAGCTGTAATTGCTCTGGCCAGAGTTACACAACGTATCATGTACAGTAGTCAATAAAATACACAGATATGAATCAAAACACAAGACAAAGTGTCCAATGGCTCACTCGTTTTTTGATAGTGCATGAAATGCGAAATAATCCTAAAATAGCATCTGATGGTGATGTCTAGAGAATGTACATTATACGTCCCAAAACATTATCTGTATAGTTCCAACACTATAATTCTAAATCTCATAAGAGAACTTACAGTTGGTAGTAATAGGGTATTGTCATATCTCACAATCTCTCGATATTGCTCCGTGCAGTCCTCTGAACTGATAGGGAGAGAAGTCTGTGCACGGACTGTCCCAATGTCGGCCGTAAGTAAGTGTGTGCATGCACACCGGATCCTGTGAGTTCCCAATGATAAACATCTCTGTCTGTTGCCCAATGAAGTCCCGCTCGACGGGAAGTGTTGTTGTGGCTATATTTTGACAGATGTATCCATTCAGGGAATCACAGAAGGATGTCCGTATGAAACAATGAGAACGATGTGATTAAATGATGATATCCACACGTTTCACCTTGGTGAATAGAGGCTTCCTCAGGGATAATAGTTCTACAAGCACCAGCATGCCCAATCTGTTAATGGCAGCTCTGGCTGGCTGGGACTTGTAGTTCCATGAACAAAAATGGTGTCTTTCCTTTATACCACTTTATTACCCTACACCCACCGCCCCAGGGGTGTAGGAAGAGTCCTAGTGCTTTTAGCATGGGCAGAGCCGGATTTAGACCTCATAGGGCCCTAGGCAGGATACTGTTTTTGGGGCCCCTCCCTGCAACAATCCATAGCACTATATTTTTGCAGCCTACCATATACCCCTATAGTTACGTAGAAGTGAAAGCATGTGCCGCCGCATGCCTACCATATACCCCTATAGTTAAGTAGATATGAAAGTATGAAAGCATGTGCCGCCAAAGGAGGTGAGGGCGTGGCTTGCATCTTTGGGGGCGTACCTAACATGTGAAAAGAGCAAGGCCATACTGCTGCAGAAAAAGGCACCCCTAAATAATTACCAAGCAGTCCCGTTTTTTTAAGTAGTTGGGTCAAAACAACATAATAAATATTGAAGTCAGGGCAGAAATACTTAAGTTGTTTGCAAAAATAATACGCATAAATCCAAGTATGTGCTCTTGTCACTTTTGTCCCTCTATCATCACACTGTGCCCCTTCATTGTCACTTTTGCCCCTTCACAATATCACATGTGCCCTTTCACCATCACCTCTGTGCCCATCACCATCACCACCTCTGTGCCAATCACCATCACTGTGCCAATCACCATCACCACCTCTGTGCCCATTACCACCTCTGTGCCCTTCACCATCACCACTTCTGTGCCAATCACCATCACCACCTCTGTGCCTCTTCACCATCACCACCTCTGTGCCCTTCACCATCACCAACTCTGTGCCAATCACCATCACCAATTCTGTGCCCCTTCACCATCACCACCTCTGTGCCCTTCACCATCACCACCTCTGTGCCCATCACCACTTCTGTGCCAATCACCATCACCACTTCTGTGCCAATCACCATCTCTGTGCCCTTCACCATCACCACCTCTGTGCCCTTCACCATCACCACTTCTGTGCCAATCACCATCACCACTTCTGTGCCAATCACCATCTCTGTGCCCTTCACCACCTCTGTGCCCATCACCATCACCACTTCTGTCCCCCTTCACCATCACCACTTCTGTGCCCCTTCACCACCTCTGTGCCCATTACCATCACCACTTCTGTGCCCCTTCACCATCACCACTTCTGTCCCTTGTTTTACTTACCTTTCCATTGCGCTGCTCCTCCTCCGTCAGTCCAGATGTAAAAAAAAAAAAAAAAAAAGAGAAAGAGTCACGTGATCGCTCGTCGGGTCCCGGCAGCCTCTCCTCCTCTCTCTATCACTGAGAGGAGAAGAGGCTGCCGGGAACGATTCGCGGCACCCGACCCCCCCTCCTCCGATTCGCGGCACCCCCCCCTCCCCCGACTCGCGGCACCCCCCCCCCCGCCGCACAAGTTGCGGGGGGGGGGGGGGTGCCGCGAGTCGGGGGAGGGGCCGAATTTTTTTTTTTTCATTTTTTTAAAAATTACTCCTGTCCCCCCCAGCTGTGCCCCCCCAGAGCCGCTAGGCCCTAGGCAGGTGCCTAGGTTGCCTAGCGGTAAATCCGGCCCTGAGCATGGGGCTGGGTCTCACTAGGGGGGAAACTCATACTTGCCAACTCTCCCGGAATGTCCAGGAGACTACCGCATTTTGCGAGAGTCTCCCGGGCGAGTGTGGCAATCTCCCGAATTCTACCCACTTCCTAGTGAAGTGGGCAGAATTAGATCCCAAACGCCGCGATTCCCGCCCCCTTCACGCCCCCTCCACTGGCTGGCTCCCAGAAGGGAGCTGAAGAAAGTGGGCAAGTATGGGGAAACTCACACAATTTTTTGCGGACCCCACTCCATTACAGCCCCCTGCTGAACAGCCTGGGGTTGGTTTGACATTATGGCAATAGGACCCCTGCTATAGTGCAACAACCACAGCTGGTTGGTCTAGTGCTGGTTTTGGTGAAAATTGAGTAACTCCACCCCCATTTTGAGGAAACTAGCACTGGGCTGGCAACACTAGGCTTAAAAGCATTAGGAGGGGGAACCCCAAACTTTTTTTTTTTTTTATAAATCTACTTTTTACATATTAAAGATTTGGTGGATCAGGCGGCTGTAATGCCATCCGATCCACCATCTCAGCAGGCGCTGACAGGTATATATGAACCTGCAGTGCCTGTGTACTACAGAATACCTGCGCCCAAACTCAGCAGGCCACGGATCTTGGGCTTGATTAATTTGGACGCAAGCAAAGCCTAAATGCGTAAAAAATTATATATATATATATATATATATATATATATATAGAAAGTCAAACAAGGATACGGCGCACAATGGTGTGTTACTAGGAATTTATCCCAGGTTCAGTGGGGAAATAATAGTATAGTCAATGGATCAAAGTTCCACGTTTGCTGGACAGTCTTATAGGACCAAGGGTATGAGTCCAGTTCGCACATATAAAAGACAGAATAATATAGGCATAGGATTAGTAGAAGCAGTGTGTTAGTGATAGCCCATCACCATAGTATTACACACCCAAAGGAAATTATATCGCTTATCTGTATGATTAATCCAAAGACTGGAACACAGCTTAACAACCACTTCACTTTCAATATTATGTGGTCAGCATACTCAGCAACTGCAAGTCTGGTCTCCAGTCAAAAACATCAGCATACTGTAAACATCATATCTCTCTTCCACTCAATGGGTAAGAAAAAAAGGAGATAATACACTATATGGTGTAGTATTTCAAGGTAACAGTATTTAATCAGGATTTTAACATATAAAATGCACACTCACAAAGAGTAATAATAATGCAAGCTTATCTGAAATTCAGGTATCAGATATACCATGTCCTCAGGTACAGCAGGAACCTCCCACAGTCTTCCGCACAGGATTGACTGATGGTGTGGTGACCCAAATACACAGGAACAGTTGGAAAGAAGCCTCTACGCGTTTCGTCCTCAAACAGGACTTCCTCAGGAGGTGATAAGTGTGGCCTAAAACCAGGGATTATTTATAGTAATGCGCATCGCCATTTTGCGCATGCGCATTGCGCTAGACGAACTGCGCATGCGCGACCCATCGGTCTTACTGCGCATGCGCGGCTACGATACTGTCGTGATTTACTAATCACAGACAGTCTCCTATTCAGCTATTCAAGGTGTAGTTGAGGGATATAGTGCAAGGATGAGAGGGAAGATTTAACAGTGATTATGATAAAGTTAAATGCAATACATGGCGTGGCCATCTTGGTAAAGGGGAATTCTAGTGGAATGACCTTTTTGTCGGCCATATTTGTACAGGTGATGGCGGTGGCCATCTTTGTAAAGGAAATGTGAATAAATGGCTCCAGAAAACGGCCATCTTAGTGCAGGTGCTAAAGTGCTGGAAATAGTGATAGATATCGGGATCTAAGGATCCAATGTAGGTGGACACAATATAAAATATAAGACATTTACAAATACACAGTAAATATATATAGAATAGTGCATGAATAAGGTAAGATAGATTACATATAGTATATGCAAGTGAGTCATTATAAATATTTACATATTTATAATGACTCACTTGCATATACTATATGTAATCTATCTTACCTTATTCATGCACTATTCTATATATATTTACTGTGTATTTGTAAATGTCTTATATTTTATATTGTGTCCACCTACATTGGATCCTTAGATCCCGATATCTATCACTATTTCCAGCACTTTAGCACCTGCACTAAGATGGCCGTTTTCTGGAGCCATTTATTCACATTTCCTTTACAAAGATGGCCACCGCCATCACCTGTACAAATATGGCCGACAAAAAGGTCATTCCACTAGAATTCCCCTTTACCAAGATGGCCACGCCATGTATTGCATTTAACTTTATCATAATCACTGTTAAATCTTCCCTCTCATCCTTGCACTATATCCCTCAACTACACCTTGAATAGCTGAATAGGAGACTGTCTGTGATTAGTAAATCACGACAGTATCGTAGCCGCGCATGCGCAGTAAGACCGATGGGTCGCGCATGCGCAGTTCGTCTAGCGCAATGCGCATGCGCAAAATGGCGATGCGCATTACTATAAATAATCCCTGGTTTTAGGCCACACTTATCACCTCCTGAGGAAGTCCTGTTTGAGGACGAAACGCGTAGAGGCTTCTTTCCAACTGTTCCTGTGTATTTGGGTCACCACACCATCAGTCAATCCTGTGCGGAAGACTGTGGGAGGTTCCTGCTGTACCTGAGGACATGGTATATCTGATACCTGAATTTCAGATAAGCTTGCATTATTATTACTCTTTGTGAGTGTGCATTTTATATGTTAAAATCCTGATTAAATACTGTTACCTTGAAATACTACACCATATAGTGTATTATCTCCTTTTTTTCTTACCCATTGAGTGGAAGAGAGATATGATGTTTACAGTATGCTGATGTTTTTGACTGGAGACCAGACTTGCAGTTGCTGAGTATGCTGACCACATAATATTGAAAGTGAAGTGGTTGTTAAGCTGTGTTCCAGTCTTTGGATTAATCATACAGATAAGCGATATAATTTCCTTTGGGTGTGTAATACTATGGTGATGGGCTATCACTAACACACTGCTTCTACTAATCCTATGCCTATATTATTCTGTCTTTTATATGTGCGAACTGGACTCATACCCTTGGTCCTATAAGACCGTCCAGCAAACGTGGAACTTTGATCCATTGACTATACTATTATTTCCCCACTGAACCTGGGATAAATTCCTAGTAACACACCATTGTGCGCCGTATCCTTGTTTGACTTTCTATTTGATTCTGGACTTACCCACCTATTATAAGGAAGGCTGCCTCCATATGTGGAAGAGGTGTATGTGTGGACTTTCTCTATACTAACTTTATACAATACTGCTGTGAGCGCCATTGTTTATTACGTTTTTGGATATACTATATATATATATATATATATATATATATATATATATATATATATATATATATATATACTGTATATATATATATATATATATATATATATATATATATATTTATTCCAAATGTGCATGACAACAATATTCTTTCCTCAGTCACAGTGACCCCAAACTATATCAGCAGGGTCCGACTTAACAGAACAAGAAACTCTTTACAACGGCCAATCTATGTTCTTCTAAGATAGACCTTCTGCGCAGAATAAAATATAAACAAATGCGAGATATATTTATACTGTATGGGGATTTCCCACTCTGTTAGAGGGGAACATCCTTCCACTACTTCCCGATGCAGGACATCAAAATCTTAGCAGGTATGCATTAGGTTTAATAGCATTAGGAGGGGGGGACTCCTCCTAATACCCCCCATAATAAATGTATTACCGTTATTACGGTAATGTTAACCGGCTTTCTGCTCGCAGCTCTCTACTACCATAATAACGGCGCATTATTACCGTTATTACGGTAATAATGCGCTTACTTACCGTTATTAGGCCGCGTTACTTTTACCAGTAACGCGCCCAATTGAATTCCCCCCTGAGAGTGGGATGCACTCAGAATGTGTGCCGTAATGAATCAGGCCCATAGAAAACACTCACAGAGTACATATCTATGCTTAAAATGTGATCATTCTACGTAAATAAAAAAGATATAGCTTTCTTCCCATTGGAAACATATAGAAAGCACTTCACAGTTTACATATCTATGCATAAAATGTGATCATCCCACATAAATGAAAAAGATATAGCCAAAAGGCCATCATTTTACGTAAACAAAAAAGATAGAGCTGTTCTGCTAGACTAAATCAATGCCTGTAAATTTATTTGTAATTATTACAGTTTGTTACTTTTTTTTTTTTTTTATCAACAGGAATGAATATCAAAGTGGAATTCATACTTTATTAAAATTATTTATAATTATTTTCAATTTACACTTTATTTATTAAAGTGTAATAGTTGCTTTTTCTTTATTGAAAGCATTGGGTGAAAGAAAAGAGTTAGTGCTAACTAATGGCAGAAAATGTAACTGCAGGCAATCATATTGATCACCCTTTTCTGTGATCATCCGTTTAGTACATCCCTCACAACCCCTAGTCCATGACCTCCTATTTTAATTATTCCTTAGTCTACCCATTTTTTTTTTATCTTGGACAGATAAGGTTTTCATTTAATAGCAAGCTATAGCAAATATCTTTATTGTAGAAGCATTTCCTAGGGGTTACATTTCAACTCTTCCATAATATTCTCCCCTGCAGGAGATCCACTGGCTACTAGACCAGTGAGTCAACTTGTGCTTTAAATAATTGTGGATACTTTCTTAAATGAAGTCAACCAACTTACTGCTTACCGCCCAATATTTAGATGTGCACAATACAGGACACAACACTACTTTTGGCCAAAGTTGCATTCACTTTCGTATAAGCACTGACCCTGTTGAGGTCCGCAAATCAGAACAGTTAGGAAGCATGTGTTAAATATGTTTTTTTGTTAAGGCCTCATGAAGCCTTTATTCAGCCATTTTTGTAACTCGCATAGATATTTTAGCTGCTTAAAAGAGGCTATTCATTTTCTGCTGAAATGCAGTTTTGGAAGATGTAAGCCCACGGCCTTGAGGTGTAGCGAACAAGACATAGATAAGAATAATTGACACATCTGGCCTGAGAAGGGGGAGAAAGCTAAACACTACAAGAATACGTGAGAAAGACAACCCACAGCATATTCTGTGCACTGCTATAAGCTTATGACGTAAGATTCACATATATTCAGAGTGCTATAAAAGCTTGTAACTTTGAGATAATAAACAGAGAACATTTCTTGCATACAGAACTTTGGTCTGTGTCTATTCTCTCAAGCTGATTGAAACACTTCCAGATTACTTGACACTACTAGGCAAACTATAATTTTAGATCTTACAGCTTGGAGGTCACACTGAGATTCCCTGTCTAGCAGGCTACAAGACAGACAACTGAGGTTTCCCTGGACATTGAACCACAACAAATCCACTGTGAGAAGATTTATAATTGTTGGTCTTCCTATTCTGGGTCACTTCATGTCTGTCTGAGGCACCTGACACGTGAATTTGTGAGTCTCAAGTATCATCTGATTAATATAATACAGTACTAACCCAATTTGTTTACTATAACTGTATTGTTAATTAGATTTTTGAAAGATGAATGAATTTTGAGTGCATGTGTTTGTGCCTTTTGTATGATGTATAAAGGATAAAAAGTCAAATAAGACGTTGATCAAAGACTATACTTTGTACCCGCAACAGAGGCTTCTCCTTGTCCTTCGCGAACTGTGATCACTGGCTTGCGTCTTAAGTCCTCCTCGCCCATACAAGGCTGAAGTGATGAGAAAGTCGCCCATTGTGTCTGATCAGGGTCCTTCTCGTTTTCTCATTGGTGCTCGTGAAACGGGCGCCAGAGACCGGAGGGTTGTTTTTGTCGGAACAAAAACTTGTTGACAGTTAGTTCGCCGATATCTACATACTAACAAAGCATCTGAACATATAATCCCTATTTTTTTGTAATAGTGATTGTTTTGGAATAGAGGGAATTAGAGCTTACCTTCTTGGGTCCTATATTGATAGCAGTTACAGATAGCAACCTTAGAGATGGCATATATTACTCTGGTCATAGTTCAGCATATGATGGGGTGAAATATTAAATATTAAATGTCAGGGCCCAAATAAAATATTACATTGAGACATAGAAATGAACACGATTTTCTCCTCAGATAATAGTTTGTTTCCTTCCTTTTTAAAACATTTGGTCAATTAGCACAGTAGGAGGTAATTAGGTTGAGCAGACCCTTTGTGAGGAGACTAGCTTAAGATATGCAGATCCTAGACATCCATTGTTTTGATCCTGTATCCCACTTCCTAACTGACTTCCTTTCAATAGGTAGTGTAAACACAAAAGAACCACTAGGTGTAAAATAGAGAGAGCCATATGCCTAGGTGAGAATCTTACAGACAAAGACATCATTATAAGGCTGCCTATACAGGTATATAGAAATATGAACTTCAAAGAAGATGTCTTAAAATTTCATATTTTGGGAAATCTGTGTGGGACTCCATACTGAGGAGCAGAAATCAGACCAGGGTTCTGAATTATAGGTGCTAGCGGTATCAGGGATGTCAAATTCAACATATGCTATCCGTGGATTGATGCCGAGCTTATACACAATAAAAGGAAATCTTCCTGCATGCATGCATTACGATCGATCAGAGAACAGAATATATACAACATCTCTTCTGTATAGAATCTGCTCTTCTTTAATGCATACCAGGTTAAATATTTATAGTAATTTTGAGGAACTTGTTCATGTGCAAAAACAGTTGATGAATCACAAGATCAGTTTCCTGAAAAGCCTGCGGTTGTACTTGTTCTCGCGTTATGGTGCAATTTTCCAAGAAGTTTAAGGTAGTACATTATTTGCAATCAGCTACTTCTGCAGATGTCATTTTTAGTTCTACTTCTAAAATTCTCTGTAAAACTTTTTACAAATTCTAGAATATATACATATATCCCTGAGCATATTAAAATGTGAAGCATTCTTAAAGCAACACCATGTATAAGGCGCTCCCATGTATAAGACGCACCTTCATTTTGGCCCCGAAAAAAAATAATATTACGATAGCTGTCAAAAAAGGCAGGGAGAGTGTAATGGTCGCACACTCTCCCTGCAATTGCCCCCTCCCCACTGCCACTGTGCCTCTGTCCCCCTCCTCCTGGATCCCCGCTGCCACTCTTTGCCTGTCCCCCGCCTGCTGGATCCCCACTACCACTCTCTGCCTGTCCCTCGCCTGCTGGATCCCCCCCACTGTCACTGTAATGCAGCCACCCCTGTATAAGATGCACCCAGGTTTTAGACCCAAAATGTTTGGGAAAAAGGTGCATCTTATACATGGGCAAATACAGTACATTTTCAGGGAAAAGCTATAATCACATGTTTTTGGGAAAGGTATGTCAATTTGTTATAACTCCATCACGTTTGGTATTTAAATGTGCGGGAGATTATGACTGGTTTATTGAAGGGGGAATTATATCTCTGGGATATATCTATGGAAAGTTACCAAAGGTCAAAACCTTTGGAATATTTGTGAGCAAACTATAGTAACACCCAGGGGACATTCCTCCCCCCTTAATAGCATTAACACTGCTCCTGTGAAGGCCGTCTCTGTCACGCTCCGGTCCCACATACGGGCACCTGTCTCGCTACCTTCCTCTCACAGACGATGATACTGGCATATCCTGGCATCAGGTTTACACTATACGCCATCCTGCAGCTAGATCTGCGCAGGTGCAGAGTCTGTCCTTCGAGACCTCCTCTCTTCGCTCATTGGCTATGGGACTATGGAGCACTATTTAAACCTCCTGTGTTCACCTGTCTGATGCCTGTTCTTCAAGCTCACTTCCTGCAGCTGTGGTTCTGGTTCCTGTCTTCCTTGTGGTTTGCGTTTGGTCGTCATCAGTCTGCTCTCAGCTCTGTGGCCAGTATTGAACTACCACTGTTCCAAGTATCTCTGTTATCATCTCTGGAGTTACTACATCGTGTCAGCTTCGGTTCTCTCTCCGCTACCTCTCAGAGCTGCTACTGTTCCTGTGACTCCTCAGCTGTTGTCTCGAGTTACCACTGCTACATCAGTCTGCTTCCAGCTCCGTGGCCAGTATTGAACTACCGCTGTTCCAAGTATCTCTGTTACCATCTCCTGAGTAACTACATTGTGTCAGCTTTGGTTCTCTCTCCGCTGCCTCTCAGAGCTACTACTATTCCTGTGACTCCTCAGCTGTTGTCCTGATTTACCACCGCTATCTCAGTCTGCTCCCAGCTCTGTGGCCAGTATTGAACTACCTGTCACACGTCGCTCATTCGGCTTCCATAAACGAAGACCGACACGCTAACCTGTTCCTCATTTACTTATGCTTCAGCTGCTGGCGTTTCGGATTTGGTTCTGCATATGTGCAGATGTTAACCTTAGTGTTCTCTGTATGTTTCCTATTGGCCACCAGCTTTGGCTCCAACCTTGAAAAGGCACTTCTCTCTTCTCCTCAGTGCCTGTTGATCAAGTTACCTGTCTGATTAGACTTCGTCTGTCTCCTGTGCGTTTACTTTGGATCCTCAGTGCCTCCTTGTTCTCCGTTACCTTGTTGGCTGGACTGTTCACGCTGCACCTGTCTCTGCCGTGCGGCTATACTACGGGCTCACTGCTCAAGCTGCATCTGTATCCGTTACCTTGCTGGCTGGACTGTTCACGCTGCACCTGTCTCCCCTGTGCGGCTATACTACAGGCTCAACTGCTCAAGCTGCTTCTGCATCCGTTACCTTGCTGGCAGGACCGTTCACGCTGCACCTGTCTCCGCTGTGCTGCTATACTACGGGCTCAGCGGCTCAAGCTGCACTTGCACCTGTTACTTTGCTAGCTGGACTGTTCATGCTGAACCTGTCTCCACTGTGCGGCTATACTACAGGCTCAACAACTCAAGCTGCACCTGTCTCCGTTACCTTGCTGGCTGGACTCTTCACGCTGCATCTGTCTCCTCTGTACGGCTATACTACGGGCTCAACGGCTCAAGCTGGCTTGCACCTGTTACTTTGCTAGCTGGACTGTTCACGCTGCACCTGTCTCCACTGTGCGGCTATACTATGGGCTCAACTGCTCAAGCTGCACCTGCTTCCGTTACCTTGCTGGCTGGACTGTTCACGCTACACCTGTCTCCGCTGTGCTGCTATACTACGGGCTCAACTGCTCAAGCTGCACCTGCCTCCGTTACCATGCTGGCTGGACTGTTCTTGTTGCACCTATCCCTGTAGCGCTGCTGTACTACAGACCATAGGGCTGAAGAGCATACGCACTATTGTCTCCATTTGCCGTCATTGTGTCTCCCTGTAACATCTGCACTATCTACTCCCCTAGGGTCTCGCCTGACACTCCTGGTAGGGGCTGCGACCTGCGGGCAGACGCTGCTAAGCCCAAATCACCTTGCGGTGGTCACTGGTGAACACTATCCGTCCGTTAGACTCTGCACCCTGCTGGGAGTAGCGCCAAATTAGGCAGACCCACGAATTCCAGATTACCAAACCGTGACACTACCGCTGTGTAACAGTTATGTAACGTGTGTAACAATGCGGTAATGTAGGTAATAAAATATGGAGTACTTGCCTTACTCTAGATCAGCACTGGGCGGCCGGTGGTGCGGAGTCTAACGAACCCCCTGGTGTTCACCAAGAACCGCCGCAAGGCGGGATGGGCTTCGCTGCAGAGGATCGCAGGTCGCGGTCCACTGGTCTGCCTCTAGAGGTAAGGATGTGGGATGTAGCTCATGATCACACTGAAACCGTGGTCAGGATAGCCGGATCAGAATACGGGAATGCAGAGCAAGACGTAGTCAGGAATAGCCGAGGTCTGGAACACTAGATACGGGTATATGCGTGGTCAACAAGCCTGGGGGTCTGGTACACTGGAGCGGAGAGATATACGTGGTCAGCAAGCCTGGGTCTGGTACACTGGAGCAGAGAGATATATGTAGTCAGCAAGCCTGGGTCTGGTACACTGGAGCAGAGAGATATACGTGGTCAGCAAGCCTGGGTCTGGTACACTGGAGCAGAGAGATAAACGTGGTCAGCAAGCCTGGGTCTGGTACACTGGAGCAGAGAGATAAACGTGGTCAGCAGGCCTGGGTCTTGTACACTGGTGCAGAGAGTCTGGAAAGTCAGCAAGCAGGTCTGGTACATTGGAATCACACAGAAACGCCAAGTCAGGAACAGGAAGAAGTTGCTCTGACGCTGCCCAGGCATCAGAGCAGGGTTTTAGTAGTTGCAGCTTTTGAATTCCCCGCCCTGCATGGTCATATGACAGCGCTGCCGAGACTCGGAAGAGGAGAGGATCGCGGCGCAGGAATGGGGACAGGTAAGTTTGTAACAGTACCCCCCTCCAAAAAAGGTGGACTCCAGACACCTATACTGGCTTGGTGGGGAATTTCCTATGGAAAGCTCGCAGAAGTCGTGGGGCATGTAAATCGGCAGCTGAGACCCAAGAACGTTCCTCAGGGCCGTACCCTTTCCAGTCCACTAGAAACTGCAGAACTCCTCTAGAACGACGGGAATCCAGAATTTGCTTCAAACTCAGACTGTTCTTTAATGACCACAGAAGGTGGCGGTCTCTCTGTGCTAGAGAATTGATTGGTAATTACAGGTTTAAGGAGAGAAACATGGAAGACACTCGGAATACGTAATGAAGAAGGAAGCTTCAATCTTAAAGCCACCGGATTGATGACCTTGGATATTTCAAAAGGACTGATAAATCTAGGAGCCAAATTCTTGCTAGGAACTTTCAAATGGATGTTACGGGTTGATAGCCACACCTTGTCCCCTGGGGTGAATTGAGGGGCTACCATCTTCTTCTTGTCATACGCCTTCTTAGCACTGCTAGCGGATCTCCTCAGGCTGGTTTTCTCTAGATCCCAGATGGTAGAAAACCTGCAAAAGAGAGAATCCACCGCTGGTACCTCTGATTGAGGAAGAGAAGAGAAGGCTGGTAGCCTGAGATGACAACCATACAAGATAAAGAAGGGGGATTTGGTGGCTGCTTTATGGTAATGGTAGTTGTGAGCAAACTCTGCCCAGGGAAGAAGATCAACCCAATTATCTTGATTGGTAGAGATGTAAAACCTTAGAAACTTCTCCAATTCCTGATTAGTCCTCTCGGTCAACCCATTAGTCTGGGGATGATATGCAGATGAAAGATCCAATTTGGTTCACAGTTTTTGGCAAAAAGCTCTCAGAATTTAGATACAAATTGTGACCCACGATCAGATACTATATGTGTAGGACAGCCGTGGAGTCGAAAAGTTTCTTTAATAAACAGATCCGCTAAGACGGGAGATGAAGGAAGTTTCTTCAGAGGAACAAAATGTGCTACTTTAGAAAACCGATCAGTGACAACCCAGATGACAGTGCATCTCTTAGAAATCAGAAGATCTGTGATAAAGTCCATTGAAATGTGACACCATGGAATATCAGGAATAGGTAATGGCATAAGCGGACCAGTAGGCTTTTCTTTGGGAACGTTATGCTGAGCACATTTTGAACAGGCTGAGTCAAAAGACTTGACATCTCTACGTATAGTAGGCCACCAATATTTTCGGGAAATTAATTACCAAGTCTTCTGCATCCCAGCGTGTCCAGCAAAAAGGGAAAAATGAGCCCAATTTAATAGTTTGACACAAAGGGGTGGAGTTACAAAGGTTCTCCTTGGAGGACAACTTCTCTCAGTCAATGGAGACAAGGCCAATATACAGTTGGTATCCAAGATTGGTTTGTCTCTTTCTGAGGCTTCAATATCAGTAGCATCAAATGAACGAGAAAGGGCATCTGCTTTGACATTCTTAGAGGCTGGGCGGAAGGTAATATTGATATTAAAGCGTGAAAAGTAGATGGCCCATCTAGCTTGACGGGGGTTTAGACAATGTGCAGATCGTAGATAAAGTAAATTTTTGTGATCGGTGTATACCGTTATTGGGGACTGAGTATTTGTTATGAGCTCACCGAAGGGCCGCCGCGACTCACATCCGGTAGTGCCGTCTCCATGATGACCGGGACGTCACTTCCGCCTCCTACATCCCGGTTGCCTGGGCAACAACCGGGACACTGTAACTCCACTGCCGCAGCGCCCGGCCAGCGGTCTGACACCCGCAGGGGCGCACGGAGGACTGTCGGGGGGGGGTTTCCCCCCGCCGACCCCAAAAAAAACCAACAAAAAAAAACCGAGAGAGAGCTGCTGCACATGCGCAGCAGCTCCGTTTCGCCAGCTCTGTTCTATACAGCAGCGGCGGCGCTGTCTAAGAAGCGTCCGCGGCGGTGCTGTACAATACAGCACCACCGCGGACGCTTCTTTGACAGCGCCGCCGCCGCTGTATAGGACAGTGGCGACTTAGTTAGCGCAGGGGGGGGTGTTTCTAGAGACTCAGAAACCCCCCCTGCGTGCGCCACTGCCCCGGGTGCATGCGAGCAGAAAAAGGTAATGTTTGGCTTCGTTTTTGTGTATATAGACTCTGTGTTAGAGTCTTTTGCTAGGAAGTTCTTCTTGGTGCTGTTTGAACATTATTCTGTTTGTATTGCCTAGTCATTGAAGATTATGCAGTAGGGAGGGGCCTCATTAGCACTCACTCCTATTGGCTCTCCTTACTATTTAAGGCAATGAGGACAGGGCCTCATTGCCAGTTATAGCTCCCAGTGTAGCTAGGCTCCCTGTTCCTGTTTCTGCTCCTTGATTGTTTTTCTCAGACCTGATCTCCCGTGTATGACCCTTGGCTTGTTTTTGGACCTTGTTGTATTGCCTGTGACCCCTGACCTCGGATTGTGCTTGGATATTCTTTGTCTGCTGCCGGCCCTTGACCCCTACCTGGATTTCACTCTGCCGTTGCTTCTACCCTCCATAGCTGGGTTCTCCCCAGTCATCTCTCGACCCTCTGTTTTCTGCAGCCAAGTCTGTCCCCACCAGTGAAAACCGGACTTCAGAGCAGACTCCGGGGTTTGACTTGCTGACTGGAGGGGTTCCTAACATTGGTTCCTAACATTATAACTGGCCTAAAAAACCGATTCTATTTCCTCCCGATGGATCCCAGCCCGGCTCAAGTCCTAGCAGAGCAGATCCAGGCCGTTTCACAGGTGGTTCAGGACCTTTCACTTTGACTTTCTGCACAGGAAGAAGCCACCAAGGTCTCACAAGCAACTCTGGCACCTGCCCCTGAGCCGAAGTTAAATCTTCCGGACCGTTTCTCCAGGGATAGAATCCTGTTCCGGAATTTTAAAGAGAGCTGCAAGCTATATTTCCGCCTCAGGTCTCGGGTTCGGAGCAACAAGGGTTGGAATAATCATCTCCTTACTTCAGGGTGATCCCCAATTCTGGGTGTTCAGTCTGACTCCTGTTAATCCTGCTCTGCAGTCCGTGGACGCCTTCTTCAACGCCCTTGGTCTCCTATATAATGATCCAGATAGGGTGGCCTCTGCCGAGTCGCACCTAAGAGCGCTAAGACAAGGGCGGCGTACAGCAGAAGAGTATTGTGCCGACTTCAGACGTTGGTCGGTCGACAGCCAGTGGAATGACACCGCACTACGGAGTCAGTTCTGGCTAGGGCTCTCGGAGCAGATAAAGGACTCCTTGGTCCAGTACCCTTCATCACCTTCCCTGGAGGCCCTAATGCAATTAGTTATTAAGATTGACCGCAGGATCAAAGAAAGGAGGTCCGAGAAGGAGGCCTCCTCACCATCCTGATCCTCTTCAGCCGTCTACCCGGTCCCTCAGGACTTGCCACATGCAGTTAGGGGCTTATCGCCTGTCCCTTGAGGAAAGATCCAGGCGGCGGTCGCAGGGGCTATGTCTATACTGTGGCAATAAGGGCCATCTCTTGCGTAACTGTCCTAACAAGGCGGGAAAAGACCAGGCCTAGGAGTAAAGGAAGAGGTACGCCTAGGTCTCCAAATGGTCTCGTCCAATAATTCCGTCCTCATCCCTGCTCGGATCATGTATGGAGATCCGTTTCCATCTCTACTTTTCTAGACAGAGGTGCAGCTGGAAATTTTTGGGATGTGAACTTTGCCAAAGCACTTGGTATACCTTCAGTAAACTTGGACTCGGAAATCACGGTCTGCGGACTGGACGGCAGACCGTTGACTGATGGAAGGATCTCACCTCAAACTCCTCCTTTGCACCTTACCGTGGGAGCTCTCCATTCTGAAATTCTCTCATTCTTCCCGATTCCCTGTTCCTCCGTACCATTGATCCTGGGGCATTCTTGGCTCCAACTCCACAATCCTCACATCGATTGAAGCAAGGGGGAGATCCTATGGTGGAGTAAGGCTTGTTCATCAACCTGTCTTGTCCTACCTCTTTGGGTTGTTCAGCCTTGTCCTGAATCTCTTCCTTTACCTTACCATGAGTTCCACGACGTGTTCTCTAAGAAGGAAGCAGACTCTCTGCCCCCACATCGTAGCTACGATTGCTCCATTGATCTGGTTCCGGATGCCAAGCTTCCTAAGGGAAGGTTATATGCCCTGTCCATTCCTGAGACTAAGGCTATGGATGACTATGTGGAGGAAAACCTACGTAAGAGATTCATTCGACCATCTAAATCACCCATAGGAGCGGGTTTCTTCTTTGTGACAAAAAAAGATGGGAGCCTATGTCCGTGCATAGACTATCGGGGTCTGAATGGGATTACCGTGAAGAATACCTACCCGTTGCCGCTCATCTCCGTGCTCTTTGATCAGCTCAAACAAGCCACGATCTTCTCCAAGATTGATCTGAGAGGGGCATATAATTTGGTCCGGATCAAAAAAGGGGATGAGTGGAAGACGGTCTTCAACACTCATTCAGGCCATTACGAGTATCGGGTCATGCCCTTCAGCCTATGTAATGAACCCGCGGTGTTCCAAGATTTTATTAACAATGTTTTACGAGAATTTCTAGGAAAGTTCGTTGTGGTATACCTCGCGACATATTGATCTACTCCAAGTCACTGGAACAGCACCGTATTCATGTCAAAAAGGTCCTCCTCAAACTGCGCCAACACTGCCTTTTTGCCAAACTTGAGAAATGCGAGTTTGAAGTCACCTAGGTCACGTTCCTCGGATATGTCATCTCTCCTTGTGGCTTCTCTATGGATTCCAGTAAGGTCCAGGCAGTTCTCGATTGGATCCGGCCAAGCAATCTAAAAGCCATTCAGAGGTTTTTAGGATTCGCTAATTATTACAGGCGATTCATCCGGTCATTCTCAGTGTTAGTGGCTCCTATTACTGCCCTTACCCGAAAAGGGGCCGATACTGTTAATTGGTCTTCCACTGCTTTGACATTTTTTAAAGCCCTCAAAGAGGCCTTAATCTCCGCACCTGTCCTCCGACATCCCAATCTGGAACTACCTTTTATTATCGAAGTAGATGCTTCTGACTTTGGGGTCGGTGCCATCCTTTCTCAGAAGAATCTCAAAGATCACTGTCTGCACCCCTGTGCATTTTTCTCCAGGAAATTTTCCTCCGCAGAAACCCATTACGATGTTGGTAATCGGGAGTTGCTGGCAATCAAGTGGGCGTTTGAAGAGAGGCGTCACTGGCTAGAAGGAGCTAACCATGTAATCATGCTATATACCGACCACAAAAATTTACAATATATACAATCTGCCAACATTGTGAATTCCAGACAAGCCCGGTGGGTCCTTTTCTTCTTCCGCTTCAACTTCACTATTACCTTCCGGCCAGGATCCAAGAACATTAAGGCTGATGCCCTATCTCGCAGCATTATCGCCTCTCATCCTTCCCTCGCAGAACCTACCTTTATTATTCCGGCATCCAAAATAGTCCTTGGTCTGACTCAGGATCTTGGCACGACCCTCCGTGGTCTCCAACATTTGGCACCGTCGGCTACTCCCAGGGGTAAACTATTTGTACCTGATTATCTGAGGAGGACGGTCCTCGCCGAATGCCATGATAATAAAACCTTGGTTCACCCTGGAGTATCCAAGACGCTGGAACTTCTGTCTCGTTCCGTCTGGTGGCCCTCCTTGTCAGCAGATACCAAAGAGTTTGTTTTATCCTGTGAATCCCGTGCCAGGAATAAGTCTTCTCGTAAACTTTCTGCAGGTCCTCTTATGCCGCTGTCCGTTCCAGTGAGACCCTGGACACACATATCTATGGATTTCATCGTGGAACTACCACGCTCATCCAGCTTTAACACCATCTGGGTGATAGTAGACAGATTTAGCAAGATGGCCCACTTCATCCCTCTTGTAGGATTGCCATGTGCTAAAAGGTTGGCATCTCTATTTATTCAGCAAGTTTTCAAGATCCATGGCCTTCCTGTTAACATTGTCTCTGACCGCGGCTCCCAATTTGTAGCCACCTTCTGGAGAGCGTTCTGTGCCCAATTGGGAATCAAACTTTGTCATCAGGGTATCACCCACAGTCCAACGGACAAACTGAAAGGGTCAGCCAATCCCTTGAGCAATTTCTCAGTTTATATGTAACCAAATGCCATAGTGACTTGGCTGCTCTGCTTCCATGGGCAGAGTTTGCCTACAACAACTCGTGCCATTCTTCTACTCTGGTATCGCCATTTTTCTGTAACCTTGGATTCCATTCTCGGTCCAACTCGCTGGATGTTCCGAATCAATCTAAGCCTAGTTCTTCGATTTCTCAACTATCCCGGATATGGAGAAAAGTTCACATTGCCCTCAAACAAGCTTCATTCAAGTCTAAACATTATGCTGATTGGCATCGTGGACCATGTCCTTTCAAAGTCGGGGACAAGGTGTGGCTGTCTACCCGCAACATTAAACTCAAGCAACCTTGTAGGAAGTTAGGTCCCAGGTTTATTGGACCCTTTTCAATTATTAAAGAAATTAACCCTGTGGCTTTTAAGTTAAAACTTCCTCCTTCACTCAAGATTCCTAATACCTTCCATTGTTCCTTGCTGCAAGCAGTCACATGGTCACATAAGTTCAGGCCACATTAATTGCACAGACCTTGTCCTGTCTCAGTCAAAGGGCACCAAGAGTTTGTCATTGAAAGAATCCTAGACTCCAAAAATGTGCAAAGTCAAATCCACTTTTTGGTCCACTGGAAGGGCTACGGCCCGGAGGAACGGTCTTGGGTGCCACAGAAGCATCTCCATGCTAACCAACTCATTAAGAAAAGTATCCTGGGAAACCTGGAAGTCGGGGTGCCTTGACCCCTCCTCAAGGTGGAGGGGTACTGTTATGAGCCGCGACTCACATCCGGTAGACCAGGACGTCACTTCCGCCTCCTACGTCCCGGTTGCCTGGGCAACAACCAGGACGCTGTAACTCCACTGCCGCAGTGCCTGGCCAGTGGTCTGACACCCAGGCGCATGCGAGCAGAAATGGGTAATGTTTGGCTTCGATTTTGTGTATATAGACTGTGTGTTAGAGTCTTTTGCTAGAAAGTTCTTCTTAGCGCTGTTTGAACATTATTCTGTTTGTATTGCCTAGTTCTCTGAAGATTATGCAGTAGGGAGGGGCCTCATTAGCACTCACTTCTATTGGCTCTCCTTACTATTTAAGGCAATGAGGACAGGGCCTCATTGCCAGTTATAGCTCCCAGTGTGTCACGGGCACTAGGAGTCTTGCCCAGGATCTCACCAGTTGACTATGCTTACCAGAGGGGCGGAGTTTGCACAGCGGTCCTCTGGGAGCAGGGTGAATAGTGGAACGTATATAACAGCAGATGGAGAGAGGATGCCAATGGAATTGTTGATAGTCAGTGACTTGCAGCTATACTGGTAAAATGAGTCAGCGACTTGCAGCTATATTGGTAGATGAGTCAGCGACTTGCATCTATGGTAGAAAGGCAGGTTTGAACCACGGAGACCAGGGTGGACGTGAGTAGGTGAAGGAAGGTAACAGGAGAGTCAGTGGTCTGCGGATAGCAAGTTGTACCACTGCTGTGAAGGGAAGACTTGTCCAGGTGCAGGTAGGTAGCGGGAAAGTCAGCGGTCTGCGTATAGCAAGTTGTACAACTGCTAGTAAGTGAGGAGTAGTTCAGGTGCGGATGAGTGGAGGCATGAAAAGAGTCAATAACGGTATGAAGACACTGAGAGCACAGAGGAACTTGTTCCAAACAGATATGCAGCGTTTACAGCTAATAGTCTATAACGGTATGTATACCGCTGCTCAGTAGAGAGGCTTGCACAAATCGGATATGCAGGATAATAACTGATAGTCAATCGCAAGCATGCATATCTCTGATAAGTAGAGAAGTTTGTCCACGAGGATATGCAGGTACAGCGGGAGCGCTGAACGGCTGTAGCGGGTATGGGAACCGCAGGTGAGCAGAGCAGGTAATCCAGCAGACAGCTGAGGACACGAGCAGGATACAGGAGTCTGTAGCGGGTATGGGAACCCCAGGTGAGCAGAGCAGGTAATCCAGCAGATAGCTGAGGACACGAGCAGGATACAGGAATCTGTAGCGGGATTGTACGCTCCTCTGAGCAGGGCCATCTCTCCTCCTGTTTCCACCACTTCTAACTCTGCTCTCCAGCTACTTAGCCCTCCTCCTCGAGGGTCCTCCACCCCACGTCCACTCTCGCTCCCTCCTCCCCCTGGGGGTCTCCCTGTCTTCCGCGCCCTCCTCCCCCTTCCCCGCCCTCTCTAGCTGTGCATTGAGCGTTCTGAGTTGCTGTGTTTACTGTACTGTGCTGTCTCCCATTGTATTGTGATTTTGTTTGTCTCTGTACGGCGCTGCGGATGCCTTGTGGCGCCTTATAAATAAATATTAATAATAATAATAATACTGGTAAATAAGTCAGCGACTTGCAGCTATACTGCTAGATAAGTCAGCGACTTGCAGCTATAGTGGAAGGCAGGTTTCAACCATGGAGAGCCAGGTGGACATGAGCAGGTGAAGGAAGGTAATGGGAGAGTCAGTGGTCTGCGCTCAGCAAGTTGTACCACTGCTGTGAAAGGAAGACTTGTCCAGGTGCAGGTAGGTAGCGGGAAGTCAGTGGTCTGCGTTCAGCAAGTTGACCACTGCTGTGATGAGAAGACTTGTCCAGGTGCAGGTAGGTAGAGGAGGCGCCAGTGGTCTGCGGACAGCAAGTTGTACCACTGTAAGGAGGTGAGAACTTGTCCAGGTGAGGATAAGTGGAGGAATGAATAGAGTCAATAATTGTATGAATACAATGAGAGCACAGAGGAACTTGCTCCAAACAGATATGCAGAGTTATAGCTAATAGTCTATAGCGGGTATGGATACCGCTGCTGAGTAGGGAAGCTTGTCCTAAGCGGATATGCAAGGTAACAGTTGAAAGTCAATAGCCAGTAATTATACCGCTGATGAGTAGAGAAGCTTGTCCACGAGGATATGCAGGCACAGCAGGAGCACTGAACGGCTGAAGAGGGTATGGGAACCGCAGGTGAGCAGAGCAAGTAATTCAACAGACAGCTGAGGACACGAGCAGGATACAAGAGTCAGTAGCGGGTATGAGAACCGCTGATGAGCGGAGCAGGTATTCCAGCAGACAGCTGAGGACACGAGCAGGATACAGAAGTCAGTAGCGGGTATGAGATCCACCGATGAGTAGAGCAGATAATCAGCAGGAAGCTGAAGACACGAGCAGGACACAGGAGTCAGTAGTGGGTATGGGAACCACCGATGAGTAGAGCAGGTAATCAGCAGGAAACTGAAAACACGAGCAGGACACAGGAGACACCTTCAGAGACTCACAGGGAATGAGACTCAAGATCAGGCAACGACGTAATGAGCACAGGTGCCTTAAATAGGGAGAGGTGCCTGATCCTCCAATTAGATTAAAAGCAAAGGTCATAAGAGTTCTTGGGTGCTGCGCATGCGCAGTCCATCAAGATGGCGGACGGCCGCGGCTCAGGAAAGGCTAGAGAACCACGCACCAGCGCAGAGGCACTCACGGTCCGGTGAGTGACACTCTCTCTCTCTTCAGCCGAAAGGCGGGTTCTTCCAAGCTGCATGGGTTCCTTCGGGCGTTACACAGGGGTCTGAAAACTAGGAGCAAGACGAAAAGGGCTACGCCGGGATTGTTCCCTCTCCAGAGATCACTCCTTGAAGGTCAATTTTAATGCATAAGGAAATTAAATTATCCAAAGAGGTAGGGAGTTCTTGGGAGATCAATTCATCCTTAATTCGGTCTGTAAGGCCTTGCCAAAAAGCAGTTATTATGGCCTCGTTATTCCAACGGAGCTCTGAGGCCATAGTCCTAAACTGTACAGCATATTGACCTACCGAGAGGTTTCCTTGCCAGAGACGAAGGATGCTGGTAGCTGCATTGGCGACCCGACCGGGCTCATCAAAAACCATCTTGAAGGTTCTCATACCCGCTACTGACTCTTGTATCCTGCTCGTGTCCTCAGCTGTCTGTTGAATTACTTGCTCTGCTCACCTGCGGTTCCCATACCCTCTTCAGCCGTTCAGTGCTCCTGCTGTGCCTGCATATCCTCGTGGACAAGCTTCTCTACTCATCAGCGGTATAATTACTGGCTATTGACTTTCAACTGTTACCTTGCATATCCGCTTAGGACAAGCTTCCCTACTCAGCAGCGGTATCCATACCCGCTATAGACTATTAGCTATAACTCTGCATATCTGTTTGGAGCAAGTTCCTCTGTGCTCTCATTATGTAATTATGTAGTAAGGGATCATCTCTCTCCCAGAGTGCCTGACCAGACAACAGGGATATTATATATGCTACTTTGGCCTTTTCAGACAGGAAATTCCCCGGAAGGAGATCAAACTGTATAGCACATTGATTTAAAAATCCCCTACATAACTTATGGTCCCCATCAAACTTAAAGGTGGGTTAGGAATACGCAGAGATGAAGCTGCACCTGCAGGTAAGGAGGTGACAGTAGGAGCCTGTATAGGGGCTGATGCCGTCCCTGACGCTGCTAAGGTTGTCTGCAAGGTATCCATTCGGGCTGTCAGTCCTTGTAAAAATTTAAGCAACTGATCCTGATTAGCTTCCTGCTTTTCTACTCTTCCTAACAGGTGTTGAAGCAAATCCCTAGGAGAAGGGTCTCCCGCATTATCCCTATTTGTGGTCAAAGCAAATTGTAACAGTTATGTAACGTGTGTAACAATGAGGTAATATAGGTAATAAAATATGGAGTACTTGCCTTACTCTAGATCAGCGCTGACCGGCCGGTGGTGCGGAGTCTAGCGAACCCCCAGGTGTTCACCAAGAACCGCCGCAAGGCGGGATAGGCTTCGCTGCAGAGGATGTTAGGTCGCGGTCCACTGGTCTGCCTCTAGAGGTAAGGATGTGGGAGGTAGCTCACTATCACACTGAAACCGGAAGATAAATATGAACCACTTCGTGGTCAGAATAGCCAGATCAGAATACGGGAACAGAGCGAGATGTAGTCAGGAATAGCCGAGGTCTGGTACACTGGATATGGGTATATGTGTGGTCAACAAGCCTGGGTCTGGTACCCTGGAGCAGAGAGATATACGTGGTCAGCAAGCTTGGGCCTGGTACACTGGAGCAGAGAGATATACGTGGTCAGCAAGCCTAGGTCTGGTACACTGGAGCAGAGAGATAAACATGGTCAGCAAGCCTGGGTCTGGTACACTGGAGCAAAGACCCTGGAAAGTCAGCAAGCAGGTCTGGTACACTGGAATCACACAGAAACGCCAAGTCAGGAACAGGAAGAAGTTGCTCTGACGCTGCCCAGGCGTCAGAGCAGGGTTTTAGTAGTTGCAGCTTTTGAATTCCCCACTCTGCATGGTCATGTGACAGCGCTGCCGAGACCCGGAAGAGGAGAGGATCGCGGCGCAGGAACGGGGGCAGGTGAGTTTGTAACACGCTGTTCCAGTGTCTCTACCACTACTACCTTGCGGGGGTTCCTGGTGAATACCACCTACCTGTTAGACTCCGCGCCCGTGAGTGAGCCCTACTGTATCCTGCAGAGCCTGGAGATCCATAGTCCAGCCGTGACAACCGTGACTGTCTCATTTTGTTTGAAAAACTTGTGTGGGAAGGGGCAAATTGTCAGTCTTTTGGGAAAATCAATCCACATTGATAAGGTGTCCATCTTCCTAGCCAAATTCCCGTGGCACAGATTATACAACTCATGTAAGTTATACTCTGAATGTAACCCCTTTTATTTTAAACTGCTTTGCTTTTGTATGTTATGTCAATTGGTTATTAACTGTTTTTTTTATATTTCAATGCCCTATTCCTTTGTATATTAAATCTATAAAGTTAGTAAGTGGCATCCTTGATCCTCTAACGAATCCATTAGCATGTTAAGGAGAATATAGCTCGACCAAGTTAACCCTTTGAAAGTCGTTGCACTTATAAACTGATTGTAACCTTGCGAGGAATACAATAGTTTTACAAGAACAAAACTCAATGCTTATTATTTTTTAAGACATACATGCAAATTAGTTCCCTTCCCTTCTCTCTTTTTTTTTCTTTTCTATCTTTTATTTTGCAAAGTGACTGCAAGGATGGCAGCTGCTTATAAGAAAAAAGCCAAAGAAGTTTTAATTGCCCTGTGTGAGCAGCGAGGTCTCGACTGGACATATAAAACTTAAAAGGTGCTGGTTTGCGCATTAGTAGAGGATGATGCAAAGCAGCAATGTGATTTGGAAGAGCTAACTAAAGAATGTCAGCTGCGAAGTGTGGCCTGCCCCAACAAGACTCGAAAGGAGATGATTAAGGACTTCATCTGGGCAGAGGAAGACCGGCACGATGCTTTCATTCAGTATCGCATTTGGACTTTTATTCCGGGGAACAAGATGAGTCTTGTGGAACAGCTAGAATGTCTAGAGGAGAGTTACTCTAGTAATTGCTCAAGTAGAGATATATGCTTGGGGACGGATCTATAACCCATTTTGGAAAAACCAGTGTGGGAAAACCAGTGTCGCTCGGTGGATGCAGAAAGGCACCACCTGCAAGGGCTTCTTTCACCAGCTGGAGAAGCAATCGCCCAGCCTAGGGGCGGTCCACGAGGAAAAGGTGCCCCTAGCAGCTACAGTCAATGTGGGATATGCTACCGATATTTTGCATTCAGAGGCCCTGTTTGCTCTGCTGGAGAAAACAGATGATGCTAGCAGCATACTGCCAGAGGCTGCACAGAATTTGCTATTGGAGGAGGCTGATTTTAAAGAGGACATAATTGTTGAGAAGACTATTTCTGTGGAAGAAATGGAAGTTTCTGAAAATATTTCTACAAATGTGTTAGTGGGTACTGATCTTGGACAATTAATATCCCAGTATGTTCCCGCAATTGTTGTTCCTGCTATCTCTAATTCTGTTGCACCGTGTGACTCACCTCAGGTAATATTGGATAATACTGAACCTGGCACTGATGTGACTTTGTGTAAAGAACCTCAAATGCTCTGTGATCATTTTGCATCTGGTAATGTGCTAGTGATATGTGAGGGTGAGAAGTGGATAGGTGGCAGTCTTAACTCTTGCAATTCTGATGATGTAACGATACTTACCTCTCCTCGCTCCCCCGCTGCTCCGTCAGACCCGGAAGCCTCACTTCCGGGTTCGGCGGTCACATGACCGCCAGACCTAGGGCGGGGAATTCAAATCTGGGACTTCCTATTTAAACAGCGCTCTGACACTCTAGGAGTGTCAGAGCAACTTACCTGTTCCTGGCTCCTGATTCCTGTGTCCTCCTGGTTCCTGCTTCCTAAGTGTATTGATCTCATGTGTACCAACCCGGCTTGCTGACCCTTCTGGATTCTGTTTCTCCTGTGTACCGACCCGGCTTGCTGACCTCCCTGATTGCCTGTGCTACTGACCCAGGATTGTTTCATGCTCCTTCCTCTATACGTTTATTTGCCACATCTGTTCTGGTGACACGTGTACCGACCTGGTTTGATTGACTCCGAGATTGTCTCCCGATTCTGTCTGCATTGCCTACCTGTGTACCAAGGCTCTTGTGGCTACATTCTGGCAGGGTCTTTTCAGATTTGATTAAAGACGAGCTGGTGTCTCAAGAACTCCCTGCATCTTTGGACGATCTCATCTCCCAATGCGTTAAGATTGACTTACGTTTCAAGGAGCGTAATTCTGAGAAGGAACAGTCTCGACGCAGTATGATCCGTTTAGCCCCAACATCCAAACACCTGATCTTCCGCCCGAGGAACTGATGCAATTGGGAAGGACCCACCTATCGGCCGAAGAGAAAGAGAGAGGAGATTTCGTAATAAGTTATGTTTATATTGTGGAGAGAGCGGCCACGTTCTGAATTCTTATTCCAAGCGTTCGGGAAACGACAAGGCCTGACGTGTTCGGGAGCTGTATCGTTGGGCCTCCTTTCTCAGTCTCCCTCAATCCCTTATAATAACGATTGTCTCACCATCCCTATTTCTTTACAGTCAGGACATCATACCTTTTCTCAGTAAGCCCTCCTAGACTGAGGGAACTTCCTTTCTGCTGCCTTGGTAAGGCAATTCTCCATTCCCACGCAAGCATTAGAACAACCTATCTCCCTTTTAGCCAACGATGGGGGAAGAATTCCTGAAGGATCCATCCTTGTAAGCACCACTCCTCTTCTTCTTCAGATTGGAGCACTCCACCAGGAGAGTATCTCTTTCTTTGTGATTCACAGATCTACTAATCCAGTCATCCTTGGACTACCGTGGCTTTGTCTCCATTTCTCTAATCTTGACTGGCAGTCTGATCATATGTTATCTTGGGGACAACATTGTTTTTCTCATTGCCTTTCTAAGGTGGTTCCTCTGGGAGATTCCAAATGCCACAAGAGATTACCCTTGGCCCTTCTTCCTGAGCCCTACCAAATCTTTGCCGATGTCTTTTGTGAACAGGAGGCTATGAAACTCCCTCCACATAGAATTTGGGATTGTAGCATCGACTTGATTCCTGGCAAACCGGTACCTCGTGGCCGAGTGTACCCTCTCTCCCTCCCCGAGTCCAAGGCTATGGAGGACTATGTCCACGATAATCTGAGAAAGGGCTTCATCCGAAAATCTTCTTTCGCTGCTGGGGCAGGCTTCTTTGTGAAAAAGAAAGATGGGGGCCTCTGCCCCTGTATCGACTACCGAGGTCTAAATGCCATCACCGTAAAGAATCGGTACCCTTTACCATTAATCGCAGAATTGTTTGATCAGATTAAGGGGGCTGCCATCTTCTCGAAATTGGACCTCAGAGGAGCCTATAACCTGGTGCGTATTAAAGAGGGAGATGAGTTGAAGACTGCCTTCAACACCCGGGACGGTCTTATTTAATATTTGGTCATGTCCTTTGGATTGTGCAATGCTCCCGCTGTGTTTCAAAGTTTTATGAATGAACCATTTCAAGATCTGTTGTATCAGTTTGTGGTCATCTACCTAGATGATATCCTCATCTTCTCCCAAGATTTGGTATCACATCGCAAACATGTCCTAGAAGTTCTGTCTCGGATCAGGAAAAAACATTTATACTGCAAACTAGAAAAATGTACCTTTGAACAGAGACAAGTTCCTTTATTAGGCTACCTCATTTCTGGCACAGGATTGCAAATGGATCCCACCAAGTTAAAGGCCATTCTAGATTGGCCTCAACCCTCTGGCCTGAAGGCTACACAACGGTTCTTAGGCTTTTCCAATTATTACTGCCAGTTTATTAAAGGATACTCTACTCTTGTGTCATCTATCACTGTCCTGACCCGGAAGTCTGCGAATGCCAAAGTATGGTCTGTGGAAACTACTCAGGCCTTTGCTACCTTAAAATCTCTCTTTTCCTCGGCTCCCATCCTCCAACAACCTGACTGTTCTCGTCCTTTCATTCTGGAGGTGGACGCATCCTCCGTAGGTACAGGAACAGTTCTCTCTCAACGAGATTCTACGGGTAAACTACGTCCATGTGGTTTCTTTTCCCGTCGCCTCCTACCCGCTGAGAGGAACTACGGTATTGGTGACAAGGAGCTCCTGGCCATTAAATTGGCTCTTTTTGAATGGAGGCATCTCCTAGAAGGAGCTCAGTTTCCCATTACTATATACACCAATCACAAGAACTTGCTATATTTGCGTACTGCTCGCTGTCTAAATCCTCGGCAGGCAAGATGGTCCTTATTCTTCTCCCGATTTGATTTCAACATCTCCTTCCGTTCTGGATCTAAGAATATTAAGGCAGATGCTCTATCTCGCTCATTTGATCCTGCTGACTCGGAACCATTGGAGGAGAATAAATTTATTCTGGACCCTAGCCGAATTTTTGCAGCAACACATCTCAAGAGAGGCTGTCCTCCAGACAAGACCTTAATTTCTGCTCCACTCCGCCTCAAACTTTTACGATGGGCCCATCGTTCCCTCTTCTCGGGTCACGCCGGCATTCGCAAGACTTTGGCGTTGCAATCTCGCAACTACTGGTGGCCTTCCCTACAAGAGGATGTAAGGAAGTTTGTGTCTTCTTGTTCCATATGTGCCCAACACAAGACTCCTAGGAGGAGACCTTATGGCCATTTGCTTCCATTGCTAGTTCCTGAATACCCGTGGTCACAAATCTCCATGGATTTCATTACGGACCTACCTTCCTCCAAGTCTTGTACTGTAATCCTAGTGGTCACGGACCGTTTTTCCAAAACCACTCATTTCATTGCACTGAAAGGTCTTCCTTCTTCCTCCTCTTTGGCTGATATTTTCATTAAGGAGATATTCCGTCTTCATGGTTGTCCTCATCACATTGTCTCTGACCGTGGTTTTTAGTTTATATCCAAGTTTTGGAGATCCTTTTGTCACAAGTCTGGAATCAAACTCAATTTTTCCTCCGCATATCATCCCCAGTCCAACGGCCTCACCGAGAGAACTAACCAGGAGCTGGGGAAATTCTTGAGAATATTCAACTCTGCCAATCAAGACAACTGGGTGGATCTCCTTCCATGGGCTGAGTTTGTCCATAATAACCATTTCCACGAGGCTATCTCCAACTCTCCTTTTTTTGTTCTCTATGTCTGTCATCCCAGATTACCCAACTTTTCCCAAATTTCTTCTTCCGAGGTTCCAGCAGTGGACATATTATTTCGCAATTTTTCCCACATCTGGGAACAAACCAAATTAAGCCTTAGGAAGTCCATCACTCGCTCTAAACAAGCCTACGATAAAAGGAGAAGAGCTGGTCCTAATTTCTCCATTGGGGACAAAGTATGGCTGTCTACACAGAACATTCGTTTAAAGTTTCCCCGCAAAAAAATTGCTTCCAGGATCATTGGTCCCTTTTCCATTTCCGAGATCATCAATCCAGTAGCCTTCAGACTAAAATTACCACGTTCTCTTCGTATTCCAGATGTTTTTCATGTTTCCTTGCTGAAACCAGTGGTTAATAACGAATTTTCCACTCCTCCCAGAGTTTCTACTCCTGTTATTATTCAGAATCAGGGTGAATATGAGGTGAAACAAATCCTAGACTCTCGTAAAGTCAGAGGTTCCGTACAGTTCTTGGTAGACTGGAAAGGATATGGTCCTGAGGAACGCTCCTCGGTAAGAGCAGCTGACCTTCATGCCCTCCGTCTGCTCAAACTTTTTCATAAGAAATTTCCCAGTAAACCTGTGTAGGTGTCCGGAGTCCACATTTAAGGTAGGGGGTACTGTAACGATACTTACCTCTCCTCGCTCCCCCGCCGCTCCGTCGGACCCGGAAGCCGCACTTCCGGGTTTGACGGTCACATGACTGCCAGAACTAGGGTGGGGAATTCAAATCTGGGACTTCCTATTTAAACAGCGCTCTGACACTAGGAGTGTCAGAGCAACTTACCTGTTCCTGGCTCCTGATTTCTGTGTCCTCCCGGTTCCTGCTTCCTGTGTGTATTGATCTCCTGTGTACCGACCCGGCTTGCTGACCCTTCTGGATTCTGTTTCTCCTGTGTACCGACCCGGCTTGCTGACCTCCCTGATTGCCTGTGCTACTGACCCAGGATTGTTTCACGCTCCTTCCTCTATACGTTTATCTGCCATTTCTGTGTACCGACCCGGCTAGCTGACTTCGCATCTGTTCTGGTGACCCGTGTACCGACTCGGTTTGATTGACTCCGAGATTATCTCCCGATTCTGTCTGCATTACCAACCCGGCCTGTCTGACTATTCTCATCCTGCTCCTATTCTGCTGCACTACATCTTGAGGCAAATCTGAGGACCACGACTTGCGACTCCTGGCAGCAAAGCCCATCCCGCCTTGCGGCGGTTCTTGGTGAATACCGGGGAGATCGTTAGACTCTGCACCTCAGGTAAGCCAGCGCTAATCAAGATTAATAGTGTATCCAGTAATCCATTACAGATGATTTATGTGAAGAACCTGAGATAATAGGGGGTAATTTGGAAACCCCTAATAGTGTAATGTGTAATGAAGATAATACCACACATGTCACTGTGTTGGAATCAGCCGAGAGTACCAACATTTTTTCCCAGGTACCAGAAGGTGACAGGGAAAAGGTCTGTTCAGTTGCAACTGAACTGTGTAGACCAGGATATGACAGGGAAAGGGTATATTCTATTGTACCTGAAGTGTGTAATAATTTTAAAGGCACCCATGTTACAGGGTCAGAATCTGCTAAGAGTACCAAGTCTCTTCCCAGGTACCAGGATGTGAAAGGGAAAGGGTATCTTCTATTGTACCTCAAGTTAGTAATGAGGATGAATGCAAAATAGTAGTGCATTAGAATCTACACATGTTCTTCCACTGACATCTTGTCATGAGGTAGGGACAGATGACAATGAGCATAGAGGTTTTTTTGGGGTGTCCCCCCTAATTGTGCATAAATATTTCTGGCTGTCAAAATTACTATCTGTCAGCAGTATCTACCAACTAATTTTTAGCACTCCCCAGTGCTTTTGGGGTGTCCCCCCTAATTGTGCATAAATATTTCTGGCTGTCAAAATTACTATCTGTCAGCAGTATCTACCAACTAATTTTTAGCACTCCCCAGTGCTTTTGGGGTGTCCCCCATAAGTGTGCATAAATATTTCTGGCTGTCAAAAGTCATATTTGTCAGCAGTATCTTACCAAATAATTTTTACCACTACAAGTGCTTTGCGCTCAGAATGGATTCAAAGCAGTCCACATATGATCAGAATGAGCAACCAGGTTCTGTCACCAGTCCTGATGTTAGTGTTCCCAGTACGTCATCTGGGCAAGGCGATGTCAAACTACACAGTGTTTCGAAGTCAGTCCAAAAAACCAAAACCCCAAAAAAATATACTGTGTTGAAGCGAAAAAGAAGTGTTACTGAGCAAAAGTTAACTGCCAACTTAAAATTGCCAACATGCCATTCTACACACGCAGTGGCAAAGAGAGAATGAGGCCTTCACCTTTGGCTATTAGTGGCAGATCCAAAAATGTTACCGAGCCTACAAGTGGTGCACAACTACTGTTACGCGTCAAAGCCGAGCTGCAAGATAACAGTAAGGCATTAGAGGATAATGTTTGCTCTGAATCAGAAATGACACCAATCCCTGTGCAGCGCCGCTTTAAATTTAATCGCCAAAGATGCTGAACACGCCGGAGTTAAAGAATCCGGACATTAATACATTTACCCCCTGGGCTGGTTTGAAGGATTTGTCCAAAAAATGTGTGACCTTGACCATAACTCCAACCAATCTTACTATTAACATGCAAAGGATGGTGGAGGGCCTATCAGGGATTAAACTGTATTTTTCCTAATTTTCACTAATAATGTTTGGGTGTAATATACACCCAAAGACGAGTGCTCAATTGCTAAGAGTCATTGATGAAGAGGAAGACAAGCAGGCTTGTCTGTAGAATTTGCAGGCAAATTGTGCTGCGTTATATAGGTAACACCCAAAGAGAAGAGCTCAATTGCTCCATTGCTAATTGTAATAGAAATAATAGGGCTGACAGTCTTGGTCTAAATCTGCAGTTACATTTTATTGTACCATAGCTCAATGCGAAACAGGAGAGGTGGCAGGGTTTAGTGAAAATCTTCCTCAAACAATACTAATTCATCCCACCATCATAGAATTCTGTGTAGTATGATGTAATTGCCGATAATGGCCTTCCAAAGGGAATGACTAGTTGATTTTAGGGCAGAGCTGTCGCGATGTGTGGGAAATTCTTTTACAGCACAGCAAATATCAAAATGTTGAGCGGACTCATCTGCATCACCACTTGGTGTCTTGGGAATGCAATTTCTTTTACAACAAGCAGTTGCCAGAGAAACTGAAGGAGAAAACATCCCAACAAGATGTTGATAAGTCTGGGATCCTTGCAAAGAAAATTTAGTATTTAATCTACAATTAAAATATAGTTAGAAGATTTACTTTGCTTTATTGCACACTATAATTTTCTGTAGCACCATTTCAAAATATAATATTCAGGCAATCACTTGACTCAAGCTAACCGTGTCTGCACTTTCTTCACAGGTAACTACTTCGCTGGACTAAAGTATATTCCCCTCAAATGCTAGTCTTCTTGCAGCTGCTGCATTCTCCTACATGCTGTTGCAGAAACCGGAAATTGACCCTAAATGTTTCTGGACACAAACAGCATCTCCTGCATGTCATTTTTAAAAAGTTCTGTAACACCAAGTTGATAGTGTGTGCAAAACAGTAAATGTGATGGAATTCAACCCCGCTGTAATGCTTGACCAATATTGGGTTCGTAATCAGAAATGACATATCCTCAGGAGAGTCCAAGCAGGATTAGCCATCTTTCAATGACATCCCTCAGTTTTTGGAACAGTTTGTCAGCTGTATGCCTCTTACTGAAGCCGCTGATACACAGAGTAGCCTACTTCTCAAAAATGTGATGTACCTGGGTACATGCTGCTGCTGTCCATGCTGGGGAAGGCGAATGACCAACCCAGTGGGCTTTCACAGTCATATAATCTTTAGTTTGCCCAGTTCCGCTTGTACACATATCTGTGGTTAAGTGTACAGTGGGTAGAATGCCATTTTGTCGCCCAATAATTAAATTTTTAGGAACTTTCCGGTACAGGAGAGAATCAGCTTTTCTAGTAAAATGGTATAGTGATGACATTTGCTAACAGGGACAGAACACCTCAATTAAATGTTGTTATGTGCGTATTGTCGCTAACCAATAACGATTGTCGAACCTCGAGTTGTGTTTCCAAAGCACAAAGATTTATTCGCAAATAGTAGAATAAATATGCTCAAACTAAGTAATAGTAAATACAGCCGTTACTTATCGCAGGCGCTCTGGAACCAGTGCAGTCATTCAATCCTGAAGTCTGGGGACAAGATGTCTGCATGCTGGATCACAAGCTGCTGCTTATATACACAATCAAATACAGTAATACAATGAAGATGGTATAGCTTGCATCTATTGGTCCAGGTCTCAGGAATGTCCAAGGGGTTGTCAATCATTGGCTGGTTCATCCTAAGGAATCCAAAGGAGGGGGTCATCTCTGCAGGGGGTATGCTCTGCTCTTCCCGCCAAGATTCCTTAGTCTTAAGTAGTTCATAATTCCCTATCATTCATAACTTGTGTATGCACTCTGCGATTCCCTCGCAGAGTGAACCAAACAGTAGGATATGTAACAAGGTTCATTATGATACCACTCTTGATGTTATTCCTTCAACCCGTTCCGTGTATTTCACTAATATGCATGTAACTATGATATAATATATAAATACTACTATATTTCGACATAACTGACTATGTGTTGCAACTACCATTAATGTGTACTATTTTATAAGTATGCGTGTTTGTGCGAATGTATGGTAAAAGACCAATTACTGTTGCTGCCACGTGTAGTGGATGCGTACGCCCTTTCACGCCGTAGCGTGCCCTTGTACGTCGATGCGTACCGTACGCATCTTTTCAGACAAAGACAACCAAGTTTGCTATACTTTAATTGAAATAACTTTATCCAATTTGCTGACTTCGACAGCTCCACCCTTTGATAGTGTAATAAACTATCACCCAATCACCGTTTCAAGTTCAGGATTATACAATACTTCTTCACAGACCATGATCTCGGTATCTGGTACCACCCTTTCAGTCTCTTTCTCAGTGTTACTCCTATGAGACCGTTTTCCACACTTCAACACAGTAGGAACACATTTGACAACTAAACCAATTGCTAAGATGACACCCAGTATAAGGAGAAGGAGCTTACCTAAACTAGCAACCATTTCCTGTACCCACTCCTCCAGACCAGAGAACCATTTCACAGGGTTCAACCACGAGAACCAACCCGCCACCTTTTCCCCGACCTCATATAACGAAGAATTGTGACTCTTTCGAAATTCCCATTTCAGCTGCAGAATTTCATCCATCTTCCGGTCTATAACCTCTTTAGGGTCATCCGTATTATTGGTAATGTACGTGCAACATTTGACACCGAACTGGGTGGCCAGTGTCACACAGTACCCACCAGTAATAGAGGTGAGATAATTTAGTACCAGTCTTTGTTGCATCAACTCCTTCTTGTACGCTTGTAGCTCCCTTCCAGTATACCTGAAAGTGTCATCGTACATCTCGGTGATATTATCTATTAATTTAGCTAGGTCTTGGATATATTTAAAGTTTAATGTTCCCCGAGCGGTCCTGGTGAGATCTAGAGCAACCATAACTTGGAAACCAGCAGTTTCACTAATCAATTTTGTAGCTATGGGTTCCTCACCAGGAATCATATTTCTCTTGCCACGGTGTTCATACTGTGTGTGTATGTATGGTGGTGATGTAGTCTTGTGAATACCAACCATTTCTTCATGAGTAATAGTCATGATTTCAGGAACCAGTTTAGCTAAGAAACACAAGCCCTTGGAACTCAGAGTCACCCAGGAATAAGCTTTCCTTCCACAAACAAAATACACATCATCAGGGAGAACATAAGGAACAGTATGCCCATGAATTATATCACACAGAGTTTTGATAAAACTACCCATGCCTAGTGTCTCCATTTGCTCTAGACACGTGTCGGCATTAATGACATTTTTACATTTATCTGTAGAGACTTTTCCAATGGATACCTTCATATGTTTGGTTATACGCCCTAATTTGTGACTTCCATCAACATTCCTGCCTTGTAGTGACCTTGTGAGTCTCCCTCTAAAATGAGTGTGGCGAGCCATTGTCTGATCTGATAGGTCAGCCTCCCAATTCTCCAGGCGCTTTGCATGAGATATATTTAGTCACAGCAAAGATCTGCCTATGGAGTATTGTCGAAGCGTCAGACTAGGGGACCTAGTGTTATTGTACCTCCCGTCTATGGGCCTCCCACCCCTCAATTCGAGTACTTCGGAAATGTTTAGAGGGAATGGCACTAGTCCTATATTATGCTGCCCTTGCGGCACGTGAGAGCACACCCAACACTCGGTTTGGTTTAGCACCTTACCCACCAGGAAGTGATAATCCTCCAAAGGATGCCCGCTCATATTCAGAGTACTGGGGGACTGGCATCGTTGGATGCATCTCTCTTCAACTAGGGAGTCGCAGAACTTGCAGATACAATACTCATCAGACAATAGCCCCTCACACTGCCTCCGAGTTCCTGAGCTAGCAGACCTTTTCATAACCCCTGGACCAAGTTTGATAATGGGCTGCTCTGAGTATCCTATTAACTTTTCCTCGGCCTCCATTTCATCCGTATCACTCCCAGAACTCTCCTCCATCCTCCATCCTCCTTCACAAAAATAGAATGTCCTAGAAAGAGTAAAAACAAGGAAAATCCTGGAACAAAAGAAAAACAAAAACCGCCACTCCATCGCTGGAAAGATAGTTCTGAGGCAATGTCTCTGGTTCAGGTGTCTCGACTGCAGGCTTTAGGTCTCCCGGAACAGGCTCACAAGTGACAGATCTATGTCGTCGGTCTCAGTTTTATCTTGCACTTTCTCCGGATTATGGACTCTCCTGCAGTGGGTGGAATGGACCCAAGTGTCTCTCTCTGCAACCTTCAGTGATGTAGTACTGGTCAGCAGCACTTGGTACGGGCCTTCCCAACGGTCTGTTAAACAACCTGAACGTAAGAAATTGCGGATCATAACATAGTCTCCAGGTTCAACATCATGACATTTCGTCTCTGGCATACCAGGTGACAGCATTTTTAGTTTTTGTTGTTGTTGTTTTAGCTGTCTACTCATTCTTATAAGATATTGTACAGTCACTTCATTATTACACTTCAAGTCGTCTTGTGGACTCACGATCAAATGAGGTTGTCGTCCGAACAGCATCTCAAAGGGGGACAGATTAAGAGGAGGTCTAGGAGTGGTTCAAATGCTATGGAGGACCAAAGGCAAAGCCTCAGGCCATGCCAACCCAGTTTCAGCCATTATCTTACCCAGCTTATTCTTTATAGTACCGTTTACTCTCTCCACCTTACCACTGGCTTGTGGTCGGTAAGGGGTGTGAAGTCTGCTACCGATTCCCATGAGTTTACACATATTTTGGAAGATATCACTAGTAAAATGGGTACCCCTATCACTTTCAATGATTCTAGGGATACCGAACCTACACACAAAGTCTTGTACAATTTTCTTTGCAGTGAACACAGCAGTATTAGTGGCTGCCGGATATGCTTCTACCCAACCGGAAAACACATCAATACACACTAACACATACTTTAAATTCCTGCACGGTGGTAATTGGATATAGTCAATTTGTATTACCTGGAAAGGTCTGTCTGTAGGAGGGATGTGGGATGGCTCAGTTGGAATAGTGTTCCCAACATTTTTCCTCAAACAAGTAAGACATGACATTGCTTTCTTACCAGCCTGAGAGGAAAATCCGGGAGCACACCAGTATGCTCTCACAAGTTTGCACATACCTTCTTTACCCAGGTGAGTCAGGCCGTGTGCTGCTTCAGCCAGGCTTGGAGAGTATGGGCTTACCTTGCCCATTCCTCCAGAGTCCTGAGGACTCTTGACCACATCCCTTCGCCTTCCAGACCGCCTTTTCCTGCAGGGAACACAAATCTTGCATTTCAATTAATTTCTGCATGTCTAATGTCTGAAAAACCATCATAGTCTCGGTCGATACAGTCATAGGTTGCCCTGCTGCCCATTTAGCAGCTTCGTCTGCCCTGTTGTTGCCCAATGACACTGGGTCTTCTTCAAAGGTATGGGCTTTGCACTTTATGACGGCTACTGTTCTGGGTAACTGTATCGCTGTCAGAAGTCCTTTTATGTGTTGTGAGTGTGCCACTGGTGTACCTGCTGCTGTCGTAAAATTTCTAAGACGCCAAAGGGCCCCAAAATCGTGCACTACCCCGAAGGCGTACCTAGAGTCAGTATATATATTGGCTGATTTACCCTCTGCCAATTCACACGCTCTCCTTAGTGCTACTAGTTCCGCCACCTGGGCTGAGTGAGGTGGGCCAAGGGGTTCAGTTTCTACCACATCCTGATCATCTACAACAGCGTAACCAGTACATAGCTCTCCCGTCTCTGTCTGTCTATGGCAACTTCCGTCTGTATAAAACGTAAAATCTACATTTTCTAAGGGGGTGTCACGTATGTCGGGCCTTGCAGTAAAGGTCTGATTCAGGTGTTCCATACAATCATGCGTGTCAGTATTCTTGCCTAACTCATCATCAACCAGGGTCTCCTCACCTCCCACCCTTTGTGTCTCTAGAGACACATACGGAAGGTATGTAGCTGGATTTAAGGTGCTACATCGTTTGATGGTGATGTTTGAGGGTGCCATCAGGGCTAGTTCCCACTTTGTGAATCTAGCTGAAGAAACATGTCTGGTTTGGGCTGAATTTAACAGAGCTGATACAGCATGGGGTGTATAGATAGTTGAATTATGTCCTAATACTACGTCCTCGCTCTTACTTACCAGAAGAGCCGTTGCTGCTACACTTCTGAGACATGTTGGGAGTGATCTTGCCACATTGTCTAATTGTGCACTGTAGTATGCTACCGGTCTGCTAGCGTCACCATGTTTCTGTGCGAGGACACCTGCTGCACAACCATCAGCTTCTGTACAAAATAGCTCAAAAGGCTTTTCATAATCAGGTATTCCCAATGCAGGTGCTCTAGTCAGACTATCTTTAAGATTAAAGAACGCTTGCTCTGACTCTTCTGTGTGTACAACACGTTCTGGTTTCGAGGAAGAGACTAGCTCCTGCAATGGTAATGCCAGAATAGAAAAACCTGGGATCCAGGATCTGCAGTATCCACACATCCCCAAGAAAGTACGAATCTGCTTCTGGCTCTGAGTCATGTGTTGTATGGCCTCAATTCTGTCGGTTGTCAGGTGTCTTAGCCCCTTAGTGAGGCAGTGTCCTAAGTATTTGACCTTAGTCTGACATGGCTGTAATTTATCCTTTGCCACCTTGTGCCCTGCTTGTGAAAGATGAATCAACAACAATTTAGTATCATGTAAACATGACATAAAAGAATCAGAGCACAACAACAAATCGTCCACATATTGAATTAGAACAGACCCATTGTGGGGTTGAAAGGATTGCAAGCAGTCATGTAAGGCTTGGGAGAAAATACTGGGGCTGTCAATGAACCCCTGGGGTAGTCTGGTCCATGTGTATTGCACTCCCCTGTAGGAGAATGCAAAAAGGTATTGGCAGTCAGGGTGAAGAGGGACTGAGAAGAAAGCAGAACATAGATCAATGACAGTAAAATGACTGGCAGACGGTGGAATCTGCATGAGGATGACAGCTGGATTTGGCACTACGGGGAATTGGCTCTCAACAACTTTATTAATTCCCCTTAAGTCCTGGACTAATCTATAGCCCCTCCCCCCATTCTTCTTCACAGGGAAAATGGGACTATTTGCTGTACTGGCTGTACGAATTAAAATCCCTTGTTGTAACAGACCTTACAATAACAGGATATACCCCTAGTTTCACCTCCGGTTTTCATGGATACTGTGGGATTTTTGGAGCTATCCTACCACTTTTTAGATTGACCATGACAGGGGCTACGTTTGCCATCAGTCCAGTGTCCTGTCCATCTCTGGTCCATAGGGAACCTGGTATTTCCAGCAACATCCCCTTTACTTGAGATGGACTTTGTTCTATAACAGGAGAGTGTAACATTAACCTTTGAGGGGTGTCCAATATATCCTGCACCTCATGTGCGACCTTCTCCGGTATATCTAAGAGCACACCATCAGAAGTACAGTATATGACACATCCCATTTTACATAACAAGTCTCTCCCTAGCAAGTTAGTAGGAGCCGCTGCAGCCAAGAGAAACGAATGCTTAGTATGCAGAGGCCCAATAGTAACTTCAGCGGGTTTAGTTAGAGTATAATGTAACACTTTTCCCGTTACCCCCATAGCTTGAATGGTTTTACTGGTCACCTGTAGATTGAAAGGAGAGGTTATCACAGATCGGGCCACCCCTGTATCTACAAGAAAGGTTTGTTTCCTACCAGCTATGTCAACTATCATTGTTGGTTCTTCACTCTGACTCTCAGTTAACCTCACTGGCTGTAGACTACAGGTATTACCTGACCCCTAGCGCTGACTATTGATTTCCCGCGCAGCATTTGCTGCCGTAATATGCGCGGGTAGTTGTGAGTCTTCTAGTCTATGTGAATCCCTCCTTGGAGGATATCTATGTGACCCACCCCTCTGTGTATTGAGTCTTTCCTTTTTACAATCTCTCATGTAATGTCCTTCCTCGTTACAATTGACACACCTGATCACTTTAGGTTTCTTGTTATATGGGTTGTATGCTGGTGGTCGTGTATGCACCCTTTCTAGAGCCTGTATACTTACCGTCATTAACCTATAACTTTTCTCCTCTCTTTTTCTAAAAAGGTTTTTGTCATGCTCCACAGCAGACTCCCTAAGAGAGTCTACCGTGACGCCTCTCCAATTAGGTAATGTGGTTTGTACTCTCGTCTTTAAATTTTCTCTAAGGCCATCCATCAGTACCCCTACAGCTACCTCTCTGTGATGTTGGTCCTCACTTATGTTGGATATCCCAGTAAACCGTGTTATCGCTGCTATAGCTCTAGTGAAGTAATCTGCTGCTGTTTCACTATCCGTTTGTTTAATGGTGAAAATCTTACTCCAATTTACTACTACTGGAAAATAGATGGCTAAGTGTTTGACAATTTGTTCTATATTCTTTTGGTTAATCTCATCAGTCAAGGTGTCATCTTCCTCCAACAAACAATCTTCAATGAATTTTTGTATGTTAGTATTGGGAGGAAGACACGCCCTCAACACTACACGCCAATCCTTATTGGTTGGTTCGTGGGCATTCCCTAAGTCTTTAACAAATTTCTGACACTTAGCCAACTCTTTTCTAGGATCTGGGAATTCAGTCATAATGGAACGTAATTCTGATCTAGTCCAGGGACAATGCATTGTAACATTTCTTAAAGGAACTACACCATCCTTATCCGGTTTCCCATTTGGAACTGATATTGTGCGGACCGGGTACGCACCCTCTGGTACACTGACTTCAGGGGACACTACTGGATTTGCTGGTTCTAGATTTAGAACGCTTTCACTCCTAGTGATCACGCCACTCTCACCTATCTCAGCCATTTTCTCGTACTTGCGCTGAGCCTCTAGTAAACTAACAGCATGGGCAATGGCCGAAATCACAGTGGGTTCATCTTCACTTTCAGATACACTTGATTTAAACTGGTTTAAAACAGGATACAACTTAGCAATTTTTCTATTTTCAGTTTTAACAATGGCTGTACTTACCCCTCCCGCCACATAAGGTGGCGGGGGTGCGCTTGAGCTGAGTTCGCCACGCTTCTCAGCGGTTACATCCGCCTTGCGCGCGCTTTTCGCCACGCCTACTTCCGGTTTGCATTCGCTGCTCTGCCACGTGTTACCTTCCATTTGCCACAATTTTAAACAATCATTATGTTTATTCCTCACTTTCGTTGAGGTAATCAACCATACTTTATCTTTTACAGTATTTAGTACCTCTGCATTATAACTTCCTATTGTTGGGAAAGGCCTATCACAAGCTTTGGTCATCTCGACCCACGTGTCACAATACACAGTTGCGTATGCACCATATTTCTTACACATGAGAAACCTCGCTGAACCAATATGGCCTTCCTTAGGCAGTACACTGACCATCTCTAGCGTATGCTTAGCACCCATGTTGAACAATATACCAACTCTGTTGCTACAATCACAGCTAGAGATCTCTAATGCTCGGTGAACGTATTTCCTTTAGCCGCGTTCACTCGCTTTTCTCGCACCCGGCGAGGATCCCTAATACAGAAATATCACTGTGGGCCCCAAGGGCTATCAGCTCCTCGATACCCTGGCTCAACCACAAAATCTGCTGAGTTTATTATAACTGGGAGAACAAAGTCAATACAATCAACCAGCCTTTCCAATATAATTCCTCCTAGCTGCTTCACCAATTCGCACTAAAGATGCGGTTAGATCGCACTGCCTACCAATACTAATTATTAGCAAACCTTGCGATCTATTGGTAGCGCTTTGCGAAAACCCGGTTTTCGCATTCGGTATACCTGCCCTGTATACCGTCCTTCAGTTGGGCAATCCGCCTCGTCAGACAGCAACTGAGCACAATGAATAATGAACAGTGTATCTACGTTACAACATCACACACTATACACCTTTTCTGCGCAGAAAATCAAAAGTTCCCAACAACAGTAATAATATCTCAGAGGCTTTCACAAGTAATTATACTATACATGTACAATAACTATCAAAACGATTGTTTAACCACGTGGCAAGTCTACCGGAAGTTCGCGTACGCACAGCAGGAAATACACATACGCTAAGCAATGCAATACAGTTAAAACGCACAATGACAGAAAAAAGAAACAGTTTTCTCTTTTGTCCCTAGGTTCTAGTTAGCGTGCCCTAGATAATGCAAAACGGACATTCGGTTTCGCAACACAGAGTAAAATTCAGGTTTTGAACACCATGCGTTCTTACCCGTTTATGACGCGTCTCCACCCTTTGTTGAGGAACCGAAATCCATTGGTCTTGCGTATCATCGGCAACGAAACCTCCAAAGCTCACGAGCCCCCAAATTGTTATGTGCATATTGCTGCTAACCAATAACGATTGTCGAACCTCGAGTTGTGTTTCCAAAGCACAAAGATTTATTTGCAAATAGTAGAATAAATTTGCTCAAGCGAAGTAATAGTAAATACAGCCGTTACTTATCGCAGGCGCTCTGGAACCAGTGCAGTCATTCAATCCTGAAGTCTGGGGACAAGATGTCTGCATGCTGGATCACAAGCTGCTGCTTATATACACAATCAAATACAGTAATACAATGAAGATGGTATAGCTTGCATCTATTGGTCCAGGTCTCAGGAATGTCCAAGGGGTTGTCAATCATTGGCTGGTTCATCCTAAGGAATCCAAAGGAGGGGGTCATCTCTGCAGGGGGTATGCTCTGCTCTTCCCGCCAAGATTCCTTAGTCTTAAGTAGTTCATAATTCCCTATCATTCATAACTTGTGTATGCACTCTGCGATTCCCTCGCAGAGTGAACCAAACAGTAGGATATGTAACAAGGTTCATTATGATACCACTCATGATGTTATTCTCCTCGATTCGTATATATATATATGTATAGACAAAAAAACAGGGATACTCTATGTCTGTTTCTGTTTATATATATATGTATGTATATATATATACAAGTTAACCCGTGCATGATACTCATGCATTCTAGTCAAATCAAGCTACTTAAGGTGTTAAAAAGGTTCTTGTCATGCATTTGGGCCATAGCCCAGGCCTCCTCAGGGGAAGAGCGTTACTTCCAGATGTAAGCGCCCTTTTTTAACGTGGTTTTGTCCACATGTCACCACCTCATCATTCTTCTCCATCACCTCATCCTTCATTTTCATTGCCACATCTATCCAGATGTCTATCCAGACACAGGGATCTCTCTCAGCGGTCCTGAGTATCACACTCCTCTCACTTTGTCACCCCCGGCATCCACCAACCACTCCCCACTGTCACCCCCGGCAACCACCAACCACTCCCAACTGTCACTTCTCCTTCAAGAAATATATATATATTTTTTAAATCTTTATAAACACTTTTAACAATTAACAAATTAAATTAACAAATTAAAAACATCTTAGTATACCAAATTTCAGCCCTTTCTGAATTTTTTTTTCCACACACACTAAGAATTTAGTAGGTCAGTGTATAACTCCACCCAGCAGGTGGCGCTGCAGCTTGGTTTTATTTTTTCCACACACACACACACACACACACAGACAGACTAACACACGCCACTAAGCATTTATATTATAGATATAGATAGATAGATATATATATATATATATATATATATATATATATGTACATAAATTAGAGATGCTCACTGACCCCCGTGAACTGGTTTTGGATTTGGATTAGCTTCGTGTTTTGGTTTTGGTTTTGGCAAAACCGCCCTCATGTGTTTTGGTTTTGGATCTGTATTTTTTTAGAAAAATTCCTAAAATATTCTTAAAGCACATAATTTTGCTCTTTTTTTGTTCCTACATTATTATTAACCTCAATAACAATAATTCCAAGTCATTTGCAGTCAATTTCGACCACCTCACAGGTCACAATATTATTTTCATACACTTTTGGACAAATATTGCAGCGACCTGGCTGGATGGTAAGCGACAGAGCAATGACTCAAACACATGGCAGTTCCTAGCACATCTAGGACACATTGGCACACAGCAGTGGCAGAAAAGAAAAGTGGTGCAAAATGGAATTGTCCTTGGATCATGAAACCAGTTATGGTTCATTTGATTGCTCCACCTGTTTCTTGGATAACTGAGGTAATTCTACAGCTAATACATGGCCACGATTACTGACCCCCCCGGGATGCGTGCTTTAATCAGACCCACACCAATCCAGGGTGCCAGACAATGCACTAAAAAGAGTCATTATAATTCCCAGCGAAAAGCGAGTTCATCAGTGAGCTTCAAATCAGCCCCAATTCCCACAAAATTATAATCTAGTTAGGTACCTTTGATGTAAAATGCAGATTACAAACACTTGATGAAACAGCATCAAAGTGGAAGGTAATACATATATGTGGTGGTCGAGTACTGATGGGATTTCCTTCCCTTACCTTGTCCTCCAGACACGAGTCAGGTTCTTTTCTGTTTGGATATCCAGTGGTCAGGGGATAAATACTTCAATGAAAGGGACAAGGATTGGTTAAACAACTTGGGTTTATTAAGAATGTGGTAAGGATAATTTTGGTTAATTAATTTTGATAATTTTGGCCACCGCAACACTGACCCCTTCAGCTCAATGGTAATGACAAAATAATCGTTTGATCAACATAAAGCACAATAGCATTTAACATATAATATACACTTGGTGAGTATAAGGCACAATAGCGATAACATCTTCAATATCAATTAATCAATTTTTAGGTAAATCACTTAAAATTAACATTCATCTAAAACATTTGGTACCAATATTATCCCTGGTAACGTTACCATATTTTACACTCAGTCCTGGGCTGACCTGTGCACAGGAATTTTGTAGTACATTAAATCTGTCAGCATGGAGGAAAGCAAGTGGAGGAATCTGTGACAAAGGTGATTTGCAGACCTACTGTACTTTCAACTAGAGTTCCTTCATATGATCGACTTCCAGCAGTAATACCTCTTATCTCTCTCAGCCAGGGCCGGTGCTAGGTTTCTGGGCACCCTAGGCAAAGATTCAGCCTACCGCCTCCCCCCCCCCCCCCAAATACCCTCGATCCACATTCATAAACTCATCAAAAAGAGAACTGAAAGCTTCAAATATAATAAAGGTATTTATTTAAGTGTGAACTTATTGGGAGTAGAACATCCTTCTATATAATTTCTACATTTCTGAGTACATTGAGTATAAGTGGACATGAGTATAGTGTATGAGTATAGGTTTTTGTTTATGATTGTTTATTTAAAGACTAAAGTCAGTGTATTACCTAAAAATTAAAAATTGATGCTGCCTGTCAGGTTGTCCCAAAGCTGATATATCAACTGCTGCTGTTCAAGGGCTATATTACATAGGCATCATCAGAGCTGACTTAAGTCTTTAGGGAGCCCAAAGCACACTCAGACAGGTGGGTGGTTCCTATTGTCTAGTAAGAGTGGAATACATTCAAAGATGGAGGGGGGGGCACCACACATGGGCAGGAGGAAACAGGCACACATGGGCAGGGGGAGGACAGGCACACATGGGCAGGGGGAGGACAGGCACACATGGGCAGGGGGAGGACAGGCACTCATGGGCAGGGGAGGACAGGCACACATGGGCAGGGGGAGGACAGGCACACATGGGCAGGGGGAGGACAGGCACACATGGGGAGTTAGGCACACATGGGCAGGGAGGGAAGACAGGCACACATGGGCAGGGAGGGAAGACAGGCACACATGGGCGGGGGGGGGGCAGGCACCTGTGGGTGTCATGGTGTTGTCATTCTGCATGAAAATCTCCTTACCTTAGATTCCAAGTTTCTCCATTTCCGTAGTCCAAGGGCAGGAACAGAGTTGCTCCTCTTTCACAGTAATTCTGAGCAGTGCAGCTACCACAGCACCTCCCCTGCCGGACTTCAGCTTCCTGGGCTGCCTTCAGGCTGCAGCTGAATGTAGCAACTCCGGAAATTCATTAGATGCTTTGAATGTACACACAATCATGCTTCCCCCAGAAACTGCTTCTAAACATGCCTACAACTTTACAGAATCTCCCCCCCCTAACTTCCCCCACTCTCACTCTCACAGATTAATAGACGGGGAGTCGCGCTGCCACTGACACCAGGAGAACATTCACCTGACTGTGAGTGTCTATCCATGATCCCGCCTATAGTGACGCTATGGGCGGCATTATTTCTTCATGAACACTTCCGTGGGTGGGGGATAGGTGTGCGGAAGTGAGACAGAAGGGCGCCTTGCTTCCCTGCTGTGATTGGCTGAACTACTGGTTAATTCAAAGATGTGCGGCGATGAGCTTAATTATGCTAGCGGTTGCCGCTAACATTATCAGACATTATTAACATTTATGCCTTGAGTCAGTGGCGCCCTCCAGAGCACGGCGCCCTAGGCAGCTGCCTAAGCTTGCCTAATGGAAGCGCCGGCCCTGCTCTCAGCCTGTTCCTGAGGTAGTGAGCAGCTACATGGAAAGATTAAACTCAGATTTCTTATCTCTCAGTCTGTCTTCTTGTCACTCATAAACCTCATCTCTCTCCCTCAGAAGTCTAGAACTTTTCTCTCCCTAACTGCCTTCTGGGAGTTCACAGTTATTACCAAACTCAGTGGACTTGTTGCTATGACACAAACTCCTCCTTCCTGCACATCATCCTGGGCACGCCTCTTCAGTTCAACTGTCAACTGTCATTCCCACTGTGTCTCTCTCAGCCTCTATTAACCCCTTGTAGCCCTGCATTTTAAAAGCATTTATGTACTTCCTCTGTGCTGTTTAACAGGGTTTTGGGGCACCACATATACACGTCTATTTAGACATCCATGCTTACATTACTGTGGCTTTACAAATTCTACAAATGGCTAGACAACTGTTGTCAGGATGTGGGTAAAAATTATTCCACACATAAGAAGTGGATTTTTTGGTCTTATGTCCAAGCATGACAATGGCCTTCTTCTTATCACGTGCCAGAACTGCTTCTACCGGTGCAGGATTTACACAAACAACATCATCCTCATCAACATCCTCATTAGCGCCTTCGTCGGCTACACAAATATCCCCCTCATCCTGTTGCAATTCCAAAGTTGCATCCTCAATTGGTGTATCACCGGCTACACTTGGGCTGTTCAGGCACACATCTGCAGAAATGCTGAAAGGGGCCTTCTTTATGGGTACACTATCAGAATGGTCAGGATTACACATGGCACTCGTGGATAGACTCTCCTCAGGGATTTGTGTCATTTCTGAATCTGAACATACATTTTCCTCTGATGCCTCTGTTTTCTTTCAGCTCAGCTTTTACACGTAAAAGTATTCGGACACGGCTCTTGAATATACTTAAAAGAGATCTTGAGAAATGGGACAACTTATACATCTCGTGGCTAGGTCGCATAGCGGCGGTAAAAATGAATTTACTACCACGAATCCTGTATCTATTCCAGGCGTTACCTATTCGAGTCCCTTCACTTGCACTAAAGACTCTGCAGAAGCAGGTCTCCCGATTCATTTGGGCGGGGAAGCGGCCTCGTATACAAGCCCCCGTGCTTTATCGTCGAACCTCAGAGGGGGGGGTGGGCCTCCCAAATATCTCTAAGTACTACATCGCAGCACACCTAACTCAATTAGTCCTGTTCCATTCTCCTCTTGGCACGAGGTTATGGGTTGACATAGAGGCTAACCTTATGCATATTCTCTTGCCTTATACCCTTTTATGGATCTCGATCAAACACTGACCGCCCCTCTCTTCACTTCCACCTACTACCCGTTTCTCACTCCAGATATGGGAATACTGCACCCGAGCATTCCACTTGGTAACGCACCATGAAATTATGTTTCCATTATGGAATAACCCTGATTTCCCCCCTGGACAACAACTATCCTTTTATCAGCTCTGGTCTTCATGTGGATGCAGGTTTTTGAGAGACGTAGCCCGCTTAGGTATTTTTCCTGAGTTTGCGGACCTCCAACATCGTCACAATATCCCACATAACTTATTTTACCAATACCTACAGCTTAGACACCTGTATCATTCCATTTACCATCTTACACCCTTAGAAACCTTCTGCGTAAGGAAATCCCTCCCTACTGGCTTAATCTCGACATCCTGGTGGCATTTCGTCAACCTGACAAGGATCGGTATGAGCTTAAGTGGGAGGAAGACCTTGGAGAGGTATTGGAGGTGGAGGAATGGGCTAGGATCAGAGCGCGTGTCGCGAAGAGCTCTATATGTGTGAAAACCAAGGAGAACCCTTATAAATTGTTGTATTGTGGTATTTGGTCCCCACTCGCCTAAAAGCCATTTATCCTGATTCCTCTAACTTATGTTGAAGGAACTGTGGGCAAGAGGGCTCCTTCCATCACATATGGTGGTCATGCCCTAAGATGGTGGGATTCTGGCAAAAAGTTCATAATCTAATACACAGAGTCACTAAGCTACAATTACCCCTCTGCCCTTCTTATACGCCCCTACATAGAACTAACCCAGATACTAGTAAACAAATAGCAGCGCTTGTGGGCCATATTCTTAACGCAGCTAAAACTGCAGTGGCTGCAAACTGGAAAAAAGCAGAACTCCCCACTTTAACTGAAATCATAAGCAGAATATGGCAGACTTATTGTTGTGAACATATTACTAGTATAATAAATGATAAACCAATTAAATTTCAAAATACCGGGCAACCTTGGCTGGCTATCTATGGAACGGATCAACCAGGGACCGATCAAAGTCAAAGTCTTAGTTAAATGATAAAAAAGGATATTATGACCTCGATTGCAGAAGGATTTTCTAAACATCTAGCTGACAACAGGATGCCGGGCTGAGTTTCCCTCCCCCGTTCCCCCCCCCTCCCCACCTCTTTCTTGTTTTTTCCCACCCTCAATTCATTTGATGTTTAACATTATAACAATGTTTTTGTTAGTTTACTTTTATTAACAAATTATTTGTTTTGCAGTCTAACCTGTATGCTGTTGAAACTATAAAATTGTCAATAAAATATACTTTAAAAAAAAAAAAAAGTATTTGGACACCACTTTTTAAGTCCGAATGACAAGGTCTTGCTGGGTCACGACTGACCTTACAAAAAGATGGCTCAATGACAGATACAGAACTCACACTCATAGAGAAAGACGAAGGCCTCATTTTTTCTTTGCCACTGCGTGTGTAGAATGGCATCATCATCATCATCATTTATTTACATAGCGCCAACATATTCCGTAGCGCTTTACAATTGAGGACAAACATTGTAAACTAATAAACAAACTGGGTAAAACAGACAAAGAGGTGAGATGGCCCTGCTCGCAAGCATACAATCTATTGGACCAGTGGTTCCCAAACTGGGTGCCGTGGCTCCCTGGGGTGCCGCGGTGACCTCCCTGGGGTGCTGTGGGGTGCTGTGGCCAGGGCTGGTGGTAAGTAAGGTGGGTGACTACTTGGTACTTATTTTGGTAATTATTGGGTGCCTTGAAAAAATTATGGAGACCCTAAAGGTGCCTCAAACTAAGAAATTTTGGGATCCACTGTATTGGACAATGGGAGTTTGACACATGAGGTTAAGTCTACATTTGCAGTTGGCCCAGCCAGACTGCAAAAGTAAAAGTGACTCATAAGCTAAATGATCCTGTCACACAACAATGTTGGTCAAGGGGTAGTTGTATAACAGGTGGTAATAGGGTAATGTAGTGAGGTTAAGAGGGTGGTTGAGGAATATTATAAGCTTGTCTGAAGAGGTGGGTTTTCAGAGAACGCTTGAAAGCTTGTAGACTAGAGGAGAGTCTTATTGTGCAGGGAGAGAATTCCATAGAGTGGGTGCAGCCTGGAAAAAGTCCTGTAATCGGGAATGGGAGGATGTAAGGAGTGTGGATGAGAGACGCAGATCTTGTGCAGAATGGAGTTGCCAAGTTGGGAGATATTTTGTGACAAGAGAGGAGATGTATGTTGGTGACGCTTTGTTGATGGCCTTGTAGGTTAGTAGAGTATTTTATATTGGATTCGGTAGAAAACAGGCAACCAGTGTTGGCATGTTGGCAATTTTATTTTTTTCTGCAGATAACTTTGCCTGGATTACAGGTCTTTTTTTCTTGACCAAGGTAAAAGGTGTTTTTTTACATTTTTGCTTCCCTGACTTAAAAACACTATGCACTTTTACATAGGCTTTACCACATGACGTAGAGGGATTACTATCACCATGGCTGGCAGCAGCAGCTGCTTGGTGCTCCTGCTCTTCTTGTAACTCTTGTGAATCCATTTTGATAACACTGTACACTTTGACTGCAAATTCAGAAGAAAAGCATGCCAGCCCTAGTATTTGTATTTCAGCAATGACAATTAGCAATGGATTAATGGAGCTCTCCTCCTTGTGTGTAACGTAAATATAACACCGTACATTTTGACTGCAGATTTACACCAAGCCTGCCAGAACTAGTATTTGTATTTCAGTAATGACAATTAGCAATGGAGCAATGGAGCTCTCCTCTTTGTGTGTTACCTATATAACACTGCACATTATGTGACTGCAGATTTAGAAGACCAAGCCTGCCCTATTAATTGTATTTCAGCAATGACAATTAGCAATGGAGCAATGGAGCTCTCCTCTTTGTGTGCTACCTATATAACACTGCACATTATGGGACTGCAGATTAAGAAGACCAAGCCTGCCCTATTAATTGTATTTCAGCAATGACAATTAGCAATGGAGCAATGGAGCTCTTCTCTTTGTGTGTTACCTATATAACACTGTACTTTATGGGACTGCAGATTAAGAAGACCAAGCCTGCCCTATTAATTCTATTTCAGCAATGACAATTAGCAATGGAGCAATCATCATCATCATCAGTTATTTATATAGTGCCACTAATTCCGCAGCGCTGTACAGAAAACCCATTCACATCAGTCCCTGCCCCATTGGAGCTTACAGTCTAAATTCCCTAACATACAAACACAGACAGACAGAGAGAGAGGCTAAGGTCAATTTTGATTGCAGCCAATTAACCTACTAGTATGTTTTTGGAGTGTGGGAGGAAATTGGAGCACCCGGAGGAAACCCACGCAAACACAGGGAGAACATACAAACTCCACACAGATAAGGCCATGGTCGGGAATTGAACTCATGGCCTTAGTGCTGTGAGGAAGAAGTGCTAACCACTAGGCCACTGTGCTGCCCATATGGATCTCTCCTCTTTGTGTGTTACCTATATAAAACTGTACATTATGGGACTGCAGATTTAGAAGACCAAGCCTGCCCTATTAATTCTATTTCAGCAATGACAATTAGCAATGGAGCAATGGAGCTCTCCTGAAAGTCACTGTAAACTTTGAAAAACACTGCTTCCCCCTCGTCTTTCTATTGTACCTTTGTTGCTGTCCAACTGCTCTACAGACTGTGCTACCCTTTCTGTGTCCCTCTGTGAAATGGTGCTGGATCGCCGTGGAGGATGGTACTTATAGAATCCAAAATTCGCGAGACCCAAGATCCAATGACGTAACAATGACGTTTTGCCTCGTTTTCAATTCTGAAAAAGCGTGAAAGTACCTAGCCGAACCGGTACTCGGTACTCGAATCTGCTACGTTCGGGTATGTTCGGTTCTTGGGGAACCGAGCCTGAGCATGTGTGTGTGTGTCAGCACATTGTATATATATGTGTGTGTGTCAGCATATTGTGTATATGTGTATGTGTGTCAGCATATTGTATATGTGAGTATTGGGCCAGTATATTGTGTGTGTGAGTATGGGGCCAGTTTAATTTGTGTGCGAGTGAGGGGCCAGTCTATTTTGTGTGTGAGTGACGGGCCAGTATATTTTGTGTGTGTGAGTGATGGGCCAGTATATTTTGTGTGTGAGTTGAGGGGCCAGTATAATTTGTGTGTGAGTTGAGGGGCCAGACTTCTGTCCGCCGCCGCCGCTTAATTCCCCAACCCTGGCACTCTAATTTCACCCGCTTCCTCCAGAAGTGCACTCGTGCTGCTGAACGCCTTTGGAGGAAATCTCGCTCCCTGGCTGACTTCCTCCACTTCAAGGTTATCCTCTCCTCCTACTGCTCCGCCCTCTCCCTCTCTAAACAATCTTTCTTTAAGTCCCTCATTTCTTCTCAGTCCTCTAATCCCCGCCGCCTTTTTGCCACATTCACCTCTCTCCTCACCCCTCCCCCTCCTCCTATCCCACTCTCCCTCTCTGCTACAGATTTTGCCTCATTTTTCTCCTCCAAAATTGAGACCATCCGACTCGATATATCCTCATCCCCTTCCTCTCCGGCCCCTCTCTTTGCTCCTCCCTCTCCCCTTATCCCACCCTGGGACTCCTTCCGCCCTACTATGGGCGATGAAGTCCACTCCCTCATTCTTTCTTCTCCCCCGTCTACCTGTCACCTGGATCCCATCCCCTCTCACATTCTTCGCTCCTTCTCCCTCACTGTCTGCGCTTACTTAGCTCACATCTTCAACCTGTCTCTCTCCACTGGTACTGTCCCCTCCTCCTTCAAACATGCCCTCATCTCTCCTATTCTAAAAAAACCTAATCTCGATCCCACCACACTCGCCAACTACCGCCCCATTTCTGTTCTCCCCTACGCCTCTAAACTTCTCGAGCGTATTGTTTGCAACCGCCTCACCTGTCACCTCTCTGACAATTCCCTCCTTGACCCTCTCCAATCTGGCTTCCGCCCACTCCACTCTACTGAAACTGCCCTGACCAATGTAACAAATGATCTCCTCTCTGCTAAATCCAGGGGTCACTTCTCCCTGCTCATCCTCCTGGACCTATCCGCAGCCTTTGACACCATGGACCACCCCCTCCTCTTGCAGACACTTCACTCTCTCGGTCTCTCTGGCTCTGTCCTTACATGGTTCACCTCCTATCTCGCCAACCGCTCTTTCTCTGTATCTATGTCCGGTTCATCCTCCCCCCCCTCTGCCCTCCCTGTAGGAGTCCCTCAGGGCTCTGTTCTTGGCCCTCTACTCTTCTCACTCTATACTTCCTCCCTTGGTGCTCTCATCACCTCATTCGGCCTTCAGTATCACCTATATGCCGATGATATTCAACTTTACATCTCTTCTCCTGATCTTTCCCCTCCCCTCCTCTCTCGTGTATCTGACTGCCTCTCTGCCATCTCCTCTTGGATGTCCTCTCGCTTTCTCAAAATTAACATTGAAAAAACAGAACTTATTATTTTCCCTCCGTCTAAGTCCTTATCCCATCTGGATCTCTCCATCACTATTAACAACTCCACCATTTCCTCCGTCCCCCAACTACGCTGCCTGGGCGTCACCCTCGACTCCTCCCTCTCTTTTACCCCCACATTCAATCTCTTGCACAATCCTGTCGCTTTCAACTTCGTAACATTGCCTGCATCCGGCCCTTCCTATCTAATGAAGCAACCAAAACTAATATCAACGCGCTCATCATTTCCCGGCTGGACTATTGCAATCTTCTCCTCACCGGCCTCCCCCGCTCTCGCCTTGCCCCCCTTCGTTCTATACTTAATGCGGCGGCGAGGCTTATCTTCCTTTCTCGCCGCTCCTCTTCTGCCTCCCCTCTCTGCCTTGCCCTTCACTGGCTCCCCTTCCCCTATCAAATTCTTTTCAAACTTCTTACCCTCACCTACAAGGCCCTCTCCCAGTCTACTGCCCCCTATATCTCCAATCTCCTCTCCATCCACACTCCCGCCCGTTCCCTGCGCTCGGCCAATGACCGTCACCTCTCCTCCACTCTAATAACCTCATCCCACTCCAGAATTCAAGACTTCTCCCGGGCTGCCCTCTTGTACTGAAATGACCTCCCTCGCTCCATCCGTCTATCCCCTAACTTGTGCTCCTTCAAACGGGCACTCAAAACTCATCTCTTCCTCAAGGCTTACCAGCCCTCCACTTAACCCTCTTTCCATGCTCGCTCTCATCTCTGAATCCTCCTTTGAAAAGGGTGCGCTTGCTCCCCTCCTCTGACTCCCTCTGTGCCGATTGTTGCCCTCCCTTTAGGATGTAAGCTCTCATGAGCAGGGATCTTCTCCCTCCTGTCTCTCTACCTTCTCTTCTGCTCCAACCTCAATATTCTTGATTTTCCTGGAGCATCTGAAGTTTCGGTATTACTCGTTTATTGTTCTGTACTGTTATTCCCTGTACTGTCCATTGTTTGTACTGTGTTCGGCGCTGCGGAAAGCTTGTGGCGCCTTATAAATAAATGATAATAATAATAATAATTAATATAATGTGTGAGGGAAGAGGGTCTTAATTTAATGGTGGAGTGTATGTGGGGTCTAATTATGGGTGCTATTTTATTTGTGAGGTGATGGTGGGGCAATTTAATGTAATAGTGGGGCCTATCAAGTTAAGATGGGATGATTGGACCTTTAATTTAATGCTGGGGTGGTTTGGGACCTATTAATTGAATGTGGCGCTGTTTGGGGACAATGAGGTCTATTTATTAAATGTGATTATGAATTATTTAATGCCTGGGATGGTTGTGGGAATTGGTTATATTTATTAAATGTAAATGCTATTTAATTTATTGCTGGAGCAGTTTAGAGGGAGGGAAATATGTTTATTTATTAAATGGGAATACTATTATTTTAGTGTCAGAGCTAGTTGGAGGTAAAAAGGTCTATTTATCAAATTAGAATAGTGTTATTGGTTGGAGTTTTCTAAATTTCATTTACCCATTTTTGTTTCCAAATAGGGACCCCCAACATTCCAGGATCTATACAAGCAGCAACTGATCTAAAGAAACCAGCAGCCACAAGTGGTGAAAGTGACAAGAACAGGTAGGAGAGAGCAGGACAGTCTGCCAACTGTCCTGAATCTGGTGGAACAGTCCTGAATTTGGGTAATTGTCTTGCTTCGTCAGGATTTGGTCCGACTACAAGGACAGTTGGAAGGTATGCCCTGCTCCACACAGTACTGTTCGTCAAGGCAGAGCTGCGTGCAACTAACAGTAGTGCACATTGTTTTGCCTGTATCTTTTCTAAAATGATAACCATGTTACATCATAGGGCCTCCATGTCTAAAGTACCCCGCGCCTCCCAGAGTCTTAATCCAGCTCTTTGCCAGGGTGTCAGATTGACACCTAGTGCTCTGATTCTCCACCCAGTACCACCACTCATATAACTTGTTTTAGGCTAAACCTAAAACAAATGATAACCCTATTAGTATATAGGGTGAAGCAAAAACATGCTCTTTTGCTGGATAACACATCAGATATTTAAAGCAAAATGGCTTTTTGCATTTTGATAAATCATCCCCTGTGTTCAATACTGTAATAGAACATTATTATCTGATGGATTGCTATAATATGATTTAAGCCCCATTATAATCAGCCAGTTATTTATATAAAAAAAAGAAGAAAAAAAAAAAGGGAGAAGGAACATATAAAATTAAAATGCAATATAAAGTGAGGTTTGTTTTTTGTTGCATTATTGTTTCCATTATTTAAGATTTATCATTTATAATAATAAAGTATCGCTGGGTTAAGCAACACTAAAATAGCCTCTTTTGTATTGATAAATACATATTGTACCGAAAACCACCTTTTAAGGATGGGCCACTCTATGTGCTTGCCCACCAAGCTAAAGTCTGGCAGCTGTTAGTCGCGGCGGTCGCGGGCACCGCCGCGACTCTGTGAGTGTTCCTCCGGGCGTCCCAGCCATCGCTATGATGATCGGGACGTCACTGCCTGTAGCTTCGTTCCAGTTGCCTGGGCAACAACCGGGACGCTGAGGAGCTTCTGGCGCCGCGCCCGGCCAGCTGCCAAACAGCCGGGCGCGTGCGCACAGGTGATTACAGGGCCAGCCGTTCAAGGCTGGGTTCAGTCAGCCAATCAAGGCTGATTAGAGATGATGGTTACTGCTGCCACTCTGCTATTCCCATTGGCTGCAGGCTCTGTATGTTCATCATTCTGCAGCTGAGGACACATTCTGGTCTGTGTCCTGATTAGCCATCTGTACTATTAGGACTGGGCCTCACTGCCGGTTATAGCGTCCTGTTTACAGTTCTGCTGCCTGCTTGTTCTCTCTGTGCTTGGTGTTAAACCTATGATAGACTTCCTGTGTATGAGCCTCGCTTATTCCTGGACCTTGAACCTACGCTTCTGACCATGACCATTTGCCCGAAACCGGATTCTGCTCCTCCGCCAGTGCCCCTGACCTTTCGCCTGTCCCTGGATTCCGAACCTGTGCTTTTGACCTCTGACCTTGGTTTACTCTGTACTTTACGCTGTCTGCTGCCAGCATCTACTCTGCCTGAACCTCACGCTGCTGTCCGCCAATCACTCCATCCCTGGGTTCTCCTTAGCCGGTATACGATTCTCGACCCTCTGTCAGCCTGCGGCCAAGTCTGTCCCCACCACTAGGGGCTCCAGCAAACATCAGGCTTTCGGAGTAGACTCCGAGTTTTGTTGTGCTGGCTGGGGAGTTCCTAACATTATAACCGGCCGTGAAGATTGGTGTTATACTGCCATGGACAACAGCACTTCAAATATTTCTCCAGCCCAGATCCTGGCCAACCAGATCCAGGCGATTTCTCAAGTCGTACAGGGCTTATCCCAGCATTTGGCAGCTCAAGAAGAGGCTTCCAGAACCCTGCAGCTTCAGCAAGCCCCCGCTGGCGTCACACCAGAGCCCAAAATGAACTTGCCTGAGCGGTTCTCTGGAAGCAGGTCAGCTTTCCACAACTTCAAAGAAAGTTGCAGGTTGTACTTCCGCCTGAGACCATGCTCCTCTGGCTCTGAACAGCAAAAGGTAGGGATCGTTATCTCTCTACTTCAGGGCGACCCTCAGTCTTGGGCCTTCTCCTTTCCTTCAACCAGTCCAGCCTTGCAGACCGTGGATGCCTTCTTCCAGGCCCAGGTTACTATACGATGACCCAGACAGGGTGGCCTCAGCTGAGTCTCACCTCCGGGCTTTAAGGCAAGGACGTCGTTCCGCTAAAGAATATTGTGCGGAATTCCGGCGATGGTCCACCGATAGCGCCTGGAATGATCCGGCACTGCGCAGTCAATTCCGCTTGGGTCTCACTGAGCAAATTAAGGACTCCTTAGTTCAGTATCCAGTACCCGTCTCGCTTGAAGATTTGATGCAGCTTGTCATTAAAATTGACGGTCGAATTAGAGAGAGGAAAACTGAACGGGAGTGTAACAGATTCTGGATACTATATTACTAATCTTGATTAGCGCTGGCTTACCTGAGGTGCGGAGTCTAACGATCTCCCCGGTGTTCACCAAGAACCGCCGCAAGGCGGGGTGGGCTTCGCTGCCAGGAGTCGCAGGTCGCGGTCCCCAGGTTCGCCCCAAGATGTAGTACAGCGGAGTGAAGCGGAGGTAGCGGAGTCAAACAAGCCGGTTCGGTACACAGGAATGGAGTCAGGCAGAATCAGAAGGCAACTCGGAGTCAACAAGCCAGGTTCGGTACACGGGTCACATGAATAGGAGAATGGTCAGCAAGCCGGATCGGTACACAGGGATAGGAGAACCAGGGAAGTCAAACAGGCAGAGATCAGCACACAGGAAGACACTGGAAACTGGAAGACACTGCAAACCACGAAGAACAGGAGCCAGGAACAGGTAAGTGTTGCTCTGACACTCAGCGAGTGCCAGAGTGAGGTTTTTATGCTGAAGAGGATTCAAAATCCCCGCCTCTGGGTTGTGGTCATGTGACCGCATCCGGGTGCGGTCACGTGGTCCTGGATGCGGAAGTGCGGCTTCTGGACGGAGCGGCGGGGATCAGGTAAGTCCGTTACAGTACCCCCTGCCATAAAGGTGGACTCCGAACACCTAATAGGGTTTCAAAGGGAATTTTTTATGGAAGGATTTAAGCAGACGGGGAGCATGCAGATCAATGGCTCTTACCCATGAGCGCTCCTCAGGGCCGTAACCCTTCGAATCCACCAAGAACTGTATGGCACCTTGAACTTTACGAGAATCTAGGATAGTTTTAATCTCGTATTCGACTTGATCCCGATCCACAACAGGAGGAGGAGTTCTGGACGAGGTGGAGAATCTGTTGGTTACCATCTGTTTTAACAAGGAGACATGAAAGACATTGGGTATACGTAAAGAGGGAGGCAGACTCAATCTAAAGGCTACGGGATTAATAATCTCAGAAATAGCGAATGGTCCAATAAACTTGGGAGCAAATTTTTTACTGGGAACCTTTAAACGAATGTTCTGGGTGGATAGCCATACCCTGTCACCGACTGAAAAACTTGGCGTCATTCTTCTCCTTTTATCATAGAATTTCTTGCAACGAATGGTTGCTTTCTTTAAATTTATCTTGGTCTGTTCCCAAATAACGGAGAAGTTACGAAACCGAGAGTCCACCGCCGGAACTTCCGAAGATGAGATTTAAGAGAAGGTGGGTAGTCTAGGATGGCAGCCATAAAGAACAAAAAAGGGGGAGTTAGAGGTGGCCTCATGGAAATGGTTGTTATGGGCGAACTCGGCACAAGGGAGAAGGTTCACCCAGTTGTCTTGGTTACTTGAGATAAATATTCTTAGAAATTTCTCTAATTCTTGGTTGGTTCTCTCAGTAGCCCCATTGGACTAGGGATGATATGCGGAAGAGAAGTCAAGCTTAATCCCGGATTTATTGCAAAAAGACCGCCAAAATTTTGATATGAATTGTGATCCCCTATCGGAGACAATATGTTGAGGACAGCCGTGGAGGCGAAATATTTCTTTGATAAAAATATCGGCAAAGGAGGAGGAAGAAGGAAGGCCTTTAAGAGGAATAAAGTGAGCTGTTTTAGAGAAGCGATCCGTGACCACAAGCACCACAGTACAGGATTTGGAAGGAGGAAGGTCCGTGATAAAATCCATGGAGATCTGTGACCACGGGTAATCAGGAATGGGTAATGGGAGCAAGCATCCATAAGGCTTCTTCCTAGAGGTCTTGTGTTGAGCACATTTGGAACAAGCAGCAACAAATCTCTTCACATCTTCCAGCAAGGAAGGCCACCAGTAACTGCGGGACAATAAGTCCCAGGTCTTGCGAATGCCGGCATGCCCAGAGAAGAGTGAGTGATGAGCCCAGTTAAGGAGCCGGGTGCGTAGATGTGGCAAGATGAATGTTTTGCCCGGAGGACAACCCTTTTTCAGGTGTGTAGCTGCCAATACTTGACATGGATTTACAATGAATTTATTATCTTCCGAGGATTCCATGTCAGCTGGATCAAAAGAGCGAGATAAGGCGTCTGCCTTCATATTCTTGGATCCCGAGTGAAAAGTGGTGTTGAAATCAAAACGTGAGAAGAATAAGGACCACCTTGCTTGTCGAGGGTTTAGACATCGAGCAGTGCGTAAGTAAAGCAAATTCTTATGGTCGGTATATATGGTGATAGGAAATTGCGCACCTTCTAGTAGATGTCTCCATTCGGAGAGAGCCAACTTGATGGCCAGGAGCTCTTTGTCGCCAATCCCATAATTCCTCTCAGCAGGTAAAAAGCAACGGGAAAAGAATCCGCAGGGATAAAGTTTTCCAGAAGGGCTTCGCTGTGATAGTAGCAGCTCCTGTGCCAACAGAAGAGCCATCTACCTCCAGGACAAAAGGACGTGAACAATCCGGCTGTTGAAGAATGGGTGCAGATGAAAAAAGAGACTTTAATAATATAAAGACTTGGATAGCCTCAGTGGACCAAATACTAGCATCAGCAGATTTACGGGTCAATGCTGTGATGGGAGCCACGAGAGAAGAGTACCCTTTGATAAATTGACGATAATAGTTGGAGAATCCTAGGAAGCGTTGAGTGGCCTTAAGGCCTGAAGGTTGAGGCCAGTCAAGCATGGCTTTCAATTTTGTGGGATCCATCTGTAGACCGGTGCCCGAAATAATATATCCCAGGAAGGGAATTTGTTTCTGCTCGAAGGTGCATTTCTCCAATTTGCAAAATAGATGATTTTCTCGGATACGAGAGAGGACCTCCAATACATGAGTGCGATGGGATACTAGATCTTGAGAAAAGATGAGAATGTCGTCCAAGTAGATGACTACGGATTGGTACAAGAGGTCTTGAAACAGCTCATTCATAAAGCCCTGAAAGATTCCCGGGGCATTGCATAACCCGAACGGCATGACCAGGTATTCGAAGTGGCCATCTCGGGTGTTGAACGCAGTCTTCCATTCATCCCCCTCCTTAATGCGTATGAGGTTATACGCTCCTCTGAGGTCAAGTTTAGAAAAGATGGTGGCACCCTTAATGCGGTCAAATAATTCGGAAATCGGTGGCAGTGGATACCGATTTTTAACAGTAATGGCATTCAGGCCTCTGTAATCAATGCAAGGGCGGAGGCCCCATCTTTCTTTTTTATGAAGAAGAATCCAGCCCCAGCTGGGGAGGCAGACTTGCGGATGAAGCCCCTTTTTAGATTTTCTTGGACGTACTCCTCCATCGCCTTAGACTCCGGGAGGGAAAGGGGGTAAACACGGCCCCTGGGAATGGGTTTACCAGGTATCAGGTCAATGCCACAATCCCAGATTCTGTGAGGGGGAAGTCTAGTGGCTTCTTGTTGACAAAAAACATCAGAGAAGGTTTGGTATGGTTCAGGCAAAAGAGTCACAGGAAATTCTTGGGAATGTCTTGGACTATTCAGAGGAACCACTCTCTGTAGGCAGTGAGAGAAGCAGGACTGTCCCCAGGACAATATGTGACCTGATTTCCAGTCCAAGGTGGGGGAGTGGAGACGAAGCCATGGAAGTCCTAGGATGACTGGGTTGGTAGATCTTTGAATTACTAGGAAAGAAATCTTCTCCCGATGAAGTGCTCCTATCTGAAGCAGTAGGGGAATAGTGCGTACCAGAATGGACCCCTCAGGAATTCTTTCCCCATCAATGGCCATTAGAGAGATGGGTTGTTCCAAAGCTTGTGTGGGAATGGCAAATTGTTTAACTACCGCGGCAGAGATGAAATTTCCTGCGGCTCCGGAATCAAGAAGAGCCGACTGCGGGAAAGTCTTTTGTCCTAACTGAAGGGAAATGGGAATGGACAGGCAATCATTACTACTGGGAACTGACTGACACCGAGAAAAGAGGCCCAGCGATACAGCTCCTGAACTCGTTAGGCCCTGTCGTTTCCCGAGCGTTTAGAACAAGAACTCAGAAGATGGCCGCTCTCTCCACAATATAAACACAACTTGTTCCGAAATCTTCCTACTAAATGCTCCAACAGATCTTTAGCTGTGGTATCCATGGTCAGAGCAAACTGTAACAGATTCTGGATACTATATTACTAATCTTGATTAGCGCTGGCTTACCTGAGGTGCGGAGTCTAACGATCTCCCCGGTGTTCACCAAGAACCGCCGCAAGGCGGGGTGGGCTTCGCTGCCAGGAGTCGCAGGTCGCGGTCCCCAGGTTCGCCCCAAGATGTAGTACAGCGGAGTGAAACGGAGGTAGCGGAGTCAAACAAGCCGGTTCGGTACACAGGAATGGAGTCAGGCAGAATCAGAAGGCAACTCGGAGTCAACAAGCCAGGTTCGGTACACGGGTCACAGGAATAGGAGAATGGTCAGCAAGCCGGGTTGGTACACAGGGATAGGAGAACCAGGGAAGTCAAACAGGCAGAGATCAGCACACAGGAAGACACTGGAAACTGGAAGACACTGCAATCCACGAAGAACAGGAGCCAGGAACAGGTAAGTATTGCTCTGACACTCAGCGAGTGCCAGAGTGAGGTTTTTATGCTGAAGGGGATTCAAAATCCCCGCCTCTGGGTTGTGGTCATGTGACCGCCTCCGGGTGCGGTCACGTGGTCCTGGATGCGGAAGTGCGGCTTCTGGACGGAGCGGCGGGGATAAGGTAAGTCCGTTACAGGGAGTCATCAATACCTCCTGGCGCACCACCCAGTTCTAGTGTTAGTTTGCCGGATTCCCCGGAACCCATGCAGTTGGGTGCTTATCGCTTGCCTCCGGAGGGACGCTCCAGAAGACGCTCACTAGGTCTTTGCTTATATTGTGGCCAACCAGGTCACCTAGTTTGTTCCTGTCCTAACACGACGGGAAACGCCAAAGCCTAAGCACTGGCGAAGAGGTGCGCTTAGGCCTTCAGATTGTCTCTTCGGAAAACTCTTTGGACGTCTAGTCTTCCGTGACAAATCCGCGGATGTGACAGCTTTCCTCGATAGCGGTGCAGCAGGGAATTTCTTGGATATCCATTTGGCTCAGACGCTCAAGATTCCGGATATTAAGTTGGGATCAAGCATTACCACCTGCGGTTTGGATGGCAACCCCTTGCCTGGGGGTAGAATACTTGCAAAGACTCCGATGGTTCGGTTGTTTGTAGGAGCCCTCCATGCGGAGGAGCTCTCTTTCTTCCTTATTACCTGTCCCTCTGCTCCATTAATTCTGGGGTATCCTTGGCTTCGCAGCCATAATCTTCTTATTGATTGGAAAAGAGGGGAAATCATCCGTTGGAGCCCAGAATGTTCCGCTTCTTGCCTGACTCTACCCCTTAGAGCTCTCCAGCCTAGTCCAGTTTTACTGCCTGCACCCTGTCAGGACTTTTGTGACGTATTCTGCAAAAGGAAAGCTGATTCACCTCCACCACATCGAGAATATGACTGTGCGATTGATCTAGTACCAGGTTCCAAGTTGCCCAAAGGGCGTCTGTATTCCTCATCCATCCCTGAGACTCAGGCCATGGAGCAATATGTGGAGGAAAACCTGAAGAAAGGATTCATTCGCCCCTCTAAATCTCCCGTAGGAGCAGGTTGCTTTTTCGTTTCTAAAAAAGATGGCAGCCTTAGGCCTTGCATCGATTTCCATGGTCTGAATAACATCACTATTAAGAACACGTATCCTTTACCGTTGATTTCTGATCTGTTCGACCAGCTTAAAGCAGCTACTATATTCTCGAAGATTGACCTCCGAGGGACCTACAATCTTATCCGAATCAAGAAAGGGGATGAGTGGAAGACTGCCTTTAACACTCAGTCGGAACATTATGAGTATCTCGTAATGCCATTCGGTTTATGCAACGCTCCGGCAGTCTTTCAGGACCTAATCAACGATGTATTACGGGAGTTCCTTGGAAAAACAGTTGTTGTTCATCTGGATGACATTTTAATCTATTCCGAGTCCTTATCTCAGCATCGTCAGCATGTCCGCCAGGTTCTATTGAAATTGCGGGAACATTACCTGTACGCAAAACGGGAGAAATGTGAATTTGAGGTGTCCAAGGATCGAAAAACACTAAAGCCGATTCTTTTTCTCCCTATTGTCCCCTTGACCTCTATTCATCTTGGACTAACCCGGGATCTGGGAGCCACTATTTGACAGTTCCAGAAAATTGCTCCAGTTCAGACTCCTGCGAACAAATTATTTGTTCCGGTTCACTTAAGGAAATCCGTCCTCATGGAGAGTCACGACAACCGTTCAGCGGGTCATCCTGGAATTCGTAAGACCGTTGAAATTCTTTCCCGTTGGCTTTGGTGGCCCACTTTATTTGCTGACGTGGAGGCTTACGTCCGTGCTTGCCCTGAATGTGCCTGAATGTGCCCGAAATAAATCTGCTAGAAACCGTCCTCCTGGTCTACTGTTACCCTTGCCTACTCCCAGCAGGCCTTGGACCCATCGTTCCATGGATTTTATTGTTGACCTTTCAGTATCCGCGGGTCATAACACCATTTGGGTAGTCGTGGACCGATTCAGTAAGATGGCGCATTTCATTTCCTTACCCAAACTACCTGATGCCAGGACCTTGGCCACCTTGTTCCTTACACATGTCTTCCGTCTCCACGGTCTTCCAGAAGACATCATCTCGGATCAAGGGTCCCAGTTTATTGCACAATTTTGGAGATCTTTTTGTAATTCCATTGGAATCAGTATCAGTCTGTCCTCGGCTTATCACCCTCAGTCGAATGGTCAGACGGAGAGAACCAACCAGTCCTTGGAACAGTTCTTACGTATCTATGTCTCCAAGTTTCATGATAATTGGTCATCTCTGTTGTCCTGGGCGGAATTCGCCTATAAAAATTCTTGCCATTCCGCTACACACACATCCCCATTCTTCTGTAACCTCGAGTTTCACCCAAAATCTAATTCTTTTGCTTCTACTGTTCTTAGTGGTGATTCCGGAACACCTGCTTTTACTGCCAGGTTGAGGTCTGTTTGGAAAAGGGTGCACTCTGCACTAGGTCAAGCCTCCCAAAAATCCAAAGCCTTTGCTGACCGCCATCGTGCTCCATGTTCATTGAAGGTGGGGGATCAAGTCTGGTTGTCCACACGAAACATCAAATTAAGATAACCCTGCAAGAAGTTGGGTCCCCGATACATTGGACCATTTGCCATTGTAAAACGGATTAATCCAGTAGCATTCAGGCTTAACCTACCACCTTCTTTAAAAATACCCTCTACATTCCATTGTTCTCTTCTAAAGAAAGCTGCTGCTCCCAGCAAATTCAGTCAGCCTTCCTCTAACAGGCCCCGGCCTTTGATTGTGAACGGAGACCATGAATACATCGTCGAAAGAATCCTTGACTCAAGGAAGGTTCAAGGCCAAGTTCAATTCCTAGTCCACTAGAAGGGTTACGGCCCAGAAGAGAGATGTTGGATACCACAGAGGCATCTCCATGCTGAGAGGTTAATGAAGGAATTCTTAAAAAAAATTCTTACTAAGCCTGGATGTCGGGGTTTCTTGACCCCTCCTCAAGGGGGGATACTGTTAGTCGCGGTGGCCGCAGGCACCGCTGCGACTCTGTGAGTGTTCTTCCGGGCGTCCCGGCCCTTGCTATGACGACCGGGACGTCACTTCCTGTAGCTTCGTCCCGGTTGCCTGGGCAACAACCGGGACGCTGGGGAGCTTCTGGTGCCGCGCCCGGCTGTTTGACAGCGCACAGGTGATTACAGGGCCAGCCGTTCAAGGCTGGGTTCAGTCAGCCAATCAAGGCTGATTAGAGATGATGGTTACTGCTGGCACTCTGCTATTCCCATTGGCTGCAGGTTTTGCATGTTCATCATTCTGCAGCTGAGGACACATTCTGGTCTGTGTCCTGATTGGCCATCTGTACTATTTAAGGCAGTGAGGACTGGGCCTCACTGCCGGTTATAGCGTCCTGTTTACAGTTCTGCTGCCTGCTTGTTCTCTCTGTGCTTGGTGTTAAACTTATGATAGACTTCCCGTGTATGACCCTCGCTTGTTCCTGGACCTTGAACCTACGCTTCTGACCCTGACCATTAGCCTGAAACCGGATTCTGCTCTTCCGCCAGTACCCCTGACCTTTCGTCTGTTTCTGGATTCCGAACCTGTGCTTCTGACCTCTGACCTTGGTTTACTCTGTACTTTACACGGTCTGCTGCCGGCATCTACTCTGCCTGAAGCTCACGCTGCTGTCCGCCAATCACTCCATCCCTGGGTTCTCCTTAGACGGTGTACAATTCTCGACCCTCTGTCAGCCTGCAGCCAAGTCTGTCCCCACCACTAGGGGCTCCAGCGAACACCAGGCTTTCGGAGTAGACTCTGAGTTTTGTTGTGCTGGCTGGGGAGTTCCTAACAGCAGCCAGCCCCTTTTATACATGCATTTCAATATACTCATTTGGACACACATTGACTCCTGTGTGGGATAATTTGAGTCTTCTGAACTGAATCAACATGATCACATATTTATATTGCACAACTAATTCCACAGCACTGTACAGAGACCTCACCCACATCAGTCCCTACACCATTGGAGCTTACAGTCTAAATTCCCTAACACACACACACACGTCAATTTAATACCAGCCAATTAACTTACCAGTATGTTTTTGGAGTGTGGGAGAAAATCCATGAAAACACAGGGAGAACATACAAACTCCACACAGATAAGGCCATGGTCGGGAATCAAACTCATGACCCCAGTGCTGTGAGGCTGAAGTCCTACCCACTAAGCCACCGTGCTGGCACTTATTGATGTATTCCCAGATAGGTATTAAAAAAAACCTCAACTTATATACAGTATTTTAGACAAAACAAATTGGTTAATAAATAATTGTTTGATTTTTGAATGTTCACAATGTAATTCAAGCTGTAGGTCGGAATATTATCTTATATAGACAATGATCAACAATGATGTAAGCAATGATTATGTATACTTTCAAAATGATAACACAGAGATTACACTTAAATGGAAAATATCCATAAAAAGTAGCAATCGCTACAAGTACTATAGCAGTAACCCTGCAACATATCATAAAACAAAAGTTTTATAGTGTCTGTAAAAATTTGAAGATTTATGGCAATATTGTGACTATATCACATATGATGATAATGGCATAATGGCTTTGAGCCCATAATAGTGTTTGTGGAAAACAAATGATTACCTCGTTAATTACAATAATAGGGGATGATGTCATCATTTTTTAGCCCTGTGACCCTCATCACAAACTTCCTTATGTCTAAAAATATCTGGGAGTTAATATCCAGTAGAAAGGGACAAATTATATTAGATATTTTATCTTCAAAATGTCCCTTCATTATGGTACATATGTACATGAATTAGAGATGGTCACATGGACCCCCGTGTTTTGTTTTTGTTTTTGGATCTGGATTACCTTTGTGTTTTGGTTTTGGGTTTGAAAAACCGCCATTGCGCGTTTTGGTTTTGGTTTTGTTATGCTATTTTGTTGGAAAATAAAAGTTTTTGGGCCTAAAATAACCAAATTTAGTGCTCCACCTGTTTCTTGGATAAGTAATGTAATTTTAAAGCTAATAAATTATCAAAAAAACAGTTTAATTCCTGGTAGGCCTTCATTAATTCTACACACAAACCAGATTGTCTTCCTCTCCATCTATGCATATTGGCAATACAGCCATCGTCTTTGGGTGCATATTACACCCTACACTTATAGCTAAATATGTAAAGAAATGGACAAAGGCAGTTTGGTTTCTGTCTCTATAGGCCCCCCTCCAGTTGTAGAAAATACAAAAAAAAAATCAGCCATTATAGACTGTACAATATTATTTGAAATGGACAAAGGCAGTTTGGGGTCAGTCTGTGTATGACACCCTACCCATAATGAGAAATTGCCAAAACAGCAACCTTTCAAGATGGTACGTGATATGGAAATGCCCCAAGTCCCTTTCCTCTTTGGGGGTAGATTGCACCCTAGACTTAAATAGAAAGTTTTAAAAAGATGTTATCGTCATCATCTGGATCTTCATCCTCACCCTCATCAGTGTGTACGTCATCATCACAGACTATCAATTCATCGCCGCTTGAATCCGCCATTAGAGAACAGTCAGTGCTTGGATGTCTTTGATGGTGAAGGCCTTCCTCGTGGAAGATGTAGTTCATTTTTATAAACATAATTTTCTCCACATTTTTGGGAAGTAACCTTCTACGGCGATCACTGACTAAGTTCCCGGCTGTACTGAATACTCGTTCAGAGTACACACTGGAGGGTGGGCAGCTTAGGTATTGCAAAGCAATTTATACATGGGTTTCAAAATGGCCTGCTTTTCCTCCCAGTAAGGAAAGGGACTGTTTGACATTTCCATATCAATAACCTCTTGAAAATAATCCTCCACCATCCTTTGCATGTTTATACTCGTATTGGATGGAGTTATGGGCAAGGTGACACATTTTTTGGAAAAATGCTTCAAACCAGCCCAGATGTTAAATTGTTCTGGTCTGCCCCCTGCGTCTTCCCTGCTTCTTTTTGGGAAATTTAATTTTTTACGAGCAGCAGCAGCTTGAGAAAGTGAAGGAGGACACGTCGTCAAGCCGAGGCCCAGTTCAGCGGCCAACTTGCTGAGCATTAGCTCCTTGCAAATGTTCACATCTCGCTCATTTACAAGTAAAGATCAAGCACAGTGGCCAAAACGTACTGATCCGAGTTCAAGATCTTAATACCTCGAGGATCATTGTGAAGCGAATTAAGTACTTGATCGACAAGGCCAACATACTTTGCTGAATTGCTCGCTTTCATCTCCTCCTTCAGTTTCTCAAGCTGCTTTTCCAATAGTTTCATTAAAGGAATGACTTGGCTCAAACTAGCAGAGTCTGCACTCACTTCAAACGTCACAACTTCAAATGGCTTCAGCACCTTGCACAGCACTGAAAGGATTCCCCACTGTGCAAGAGTGAAATACATCCCCCCTCCTTTCCCAATGTCATGGCTTGTGCAATATGTTTGGATGGCTTTGCACTGTTCCCCCATCCTCTGAAGCATGTACAGGGTGGAATTCCACCTAGTTAACACCTCTTAAGTTGGTGGCAGGGCAAGTTAAACTGCTCTTGAAGCTGCTGTAATCTCCTACATGCTGTGGCTGAATGCCTGAAATGGCCTGAAATTTTACGGGCCACCAAAAGCATCTCCTGCACCTCACGGTTACTTCGTAGGAAGCTCTGCACCACCAAGTTGATGGTGTGAGCAAAACAGGGAATGTGCTGGAAATCACCCATTTACAGATATCTCTGTTCAAATGAATGAACTGAACTTAAAATTACAAAGTTTTGGCAAAAGTACTGATGTTATGTTTGGATACATAAAAGCCTTTGAAAGTAAACTTAAATATTTTTTTTATTTTTTTTTAAATACATTTTTATTAACTTTTTTACAAAATGAAACAGTACAGCTTGTGGTATAGTAATACAACTCATAACAATGATAGCCTTGAGAAATTGTAATACAGATAAGGTATGGAGAACGGAATCCCTACAGAGGGAAAGGTCGTCGTGGGCAATAGAATATGAGCAAAATGAATAAAAAATACAATGGTTATGAGATATCCGAAGTACCATAAAGGGATGACAGAGAAGGGGAGCGAAAGCGGGAAACAGGGAGGAGAAGGATGGGGGAGGGGGAAAGGGAAAGGTGGGTTTGTTAGCAGAGGAAAAAAGAGGAAGGAAGAGAAAACAGATAGAAGTGAGACTCAGAAGAAGAAATTACTAAAATCTCTATATTTTCATTTATTAAGAAATGGAGTGCGTAGCAGTAAAGTAATCCAGCCAACTATGACATGTGGAGAGAAACTTGTTCGGGCGATCTTTAACTATACTAGTCATGTGCTCTAGGTTATATAAATGCCAAACACTCTGAATTAGTTCAGAACTAGAGGGGCTCTCTGGCTGTTTCCATTACCTGGCTATTAAACACCTGGCTGCAGTCAGAATATGGCCCGAGAGTTTCCAAGTTACTTTGTGGGTGTCAGGAGGAAGTTGAGGAAGAAGAAAGTATGATAGGTGGAATGGGGACCTTAGATTAGTTATTTTATAAATAAGTTCAGCAACCTCCTTCCAGAACAGGATAATTTTTGGACAACTCCACCAAATATGGGACAGGGACCCTTGATGGCCACAGTTGCGCCAGCAGAAGTCAGAGGTTGTCGGATAAATTGTCTTGAGTTTGGATGGGACTAAATACCAACGGAATAAGAGTTTGTAAGAATTCTCTTTTATCTGTGTACAGATTGAGGATTATGAGGAACTCGAGGGTCTATTAAGGAGGAGAAAATGTGCTGAATTTGTAAGTATTGGTAAAACACAGAAATCGAGAAGCGAAAGCATTCATGGATGTCAGCAAAGGTTGGGAAAAATCCCATTGGGACTATATCGGCTACAAAGAAAATATTCTGTTTTGTCCATTGGGAAAAAGTTTTTGGGTTAATACCCGGAGGGAAGGAGGGGTTATGCCAAAGTGGAAACATTCGCTTAGGATTAGCCAAAAGTTTGAAAGTGCGAGTGCAATATTTCCATATTTCTAAAGTGAAGCAAACTGTTGGAAGACGAGTGTGAAGTGGAGGAAGATCTTTAGGGTCTAGCCAAAATAAGATACTGGGGCGATAGCATCTGAAGGAGGTCCGCTTCCGTGTCAACCCAAAGCCTGGTCTAAGGAGGGGAGTGAGAGAGCACCGCTTGGGTGAGGTGAGACGCCAAGTAGTATTTGTGGAGACAGGGGAGACCCAGGCCACCGTTTCGAGCATAATGGAAAAGAACCTTGAAGCGAACTCTTGGACGTTGGCCGGACCATACAAATTGTGAGATGCTTGATTGTAGATCTTTAAGAAAAAGTGATGGGACATGTACAGGTAGGGTCTGGAAGAGATAAAGAATCCTTGGCAGACAATTCATTTTAACTGAGGCCACTCCACCAATCCGAGAGATATACTTCGGGGACCAGGATTTGAGGTCATGTCTCAGGGCGGCTACTAGTGGGGGAAAGTAAAAAGACGATCATAGGTTTTGGTGAGATTAACTCATAAGTATTTAATGTGATGAGGCTGCCAATGAAATTTGAAGGTGTCTTGTAAGTGTATTTGAATGGTCGAAGGGAGATTGAGGGCCAGGGCCTCAGTTTTGTCGGAGTTAATTTTAAAGTTCGAGAAGAGACCATATTCATTAAGCTTAGCTAAAACAGATGGAACAGAGACATGAGGGTTTGTAAGGGTGAAAAGCACATCGTCTGCGTAAAGGGCTAGTTTAGACGATCTTGAGTCTGTGGATATACCGGAGACATTGGGGTTGAGGCGAATTCTGGCGGCAAGAGGTTCCATCATTAGGGCGAAAAGGAGAGGAGAGAGGGGGCACCCCTGTCTGGTGCCATTCCGAATTGGGAGCGCTGTGGAAGCACATCCATTAGCCAGGACAACTGCTGAGGGGTTGAAATTTAGGGAGGCACCACCATTAAAAAAGGGGCCTTGGATGTTTGCTACTTTGAGGACCTCGCGCATGAAGGGCCATGAGACTCGGTCAAAGGCTTTTTCAGCGTCGAGCGCGAGCACCAGAGCAGGAGTTTATTGGAAGCATGGATCAGATTGATAATATTTCTAGTATTATCAGTTGCCTGATAATTTTCTAGTATTATCAGCTGGCGGTTAGGTATAAACCCCACCTGGTCAGGGTGGACCAAGGGTGGGATAAACTTAAAATTTTTGAGCGAGATGTAAAGACTAAAACTTATAATTCGGCAAAGGTAAAGGATGACTAAGTCCAAGGCGCAAACCAATGTATCAAATAAAAGAAGAAAGGCAGCCTTTAGCAAACAATATAGGAAACACCAATCCCTATCAGATATATATACACAAACAGCAAATTTGCAAACAGGCGCCAATCATATACAAAATGACAAATCCACAACATTCAGTAATGAAAAGCCCAGAAACAAAGACGTATATATAAATACAATGGAAGTCCTACGTTCCAAAGGGCACGGATGCTGAATCTTCTAATAAAGTCCCAAGCACTTCAATATTCCAAATAATATGGTAAAACAGGCCTGTATCAAAGATGCAATTCCCAGCATTCGTCGGTCCTCCAATACATAGCCTCACTCAACCATGCCGGACAAACAGTGCAGCCAAACCAAGCCCGCATCAAAGATGTAGTTCTTTACAAACATCGATCCTCTAATGCAGAGTTTCTTTCTGTTAAACCGGACTCCAATAAAAGGAACTCACTACAAATCTCCGTTTTACCAGTAATAACAACCCGATCAACGGAAAAGGGGGACACTTCCAACTGCAGGTCTCTCGCATCTGACGTCACACTTCTCCCATCACCAACGCATTTCGGCTCATCTAGAGCCTTTCTCAAGGCATGTACTCGGGGTAATAGTCTATACCACTTAAATAGTGGCCGGATGTTCGATACATCCAATCCGAAATCTCCATTACAACAAGTGGATAATTAAATGTGTACCATAAAACATACCACGAAAAATACATAATAAGGAAAACATCAATAAATGAAAGATAATCTGTACAAAAAAATAAAAAAAATAATTTCAACAATACATATAAAATCAAAATTTTAAATTAGGAGTCTCCCATCCACAACACGACCTGAGATACTCCTGCTGAGCTTCCTTCATAGTGCACACACATATCAAGTTTCACTAATCAGCATCTCAAAATTAATTATCAGTCAAAAACCACTTGAGCTCAAAATCTTGATTTAAACCTTCTGGGACAGGAGTCCCCAAATCATAGATCCATCTCATTTCACGTTTAGCGAGGGCAATAGTGGTATCTTTCTGTCTCCAATTTCCCTCTATCTTATCTATAGCTAAAAAGTTCTTTAGACCATTCAACATACACTTATGGTGGCTCTTAAAATGAGAGGAAATAGAGTGATTTTCAAAGCCCTTTTTTATGTTGCGCAGATGCTCAGACAGTCTGACCTTCAATGGTCGTGAGGTTCATCCAAAATAAAAAAGGCCGCACTTACACTCCAAAAGATAGATAACATTGGGGGTATTGCAGCTCAAAAAACATTTAATCGAATATATTTGCGACCTTTAACTTCAAAATAAGAAGTTTTATTCTTATGATCTGAAAAAGTGGCTTTGCACACTGCGCAAAGTCCACATCTCAGGTCGTGTTGTGGATGGGAGACTCCTAATTTTACATTTTGATTTTATATGTATTGTTGAAATTATTATTTTTATTTTTTTTGTACAGATTATCTTTTATATATTGATGTTTTCCTTATTATGTATTTTTCGTGGAATGTTTTATGGTACACATTTAATTATCCACTTGTTGTAATGGAGATTTCGGATTGGATGTATCGAACATCCGGCCATTATTTAAGTGGTATAGACTATTACCCCGAGTACATGCCTTGAGAAAGGCTCTAGATGAGCCGAAACGCATTGGTGATGGGAGAAGTGTGACGTCAGACGTGAGAGACCTGCAGTAGTGTTAGGTTTCAAGATTACCTTAGTCAGTATTTACGCCGGCCTTCCTAGGGCGCGGAGTCTAACTGCCCTCCCGGTCTTCTCCAAGAACCGCCGCAAGGCAGGGTGGGTTTTGCTGCCGGAGAACCGCAGGTCGCGGCCCCCAGGTTTAGCCTACTGACGTAAGGAAAGAGTTCTATGAGATGGACATGTAGAGGCACGGTCAGATCCACAGGGAAATTGATAAGTGGAATCACTAACCGTATATTCAGAAGGTAGTAGTCTGGAGTAGAAACTGGTGGCGTGCAGGAATCAATCCGCTGTTCAGCCCCAGGAGCAAAAGCGTAGTCCAGAATAGCCGGTTCGGTACACAGAGATCCGTCCGTTTATGCAGTACCAGGGATAAGGCAGAAGAGTAGTCTGGAGTATAGCCGGTTCGGTACACAGAGATCCGTCCGTTATTCAGTACCAGGGATAAGGCAGAAGAGTAGTCTGGAGTATAGCCGGTTCGGTACACAGAGATCCGTCCGTTTGTGCAGTACCAGGGATAAAGCAGGAGAGTAGTCTGGAGTATAGCCGGTTCGGTACACAGGAATCAGAAGAAACAAGGGAGAACACCAGGGAGACCAAAGCACAGGAAGTGCAGCCAGATACAGGTAACACGTTGCTCTGACACAGACAGTGTGTCAGAGCAGCCCTGAAATAGGATTTTGAATTCCCCGCCCAGATCAGCTGACCTGCCGCCGGGACCTACCCGGAAGTGCGGCAGCACGGAGCAGAGAATCGGCGCTGACATCGGTAAGTGCCGTTACAAGTAGGAAGTGTCCCCCTTTTCCGTTGATCGGGTTGTTATTACTGGCAAAATGTATTGTTGAAATTATTTTTTTTATACAGATTATCTTTTATATATTGATGTTTTCCTTATTATGTATTTTTCGTGGTATGTTTTATGGTACACATTTAATTATCCACTTGTTGTAATGGAGATTTCGGATTGGATGTATCGAACATCCGGCCACTATTTAAGTCCTATAGACTATTACCCCGAGTACATGCCTTGAGAAAGGCTCTAGATGAGCCGAAACGCATTGGTGATGGGAGAAGTGTGACGTCAGACGTGAGAGACCTGCAGTAGTGTTAGGTTTCAAGATTACCTTAGTTAGTATTTACGCCGGCCTTCCTAGGGCGCGGAGTCTAACTGCCCTCCCGCGGTCTTCTCCAAGAACCGCCGCAAGGCAGGGTGGGTTTTGCTGCCGGAGAACCGCAGGTCGCGGCCCCCAGGTTTAGCCTACTGACGTAAGGAAAGAGTTCTATGAGATGGACATGTAGAGGCACGGTCAGATCCACAGGGAAATTGATAAGTGGAATCACTAACCGTATATTCAGAAGGTAGTAGTCTGGAGTAGAAACTGGTGGCGTGCAGGAATCAATCCGCTGTTCAGCCCCAGGAGCAAAAGCGTAGTCCAGAATAGCCGGTTCGGTACACAGAGATCCGTCTGTTTATGCAGTACCAGGGATAAGGCAGAAGAGTAGTCTGGAGTATAGCCGGTTCGGTACACAGAGATCCGTCCGTTATGCAGTACCAGGGATAAGGCAGAAGAGTAGTCTGGAGTATAGCCGGTTCGGTACACAGAGATCCGTCCGTTTGTGCAGTACCAGGGATAAGGCAGAAGAGTAGTCTGGAGTATAGCCGGTTCGGTACACAGAGATCCGTCCGTTTGTGCAGTACCAGGGATAAAGCAGGAGAGTAGTCTGGAGTAAGCCGGTTCGGTACACAGGAATCAGAAGAAACAAGGGAGAACACCAGGGAGACCAAAGCACAGGAAGTGCAGCCAGATACAGGTAACACGTTGCTCTGACACAGACAGTGTGTCAGAGCAGCCCTGAAATATGATTTTGAATTCCCCGCCCAGATCAGCTGACCTGCCGCCGGGACCTACCCGGAAGTGCGGCAGCACGGAGCAGAGAATCGGCGCTGACATCGGTAAGTGCCGTTACAAGTAGGAAGTGTCCCCCTTTTCCGTTGATCGGGTTGTTATTACTGGCAAAATGTATTGTTGAAATTATTTTTTTTATACAGATTATCTTTTATATATTGATGTTTTCCTTATTATGTATTTTTCGTGGTATGTTTTATGGTACACATTTAATTATCCACTTGTTGTAATGGAGATTTCGGATTGGATGTATCGAACATCTGGCCACTATTTAAGTGGTATAGACTATTACCCCGAGTACATGCCTTGAGAAAGGCTCTAGATGAGCCGAAATGCGTTGGTGATGGGAGAAGTGTGACGTCAGATGCGAGAGACCTGCAGTTGGAAGTGTCCCCCTTTTCCGTTGATCGGGTTGTTATTACTGGTAAAACGGAGATTTGTAGCGAGTTCCCCGGGACTTTGCTTGCTACATTTATTTACTATCAGACACGCTTTTTTCCCTTCTGAGGGCGGTAAGGGTCCATCTATTCCATACTTATCAGGTCCCGTCTGACGTTTATTTGTCTGTTTGTTTTTATTGTTTTTAATAAATCACCCATACGTTATCACACTATGGAGCATTTTTTCTTTTATTGGAGTCCGGTTTAACAGAAAGAAACTCTGCATTAGAGGATCGATGTTTGTAAAGAACTACATCTTTGATGCGGGCTTGGTTTGGCTGCACTGTTTGTCCGGCATGGTTGAGTGAGGCTATGTATTGGAGGACCGACGAATGCTGGGAATTGCATCTTTGATACAGGCCTGTTTTACCATATTATTTGGAATATTGAAGTGCTTGGGACTTTATTAGAAGATTCAGCATCCGTGCCCTTTGGAACGTAGGACTTCCATTGTATTTATATATACCTCTTTGTTTCTGGACTTTTCATTACTGAATGTTGTGGATTTGTCATTTTGTATATGATTGGCGCCTGTTTGCAAATTTGCTGTTTGTGTAAAACTTATAAGTATTTTCCTCAAGTAAGAAAGTATTTTGAGAAGGCAGCACAACTATACAGAATGAAATGGTGCCCATGCATATAAAGTACCGTATATTGTGAACTTGTTACTTGACCAGTTTGGTGACAGGTTTAATCAATTTAGAAGTCTGGAACAGACAATTAAAATAATTAAGTATCCGGCTGTAGTAGTCTACAGTACTTTGGAATAAAATGGTTTCCAATGGATGCAAATTGATGAGTTGGAGATGCAACTTGCTGAATTTCAAGACTGTATCTGGGTTCCAGTGTTTGTCCAAACTTAAGAATCTGGAAAGAAATCGTTTGGAGAATGAAAAATTGTGCCACTACTAACAGGAAATTTGGAGTGCTTGGAACCGATTACCGGACACTTTTAGCACCCTGAAAAATCTAGCGATGGCTTTATTCACAATTTTTCCCTCTACGTACTTTTGTGAGACCTTATTCTTGGCGTTAAATAATATTAAAACCAATAAAAGAAACCTACTGACAGATGAAGTTAGTAGCGCTTGCTTGGGCTTGAAGTGCACGAAATACCAACCTTCAACTGAAGATTTAGCAAATGCAATTCAGCAGCAAAAAAGTCACTAATGTAAAACATTATTTGCTTTTTCTTTTTTAATAAATAAATATATCAAAAATATAACTTACTTTTTTTTTTACTAGGGCTGCAAATATCATAAAATGATGTATATTTCTAGATGTCACCATAGTTAAGCTAGGTTTTTCCCGAATTTTGACACACCGAGCTCAAAAGGTTCTCCATCACTGTTCTAAAGAGTCACTTTAATTGTTTTGTAGCTCCCTTTCCATTCTGCTAAGTATACACTAGAGGGTGCAAATCTGCTTTTACCTGCCCAGGCTGCAAGGAGGAGTCAGAAGGACTGAAAGAAAGAAAAAAAAAGTCAACTCCCTTCAAGCACACTGCAAGACTTTTCCCTGTAATTATGCGAGGAATCCGACTGGAAAATAGCTAAACAAGTACAAGGCATAGAATATATATGCACAAGAGCGAAAAACATTGCTGCCAGCGGAATCCACACATTTCTACTACAGTTGTAAGAATTTGAGGGAAAGTGTTGGCGGTTATGAGATCATTTCTTGCTTAGTGACTTTATTGGGTGATCTGGATCTGTCAGTGACTACTTGAAATGAGCAGAACTATCTGATCTCATTTGTTAGCCAAATTGTCGATGTGTTCTTATACTTTTGAAGGTGTGTGCCCCACACCCAAAAATCTGGATAAGGAACTGCTATGTGGGTGTCGGCTTGGGACAAATAACGATTGTATGCCTCTTGTGCAAAGTATGTGATTTGTCCCGGGACTGCAAAGACTGCCAATTAATAAAGGAAGCAGGATCCGGATCATCTGGTGACTTCAGACTAAATCTGGGATAGTAATATTACACCTTGTTCTGATGGTGTAAAAAAAGGTGTGGATACATTTTTTAAGAATAATGGACGCGCGATGGTGAAATAATTTCAGGCCATATGTGTTCCAAAGAGTCTCGGATGACGTTCATATAAATATTTTGTTTATGGTAGCTATTAAGTACAGATGCATCTTGCCGGGAGTTGGTGTATTTCCGTACTGTAATGTTCTCTCTTGCCACGGCTGGCTGGCAGCTTCTGTGGAACATGTGGTGACTGCGGTGTTTCTCTTTGCTGTCCACTCACTGCTATGGCTCTGAGCAAAGGGCTGAAGGTTCATGTCAAGCAGGACCTGGCTTGTTACAGTGTCCTGCTGGAGTCCCGCAATAGGGAGGACTGTCTCCTTTTCGAGTCAGGCACCGTGGCCACTCTGAGTAAGTACTGTGGGGACAAGATCAGCGTTCTCAGGGGATTGTGTATAGACCTCATAGCTGAGCGTCTCCTGAAATACAAGGCATAGTAATCTTAACACGTGTCTTTCTTATTTTACTAAAAGGACATTTGTTCTTGCTGGGAACTTATGTTACGGTAACATTTCCGTTCTCGTGATTTATGACGACCGTGTATTTAATTGAAACATTGATATTTAATGGAATGCATCTATTTAATATATAGTTTTCACAATACATATATCATCATCATGCATTCATTCACTCACTCACACTTTTGCCTGAAAAGACTTTGCTTCGTAAAGTGTTAAGTTTATTTATAAATAGACATTCAGTATCCCCCAAATTGTACTTAACATCTCCCCTTGCAAAATGACTGCATTGCTGCGCTGCTTGACTTTTTGGTGGTAATGAAATAGCTGCATTCAAATGAAAACATTGTATGAGTCAATTATTTGTCAGTTTAATCAGGATGTAAGTAAATCAGGAACAGAACGGATTCCAGGAAACTACATTTTAAGAGCTCCCTCTGTTGGCAGATAGGTTTGTGCTTGAAATATGCAGGGACCGTTTGTGAGTAGCCAGAGACTCAGCAATCTCCTATTAGCAGGCAACTACCCCAGCTCCAAGCAATTTAATGAGCCAACCTTCTGATGGTCTGTATCAGCCACCGACCAAGTACGTTTCAAAACAGTTCCACATTTTTACATAGTTGAGCATAAACAGTTAAAGGGTCTATTTATGACCCTTCGTATTTTTGTTTCGTTATTTATCATTTATTAATTTTGTTCAGCTGGAACAGCAGCTCCGATACGAACCTATTCCGTCAAATAGTTTAACTTCACAGTAAAGTGTTCGCCATTTCGATCACTTTACCTACAAGTCTCTTTGGCCAGGCAGAATTTGCGATGGGGGAGCATGAAGCCTGCCTGGAAGGGATCGAAGATCCCTCTCTTTCGATGCTCTCCCCACAGGGGATAATTTAATTGACCGTGTTACGCTTGCCGTTAGAACAGTAATTTTAACGTGGATTTCTGCTTGTGGCTCTCAGAGCTGCAAACAAAAATCAGTGTTGAAATTACAATGCTAATGGTAATAATGCACACTGTTACTGTACTAATGGTAATAGTGCGCGGGCCGCGTTACCCTCATGAGTAACGCGATCAATTGAATTGACCCCATAGACTACAACAGCTGATGTCATCTTCAGATGGCATAAGCTAGCTTGATAAATAATGCATAATCACAATACCCATAGGCACCTATGCAAACTGGAAACGGTGAGGCTGGGACCACAGCAGACATTGGAGTCTTAGGGGCATATTTAACAAATAATGATATTGCACTCTCGTGCACTTACCATTAAAAAAACGTCCCTCTGTGTCCCCCGCATATTTAAGAAGGGTGCATCGCAGCAGATATCGTGGATGTCTGCTGCTTTGCTGAAAATTTGCTGAAAATTCTTTGCTGAAGCTGGCGTACATTATCATAAATTAAAAATTTCAGTGCTGTCAGCTCTGCTCCGAAGAGCAGAGCTGGACAGCGCATGAGTGGAGGGATCACATGATCCCTCCCTGTCACTCACCGCTCTGTCTCTGCTACTATAGTTGCAGAGACAGAGCGGAGATGCTTGTGCGCATGTGCAGCTTTTCGAACTGCACATGCGCAATTGATCTATCAAGAGGAGCGGAGAACACCTGGAGGAGATCCGGAGACAGCGCATTCCGAAGAGGACGTGGTAAGTATGTTTTTTTTTATCACAGAAACAGCAGTTTATCGGAACTGCTGTTTCTGTGATCCGTTTTTCATAAATTTGAGAAATAATTCAATCCTTATCCATGCGATAAGGATTGATAACTATTTTTCATTTTTGCCGAACATTGATAAATGTGCCCCTTTTTAGTCATAAAAATTCCCAGCCATGGCCTTATCTGTGTGGATTTTGTATGTTCTCCCTGTGTTTGCCTGGGTTTCCTCTGGGTGCTCCGGTTTCCTCCCACACTCCAAAAGCATACTAGTAGGTTAATTGGTAGCTTTTAAATTAACCTTAATCTCTCTCGATCTGTGTGTGAGTGTGTATGTGTGTGTATATATTAGGGAATTTAGATTGTAAGCTTCAATGGGGAAGGGAATGATGTGAGTGAGTTCTCTGTTCAGCCATACGAAATTAGTGGCGCTGCTGATGACGAAAAGCCTTATTACTAATTAATGCAGTAATCCCCTGAAAACTGCAGTTTTCGGGGGATTACGACTGCTTCTGAGGTTGATAACTAGGCCCCTTGTTTTGCAAAGCGATGGCCATTATTATGCTTTACAATGAAGTTCCCCGGACACAAACTCTTAATATGTGAAAAATCACTAGTTGAGACGAAAGCCTATTATTTGTAATTACCAGTTTACAAGATGATTGATTGCATTGTACTGCATGCCATAATCATAACTTTGGCAACTATGTAAAATGTGGAATAGAACCTGAAAAATACCGGAACCTGGTCACATCATCTTCTGCTGGTGTAGGGCTCCAACAGTTGGCTTGTCCGCATGAGTGTGAGGTGGAAGGACATTGGTGACTGCCTGTACTGTTAAAAGGGATGACACCCCCCCCCGTTACTGATCTCTAGCACAGACTTTCCCTGCACATTACAATGGAGCACCTAGTTGGCTGCAGTGGGAGCTCTTAAATGTAATCATCCAGAACCATCCCCATTCTTGCACTTTTGGGCTTAACTTAGTAAGAAAACAATGATTGTAACATTCATTTAATTTATATGTTTGTGTACTTATTCTGATTTGGCAGAGGCAATAAAAATGCATGGGATTTGTTTGCTTAAGTATATCTAGTTAGGTAGATTGCTATGGCTTCTACACATTTGCACAATTCTTACAGTATGAGATAGGATTGTGATGTAAATGTCTGCCATGCCCTCTATATGCATATTCATATATTAGCATTGCCTTTTTCCCATTTGGCTCAGCAGTGTTCAGCTGTCACCAGTGCATGAAACAAAATGTCAATGGGTATAGACGGGGCAGTTACCACAGAGATAAATGATCTGTTTGATCAGTTTTGTCCAAGCTGGTGAGACCACAGCTGAACAAAGATAAAAGCCACAGGATAGGAGCTGCAAAGTTTTCTGGACTGAATATATATGCTTGGGCCCCTTACCTACTAGTGATGCATTTGTGCAAAAAAAATGAAAGTGAAAACCGAAAGTGAAAATGCATATAAATGTTGTGCACATGCTGATGAGCATTGGATTTTTGCTTGACACGTTCGAGAACCCAAGTATTACAGAGGTTTTCCCATTCCTGTTAATATCCTGTTCATTTTAGTGGTGTTTCCAGGGTGTATTCTACATGTAGAAACCCAGTTGAAAAGAATGGGTCATTGAAATTAACGGGAAAGCACTAGTAAAAAAGAAATAATAAAAAATTGGCCAGCATGCAACCCCCATATTCCTCAACCATTTTCTGGTTCCCACTAACGCAACAAGCATGCTGACCCCTTGTAATAGTAGAAACTATACCCAGACTGGTCAAAATAGGGCTTTAGCATCTATGCCCCCCACTCCTAGAGACTACCAGTTCTTGGGCTCATCCCAGACCCAACTCTATTATACTACAGTCATGGCCAAAAGGATTGAGAATGACACAAATATTATTTTTCACAAAGTCTGCTGCCTCAGGTTTCATGATGGTAATTTGCATATACTCCAGAATGTCATGAAGAGTGAACAGATGAATTGCAATTAATTTCAAAGTCCCTTTGCCATGACAATGAACTGTATCCCCAAAACAACATTTCCACTGCATTTCAGCCCTGCCACAAAAGGACCAGCTGATATCAGGTCAGTGATTCTCTCGTTAACACAGGTGAGAGTGTTAACGAGGACAAGGCTGGAGATCACTCTGTCATGCTGTTTGAGTTAGAATAACAGAATAAGCTATAAAAGGAGGGAGGTGCTTGAAATCATTGTTCTTCGTCTGTTAACCATGGTTACCTGCAAGGAAACACGTGCAATCCTCATTGCTTTGCACAAAAAGGACTTCACAGGCAAGGATATTGCTGCTAGTAAGATTGTACCTAAATCAACCATTTATCGGATCATCAAGAACTTCAAGGAGAGAGGTTCAATAGTTGTAAAGAAGGCTTCAGGGTGCCCAAGAATGTCCAGCAAGCGCCAGGAATGTCTCCTAAAGTTGATTCAGCTGTGGGATCGGGGCACCACCAGTGCGGAGCTTGCTCAGGAATAGCAGCAGGCAGGTGTGAGTGCATCTCCACACACAGTGAGGCGAAGACTTTTGGAGTATGGCCTGATGTCAAGGAGGCCAGCAAAGAAGCCACTTCTCTCTGGGAAAAACATCAGGGACAGACTGATATTCTGCAAAAGGTACAGGGATTAGACTGCAGAGGACTGGGGTAAAGTAATTTTCTCTGATGAATCCCCTTTCAGGTTGTTTGGGGCATTTGGAAAAACGCTTGTCTGGAGAAGGAGAGGTGAGCGCTACCATCAGTCCTGTGTCATGCCAACAGTAAAGATTCCTGAGACTATTCATGTGTGGGGTTGCTTCTCAGCCAAGGGAGTGGGCTCACTCACGATTATACCTAAGAACACAGCCTTGAATAAAGTACCAAAACATTCTCCAAGAGCAACTTTTCCCAACCATCCAAGAACAGTTTGTTGATTAACAATGTCTTTTTCAGCATGATGGAGTATCTTTTCATAAGGCAAAAGTAATAACTAAGTGGCTCAGGGATCAAAACATTGAAATTTTGGGTCCATGGCCAGGAAACTCCCCAGACCTTAATCCCATTGAGAACTTGTGGTCAATCTTCAAGAGGCATGTGGACAAACAAAAACTCACAAATTCTGACAAACTTCAAGCATTGATTAGGCAAGAATGGGCATCCATAAATTAGTATGTGGCCCAGAAGTTGATTGACAGTTTGCAAGGGTGGATTTCAGAGGTCTTCAAAAAGAAGGGTCAGCACTGCAAATATTGACTCTTTGTATAAAATAAAAGCCTTTGACACTTATGAAATACTTATAATTTTACTTCTGTATACCATATCAACATCTGACAAAAAGGTCTAAAAACACTGAAGCAGCAAACATTTGTGAAAACCAATACTTGTGTCATTCTCAAAACTTTTGGCCATGACTGTAAAACCGTAAAAATATATAAATAAAACACACATTATTGTTAGATAAACTTTTATTGAAATCATTACAACCATTATCCTGAAAGGCAACGGAGACCTTCTCCAAGATTCAATTTATAGTCTTATTCTTATAGTGATGATATTTGTGTCTAATTATTTCATTGCATGCTCACCATATTGTTTTTCTTGTATAAGAAAGGGGAAGTGTAGTATATCTCAACTGCTTTTTAGTTCCTCTGAGGTAGAGTGTGTTGTAAGAAATGTATTTATACCATTTGCCCAACTGTCATCGTTTGTATTATACGCATGAGTTAAGAAGTAAACAGTTCTGTGGCTGCTGTTCCTAATACACTATGGGTCTGATTCATTAAGGAAAGAAATAAAAAAAAATGAGTAAGTTTTCTCCTGGACAAAACCATGTCACAATGTAAGGGGTGCAAATTCGTTTTTTATTTTGCACATAAGTTAAATACTGGCTGTTTTTTCATGTAGCACATAAATACTTGATAGCTTTATTTTTACATTAAAATTTAAGGTTGATCTAGAACATGCCCTACCCCAACTATAAATCTGTCCGCACATTATAAATGTACCTCCTCCTCCAATGCAACATGATTTTGTCAAGGTTCAAAAGTACCCATTTTTTTTGCTTTGCTTTCCTTAATGAATAAGGCCAAAAATGGACAAAGTATTTGTCGCTTGACTGTTACACAAACAAGGACTGTAATGACATTGTATTCAAATATGTATACTTTAATAAGGAGTTGGTTCCCCATTTGCAGTGATAACAGCTTCCACTCTTCTCGGAAGGCTATCCACAAGATGTTGGAGTGTTTCTATAGGAATTTGTGCCCCTTCATTTAGTAGAGCATTTATGAGGTCAGACATTGACGTTGGACGAGAAGGCCTGGCTCGCAATCTCCATTCCAGTTCATCTGAAAAGTGTTTTCGATGTGGTTGAGGTCAGGCATATTGCAGTCAGGCAGGTAACGTTCTCCCGGCATCCGCCAAACCCATACTCGCCTATCTGACTGCCAAACAGAGAAGCGTGATTCGTCACTCCACAGAACACATTTCCACTGCTCCACAGTCCAGTGTTTGTGTGCTTTACACTGCTCCATGCAACGCTTGGCATTGGTCTTGGTGTTGTGAGGCTTGCATGCTGCTGCTCAGCCATGGAAACCTATACCATTAAGCTCCCGCCGCACAGGTTTGGTGCTTACATTAATACCAGTGGAAGTTCAGAACTCTTCAGCTATAGAATCAGCAGAGCATTGGCGACTTTCGCGCACCATGTGTTTGAGCAGTCGACCCCGCTCTGTAATTTTACGTGGTCTTCCACTTCGTGGCTGAGTTGCTCTTGTTCCTAAATGCTTCTATTTTATAATAATATCACTTACAGTTGACCGTGGAATATCCAGAAAGGATGAAATTTCACGAACCGTCTTATTGCATAGATGGCACCCTATCACAGTACCAAGCTTGAAGTCACTGAGCTCTTCAGAATGACCCATTTTGTATCCCAAATATTTGAAAATGGAGACTGCATAGCTAGGTGCTTGATTTTATACCCCTCTCGCAACGGGTCTGATTGAAACCTCAATTCAATAATTAACAGGTGTGGCCAAATTCTTTTGTCCATATATTGTATTTGTCTTCTTTAGTACATGTTTAAAAAAATCCAAAATGTTGTAAGTGTGCGTCATGAATAATGTCTTCAGAAATGTGTTAACTAAAATAATAAATGGGTGACAGAAATCAGCTTTGCATTTCCAGCCCTTGCTGATAACCCGCTGTCGTTTGACATGCGGTTTGTAACCAACACTTACTCTTACACTCTTGTATTTACATTACTGAAGATGCTGCTATGCTGTTTCAGCCCCCAACAGTAGGTTAAAGTGAATGTTGGAGCCAATAGGTTCTGTTCCTTTACTGGTTTCCTTGCTTTAACTGGCATAAATAAACATTAGTAAATGCAGGTGTTTTATTGCTAGTGCCTGACTGACCTTAGAGTGGGTGGTTCTGTGATGCTTATGTTTTGAACAAATGCAGTTTTATATGTATAATTGCTCTATTTATTTTAAAAGTTTGGTACTTAAACAGGTAAAGTTGACTAAAAAGTGTACTGCTACTAGCAGGCAAATGTATTTATTAAAGAAGACAGAAATTTGTCAGTGTGCACTAAGTAGCTTTGAATGATTCCCACATCCAAAAAATCAATATGTATATCTATAATTATCACAATAACTTGTGACACAAGGTGAAATCAAGAGTAAATATTGTGAATAGTCTTTGATCTTTTTTCTTCTAAAAGCTGTTAAAACCAAAGGAAGTCTCTCATTGAGGAGGACCTTCTTAGAGTAGCTTTTAGCTCCAGCACAGTAAGACCATATAGGTCGACAGCTTTCCTTTTTGAATCTTTGGTTTCCTCCGCAAGCCTTAGAAAGTCTGTAAAAGGAACAAAGAAGCACTTTATGGACTAAATTAATCAACTGAATTGGATTTTTAAAAACGTATTAGTATTTACTATTAATTAATTGTAGTTTTATTCATTGTTCATCTAATGTACCTCTTATTCTCTGTCGTGGGAAGCTGGGTAATTTAAAGGATACACACTATGGGGCTCATTCATTAAGTGAATGTAATGTGCATTTTTTCAAAAAAACACACCCATATATCAACAAGGAGTAGATCTAAGAAACAGTTTTTGATGAATACGGTACTCATTTATGCAGCTTAAAAACTGTTGCATGTAGCAGTGCGTTATTATATGCCTCTAGCTAATTCACCATCTAACGCATGTTTCAGTACGATATGGTCTGTGTGTGTGTAAGTTAGGGGAGTTAGATTGTAAGCTCCAATGGGACAGGGACTGGTGTGAATGAGTTCTTTGTGCAGCGCTGCGGAATTAGTGGCGCTATATAAATAAATAGATGATGATGATATGCCATTATATTGCCTATTGACAGGTGTGCATCCTTCTTTAAACTTATGTTTTATTATCATAGGTATTAGAATTTTATACTAGCCATGTGTGTTAACCCTTTGTAAGATGCTGTATGTATGATGTCTGTATAATATTGCCTTATATGACAAAAAGCATATATGGAAGTGGGAGAATGGCTGTGCTGCCATATTCTGTCTGGGGAGAATGGGAGAATGGCTGTGCTGCCATATTCTGTCTGGGGAGAATGGGAGAATGGCTGTGCTGCCACTATCTGTCTGGGGAGAATGGGAAAATAGCTGAGCTGCCATATACTGTCTGGGGGGATGGGAGAATGGCTTTGCTGCTATATACTGTGTGGGGAGAATGGCTGTGCTGCCATATTCTGTGTGGGGAGAATGACTGTGCTGCCATATTCTTTCTGGACAGAATGGGAGAATGGCTGTACTGCCATTTTCTTCCTGGGTAGAATGGCTGTGCTGCCATATACTATCTGGGGAAAATGGTTGTGCTGCCATATACTGTGTGGGGACAATGTGAGAATGGCTGTGCTGCCATATACTTTGTTTGGGAAGATTGGGAGAATGACTGCTGCTATATTCTGTCTGGGGAGAATTGTTGTGCTGCTATACACTGACTGGGGAGAATGGCTGAGCTGCCATATTCTGTCTGTGGGCAATGGGAAAATGGCTGTGCTGCCATATTCTGTCTGGGGAGAATGGATGTGCTGCCATACACTGTGTGGGGAGAATGGCTGTGCTGCCATATACTGTGTGATTCTAATGGCTGCGCTGCCATATACTGTGTGAGGAAAGGAAAGGGTTACACGCAGACAAACTGTATCTCGTTTCTCACACAAATAGGTGGCAAGTTACTATACTTTTTATACCTGGTCCCCTCATTCAAGACTTCATTATGATAGAAAATGTGTTGTAGTTAATGCCAAGTCAAAAAAGACAAATGTATTTCATATATTCAGTTACGTTCAAAATCTCCCTATATTATGGTACAAATGTACCTAAATACACATTTTCTGAACAAAAATAAAACACACACATTTATTTTTAAAACAAACAACTTTTTGTAATATAACTTCCCAAATAGATAAAAAAAAATATCAAATGGAATAATTTCCATAAAAGCTCCAGCATTATAATATTTTTTTTAAATAGTTTTATTCTTTTAATCAAAAAAAGAATTTGGGGGTTATTTGAACTGGGGTGGGATGGGAAATTGGGAAGTTGGTATCTCTTCGTTGACTTGTAAAAAAAAAAGAATAAGAAAAAAAACTTTTTACAATCGTAATCTTATGAGATTTTTAAAATATATCTTAGCTTTGTGGGTGTACTTTTGTTCACACATTTTCCAAGCTCAGCAGAGTTCAAAAGTGGTACATTACAAACACTTATTAGGCTCATGATGTCAGGCACCTGTGGAATGACAAACTTTGCCTAGGCCTATGGAAAGCCACATTTAGTAAAGAAAGGATTTCTGAGGACTCCACTTTTATGCTGCAAAACAAACTAATTAATATTAGACTACATTATAATATCAAGATTACATTCTTCTGCACAGGCCGGGACGGTCCCTGCCTCCTCCATGGCCTCTTCCTCCTGTGGCTTCTCCGCTATCTCCAGGAATTTCTCCCTGATTCGGCCCTGGAGTCTTCCTCCATGATTGGGGAAAGGGCTTGTTTGGGGAGTGGGGAAAGGACCGCTTCCTCCTGGGCATCCTTCCTGTCATCCTACTCGGCCTCCTCCCTCACCTGCAGATTTTTCTAGCAGCGGCGTAGATGTTCTGTTGGAATGAATATGACCCAGCAGTTTATTTATAAAGGTTATCTCTGTCTCACACAACATAGAGACATCCAGATAATGTTAGGTTGCAATGTGAAATATCCAATGCCACGCATGGACTGTAATTGGTCAAATAAACACACCTCTATACCACTTTCCTAGGTGAGAAGTTAGTCAGATACTGAACTGTCAGTATCAGAATTAGTCAGATACTGATTCTGAAACATCACTATTACATATCATGCCTTGTACTTTGTCCAATGAAGGTTATAACACCCCATATTACTCTGTAATGGGCTAGATATAACAGTAATCTTAACTTTAAAAAATATTATATTTTTTTTATTAATTGTGAACTTACACCTAGCAATTTCACCCCTGGTATCTGCAAGAAGCTCTGGCTGCCTCCTCCGCAGATCGCTTCAACGGGGTTGTAGTTGTACAATGCTATGTCTGCGGACGAACAAATGCAGCTTTACTGCCCCATTACTGTTGTACCAAGCTGTAGCATCAGGACAACTGTCCATTGTAGCTGTGAGTACCTGCAGTTCAGCATGGGAGAACGTTGCTGCATTTATGTTTGCAGGTGAATGAGACTTTTTAACATCCTCCTCACTGATTGCTTCTCAGGCCACGTGTGGGCGTAGGTACATCGATCACAGATCACTTCTATACGGTATCTAAAATGACTGACTTTTACCTGTCAATCAACCTCAATAATCATCCATATCCAGGCATTTAAGGGCATGACAACCCTTGCCATTCTCACACAGGAAATCGCAGGAGAACGCACCTACATACCCTATATAACTGTTGGAGAGGCAATCATTCAGCCCTGCTATTTTGTGATTTAGGAGTCCAGAATTCAGAGTTTCTAAATTAAAGGAAAGCTTTGTGGGATTTCTAAGACATCTCTTGTTCTACAGTCTGTCCTCCATTGCGTTCTATTGGTGAGTACAAGAACATATGTGAGACAGTTTATAGGCCCTTAAATACTTTTTACTTATAACTGTGTCTTTTTTACCCTATATAGATTAACGGCTGAGCCACAACAACCAGGACAAAGTCAAGGCTCTGCCTTTATTCTTTCAGACTGACAAATTTCAATATAAGAGAGGTGGAAGTACTGGTATAGTACGCCCCAGCTAAAATGAAGATATAGGAAGAATTCACTACGCAGGTCAATGCTGTGGTTCCAATTAGAAGAACAGTGACTGGAATTATTATATTGTACTCTGCATACCTAGTATAGGTATTTGTAAGTTTGACAACCTTAAAATCATTGTCCTAGGTATGGCAGACCAACAGCTTTAATAACATTACAAATTAACAAATGATCATTCCTACTTTGTCACATGTTTTTCAATTAACTCTTAGCACTGTGTAGCTGTCAGGTGCCGTCCCGCTGATTCCTCAGGACGGTCGCCTATCTCTTCTCTCGGCGTGTCTGGTTGCCAGGCAACCAGAAGTAAGACTTCCGCCCGGACCACTGGTGCTTCCACGCATGCACGTCCTGTTGCTAGGCAGAAGGGTGCTATTCTAACCTCCGTGGCAGCTGATGACTCTATCCTCCTCATTGGCTGTCCCCCCACCTGTGCCAGAGTATTAGGTCTATTTCCTGCTCCAGTGTTCCAGTGTGATTTGGCTTGTCTGACTACCTCCAATTTCCTGTGCCCTTACTACCCGGATTGTTTGACTTCTCTTTTGGATTTCCCTTGTGCATTGCTGCTCCTGACTGTTACTGACCCGGCATTGTTTGACCTCTCTCCTGGATTCCCCCGTGTACCTCGTTGCCAGCACTTTACCAGACCAGCTCACTTGACTCTCATGCGGTGCCTCGCTATACGTCTCAGTGAAAGACCACGACCTGAGTGTCTCCTGCAGCGGAGGCAATACCTTCTTGCGGGGGTTTTTGGTGAAAACCAGAGGCACGTTAGATTCCGCACTTTCTACTCGAGTTGCGCCAACGTTAGCAGGTACTCTGCGCCTAAGTTGTGACAGTAGCTTTCTGTTATTAGTATGTCACCTTTAGGCCCAATACATTTCAATCTCTGTATGTCTGCACAAGGCTTTGGAAAATATTTTGGATAGTATACATTGCAACATTCTTATATTTGAACATTTCACTCAGGTGGAAGGACTTTAAGTGTCGCCTCAATGACAAACTTCATGACCATCGCAGGCATGCTATGGGGACTGGAGGTGGTCCCCCAGCTGTATTGGACCTCGGGCCCTGGAGACCACAGCATTGTCCTGCATGATCAGTTAGTGCAGCGAGTGTGTAGGACTGACACCGGAGAGAGCCTACACCCTAGCCACACCAATATCCCCAGAGGTAAATTTCCACTCGCAATAGATATGTAAACAATACCGGTGACTAATATTTTGTTTACTGAAATATAAACGCACACAACAACAATCGCTGGTGGCAGTGGACAGCCTTCCCACATACAAGAAAAATGTTCTGGTCAAATCAATTCCTCGAAAACACATCCATGAAATAAGTGCAACCCTAATCAATCTCCTTCGCACTTTCCAACATATTGACATTACTTTGAATTGTCTCACCGACTTCGTTGCACAATATGTCTCCTCCAACCCTCTTGCCACAATGCAACATGATTCCCCTCCTGCCCCAATGCCACATGCTACCACTCTTTCCTCTAGAAAATGTTTCCTCTCCTTCCCCTATGCTACATTTTGTCACTCCTGCCCCTATTTCAAATTTCTCTCCCAATGCCCATTTGGACCAAGTTTTCCCTCGTTATCCTCTCCAACTTTACCCTTTTTTTTTTATCTTCCCCAGGTTTCATCAACATTTATTTATATAGCGCCAGCAAATTCCGTAGCGCGTTAGCGAGAGTCACGAAGTGCAATAAATGCATACATTAGCAACATAACCATTCTAAGCAACATAACTGATAAGAGCTTGGCAAGTATGACAAGAAAAGTATTCTGTACTGTTTATTATTATAGGTAAAGGTTTAAGTGTTACATGAAGGAAGCACTGAGGCAGCTATGTTGTGGAAAATTTAAGGGACATTTTTAGTTCCACCATGAACATTACAATATTCAAAACTATATCATCATCATCATCAATATTTATTTATATAGCGCCAGCAAATTCCGTAGCGCTTTACAATTGGGAACTAACATTAATAAGACAATACTGGTTAATACATACAGACAGAGAGGTAAGAGAACCCTACTCACAATCTTACAATCTATAGGACAATGGTGTCACAAATCGGGATCTTAGCCGCACTTACCTCATCCGCCGCTGTCATATCACGGCTACCTGGGTCCCTTCTGGTCATCTGCAGCATTCCCGTTCTCCACACCTTCATTTGTAAACAAACACATACTGTCTGTCCTGCTGCATGGGCGCGGCCATCTTGGATGCAGTCAGGTGATCAGTCCAAACCAACCAGATTCAGAAGCTGTGATCACATGAACTGATCAGCCAATAGTTGTTTGGGACATCCTATTTAAACCTGCTGCTGTGATCTGTTCATTGCCAGAACAACACACTTCTCTCCAGAGGATAGGTCTTGGCTCCAGTGTTCCTGGCTGCATTACAAGTGCAGTGTTCCTGACTGCATTACAAGTGCAGTAATCCTGTCTGCACTCCTGAGTGCAGTGTTCCTGACTGCATTACAAGTGCAGTGTTCCTGACTGCATTACAAGTGCAGTGTTCCTGTCTACATTTCCAGACTGCTAATTCCCCTGCTATATTCTACAATCAGCACGAACATGAGCAAGAAGTTCATCCAGGCTGCTAAGTTCTGTTTCACTCCTGCTCCAGCTAGTCCCAAGGGTCCCGAATCGGATCAAGAAATTCAGACGACCGTGACAGTTTGTTCTGGCCTAATGGATCCGCTAGGGGAACATACCCCGAGGGAGGACTCTGTCCAAATATTAGCTGAACGCATTGAGAGACAAGAAACTAACCAGGGGCAAATTTTGAGATTGCTGCAGGATGTTTCTACACGTATGGATACCTTGCAGTTATTCCGCAGTCAACCATCCCATACTCCGCCTGAGCCAGTAATACCTGCTTCACTACTTACTTCATCCAGACTCCATCTTCCCACGCCAGCTAAATACAATGGCGATCCGAAGAATTGCCGCGGGTTTCTCAACCAGTGTAGTATACACTTTGAATTACAACCCGGAAATTTCCCCACTGCACGTACCAAAACTGCTTATATTGTTTCGCTACTATCAGGGCAAGCTCTGGCATGGGCATCACCGCTCTGGGAAAAATCTGACCCAATTTTATTTGACATTGATAGCTTCCTGTCTACCTTCCGCAGAATATTCGACGAGCCTGGAAGAACAACGTCAGCCGCTTTAGATATTCTGCGCCTTCGGCAAGGGCAGCAGTCTGTGGGCCAATATGCCGTTCAATTTCAAACACTTTCCTCTGAACTATCTTGGAATAACGATGCTCTTGTTGCGGTTTTCTGGCAGGGCCTGTCTGACCACATTAAGGATGTATTAGCGTCTCGGGACTTACCTACAACGCTAGACCAATTGATTACCACCTGCAATCGGGTTGATCTTCGGTTCAGAGAAAGAGCTCTAGAAAAGAGGAAGCTGAAACACCCCAAGTTCCACCCTATTCAACGGGTCCGTGTACCGTCTCCTTTCCCTGAAGGACCCATGCAATTAGGCAAAGCACGTCTTTTACCCACCGAGCGAGAACGGCGAGTTAGAGAGAAACTTTGCTTATACTGTGCCAGTTCCGGACATCTGTTACATCATTGTCCTCGTAAGCCGGGTAAACACAACCTCCTAGCTGACGATGAGGAAGTGAGCCTAGGAGTGGCTCTTCGCTCCCCACAAGGCAAGGACTGTATTATCCCAGTCACTCTGAAACACGCTCAAGGCTCCCAATACATTTCAGCCCTGCTGGATTCTGGAGCAGCTGGGAATTTCATGTCTGCCAGATTAGCTGCTGAACTAGCCATTCCACTAGAGAAAATTCCAGTGACCATCTTTCTCTCTGCGGTTGACGGTAGCCGTATTCCAGGGGGTACCATTACGCATCAGACTTCTCCAGTGACGCTCCAAATAGGAGTTCTGCATTCCGAGTCTCTTACCTTTTTGGTCATCCCAGAAGCCACTAGCCCTGTGGTTCTCGGGTTTCCATGGCTTCAAACGCATAACCCCCATATTGACTGGTCGACTTCACAAATCCTGGCGTGGGCTCCAACTTGTTTCGGGTCCTGTTTACAACGTGTTCTTCCACATTGCTCCACCTCTGATAAGGAAGTTTTGCCAGTTCCTTCTGCCTACCAAGAGTTCACAGACGTTTTCAGTAAGCAGGCCGCTGAAACTCTACCACCTCATCGGGATTGGGACTGTCCCATTGATCTTGTTCCGGGTAAAACCCCACCGCGTGGCAGAGTCTACCCTCTTTCTATCCCTGAGACAAAATCTATGTCTGAATATGTAAAAGAGAACTTGGAAAGGGGCTTTATTCGCCCATCCTCTTCACCGGCAGGAGCCGGGTTCTTTTTTGTAAAAAAAAAAGATGGTGGATTACGTCCCTGCATCGATTACCGAGGTCTCAACGACATTACCATCAAGAACCGGTATCCTCTGCCCCTCATCACAGAGTTATTTGACAGAGTCAAAGGTGCGCAAATATTTACGAAGTTGGATCTCCGCGGGGCCTACAATTTGATCCGTATCAGGCGTGGCGATGAATGGAAAACCGCCTTTAACACCAGGGATGGGCACTACGAATATCTTGTCATGCCATTCGGTCTGAGCAATGCCCCAGCGGTTTTTCAGAATTTCATAAACGAAATCTTTCGGGACTTACTGTACCATACTATTGTGGTATATTTGGACGATATCCTCGTTTTCTCCTCTGATATCCAGTCCCATCGCAGACATGTTAAAGAGGTCCTCAGCCGTCTCAGAAGGAATAAACTGTATTGCAAGCTTGAAAAATGCACCTTCGAAGTTGAATCCATTCCATTCTTGGGGTATATCATCTCGGGCACCGGTCTCCGTATGGACCCAGAGAAGGTGCAAGCTATTCTTAACTGGCCTCAACCATCTACACTAAAGGCAGTACAGCGATTTCTGGGATTTGCTAACTACTATCGAAAATTTATTCGTGGCTACTCTACTGTAGTAGCACCACTCACCGCCCTCACCAAAAAAGGAGCTAATCCTGCCAAGTGGTCTGAAGAAGCCCAATCTGCTTTTCAACTTCTGAAACAAGCATTTATTTCTGCTCCCATACTGAGGCAACCAGATTTAACCTGTCCATTCTACTTGGAAGTTGATGCCTCATCTGTCGGAGTAGGGGCAGTTCTCTCCCAAAAACCAGCTGATGAGCAATGGCATCCCTGCGGGTTCTTCTCCCGAAAATTTTTACCAGCTGAACGAAATTATGCCATAGGGGACAAAGAGCTGCTTGCCATCAAATTGGCGCTTGAAGAGTGGAGACATTTACTTGAGGGAGCTCGTTATCCTGTCACAATATACACGGATCACAAGAATCTGCTCTACCTTAAAACTGCACAGTGCATGAATCCACGTCAGGCCCGATGGGCACTATTCTTTTCTCGATTTGATATCCATGTCACCTTCCGTCCCGGTTCCAAAAATCGCAAGGCCGATGCTCTGTCACGTTCTATGGTAAAAGAAGAAGATTCCATCATTGTGGATCCACGGCCTATTATCAGCCCACTCAGCATCGCAGTCAGTAGACCCGACAATACACCTCCCCAGGGGAAAACTTTTGTTCCTGAGAATCTGCGTAAAAAATTGCTCCAATGGGCACATTGTTCCAGATTTGCCGGTCATGCTGGCATCCGCAAAACTCAATCTTTCATATTGAGAAGCTACTGGTGGCCTACGCTTCATCAGGATGTTCAGCAATTTGTTTCCGCATGTGGCAGCTGTGCCCAACATAAAAGTTCAAGACAATCTTCAGCTGGTCAACTTTTGCCTCTGCCTATTCCCACCAAACCCTGGACCCATATTTCTATGGACTTTGTTTCCGATTTGCCCAATTCTAATAATTTCAATACCATCTGGGTCATCGTTGACCGATTCTCTAAAATGGCGCATTTTGTTCCTCTCCGTGGACTCCCATCAGCACCTATCCTGGCTCAGCAATTTATAAAGGAGATCTTCCGTTTGCATGGGTGTCCTGAAGAAATCGTCTCAGAGGAGTTCAGTTTGTGGCGAAATTCTGGAGATCCTTGTGCCAAGCACTACAGATCAAACTAAACTTCTCTTCGGCCTATCATCCCCAATCCAACGGGCAAACGGAAAGAGTTAATCAAGACCTAGAAACATTTCTCCGTTTGTACATATCCTCTTCTCAAGACGACTGGGTAGATCTGCTTCCTTGGGCAGAATTCGCTCATAATAATCATTATCACGAATCCTCTGCTTCCACTCCATTTCATACGGTCTATGGCCTACACCCCAGGGTACCCTTGTTTACTCCACTTCCTACAGCCTCAGTACCTGCCTCTGAAGTTTTCCTAAAGAATTTTTCAGGCCACTGGCGCCAGGTACGGGAATCTCTACTTAAAGCGTCCCAACGCTACAAAATTCAGGCCGACAAAAAGCGACGAGCCATTCCAAGCTTGAAACCCGGAGACAGAGTCTGGCTGTCTACTCGCAATCTACGCCTCAGAGTTCCATCTATGAAATTCGCTCCTCGCTTTATTGGACCGTTTAACATCTCCCGAGTCATCAATCCAGTGTCCTACAAATTACATCTACCATCTTACCTCAGGGTACCCAACACCTTCCATATCTCTCTCTTGAAACCACTGGTGCTAAATCGGTTTTATACACCCAAACTGGTTTCTCTGAACTGACTGAACATGGTGACGAATATGAAATTAAAGAGATCTTGGACTCTCGGTTTCGACATAAAACCTTACAATATCTAGTCGACTGGAAAGGCTATGGTCCAGAAGAGAGGGCCTGGATCAAAGCTTCTGATGTTCACGCTCCATCTCTCATCAAAAAATTTCACCGCAAGTTTCCAACTAAGCCCCAATCTAAGTGTCCAGTGGCCACTCGTAAGGGAGGGGGTACTGTCACAAATCGGGATCTTAGCCGCACTTACCTCATCCGCTGCTGTCATATCACGGCTACCTGGGTCCCTTCTGGTCATCTGCAGCATTCCCGTTCTCCACACCTTCATTTGTAAACAAACACATACTGTCTGTCCTGCTGCATGGGCGCGGCCATCTTGGATGCAGTCAGGTGATCAGTCCAAACCAACCAGATTCAGAAGCTGTGATCACATGAACTGATCAGCCAATAGTTGTTTGGGACATCCTATTTAAACCTGCTGCTGTGATCTGTTCATTGCCAGAACAACACACTTCTCTCCAGAGGATAGGTCTTGGCTCCAGTGTTCCTGGCTGCATTACAAGTGCAGTAATCCTGTCTGCACTCCTAAGTGCAGTGTTCCTGACTGCATTACAAGTGCAGTGTTCCTGACTGCATTACAAGTGCAGTAATCCTGTCTGCACTCCTGAGTGCAGTGTTCCTGACTGCATTACAAGTGCAGTGTTCCTGTCTGCATTACAAGTGCAGTGTTCCTGTCTACATTTCCAGACTGCTAATTCCCCTGCTATATTCTACAATCAGCACGAACATGAGCAAGAAGTTCATCCAGGCTGCTAAGTTCTGTTTCACTCCTGCTCCAGCTAGTCCCAAGGGTCCCGAATCGGATCAAGAAATTCAGACGACCGTGACAAATGGGAGTTAGAAACACAAGGGCATGTGCTACATCATATTGCACAATGGACCAGCTAGAACGCAAAGATAATAGTATTTAGTGGGCTGTGTATGGGCTGTGTGTGTTGCAATGTTTGTCAGAGGGTTGTTGTCTTGCGTTAGCAGTGTAGAGGATGGTAATAGGGTAATCTAGGGAAATTAAGATGGTGGTTGAGGAATATCATAACCTTGTCTAAAGAGGTGGGTTTTCAGTGAACACTTGAAGGTTTGAAGACTAGAAGAAAGTCTTATTGTGCGTGGGAGGGAATTCCACAAAATGGGTGCAGCCCGGAAATAATCCTGTAACCAAGAATGGGAGAATGTGATGAGAGTGGAGGAGAGACATATATTTTGTGCAGAACGGAGGTGTTGAGTAGGGAGATATTTCGAGACAAGTGAGGAAATGTATGACGGTGCAATTTTGTTGATGGCCTACTCTTCTGATGGTTTACCCTCCTTATCCTCCCCAAGTTTACCCCATAACCCCACCACCCCCTGCTACCTCACTGCTGTCTGCTTCTTCCCCACTGTTGCAATCCACATTGCGGATAACCAGAGGTCAGGTCAAGAGAAACACCACTCCTAATGTTTTCCATGGACCTATAAAAAATAATAGCCAACTTTGTTTTTTGTTAAAAAAAATGGTTTCCTTGGTTTTTGTGAATTTACTTTAAAAGGTACTAACATGTAAAGTATAATGAAATACCATATTCTTTATAGACATAATAGTCTTGGGAATCTTTAAAAAGTAACAAGAAAGGAAAAAAAAAATATTAGTAATGAATAGTTAAACACTAAGGGAGTTCTTTTAACATGAGATGGTGCTATTGCAATGCTACAATATTTAACACTTTATTCTAATAGTACACCATAATTCAAAGAGTGTGAATATTTCGCACAGACTTACCATTTATGACTACAGTGTATACCAGTGTATTTAGGACAACAAGGGTTATTTGTAATTTATGATGTGAGGTAGGTTGAAATCTGTGCCACATACCTTGCAGATTTTGTACTTTCCTTGTACATTATACAGTATAGACATACTTATAAGTAGAATAGCTCTATTAATGCTCATCCCCAGGTTTCTGTAAATATATATATAAGTAAGCATGGCATTTAAGAAACATGACAATTGAATTAATTAAAAAAAAACAACTCAAAAAAACAACCCATTACAAATGTACTACATAGGCAAACTGTCACACGCTGCTCATTTGGCTTCCACAGACAAAGACTGAGACACTCACAGGTGTCTCATTAACAGACTTCAAACCTCCAAGTTCTGATCTGCACAGGTGCAGACTGATTACCTGTCTACTTCTAATTAGATTCCTATTGGTTCCTGCGTTGGCTCCAGACTTGAAAAGGCACTTCCTTTATTTCCTCTGTGCCTGTTGATCATGTTACCAGTCTGATTAGGTTCCTACCTACTCTGTGAACTCTCACCTGGATCGTCAGTGCCTTGCTGTGTTGCTGTTAAAGACCATACAGATCAAACTGCAACTGTCTCTGCTGTGTACTACTCCACAGACTATTCAGCTCATGCTGCAACTATCTCTGCTGTATGACACTCCACAGGTCGTATCATCAAGCTGCTTGTTGTTCTTTTCTCTGGCTGAACTGTTCATGTATTATTGAAAGCATTAAGGCATTATTTGGTTCCTGATTATTGCCGCATCTATTGTGCATATACTGCTACCTGGACAGTTAATCTCCGCTCTGATGTGGGCTGCTCAACTGTGATACCATTTACCTGCTGCCTTATTCTTTCCACCTTATTGCTGGGCTGTGTATTCAAAACCATATCTAACTATATGCTGATTGTTCATATTGCATGTGATATTGCCGGTGGCTCCGCCCACCTTGTACTACGCTCCTAGTGTGTATATATATATACATATATCAAGACTTTCCTGTATATTCATCCAGTCATCATTAAACCTCTGATTGTACTTTTATCCTGCATCTGGCATCTATTTGAACCTCAGGCTATCATTACCACTTACCAGTGTATTACCATATTCTCACTCCCCGAGGATCTGTTCCCACAACATCTATGAACAGATCCAGAGTCCAAAATACCAAACCGTGACAGTATCAACAGGCCACAATGGACTCCCCTGGGGAACCGCCGGCTAAACAGACTCTGCGGCTGTTACTCCATAGGATAGAACAACAGGATGAAATTCAACACCAACTCCTTCAATGTTTCCAGACATTGGCCTCTAGAGTGGATTCTATTCAATCTGCTATATCCTCACTTCTTCCACTGGCTCCTCCATCAGAAACCACCTGCACCAGAGCTACCCAGTAATTCTCATTCTACTCTCCGGATTCCGTCTCCTGCTAAGTTTGATGGCGACCCTAAAGCCTGTAGAGGTTTCCTCAATCAGTGTTCGATTCAATTCGAATTACAACCTCAGAACTTTCCTACTCAAAGAATAAGAGTTGCTTACATAATATCATTATTGTCTGGCCAGGCTTTGGCCTGGGCCTCCCCCCTCTGGGAGCGTGATGATCCTCTCCTGTCCGACAGCTCTGCCTTTATAGTCACATTCCGTAAAATTTTTGATGAACCTGGTCGTGTTACCTCTGCAGCTTCAAGTATTCTCAGGCTTCGTCAAGGGTCACGATCAGTGGCGCAATATGTGATCTCCTTCCACACTTTATCATCAGAACTACGTTGGAATAATGATGCTCTAGTGGCTACTTTCTGGCACGGCTTATCTGATAAGATCAAGGATGCTCTTGCCCCCCAGGAACTACCTGCTACTTTGGATGCTCTAATTTCTTTGTGTAACAGAGTGGATCTACATTTCAGAGAAAGAGCCGCTGAAAAGGATAACTCCCGTCGTTCTGTATCCAGAACATTAACTCGCTATCTCTCTCCAGCTTCTGGAGAGGAATCAATGCAATCGGAACGATCGCGCTTGACTCCGGAGGAGCGCGATCGAAGATTTAAAAATAAATTATGTATTTACTGTGCCGATCCAGGGCATATCTTTAATAAGTGTCCCAAGAAATCGGGAAACACCAAAGCCTAATTTGTTCCGGAGAAGTCAAATTAGGCAATGTCAAATCTTCTCCTCAATCATCGTTACCCACTGTGTGCTCGTTTCCAATTATATTATATGGCCCTTCGGGCCCTGTTCACTCCTATGCCTTGCTGGATTCAGGAGCTGCTGGGAACTTTATTTCTTCTTCTCTCGTGTCCCAAGGGTCCTTACCCGTATCCTTCCTAGAGCATCCTGTATCTATTTCTGCAATTGATGGATTTCGTATCTCCAATGGTCTCGTCAAAAAATGCACTCCGCCTATTCTTCTACAAATAGGAGCATTACATAAAGAGATGATATCCTTCCATGTTTTGCCATCTTCTACTAGTCCTGTCATTCTGGGATTACCCTGGCTCCAACAACACTCTCCTCAGATGGATTGGACCACTTCACAAGTGTTATCCTGGAGTTCTAATTGCTTTAAAAATTGTCTTTCACGTGTTCATCCACTGGCCTCTACTAGCTTCTCGTCTGAATCTCAATCCAACTGCCTTCCAAGTCAGTATCTGTCTTTTCGGGATGTGTTCGACAAGGCCAGATCTGAACAGCTTCCTCCTCACCGAACATGGGATTGTCCTATTGATCTGTTGCCTGATCAAATCCCTCCGCGAGGTCGTGTGTATCCTTTATCCTTGCCAGAGACTCAAGCCATGTCCGAATACGTCCAAGAAAATCTTCTACGTGGATTCATTAGACCTTCATCTTCTCCTGCTGGGGCCGGTTTCTTTTTTGTTAAAAAGAAGGATGGGTCCCTTCGCCCATGTATTGACTACAGAGGTCTTAATGCCATCACCATTAAGAACCGGTACCCCATTCCTCTCGTCACCGAACTATTCGACCGTATAAAGGGGGCGAAGATTTTCACAAAACTAGATCTCAGGGGAGCTTATAACCTCATCCGAATTAAAGCCGGCGATGAATGGAAAACAGCGTTCAACACTCGCGACGGCCACTACGAATACCTAGTGATGCCTTTCGGTTTGTGCAATGCCCCTGCGGTGTTTCAAGGTTTTGTGAACGAAATCTTCAGAGACCTCCTCTATGATTGTGTCGTTGTATATTTGGATGACATTTTGATCTTCTCCCAGGACATTCATTCTCACCGCCTTCAAGTGGCAGAGGTTCTTTCACGTCTTCGTAAGAATCAACTTTTTTGCAAGCTAGAGAAATGCTTATTTGAAAAGTCCCAAATGTCATTCCTTGGCTACATTGTCTCAGGCTCAAGATTAGAGATGGACCCAGAGAAGGTTCGAGCTATACTCGAGTGGCCTCTTCCCTTAGGATTGAAGCCTGTGCAACGCTTCTTGGGGTTCTCTAATTATTATAGACGTTTTATCAAGGGATACTCCACTATAGTGGCACCCATTGTGTCTCTCACCCGGAAGGGTGCCAATCCCAAATCCTGGCCGCCAGAGGCCTTAAAGGCTTTCGAATTTCTAAAAGAAGCATTCTCCTCGGCACCTATACTTCAACAACCTAACATGTCTTTGCCATTCTTCCTCGAGATTGATGCTTCAAGTGTGGGAGTAGGGGCTGTGTTATCTCAGAAGTCTCATCTTAACCAGTTCCATCCCTGTGCATTCTTCTCCAGAAGATTTTTACCTGCAGAGAAGAATTACGCCATCGGCGATAAAGAATTACTGGCCATAAAAATAGCATTGGAGGAATGGCGTTATCTCCTAGAGGGAGCTAAATTCCCGGTTACCATCTTTACGGATCATAAAAACCTATTATATCTGCAATCCGCTCAATGCTTAAATCCTAGACAAGCTAGGTGGTCTCTCTTTTTCTCTCGCTTCAATATTCGAATTACATTCAAACCTGGTGAGAAGAATAAACGTGCAGATGCTCTTTCCCGAGCCTTTTCCTGTGATTCCAAGACTGAAGAGGTGAAACCTTATCCTATACTAGATCCCAAGTGTATATTTACTTCTACTTTGTCTCCTGCCTGTACACCACCACCTGGGAAGACTTTTGTACCACCGGATTTACGAAAGAAACTGTTGACTTGGTTCCACTCTACTCGTTTTGCTGGCCATACTGGTATACGTAAAACCATTGAGTTGGTCTCCCGTAATTATTGGTGGCCAAAATTTCATTGTGATGTTAAGGACTTTGTTGCTTCCTGTGAAATTTGCAGTCAACACAAGTCATCTCGCCAATCTCCTGCTGGACAATTAATCCCACTTCCTATTCCGGACAGACCATGGACCCATTTGAGCATGGACTTTATCACCGACCTACCCCCTAGCAAAAAATATAATACCATCTGGGTTGTGGTAGATCGGTTCTCAAAAATGGCTCATTTTATTCCACTTATTGGCCTACCATCCTCATCTGTTCTTGCCACATATTTCGTTAAAGAGATATTCCGGTTGCATGGCTGTCCCGCAGAAATTGTGTCAGATCGTGGAGTTCAGTTCGTGTCTAAGTTTTGGCGAGCCTTGTGTAAAATTCTTGGTATCCAATTAAACTTCTCATCATCCTACCATCCCCAGTCTAATGGACAGACTGAACGTGTAAACCAAGATTTAGAGACTTTTATTAGAATGTTCTCTGCTGCCAATCAGGACGATTGGGTGGATCTTCTACCTTGGGCAGAGTTTGTGCATAATAATGCCCTTCATGAGTCAACTTCTGCATCACCATTTTCCATTGTGTATGGGATTCATCCATCCTTTCCCAGGTTTACTTCCCTCCCGCCCACCCAGGTTCCTGCTGTTAATCTCGTTCAACGGAGATTTGTTTCTATCTGGAATCAAGTGAGGAGCTGTCTTAAGAAATCTTCCAAACGTTACAAGTTTGCAGCGGATAGAAAACGCCGGGCCGCACCTGCCTTCAAGATAGGTGATAGAGTATGGCTCTCTACAAAGAATATCCGTCTCAAGACTCCTTGTATGAAGTTTGCTCCTCGCTTTATTGGTCCTTATACTATTTCAAAAATTATTAATCCAGCTTCTGTGAAATTATCTTTACCAGCTGCTCTTCGGATCTCCAGTTCGTTTCATGTCTCCTTGTTGAAACCATTGATCATTAACCGTTTTTCGTCTACCCATACTTCTTCTACAGCACCTAAAGTTCACTTGGATCAAGAATTCGAGGTCAAACAAATATTGGATTCAAAAATCTCTAAAGGAAGTTTGAAGTATTTAGTAGACTGGAAAGGGTTTGGTCCTGAGGAACGTTCCTGGATCCGTGCTGCGGATGTTCATGCTCCAGTTTTGGTTAAGAACTTTCACAAGAACTTTCCTTCTAAGCCGAATCCTAGGTGTGCGGTGCCCACCTTTAAAAGGGGGGGTACTGTCACACGCTGCTCATTTGGCTTCCACAGACAAAGACTGAGACACTCACAGGTGTCTCATTAACAGACTTCAAACCTCCAAGTTCTGATCTGCACAGGTGCAGACTGATTACCTGTCTACTTCTAATTAGATTCCTATTGGTTCCTGCGTTGGCTCCAGACTTGAAAAGGCACTTCCTTTATTTCCTCTGGGCCTGTTGATCATGTTACCAGTCTGATTAGGTTCCTACCTACTCTGTGAACTCTCACCTGGATCGTCAGTGCCTTGCTGTGTTGCTGTTAAAGACCATACAGATCAAACTGCAACTGTCTCTGCTGTGTACTACTCCACAGACTATTCAGCTCATGCTGCAACTATCTCTGCTGTATGACACTCCACAGGTCATATCATCAAGCTGATTGTGTTGCTGTTAAAGACCATACAGATCAAACTGCAACTGTCTCTGCTGTGTACTATTCCACAGACTATTCAGCTCATGCTGCAACTATCTCAGCTGTATGACACTCCACAGGTCGTATCATCAAGCTGCTTGTTGTTCTTTTCTCTGGCTGAACTGTTCATGTATTATTGAAAGCATTAAGGCATTATTTGGTTCCTGATTATTGCCGCATCTATTGTGCATATACTGCTACCTGGACAGTTAATCTCCGCTCTGATGTGGGCTGCTCAACTGTGATACCATTTACCTGCTGCCTTATTCTTTCCACCTTATTGCTGGGCTGTGCATTCAAAACCATATCTAACTATATGCTGATTGTTCATATTGCATGTGATATTGCCGGTGGCTCCGCCCACCTTGTACTACGCTCCTAGTGTGTATATATATATACATATATCAAGACTTTCCTGTATATTCATCCAGTCATCATTAAACCTCTGATTGTACTTTTATCCTGCATCTGGCATCTATTTGAACCTCAGGCTATCATTACCACTTACCAGTGTATTACCATATTCTCACTCCCCGAGGATCTGTTCCCACAACATCTATGAACAGATCCAGAGTCCAAAATACCAAACCGTGACACAAACATAGTAGACAACATAGACAATATTATGTAGTCGTGATATATAAAAGGGAATGCACTACCTTAAAATCTATAGGTTAGAGTGCCACCTTAGGTTTAGTGGATCTCCCGATTCCACTTATAGAATAAAGATAGTGTGACAGGATAGACTGCCTATACCACCCTGTCTGTTGTTCCTGGGAACTGGCTGGGCTTACTTTGCCATTGTTCCCTTTCGTTTTCCCAAATGTGTGCTCTTGCTGCAGTAGGTGGGGCTTACAAAGGCTGCCACCACTGGACTCCTTACCGGCATCCAGAATCGGATTTCTTCTGGGTAACACGCTGCTAGCGTATCTCGTTGCCGGTGTATCTGGGCTGGTACTCCTGACCTCTTACTATGGATCAGGGAAGCTGTGGATGGATTCCCCCTGGCCTATCACACTGACCAGGGCTGCATGGGTAGCAGGCAAAGCGGTGGTACCGGAAAGCTTGTGTCCAAACCTCAGAGACAGCAAGAGAACGGATTAGATTTAGGTTCTAATCTGCAGGTCACAGGAATACAGCAATATTGAAGATGTTTGCAAGCAGGTCTTTGAAGCAAGATGTTTATTTGCTCACACTGGTTGGAGGTACCAGTGATCAGGTCAGATGAAAATCAGAAGAACATGTTTCCAATACAAGCTAGTGCCTTTTATACAATTTAGACACAGGCTATTTTTAGCATCAGAATATAACCTGTTTACACAAACATGGATTTACATGTATTGCAAAGCCACTAATATTTAAACTTAGCTATGAAATTCTTAAAAACCTTGCTGTGATATCCTGCGTCTCATTTCAGAGGCACCCACATCACAATGTATCGCCTGTTACGCTCCTTAATGAATCAAACTTTATGTTTGTAGGTTAAATATATGAACTGAATGATGCAAGGACACTGATTACAATTTATAGAAATTGGCTATATTAATACATGATTTGGTCAAAAATGAAACACATAAGTTTATCATTGTATTTTATTAACTTCCTTTTATGATAATCTTTCTTACGTGTGTATTATTTTTTTTTAGAACGACATTAGTCTCCAGTGAAATCATTCCACCACATATTCTTCTTTGATTATGTGTTATGTTAATGTTTTATAAGCTGCTCTTTTAATATTGCAATATGAACTTGACTGTTTATTGTGTTGTGCATTGTGTCCAAAAACAAAATATGTTTATTATTTTTACTGTATTTGCTTGTAATGATGGACACTGATTGCTTTATTGACACCTTGCCATTTGAGTATAAATGGAGGTAAGTATTAAATGTAGTTCTAATTTTATTCTTAGATCTATGCTGCAGCCTTATAATGTATGTAAAGTAATATCAAATAAAACATGTTAGATCAATACATATGTATATATACACACATACACCAATCAACCACAACATTAAAGCCACCTGCCTAATATTGTGTAGATCATAACAGCTCTGACCCTTTGAGGCATGGACTCCACAACACCTCTGAACAGTGGGGGAACCGGTGGGGGGGGGGGGGGGGTTTGACGTGAGAGATGTAGGTCTGCCCCGGCCTCTATGGCTTGGACTTGTTTATCTGGCACATCCCACAGATGCTTGAATGGATTGAGATCTGGGGAATTTGGAGGCCAAGTCAATACCTTGTACTCTTTTTCAGGTTTCTGAAACCATTCCTGAACAACTTTTGCAGTATGGCAGGGTGAATTATCCTGCTGAAAGAGGCCAATGCCATCAGGGAATACTGTTGCCATGAGGGGGTATACTTGGTCTGCAACAATGTTTAGGTTGGTGTTCTGTGCCAAAGTAACATCCACTTGAATGCCAGGACCCAAGGTTTCCCAGCAGAACAATGCCCGTAGCATCACATTACCTCCACTGGCTTGCCTTCTTCCCAAAGTGCATCTCTTCCTCAGTTAAATGATGCACATGCACCCAACTGTCAACATGATGTAAAAGAAAACGTGATTCATCAGACAAGTCCACCTTCTTCCATTGCTACATGGTCCAGTTCTGGTTTTCATGTGCCCATTGTAGGCACTTTCGTTGGTGGACAGGAGTCAGAATGGACACTCTGACTGGTCTGCGGTTATGCAACCACATACGTAGCAAGCTGCAATGTGTGTTCAGACATCTTTCAATCATAGCCAGCATTAACTTTTCCAGCAATTTGTGCTACAGTAGCTCTTCTGTGGGATTGAACCAGACAGGCTAGCCTTCGCTCCTCACGCGCATCAATGAGACTTGTGTTCCCAAGACCCTGTCGCTGGATCACTGGTTGTCTTTGGACCACTTTTTTTCGGTAGGTACTAACCACTGCATACCAGGAACACCCCACAAAACCTGTCATTTTGGAGATGCTCTGACCCAGTTGTCTAGCCATCACAACTTGTCCCTTGTCAAAGTCGCTCAGATTCTTACGCTTGCCCATTGGGTAAAGTACCAATGGGAATCTTACCATTGGTACTTTACCAAATTCACCACTTTATCATAGTGGCACTTATACCTTTTTATCCTTTTGATGAAATCGTCCTGGTTGACGGAGAAATGCATCAAGGATTTAATGATTCTAACCAATTTGTTACCTCTTTCATGGGATCTGCTAATTGCCAGTTGTGACGGGACCTGGCCACACTGCCAAGATAACATTTCCCACTTTCCCAAATTTGCAGGGTTACATGGTCTGTCACCCCAAGACCAGTTCTTAAATTTCAAATGGTAGATAGGGGGAGGGCTTATTGTGGACACATAGGGAGTAAGAAGGAAGGGACAGAAAGTGAGGGACAGCTAGAAGCCCTGACATGTACCAAAAGCGTAGAAGAGGTTAATGTCGGGAGAGACCGGAGGAGGGGAAAGCTAAAGGTTATCCATTGTCTTCCATAGGACTGGCCCAGACATTTTGGCGGGGACACAGCAGGGGAGCCACGGTGGAAGGTGATCTCCACTCCCACTCCAACCCCCTGGTCCAGCACCCACCAGTGTTTAAGAAAGAGCTACCCAGGGGTTTTCCCATGGGAGGGAAAAACACTGTGGAAATTTGACCATGAATATAAGAAGCCACTCCAGGGGGAGTCGGGGGTGTTTGTGGATTTTCTGAGGTTTGATTTCCTGGAAGGTGGAGGACTGACTGGTGTGAAGTTTCTGTGCTCTACCAGCAGACCCGATGACCATAGCTGTCCCGTATCTTGGGAATGAGGCTGTTTTTTGATTGAAAAAGTAGCTTTATTTTGTATAAAGTACAAAAAACACAGTTCATACGTTTCATTCAAGTGTACACAGTACACCGTAAGACATGATCATGCATACGTTTTAGTACAATACAGGGCATAAAGTACAAGACATGACATCCTACACTATATACATCAAATACTGCACTAACCATTCAAACTTTAAAGCGTATGACAGTGCAATAAAATAACATTGTGAGGGGGAGGTAGGTGAGAGGGGTAGGGTGATGGAGTCACAAGCAAAAAGTTTTTATTGAGAACAGACACAAAGGGAAGGGTGCACAAATAGACATGACATTCAATAATACTTCATGCTGTGAAGGGGAATGGGTTGGAGGGGGGGAGGGAGGGGAGCACAAACCAAAGTTTTTTATTGGAAATAGACACAATGGGGAGAAGGTGAAGAGGAGACAACAATCAATCAATTACAATCAATCGTCGTCTTCATCTTCCTCAGGACTGTCAAGGGTGTTATAGTCTCTTAACAGGCTATGGATAAGCCTGCGACAGTCCTGGATGGTCATCTTCTCCCGCTTCAAGATGAGGCTGTTGTTCCATCTGGGGAACCTTTCAGTGCCTCACTCCATCGAGAAATTTCACCAGGTTCTGGGTAAATTAGTGCGCCCACAGAAGTGGGGAGACCTATCACGCTGGTGGAGAGTTGGCCAAGTGCCCAGGAACAGCAAGATACCAGGATTCCTTGAACCTCCTGTTGACAAACTCTTTTTCCTGTGGAACTATTGCATGACTAAGGTGATTGGAGAACTTTTCTGGGACTCCTATTGACACTGGTGATCCACTGACCTATTGTTTAAATTTATGCTTTGTTGTGTTACTGTAGAAAAAGTAAAGAGAGCGTTGTATCTTTCGTCCTCTTCCTTGCCTGTGTGATTCCTGAATCTAAGAGGGCAGGGTAATTTAGTGAACTTCGGTTCTAAAAACCCGGTATCCTCACACCCACTCCAGTATTAGTAAAGAAGCATCAGTAAACTCTGCTAGCATCTACCAAAGTGCTTATCATTATCATCTATTTATCTTGTGACAAAATGCGTTGATACATGTCTTGGTGAACAGTACACTTGATGTGGCTATATGCTTTTGGAATGGTCAGACTTCATTCGCTGTGACGAGCAAGCATTTTGCTTTTATCCAATGTGCATAATTGTTGTTACTAATAAAAGCTATGTATACTCTATGAAGTTTCCCCTTTTTTACTTTTTATACATACTGTATATCATAAACCAAGTAGTCAGTATATTGATTTGTGTCTTTTTAATGAAATGGCTTGCCAGTATCCTTGAATGTGGACTAATGAAATCACACACCTATTTCAAACAAGAGGAAACATATTGGTGCTCTAGTGCTGATGACTGATCTAATAACCAGGGCTGTAACTAGGGCTGTGGGACAGGGGCGACCGCCCAGGGCGCAAAGCTGAAGGGGGGCGCAATTTAGCAATATTTTAGGTTAATTTGGTTAAAATTGAGGGCTAGCGGGGCGGTGTTTGTCTTTCTCGTCCCAGGCGCCAGAATTCTAAGTTACGGCTCTGCTAATGACAGACATTTGTATCATATATTCTCTACAAGAAGATCAGTGTGGAACTGAGTTTGCATATTACAATCAATGTAAGGGAGTGTAGGACTTTAAGATGGAAAGCTTTTATAGTGCAAGTCTGCTCATTTGATTACAGTCTTTAATAACTCAATGGCATTCCAGGAACATGGTCAGCAAAAACATCTGCAAAGCCTTTTATTTTTGGCAGCACCTGCTGTGCTGTCAGCTGGCTGGAAGTTGGGCCAGTGATTGCTGGAATTTTCATTCAGACAATTCTGGTGTTTTTTACCCATGCATAAACATTTCTCCAGAGACTGAACCACCATATGTGAACAGTAAGTACACTGCCCCATAAAACAAAGCCTGGATATTTGCTCTGCAAAGCAGTTTCATTCTTCATAATTGAACAAAGCTGTTAAACTTGACAGTGGGCAATAATAGATGTGGTAGTTAAGCCTCTTGACATCTGAAGTATTGGTTTTGTCTAATGTGTTAATAGAATACGTTTTAAATCCACAAATACACTTGTGTAATAGTTCGGGGGTAATTTAAGATGTGCAGTATAAAAGCTTAGATTGTCACATGATACATACATAATGAAATACGTAAAACAGCTTATGATAAAACATAATCAGAGTAGTACTTGAGTTTTTATATTTAGTGGATGGCCTAGGTATAAAAAGAGACATTGAAATTTGAAAAACCCCCTAAAAAACGATGCACCCACACACTAGCTTTGACCGCCACAAAATAAAGTATGGAGTCCCCTGGACTTCCCTTTGCTGGCGGCTAGTGTGAGAAAATGCTTATAATGGCTGCTGTTGAAAGGAAGAACTGGGATACTAGACATTGATCAGGGGGTCAGTTTTAGTATGTAGGTCAGTGGTTTTTTTTCATGGGTTTTTTTAATTTTTGGGTGTTTTTGCATTTCGACTATGATGGATCAAGAAATGTAGATTTTGCTTTTGATTTGGATTGTGAAAAATCATCATCATTATCACCATTTATTTATATAGCGCCACTAATTCTGCAGCGCTGTACAGAGAACTCGTTCACATCAGTCCCTGCTCCATTGGAGCTTACAGTCTAAATTTCCTAATACACACACACACACACACACAGACAGACATAGAGAGATGTACAAATAATATTAGGGCGCTAGATAGGACCTATAAGATAATTACAGCTGCCCCTGAACGCTAGGATGCAAACCTAGACCAAAAGACAGATAGACATAAAACAGATATAGAGGCGCTAGTAATTACTTAATTAAAAAATTATTGACATTTATTGTTATAAACATACACCAGGAACATATATTCCCTAAATAGGGATTTTAACAAAAAGCTCCTATACCTTGGGTGGAGCAGGTAAAAAATCACAGCACTATCAGCTATGAGCACTCGGACAGTTATTTGAAATGACAACCAATATTAATAAAAGTCAATAAACTCCATAGATGAATTGAATGAAAGTGGGGATGACACAATTTGTTAGGAACTCATATAGTGTAGAGTATCATGTTAGACTCTTGCTGAAATACATGTCCAGATGGTATAGCAAACGCCATATATGAGTTCTCACAATGCCGTTTATGCAATGGTATAATTTATCAAACCGGCATCATCTCCGCATGAGAGACCACCAGGGAGAGAAACACAATATCAATGGTTTGAAAAGAATAAAGGGGGCAGTGCACCCTTGATCTTAATACAAGCTGGATCTCTTCTGGTGAAATATGATAAAATTAGATCACTATCTTCAGTATAAGAAGAGCGCTTAGTATAGTCAATGTAGCAAACTGCAGTTTGGAAATGTTCTTTTGAAAAAAAAAACCTCACTTTTCGTAGTGTGGTTTTGATCTCTCACCCTCTAGAGTGTCCTCAGACGGTTATTGCGGCTCACTGAAGCTTAGCGTAATATAACCTCAAAGTTTCATCTTCCAGAGCGTCCTCAGACGATTGTTGGAAATAGATGCAAAAAACTTTGAATGGAAAAGCCGTTGTTTCGTCCGTCAGTCCGCATGAGATACAAACAAACCAGATATCCGCTAGTGAGATCCCCGGGGTCTCTAGATTTTCAAGAAAAACTTTCAAAGTTATAAATGTAAAAGCTTGACGCGTTTCTCGACATGTCGTTTCATCTGAAGAGATCCAGCTTGTATTAAGATCAAGTGTGCACTGCCCCCTTTATTCTTTTCAAACCATTGATATTGTGTTTCTCTCCCTGGTGGTCTCTCATGCGGAGATGATGCCGGTTTGATAAATTATACCATTGCATAAACGGCATTGTGAGAACTCATATATGGCGTTTGCTATACCATCTGGACATGTATTTCAGCAAGAGTCTAACATGATACTCTACACTATATGAGTTCCTAACAAATTGTGTCATCCCCACTTTCATTCAATTCATCTATGGAGTTTATTGACTTTTATTAATATTGGTTGTCATTTCAAATAACTGTCCGAGTGCTCATAGCTGATAGTGCTGTGATTTTTTACCTGCTCCACCCAAGGTATAGGAGCTTTTTGTTAAAATCCCTATTTAGGGAATATATGTTCCTGGTGTATGTTTATAACAATAAATGTCAATAATTTTTTAATTAAGTAATTACTAGCGCCTCTATATCTGTTTTATGTCTAGACATAGAGAGAGACAAGCAGCCAATTAACCTACTAGTATGTTTTTGGAGTGTGGGAGGAAACCGGAGCACCTGGAGGAAACCCACGCAAACACAGGGAGAACATACAAACTCCACACAGATAAGGCCATGGTCGGGAATTGAACTCATGTCCCCAGCTCAGGGAGCTGCGAGCAAAAAGCTGACGTTAAAACTACCGTAATAACGTTATTTACGCTCACTATTACCATAATACACTATTACCGTAATAACGGTAATAGTGCGCAGGTCGCGTTACTTGTACAAGTAATGCGGCCAATTGAATTCTCCCTTATTGTTATAAGCATTTTGATTAGTTTAATGCTATAGAAGTTTCTCACTATATGATATTTGAACCTTTGATTTCTCTTTGCCAATAATAAGTAATTCATTTCTAATTACAATCTTCACTGGAAATGATGAAACTGTTTACAGATTATTAATATCCAGGTTGTGGGTATGTTTTTTTGTTTTTTGTATATAAGTGATACTAGTCTTGATTGGTGACATGGCTATGTTGTCTGCCATATTTCAAATGCATGTTGTTTCATTTAGAACAATATGTTCGATATTTACTTCACAATGTGCAGACATTTGCGAGATATGTCACAATCACTTGAGTAAGACATTGATCCTGCAATAAAGTTACTCAACAATAAGGAGTACCTGTAGTCTCATATTCTTTAACCCCTTCAGTACTAAGGAAGAGTGGGGCTGTGATGTCATTAAGCCATCCTGCCCCCCCTCTTCTTTATTACCTGGTGCCTTTGTTTTCCTCCCCTTGCCTCTGTTCTTTTACTTACCTCTGTAATGGCTTCTTTCATATCTTCTCTTCTCTCTTCTTGCTTTTGCCTCGGTTTTTTTTTCTGTAGTACCCTGCTCCTCCACCAACGAAGGGGAAGCCACTCCCGCCCCCCCCCCCCTGCCCTGCAGAGAAAACAAAAAAAGACAAACACGAAAGAAGAAAAAAAAAAAAGGTTTAAAGCAACAAAAAAATAAAAAAATCAGTCGGCAATGAGGGCCAGGGCCGGGCCCCCTAGCATGCCTGGGCCCCGGTAATTAGTACCCCCTCTCGGTGACCCTGATCTCCCCCCATCCTAACACCTAGAAACTCAGGGGCACCACCGTATGGTGATCACATATGAGCACCAAACAATAGCTACTAAGGGGCCATATCATTTGAAAGAGGGGGCTTCCGTCTTCAAATGAGGGGTCCTTTTAATAGTTATTATCTGGTGATCATGAGACAATAATATCCTACACAACAGAAAAATAACTATGATATACAATAATATGGATGGAGAGCCTACCCTAGCTTAAAAAAAAAATCAAGGGCAGCCTTATTTGAAAGAAAGGAGTCTCTTTTTTGAAATGATATGGCCCCTTAGTGTTTATTATTTGGTGCCCACATGTGATCACTAGACAATATCAACCTACATTAAAGAGTTCAGGATGGTGGAGCTTATTGTAATTCACAGATTTCTCCCATTAGCTAGAGATTCAGGGGGACTCTCATTTGAAAGAGAGGAGTCCCCTGTTTCAAATAGGGTGCACCTTAGTAGTTACTGTCTGGTGACAATAACACCCTACACTACAGTAAGCATTAAGCCCAAAGAGGGAAGTGTTATAATGCCCACCTCTCCCCCATCCTGGCTTCAAAAGTATCAGAGCTACCCTCATTTTCCGTGGTACTATGTTTAGTTTTCAAAATGTTATGCCTTGTTGGCTACTCATATTGTTTCTACACATTTTATGCATGTCATTACAAAACGTGCAAATAGGCAAAAAATGCATTTACAAGTGCAGATTTTATTTTGAAAAACAGTGTAAAAGGCTTTCTTTTACTTTTTTGTGGATTAATGCCAAAGCAAAAAACACAAAGTAGTTCTTTGTGGTATTAATTAAAATATATGCATATTTGCGCTTTTTTTAATTTTTAATTACAAAAAGGAGGTATAAGAAAGCTAATGATATTCTGATACTTCAAATTATTCTGAAATGAACAAGGAATAAATTGTCTGGGTACCGCACAAACGTTGCTGGTATTGATGTTGGAGTGTGACCTACCCAAAAAAGGGTCAGCGGCAAAGGGTTTAAAGCAGGATGTGCTCAACCCAGTACTCAAGCTACAAACAGGTCATGTTTTCAGGATTTCTGTCTATAGAAAGAAGTTGGGTAATTACTGACCCAGCCAAATAGGTTAACTCACTGCATGATTAAAGAAATCTTGAAAATATGAACTGTTGGTAGCTTTTGAGGACTAAGTTTTGCCGCCTCTGGGTTAAAGTATAATATTTTGGATTGTGCAAGTTACTGTTGCTCAAATAAATAAAGTCTTGTGTATTGGCTCATGAATGTATCAACCGAATATTGGTGACTGCCTTACACACAGATAGAGCAGTGTTTATTACAGCTAATGGTTCAGCACAAAAACATTTGCAATTGGAATTTTCCAAACTAAACCCATTGTATCATATATCTTTCACAAGATCAAGAGCAAATACTCTGCTTCTTCATCCTTGGCTTTTTTTGCTGCAGAATTTATTGCAATAAAGTTTTCTTCATCTGTACGGAAACTAGAGTGCGTGAAAAAGAAAGCTGCAACATATGAAACAAATTAAAGTAATATAAAATAATACTTATTTCAAATGATTTTTAATTAGATAATAACAAACTTATTTCCAAAGCAAAATAACAATTAGAATTGCCAGGCAGTTTCATTTAGAACAATGCTGATTTTCCTTCTTAAATGTTTATTGCCTCTAACAAATCATACAGTTTTGTAATATAACAGTGATAATTTAGAAATAAACTTTTCTAGATCATGTCAAAAATGAGTATTAAGCAATGCATGGCTATCTGGTTTTGTAAATACTCCATATCCTGTCTGGAAGGCAGTGTTCTGTACAGATACTGTTAGTGTATAGTTGACAACTGTCCATAATTTCCATGAAATAATGGTTCCTGCAAATGTCCCTATTTTTCAAAATTGAGCAACTGCACATGCACATGAAAATTCCTCTCTTTCTACCCCTTAAATGTAATTCATATGATCCTTTCTTATTTTTTGGATTTTATACTTTGATATTTATTAAAGAAAAGCATTTACAATGTAAAAAATATGTTATACTCTGAATAAGCGCCTGTGAATTGTTAACAAACCTCTAATTACAAGCTGTTCGCTAGTTTGGGTGTTCGTAATCATCATCATCATCCTCTACTTATACCTGTCCCTGACCACCTGCAAATAAAACCACTTTTTCAGTTGAATATGCGGCTACGTCCCAGTCTGATTCCATCCGCATTTGCTTGAACCGGTTCTAACTGTATACTGTCTACATTAGAATACACCTTCCCTCTCCCTGTCAATCCTCTTCAGGCATAAGGAGTCATAAGTGGCCAAAAGTTGCAGGTCTGAGTAGCCGCAATTGTGTACATTGTCTTTCTGAACATGTGCAGTGCAAAAAAACACAAAAATATGCTAGGCAAATGGACACTCTGAATCAGGTCCCATACATCTAAACATAGTTCATCCAAATCTTGCACTGAGAGTTGTAATGAAGATAGCATTATACCACTGAAACAATGAGAAAAGTTAAGGAGAGATTTTCCTGCAGATAGGGACAACATGGAGTGCAGTTACTCTTTTCATTGATCCCGTGAAGCTGTCTCTATAGTGCTTTACATATTAACCAGTAAATCCTATTCTGCACTGAAGAATTCCATTAATGACAATACAAGCTGTCCATAGTTGGATATTCTGTGTCGGCAAAAGCCGGGTAGGGTTTTAAACCCCAAGAGGGAAAGCATTAACTGAAAGGACCACCGTGCATTTTCTATTACCCCATACTTTTCTGATTAGGCTGCAGTCCAGATTGGTGTTGATTCTAAGGCTCATGTGGGAATGTAAAATATACCTTTTTAGTTATAAAGCAGAATTTTAACTAGTTTTGTGGGTTTTTTTTTGCAGCACCTGATGAAAAGGAAGCAATTAAAGGACAATATGAGAGACTCCAGGAAGCCTATGGGTGCCTGGGTGAGCTTAAATTGAAATCAGGTAATATGTTTGTTTTTTGCTATTTGAAACTGTCATTTATTTTTATTTATTTATTTTTTGAATTGGCCAGTATTTTTTTATTACTAAATCATAATAAGTGTCTTTTGCAGTACAGAACAATTAGCACATCTGTAAAGAGCATTTGTAGGGAATAAGATTGAATGCACATAAAAATAACATTGAGCCATTGTCTGTGAGGTTAACAGCAATAGCTACTGAACCGGTCTGGTGTATGGTGTGCTGCTAGGAAAGAAGAACTATGAGATAGGGAACAGGAAAGAAAAGGAAGAGGGAGGGAGGGATGATGGGCAAGAACCAGGAGGATCAGAACTAAGAAATTAGATAGTTATGTTAAGAAGGAGATTTGAATATGGGAATAGGCGGCCCAAGTCCCTGTTTGACTGTGCATGCTTTACCCTTGTTGCCAGGAAAAACTTTCACCTTAGCCAGACAACTTCTGGACTGTCCGTCTCCTACACCCTCACTCATTAGCTGATGTTACTTGGTTTGAAAGTACCAGCATTAAATGGCTATAACTATGGCCATGGACAACCAGCAAATGTAATTTAGATTAAAGACTTTTGAAAAAAGGTGTAAATCTGTTTTAAATATCAGTATATTTATTTTTCGGCATGCCAGGTAGAAACAACATCACATATCTTTATAGATCAGAATTTAGTAAGTACAGATGATGCAAGCAAACTTTATCGTGTAAACAGTAACAGATGGATGTCGGAACATGAGGTGCATCATCTGGAAATAGTAGCCCTCAGAATTGCAGTCATATTGCTATGGGTAGTTTGCTGGGTAGTGCAATAAAATCACCTCAATATGTAGTATACTTAATCGTTTTTTCAACTTTAAAATACAGGGGCAAACGCAGGATTTGTAGAGAGGGGTTTCCACACCACGCCACCAGTGGGAGTGACCAGCATGGATGGGGGCGTGGCTATAATTTTAGACAGTGCTTGGCTACTCCCAAACTCTTCCTATTCCCATCATATAAACGGCAATGCTGTGTGCACTACTATTAGGTGCATGTAGCTTTCCCTTTTCCAGCAGAGCCGTTTGAAGAGGGACAGGGACACACAGCAGGGGAGAGAGGGGCGGAGACACAAAGCAGGGGAGATAGAAAGTGCAGATAGAAGCAATCAGATACATTCTGCACACAATACGCAAAGTGGCTGGTCCCGGGGGCAGCGTCCAGCCACCTCAAGCATACAGTGCCCCTGGCTGGGAGGGGGGTTTCCAGGCACTAGGAAACCACCCTGGGTGCGCCCCTGAAATATACCACTTTGCTTCCTTAGTCCTTAATCTCCTATAATCTGATGAGTGCACCGTTTAATGACAATAAAATAAAGCACAGTTGAACAAATGTGTAAATATAATACTCTTGACATCACACAACTGACATGTATTTGCATTCCTTTTTTTCAAATGCAGTTTTAGTTCTGCAGCCTAAAGACTTTCACAAATTCATCTCAACCAGCTGTCAAGTGTTTAGCCTGTCACAAACATAACTGAGGACTCTAGGGAAATAACATGCATTTTTTTCTTACTTTGTTAAACTGGTTTTTCAGGTTTTACTTTTCAATCTGGAACTGTTTATGCACTTAAAGTGGATCTGCCAACATTTTTTACATTTACAATACAGAGAATAATAATTATTTTTGACAATTAGAGCCCCTACAAAAGCATGCCATATAACTATATCAGAGCTTCTGCTTTAAGACTTGGCAGTGCTCTCTTCTCTTTACAGTCAGCTCCCTCCTATGTGTGAACGCTTATAGGGCCATTACGTCACCCTCCCTCTCAATACATTAACATACAAGGTGTGCACAAAGGCTGTTATTTTTGTTTAGTTTACATGGCAAGGTGAAAAGCAAGCAGAAAGCTAAATGTTTGTAGTAACCACTAACAAAACCTGTGTGTAAGAGATTTCAAGGTATGTGTATCCAGCTGCCGGTTTGAAAAGTGGAGATGTTGCCTATAGCAACCGATCAGATTCTAGCTATCATTTTGATGAATGTACTAAATAAGTGATAGCTACAATCTGATTGGTTGTTATAGGCAACATCTGCACTTTTCAAACCCGCAGCTTGATACATTTACCCCTTAATCTTATACACACACAACTAGAATTGCACTGTTTAGAGAGGTGATGTTTTAAAACAAAACTATCATGGCATTTACACTTGGATATCTGAGTGCTGCATTTCAAATATGACAAGCAGGAACTTATGGAAAAAAAAGTAATAATAAGAATTAACATCTGACCAAAATATGCACCCAACAAGCATGACATGATTGTTTACATTGTTTCCATAAAAAAAGTATTGAAATTAGTTCTTGGTGTACTTGTCACTTTCCTAGTTTTGATTAAACAATTACTGCACAATACTGACTAAAGGCTGCATTTAAAGCTAAGAGTAAACCCAACTATAATATGAAATTATATTACAAGGGGTAAAAATTTAGAAAGTGAGGACAAATTTAGAGTTGGAAGGGGGTATGTTTTAGTTGAGCTCTGAATTGCAATGCAAAAATAAAGCTACATAGTATTTGTGTACAGGCAGTATCTTCCCAGCATCCAAATTAAAAATTGCATTTGCACCTTATGCATCACAACATGGTTTGTCCCGGTGCAAGTTTGCACCCTTTGCTGAATTTGCTCCTAATCCTAAATGAGTCCCTAAGTGTTATTTGTTTTCATGTTCGATTACATTACAATGCTTTTACAATTCAGTGCACAACTCAAGAAAAAGCGGCTGATGCAAAGTTGGCAGCAAATTACAGACCCAAATTGCATTCACTAAAAAAGACGCAATGGCGGCATATGCAAAGCTGCAACTTTTGCAAGGTACGTGCAGGTCTGCATCAGTAGAATATGCTCCTGGTTTATGCCGGATTATATGTCTTATGCACATGGTCTTAACCTTTTTTTCTTTTTTTACAAAATGCTTATTTGCTATTAGGCATTGAGAAACAATTCTCTAACTTATGTAAATAAAAAATTGCTTAAACATGCACACAGAAGCATAGTGTATGCACGTGCAAGAAATAAATCACCTATCAGTGTCAGCCAAGCACAAATGGCAAACGTCATCATCATTTAATATCTGCCCTTGCCCACCCACAAATAACATGTCTTAGACAGGAGCACATGCGTCTGTTCACCTGTCTGCATCTGTTCGCAATTGTATGAACACGCCCTTCTGTACTCGGCCTACGCTAGAAAGCCCCTTCCCTCCCCTGTCCCGTCTCCCCTCGCACAGGCTGGCTTAAGTGCCAGAATCGTGCAAATTTGCATTGCCATCTTTCTGGGCATACGCAGAGTGCTTTCATGCAAGATACGCTACCCGAACTGGCATAGTACTCATCAACCCCAAAGTGCGCATCTGGTGTCACAAAGGTGAATCTTTTTCTCACTGTTATAGCTAGAGGAACATTGTCACCATACTGAATGTTTTAACACTATTAATTTACACTTTGTTGGCACTTGGTATGCATTCTGGAAGGAGCATTAAATACATAAAAAACAAAAATAGAATTCCAATAAGAGAAAGTAGAGTTGTTTCAACAATTGGAATGAATAATAACGTTGTGAAAATGTATCCTGCAGAAAAAAAGGTCTTTCTCAAAAATAAAGACCAGTTGTCATTATGATTGTAACTGTCATATTCAGCACAAAAGCTTCATCATAAGTTTGAGTCTAGTTATACTGCTGTTTTTATAGCAAATATTGAAAAGTCAAGTCCGTGAACAGATGGTGGCGTTATGTGGATTTTGGTAGATGGATAGAGGGTCTGTAGTTTTGTGTGGTATATGCTGTAATTTATGTGACTGTTGTGGAGTAATTTGATTTGAAGATTATCTTATTATCCTTTGTGCCATGACATTAGGCTCAAATGTTTTAGTATTGCAATAATAATACTTATGCAAATTCTTATTTTTATAAAACCAAAAATATATATGTACCAGGTTACTATTGTACAGTTACCTAATTTGTAGTTACTCATCTCCACTAAACTACATTGGAATCTTCATATTTCTTTATACATAATACTATAATATAGTCATTATTGACAAAACATTAAAAAAACCCAAATTTTTTATCTTTCTTCCCCCGCCTTAATATTAGGATGTTAGGTCTACGGTACATAAAATGCATTTTTACAGTTTCTGCTGATTGCAAACACATGTCCTAGCATGTTTACGCTACCGTCATCACCATCACTTGGCACATACACCAGACCTATAGTTGGTGCAAGTGATGCAAAAGAAAAACACGTACCTTTTGAGAAGCCCAAAGCTTGAATTAGATGCTGCTGCTGCGTGCCCTCGAGCTTGGCACGCCCTTACTGTACATTGACTACATGCATACGCCCAGTCCCCTCTCCTTTCCTCCCCTGAAATCGTAGGCTGTAGTAAGGGTTCTTTGCGCTTGATGATAAATTGAACGTTGCTGCATTCTCTGGTATATGGTTCGTTTCTTGGCATGCCAGATCGATTTTACATAAAATGTGGCAGGTATTTACGTCCCTTAATGAGTCAGGCCCTGATAGTTCATCAATGGAGAACCATTAATGTAACCTATAATACTATAAGTATACCAAGTTATATGAGTAAATTCAGTTTGGGCTTAAATTTGTACTACAATTTCTTTCTTTTACTGGGAAAACCATGGGATCTGAAGCTTGCTCCAATGCCATATAATAATCGATAATTTACATCTTTTTAGATCCCAAATAAGGTAAAACAGTTCCAGGAACATAATGCAACTTGTCCTTTTAATTTGGGCTCATCAGATGTCTACATTGTGGTAAATAATTATTGCAGTATAAAGATTTTCGAAGGATAAAAGGGGAAATGTCCTGGTGTCTATGTCACAGGTCGTCCTCTGCACAATAGATTCCGATTCTGAACATTGACTGAAAAGTGACAGTTTTTTAATGTTTTTAACATTAGCCATTGTTGTGTGTACAGTTCTTTGCATCTTTATTTATTATATATTCTTTATCAGTAAAGATTTGCTAAAGGGACTTATTTACTTAATTTTGTACACGTTCAGCATTCACATTGGGCCAGAGTCATTAAGGAGAACAAAGTGAAAAAAGGAGTAAGTTTGTTCTTGGACAAGCCATGTTGCAATGTAAGGGGTGCAACTTAGTTTATTATTTTGCACATAAGGAAAATACTGGCTGCTTTTTCATATAGCACACAAATACTTGATAGATTTATTTTTACACTGAAATTTAAAGTGGACGTAGGACATGCCCTATCCCAACTATAAATCTATTGCCACAGTTTAAATTTCCCTCCCCCTCCAATGCAACATGATTTTGCCATGGTGCAAATTTACTCCTTTTTATGCTTTGCTCTCCTTTAAGACTCAGACCTATTATGTTCATTGTTATAGTACTTTGTCTTCACAGTTTGTGAACCTGGTGAATTATACATACACGTAAGTTGAGTATAAAAGTTTCACAAGAAAGTACTAGTTGAATGGAATATAGCCAGCTTATTTCAAATGGATTTTTTTTTTATATAACTTAAGGATTTTGGAAATATTTGCTCAAATTATACCTTTACTGATTCAGTAATGACTGTAGATCACTATAAAGTAGGTTGAACTTTTTTAGTGATTATACATGTTTAGCTGGATCAAATTGCATTCTTGTTTCTTCTAGGGACCTCGCGATTGCACTTTCTTGTCTTGGTAAACGGATGCACCTCCGTGGGAAGAATTTTAGATGCTGAAGTTTACAAAATCACAACAACAGAATTCTGTCCACTCCAGGAAGAGACCAAAGAGGAGGAGCGAGTTACAGCTCTCAAGAAGATACTGAATTCAGGGATGTTTTATTTCTCCTGGCCAAATGCAGGATCAAATTTTGACCTTACTGTTCGAGCCCAAAAGCAAGGTGACCGTAGCAGTTATGAACCTGGGGACTGGTTCTTCTGGTTAGTATAACTGGTTAAAAATAGTCTGTTGCTCTATTAACCACCTCCCCCCAGTTATACGAAATATAAATGGAATAATGCACTGCAAAGTCAGATCAACGTCTGATTTTATATTACTGGGCAACAGAGCCATAACTTAAAATTTCAGCGCCTGGGGCGAAAAAGAAAACTGCAGCCCCCCTAGCTCTCAATAATTTTAACCAAATGAACCTAAAATATTCGTAAACTGCACCCCCTACAGCGTTGCGCCCTGGGCAGTCGCCCCCTGCTGGGCAATGTCTCAATGATATCACTGTTTCTTTCAAAATTGATAAGCTGTATACTGGTTCAACCCACAATATGGATGCCTCCACTGTGTGTAGGTAACAGGTACTCTTTCCTTCCAAAAGTATTTCATAACATTTATAATCTGTTGCGTTTAGTGTTCCATGACTGTATTTTAGTTACTTTTTGGCTCCTTTTTATTGGTAAGTTATGTTTAGTTGTAGAGCCACAGAAGTCTTGGGCTGTCTATATGGCTTAATGAGCCCTAATGATTTGTCATGTGCAGAGTAGAGACCCATGAACAAAATAATTGTAAACGAGCGATAGACTTGTCACGCGTTGCCATCCTTTGATAGTTATTCCACTGAGAAATTTTGCTTTTAGGTGCATATTCCCTTTAATTTAAAAATAAAATATTTGTTTAAAGTCTAATTCCCATGCAATACATTATAGAACACATCTTAATTCAAACCTTGTAAAAAAGAACTGCGTTTAAAGAGCACAACCAAACATCAGAGTAACATATAGAAAGTTTAATTAATTAAATTATTATGAACAAAAATGCATGAAAAATAAAATAAAAATAACCTACTTATTATTGTTACTTCCACCACATGACATGTCACAAACAGATTTGCTGCCATAGGATGAAGATTCAGCAAGACACTATCCACATTACCTGCTTTGCGCTGTTCCTTTTGTTACATTAGATCATATTTACAAGTGTAGTAACAGAAAAATATTTATTAAAGTAATAAAAACCTAAATGATTGTGTTTTAAACCAATATGCTGGCACCAATGTAAAACTAGTAATATGGAAACTCGCAACAGGAGACGACAGCTTGTGGTCTTGTACCCTTATTTGGTAGCTGCTTAATGTTATTGTGCAGGTAGTTGTCCAATAGAAACTTCCGTTAATACTGCAAAGTATACACTATAAAGCATACAATATGATATATGCAATACAGCATAGATACATTATATAGAATTGTGTTTATATGAAATTCCTAAATTTATTTTAGTTTTGTTAACTATTTTTAAGTTTCACATTTGTAAAAAGTAAGTTTAGTTCAGAAAACTCCTAATTTTTATACATGTTGAATTTAATAATTTCTACATTTAGAAAGCACAAAAAAAAAAAAACATTTTTAAGGATTAAATAAGGATTAAGAGGGATGCTTTTATGTTTGTTTTTTTAGTATAGTGTAAAAATGTATAGTGATGCTATCCAAGCAATTTGTAATAATTTTGCTGTCTTCCTCTAGTTTCATTAAATACATCCATCCAGGAGTATTGTTGTAAGAGTAGTACATACTTGCCTACTTTCGGCAAGTGTATTCCGGGAGAGGGGCGTGACTAGAGGGCAGGAGGGGGCGCGACCAAACGCGTCATTTTTGCCCCGTCCCCGTGGCGGAAATGCCATTTTGTCGCGGGGGCGGGGCCAAAATGACTTGATTCACCGCGAATCGCGTCATATAGGCTAGGCAGTTGCGGGATGCGGGAGACTTGCCCGCTCTCCTGGGAGTCCATGAGACCGACCCGAATTTCGGGAGTCTCCCGAACTTTCCGGGAGAGTTGGCAAGTATGGAGCAGTAAGTTGCGTCTGAGCACTTGTCTGCCTGTGTTCCTTTATTCCACATCCTCAATAAAGCAACTGACCTAACATGCTTAACTTTATTTTGATTAAAACAGTGGATTTTGTTTGGGCCAGTTTTGAGATTTGACTGAAATTATTTCCCTGTATGATTATGTGCACGCTGAACCCTACATGCTCTTCAGTTGAAAAGCAGAATTTACACAAAGTAGGAATTAAAAATCAAACCAGCTATGATAGCAAATCTAATAGTAAGTGTAATGCAACTGCAAATTATATTCACAAACCTTCTTTTGACTGATCTTTCTCAGTAACATTTACAAAAAGTTATAGGTGTTACTGTTATCTCATACTTGGACCAACTGCAAGTGTCTTTATGTGCTGTTTTACCTCTGATGAAACTGCAAGCTAAGTGGGTGGAGAAACGTGTCAGGTGAAGCTCTACAACCAATATATCAAACACGCTATATTATCATTTGGCGGCTACAGACAAATTTAATCAGCCTCTTTATTGGAGCGTTCTTTCTTTCCATCTGGCCATCGCAGATAGATCCCTCTTGTCATGGGCACTAGGAGTCTTTACCCAGGAAATCACCAGATGGTGGCTTACCAGAGTAATATAGATGGTAATAGGTACTCTGGTAGCAGGGTGACAACGGAACAGGAGGAACAGCAGATGGTGAGAGAATGCTCAGGAAAAGTCTATGACTAGCAGCACTGGAAATGAGTATATAACTGTACACGAGGAACCATATGGACAAGGAAACGTGAGGGTAGTCAGTGGTCTGCGTATAGCAAGTTGTACCACTGCTATAGTGAGGAGGAATGTCCAGAGGTAGCGAGGAGGCAGTGAGAGTCAGCGGTCTGCGTATAGCAAGTTGTACCGCTGTCTAGGTGAAGGAATGGAATCCAGGAGGAGGTAGATAACAGGGAAGTCAGTGGTCTGCGGATAGCAAGTTGCACCACTGCTATGTGAGAGGATACTGGAAACTGGTGTCACAGGGAACAGGAATCAATGGTCTGCATCTAGCAAGTTGTACCACTGAAATATAAATGTGAAGAGAGCACGAGGAGATGAATGCTATGCAGAGTATACACGGGCACACAGGACTTGATCCCACGATGATATCACAATACAAATGATAACAGAGCAGCACTGCTAAAGTATACAAAGTCACAATAACAATCCTGGCAAATAAGAAACAAAGTCAATGGTAGCGATAGTCTCAGTGGATAAAGGACTCCGGAGGAGAACACAACTCAGTCCAGCTAGATATGCAATCACAAGCAAAGTCAATGAGAAGTATGCATACCGCGGTTCAGGAGAGCAGGCTGTCAGAGAGATGTGCAGGGATACCTGAACGGCTGAAGGCCGGCAGGAGGAGAGACCACTGGAAGGTGGGAGCGGTAATCAAGTTGGTGCAGCACACGGCAAGTAAACCAGCATGAATGAGGCAATACTCTGGAAGCAGTAGTAAAAGGAACTGGAACATGAAGAACACGGGAGAGTTGAGGCGGTCTGAACTCCAGTAGCAGAGATGGTAGCAGCGGAGCGCTGACCCGATGAACACAGGAGAGTTGAGATGAGCTGGAACTTTGTAGAGGCAATGGAGGCAGCGGATAGGAATCAGCTGGCTGCAGACACGATGAACACCAGGGAGTTGAGGTGAGCAGGAACTCTGTAGAAACAACGGAGGCAGCGGATAGGAATCAGCTGGTGCAGACACGATGAACACAGGAGAGTTGAAGTAAGTCTGGAAACTCTGTAGACACAACGGAGGCAGCGGATAGGAATCAGCTGCTGCAGACACGATGAACACAGGAGAGTTGAAGTGGTCTGGAAACCACAAACGAATAACAGGAATCAGCAGAAGCTGAACACACGAGGAAACACAGGAACACCTTCAGAGGCTCATAGGAATGAGACTCCAAGATCAGGAAACGAGGTATTGACCTCAGGTGCTTTAAATAGGGAGTGTTGCCTGATCAGCCAATTAATGAAAAGGAACAGGTACTGAAGGCTTGAAAGGGCTGCACATGCGCAGACCCTCAGGATGGCGGACGGCCACGGTTCCTAAACACACGAGAAGTAGCACTCGCAGTACGGTGAGTGACACCTCTTTTGCTTGGACTGAGAAATTGATTTCCTGAATTGCACATAATAGTGTGTGAAAGACTGCAGATATGGAGATTTGAAAGCTCAAATATGGAGATTTGGATATAACTATAGCTGTTTAAAGGAGTTGGGTACGTGTTAACGGGGACGAGAACCCCGACACGATTTACACCTACACTAAAATGACGATTCCTGAAAAAATAAGAAGGCAATTTAAGCAGACTTACCTTAAACCCGAAGATCCAGCTCTCCGACAGCAGTGCCTGCAGACAGCCAGTAATTCCAATGAGGCAGCTGTCTGGCACTTCACTTGGGCGTCAGTGCACCGTTCATTCTTGTTAATTTAAAGTGGCAATGTTTGGACCCCTCAGGCTTACTGTTTATACAGTTTAACTATGTATGTATATATATATATATATATATATATATATATATATATATATATATATATATATATATATATAGTTATTCTAGTAATAGGAATACCGGCCGATAAACCTAACTGGACGCAGAATTTATGAATGTTTGTATTTGTATATGATGTATTCTCATGTATTTGAGAAATTGCTTATTTACTCTGCTGTTGGTGATTTAATAGATGCGTTGGGCGTTTTTGTCTTAGTGATTTTATTGTTCTATTAGTAATATTAATTTTACCATTTAATTCCATTAAGATCAGCTCTCTTATAATTTCTTTTTCTTTTATTGTTGGTTTCTTTTTGCAGTAGTTACAGTGCTTGCTACTTTGAGAGCTACAGATCAATTTGGATATTGGTTGTCATTGTTATTAATAACATTTATACTCGCTAGCGCCCCATAAATTTTCTTGTTTATGGGCTGTGGGCAGTTTTAGAGCATTCCTGTAAAATATTGCATATGTTACATTTTACTAATTGTAATTGATATACCTTACTATTTTATTGTAATCAGACAGCTTGATGAAAGTTGAGATACAAGAATATACTTTCTGCTTCAGGAAACATTAGTAGGCAGGACATAAAATTGGCAGATATATTTCCAATGTGCAAACTATACTAAAGCATTGGAAAATGCCAGTAATTAAAATTAAAACAGCACGCAATATCAGCAAAGGTAAAAAAAGAAGCCGTGAAAGGAAATACCCCACTCGGTGCTGAGCACTGATTAATGACTATTTATCTCCATTTCCTCTTTGGTTTCACTTATATTTCTGGTTTGGTGAAATTACTCTAACAAGTATTCTGTTATGGGAAATGTGTTATAGCTGGTAACATTGTCATGCAACAGATATGATAAAATTACTAACACAAAGCAATGCCTGCATAATAAACGTTATTTACTGACATTGCTCAAATACTCATTAACTCAGAGAAAACCAGTCAACAAATGTTTGCTCTGTCTGTCTAGTCTAGTGCGATAATGGGCAAAATACAGCCCTAGCTCCTTCCATGTTCCTACCAGCCTCAGCTCTTATTCTTTGCTTTTTGCCAAAGCTGAACTTCAATAATGGCCCCTGCTTTTATTTAATGAGAGCTGAAGCAGTGTGTGAAACTCAGCGGGTCATAAAATAGAGAATAAAACATAAAATCTTATTATTTGCCTGGAGTAGCTAACTTCCCCATCACATGACCTCCTCTACACAACACAGGGACACAAGTCCTGAGCATGGAACCCCTACAGTTGTGCTAGTGGGAGAGATTTCCTGGGGAAAAAGAACATGGATTCTATCATTTTAATTGTACAAACAATTCTGTGCAAAAGTTTTAGGCAGGTGTGGAAAAAATGCTGCAAAGTAAGGTGGCTTTCAAAAATAGTGTTAATAGTTTTATTTTTATCAATTAACAAAATGCAAAGTGAATGAACAGAAGAGAAATCTAAATCAAATCAATATTTGGTATGACCACCCTTTGCCTTCAAAACAGCATCAATTATTCTAGGTACACTTGCAGAAAGTGAGGCATTTTGTAGGATTATAGCCAAGTGTATGATTAACCAATCATAACAAACATGTAATAAGGATCATCATTTTAATATGTAGGTTGAAGCACAGTCATTAACTGAAACAGAAACAGGTGTGTAGGAGGCTTAAAACTGGGTGAGGAACAGCCAAACTCTGCTGCAAAGGTGAGTTTGTGGAAGACAGTTCCATATCACAGGTCATACACCATGGCAAGATTGAGCACAGCAACAAGACACAAGGTAGTTATACTGCATCAGCAAGGTCTCTCCCAGGCAAAGATTACAAAGCAGACTGGGATTTGAAAATGTGCGGTTCAGAATTGATGCTGTTTTGAAGGCAAAGGGTGGTCACATCAAATATTGATTTGATTTAGATTTCTCTTCTGTTCATTCACTTTGCATTTTGTTAATTGATAATAATAAACTATTAACACCTATTTTTGAAAGCCATCTTAGTTTGCATTATTTTGCCACACCTGCCTAAAACCTTTCCACAATATTGTATGTTAGACTTTAAATGCTATCTGCCTGTTGAATACATGCAAGTTAATTATTAAAAATCTTACTACAGTAAAAGTGATATTTTGCATTTTGAAGTCCAAAAATAAGGCCAATTTCCAACCTACTTATACTGGACTTTTGTGTATACAGGAACAAGCTGTTGCATGTCCCTTTGAAACACTATCAAGTCAGCTGCTCTGACTGGCTTTTGAAGGTCATCTGTGGAGGGGTGGAAATCCGTACTGTGTACGCCTCACACCGGAAAGCCAAGGCTTGCCTTATTTCACGTATCAGCGGTGTACGAGCAGGTGCCAGGTTCCACATCCGTGGAGTAGATGATGATGGACATGTTTCTAATTTTGTCGAAACAGAACAGGTATTGTAATGAATTACTCTTTCTTTTATTCTTGATAATAAAGGGACATGTATAAATAATTGTAAAAAATAGTATATTTCATCCTGAGTCTTTCCTTTTTTTTTCTTTTTATATCTGCCATTTTATGTTAAAGAGTAAACAAAACAAACTGAAAAACCCCAACTCAGAGACGAAAAAAAAACTGTTATGGCGAAGGGACCAAATAAAGTGATAATAACCCCATTGCTACATATCATAAGTACATTACACCATGAATATTGAAATACATTAAATCAATATTTTTTCCAGCTTTGTTTGCACATTTTGCCTCTCAATATTCAACTAATGAAAAAAGGCAATAGTTCTGAAAATTAATGAAAACAATGAAAAACTAAAATGTTCTGCGTTGTTGTTTCTTAAACAAAGTGTGAAAAGAAAGAGATTAAAAAACAAAAACAACACGAAAGCTACAATAACAAGGTTATCTTCAGCCGTCTAGCAGTGGGCCGCAGGTTTTCATCAAGATTTTGGGTGTACTTGGCAGCATCCATCTTCTCTTCAATCCTGACCAACTGCCCAGTCCCTGAAGAGGAACACCTCCCACAACATGATGCTGCCACCACCATGCTTCACATTAGATATGGGCGATCTGCTGTGTTTGGTTTGCACCAAACATAGTGTTTGGAGTTCAGTCCAAAAAGTTCTCATTTGACCATACAACCTTTTTCCACAAGGCATCAGAATCTTCTAATTGTATGCTTGTAGCTTACACTACAAGTTTACACTTAGCCATATATGGGCATATATGGCTCTAGTTTGTGTATTTCCGCAATTTTATTGTGGATCCCTTTTGAAAAGCATCTTTCTTTGCCTTACCATGCTGTACTAGTAGTGGAATCCTCCAGGAACACCTGTTTTTATTCTGAAGAAACCAGAACCACTAAAATTGATGTCGTGTAGTGACCAATTAGCCTGTTGTGTGATCTGGAAAGTCATTGGTGATACCCAAACAAGTTTATAATGGTTACTCCAAAGGTATGATCACTAAACCAAACTAGGTATTTCAGTAATTAAATTATATTAAAATAAATCAAAAAATTGTAAATGTTATTTTCACTTTGATGTTGAGGTTTATGGGGCCTGATTAAATTTTGTTAAGAAAATTGGACGGATATTGCACGCATGTACACCCATATTCAAGTACAAATGGAGAAATGTTTCCATTGGAATACAGATATAAGTATCAATCGTTACTTGCACCTGCCACTTTTATCTGGTGAAAGTGATACAGCTAAAAATCATGTACCTCTGAGATGCCCAGAAAAGGAATCGGATGAATGTGCGTGTGCTTGACCTCTGTACGCTCTTATTGTACATTCCTGTACATTGCCAATGTGCATACACCCCTTCCCACACCCATTCCGGTCTTCAAATCATAGGCAGTCGGAAGTGTCATTTGCATTTGAACTTGAACTGCATTCCTTGTTGTGACTGGATCACTGATAAATAACTTCTGGTATGAATTTATTTAAAGGAAATAGCGCAGGGCGCATATTTATATAATTGCATATGTACTTATTTTTTGTATTGAATGTATTCTGAGATAGGAAATCTTTATTTCTGAGACCAGGGTAGAAACTGTTTTATCCTGTTTTCACCTTACTAAAGGATATGTTTTATTTCTGATGCATATAACTGATAAAATAGGCCTTTGTGGATGGAGTAGTTGAAAACAAATGAGATGATATCCCAATAAAAAGCGCTCCCTGTTTGATGACTGCCTAAATATACAATAAATGCCACTACATTAAAACAATCTGATAACGATACTATATACATAAGGCTCATCAAACACTCAAGATGAAAAATATATATATAAGTTCTCAACACCTATAATATATAGTCATAAAGTCATTGGTGATATTTTATCTACCTTAACACTTATCCTTGGTGGTATTTCTGGGTGTTTATTATCGGTGATTAATGAATGACTTACCCAGTTTTTTTCATTTTTTCCCACATAAAATAACATCTATCATATCGTTTGGAGAAAATATCTAAGATTTAGATTCCTTTATTGGATGGGATTTTAACAACATATAAAGAACATCATATTAACAGAAGGCTGGAAGATAAACAGAGAAATAAAAGAAAACAGAAAAAGATTAACTCTATGTTGGACTTTGTGGATGGAGGTCTTGTGTGTATTGGGATGTGTTTAGTATGGAAGTGTCATTGTTTGGGATTTGTAAGGTTGCTAGTGGAAACCTCCAATTAGGCATATGTGGAAGGGAATCTGATAGCAGGAAGTGTTAACAACATTTTGTGATGAATTGGCATGCCTTCTCTGGCCAAAGATCCAGCAGGGGGTCGTTACTGTGTGGCCTTTTGTCCAGAGTGACTTTCATAGATAAGCGTAAATTTTGTTAGCTTTGCAATGCATGAAAATCCATGTTTGTGTAAATAGAGTATACCCTGATGCTAAAAATAGCCTGTGTCTGAAATGTATAAAAGGCACTAGCTTGTATTTGAAAGGTGTTCTTCTGATTTTCATCTAACCTGATCACACTGGTATCTTCCACCAGTGTGTGACAGCAAATAAACATCTTGCTTCAAGACCTGCTTGAAAACATCTTCAATATTGCTGTATTCTTGTGATCTACAGATTAGACCCTAAATCTAATTTGTTTGCCGGCTGTTCTGACATTTGGACCCAAGCTTTCCAATACCACTGCTTTGCTCGCTACCCTGCAGCTCTGGTCAGTGTGATAGGCCAGGGGGGATTCATCCACAGCAACCCTGATCTAGAGTGAGAGGTCAGGGGTACCAGCCAAGGTACACCAGCAATGATGTACTCTAACAGCGTCAACTACCCAGAAGAAACCCGGTTCTGGAAGCCGGTATAGGAGTCCAATGGTGGCAGACTTTGTAAGCCCCTCCAAGAGGGCGCATTTGGGATAACGAATGTGAACGGTGGCAAAGTAAGCCCAGCCGATTCCCAGCAACAACAGACAGGGTGGCATAGGTGGTCGATCCTGTCACACTTGTGTTCACTGGCGTAAAGTCTTTTTCTGAGAATGCGCAGAGCGATTTCATGCAAAATACGGTATGTACCACATGTCCAAAGATAATTCACACCCATAATGTGTAAATACAGCTGGAAGAAGTTTGATTTAATGTATTTCAATTTCCATGGTGTAATGTGACAAAAAGTAATGATAAGGTAAAGCCTATGATTTTCTATAGGCACTGTAGCTTTCACTATTATTGGTCACTATGATTATATCATTATTAAACTACATTTACATCAGCTTGGACACAAACATTTATCAGGGCAATGTAACCAAATTGTGCCAAATTTTAGAAAATTTGGATGTGTATATGCCACTTTGATACATGAATTTATAATATTTTTGCAGTATTAACTAATATCTTCCATTCCAACAAATTGGATGGAGAGATCCTTCCAAATGGTGATCTAATGCTTTCCAAGCATAGAAAAGAGGTTTTCATTAAAAGATTGTGACATAATTATTCTCAATTATATAATGAATCAAACCTAAGAAACAAATATGAGGAGGCATGATTAGGGATAAGCTCTAGAATTCCCATCCAATAGACTTGAATATGGTGACGGAGCAAAATTATGTGAAAGCGAGAGTATGCTATTTACAGCACATGTCTGTGCTTCCATTTTATTTTTTTTTACACTTTATTTTTGACAACAATATGGGTATCAAAACAATACTTGCAAATGAGAAAAGAGAAAAAATAGCAAGTCAAATAATATACGATACAATACAATATCGAAACTCAATAAATTTGAGGTATATCGTGATGCTGTTTTTTTTCTTTATCCCTTTTCTTTAACTTTTCTGTTTTCTTTCCTTCTGGAGGAAGGAAAGAGGGGAAGGGGGAGGAAGAAAAGAGAAAAAGGGAAAAGAAATGAAGGAAAAAGAAAGAGAAGCTCAGTGAGTTCCCGAGAGGGGGAGCGGCCAGCGCACCCAACCCTCAGGGATCAACAAATCTCGAAGGAGAAGATAATGAGTAAATTAAGGATGATTGGTGTTCACCCTCGCGTGTTCCTTTGAGTGTGTTAGTGTCAGGAGTAAACCTGATAAGAAAATGGTGAGACAGGTGAGTTTAAGTAATGCAAATTACTGAGTAGCAGGCATTGGGGACTGGTGGAAGGAGTACCAGGGGTCCTATATCTTATGAAAATTTAGGATTTTTTCATGGAGAAGACTTGTGATATATTCCATTGAGGCTATATACCAAACTTGAGAGGTTATGCTTTGGAGGTTCGGAGGGCGTTGGGACTTCCAATCTTTAGCTATTTGTAGGTGCGTTGCAGCGCATATATTTTGTACAAGCTTATTACCGTGTTTGTTGAGAGATCTATTCCGAGAGCATAGTAACATAATCATTGGGTCCGGGGAAACCTCAATCTCAAGAATTTTAGAGATATAATCAGAAACCTGAGACCATAGATTAGAGATGTTGGGGCACTTCCACCATATGTGGTAAAAAGAGACCCCACACCGCCACAGGCCCTCCAACAAAGATCTGACGTACCTGGGTAATTTTTGTGAAGTCTTGTAGGCACCAAGTACCATCTTGTATAGACCTTGAATGTATTCTCTTTGATCGATGTATTGATGGAGATCCTAGTTCTGAGCCGGGACCATCCCTCCTGATCCATAGTTTTGCCAGTGTCGCGTTCCCAAGCGGCCTCAAGCGATTTGATGGGACCGCTTTCTGGCAACAGATAAGCATGGTGAACCAGTGATATAAACCCCGGTGTTCCAACTTGGTCAATACAACTCCTCTCAAAGGGCGTGGGGCTACGCAGTTTATTTGATCTACAGTTGGATTGTATAAAGCTTCTAATTTGGATATAAGCAAAAAACAAGGACGAAGGGAGTCCAAACTTCTCTCTCAGATCCGGGAAAGTTTTGGGGCCAAATTCTCCTAAAATATGAATAAATTGAGTAATACCCGCTTTCTGCCATGGTGTTGCGTATGATTTAGCGTTCCCAGCCGGGAAATCTGGGTTGTGCCAGAGCAGGGTGAGAGGGGAAGGGAACGAGGTAAGTTTCCATCTCTTGTGTAGTTTGTCCCATAGGTCAAGTGTGAATTGTATAGTAGGGTGAGAGTAAACTGAGGCCGGCCTCTGATTGCAAGGGAGCCAAGGTAATGAGCTCAAAGTGTGATCTGGTGTAAGTGTGTTCTCGAGGTTGACCCATCTCTTAATCCCCGGGGATGACTGCCAAGAAATAATATGGCTAAGGTTGACCGCATGATAGTATTGGTCATAAAGCAGAAGCCCACATCCTCCTGATTGTGAGTGCAGAAGCCCACATCCTCCTGATTGTGAGTGTTTGGCTAAACAGGATCTTTTGAGCCTCGATTTTTTTTTTCCCCTGCCCAATGAATCTACCACAAATTACTTGGAGATTCGCTAAAAACGCTCTTGGGACTGGTATAGGCAATGTCTGAAACAGGTATAAGACTCGGGGTAAAACATTCATCTTTATGACATTAATCCTACCAAACCAGGAAATAAAGAGCGGGTCCCATTTTGAGAGGTCTTTTTTTATGGAGTCGAGGAGGGGGGATGTAATTAGCATGAAACAGTTTGAAACTCGTTCTCTATAGGGGAAGAGAAATCGTAGATTACCAAAATATTCTTAATATGTCAATGATGGGTAACAGGTGGCCCCCAGTTATATTGTCCTGCTCTGATTTATCTCATTAAGCATAAGCAGAGAATAATACTGAACTGGTGCAGCTAGCTTCCACATTTCCTGATCTCCTCTGTACCAAGTAGGGAAATCACCTAGCACATTGGAGGAGGGATTGCAGTAAATTTTTCTCCAAGTGGTATCCATCCTTTCTCTCTGTGCTCCATCCTGAAGGTAAGTCATTTTTAAAGTGCTAATAAAACTAAAATAATCATTTAATGAGTATAATTGTTAGGATTTAAATCTGCCTTGCATCCTGCTAAGTACTCAGTTCTGTAATGCACTTCAGGTACAAAGGTGTGTCTCCCTCTGAAAGAACTGTTCCCTGCATTTTTGCTTTCAATTAGTTCTGAGCTGCAGTGCAGGTATGCTTACCCTGTGAGCTGATTGGAATACTTCACTATAAAATCCTTACTGACGATGCTATGGTCAGTCATAGCGTTTAATATACATGCTCTTGACTCTTGAAGATCTGTTTGTCCCTGTCCCTTCATCGGTTCCTTTATCAACATTTAACCAGAAATATCTTCAGTCTTCTAGTTCTAGTTCATGTTCTGCATTGCCTAAGACTGTGTTACCTTTCAGCAGAAATATCGGTAGTGTTCTAGTTCATGTTCGGCATTGCCTCAGACTGTCATTCATATTCCTGCATGAGTCCTGTGTTACTTTGTGACTATTCATCATACCAGAAAAACTAGAGTAATTGTCAGGCGCCGTCCCCGCACATCCAGGAAGTGCCGGGGATGGGCGCCTTGCTCGTCTAAGCAGTCGCGTACCGTTGCCTAGCAACGGGACACATCCAGTTCCTGCCCTGTAGCTGCCGGCGCCTGTGCAGTCTCACGTCTCCGTTGTTTGCCAACGGGACGCGTCTTCCAGGCTTCCTGACGGCCGTCAGCGTCAGCTGATCGCCGTTCACCCTGCCACCAATGACAACTCTCTCACACATATTTAAGGGATACTCTAGCTCTATTCCGGACCAGAGTATCAAGGTCCATCTTGTCTCTAGCTTCTGTACGTCCTAGCTTCCTGACTACTTTTGGCTCGTGACCCGGATTGTTCACCCTGCTTCTGGAATACCCTTTTGGCTTATATTGGATCTCTCGGCTGACCTTTGCTTTCCTGACCCTGCTCCTGGAATACCCTTTTGGCTCTTATTGGATCTCCCGGCTTGACTCCTGCATTCCTGACTCTGCATTTGCCTGCTCCCTTGGTTCTGTGTTACTGCACGGCTCTGACCTGTATTGTCCGAAGTCTCTCTCATCTTGCGGGTGGCTACCCAGGAGGGCCGTGACCAGCGTCTCTCTGCCGCGAAGCCCAATCTTCTTTGCGGGGGTCAATGGTGAAGACCTGGGGCACGTTAAACTCCGCACCTCCTGGACTAGCTGCGCCAATACCTGCAGGTGAGCCTGATTCTCACGTCTAGCCTGACAGTAAAAGGGTTGTCTGGGTGAACACTAGTACATCAATGGGGCATAGGTGGTGAGTGGCATATGTAGGGAGGTTTGAGGGGCATGTGTGGGCAAATGGGGTAGTTTTGGTGTACATGGATGTCAGAGGGCATTTGAAAGCATTTTGTGACAGGAGGGGGTCTGAGGGCATATAGGGGAATTTTGATGCAATTGAGGCATCCAAGAGGCATGTAGGAGCATTTTGGGATGAGTCATGTGTAGGTGCAGAGGTTGTTTGGGGCTGTTTTTTATTAGTAAAATTAGGGGTAATCTGTGGCCCTGTTAAAAGTTGTAGGGCCACACATGCAGTGTATCAGGATGCCCATCACTGTACTAAAGTATAGGAGGAAAATGTCCCCAGATTTGGTTGAGAAACTATTAATTATTGGTTGCAGGTTTAATGAAAGAGACTTCACCATACCCAAATGGACCTCAATCCACATATATTTGAAGAAGGAGACCCACTCTGGGGGTTGATCAGAAAACCAGAGAATCCATGAATATGTTTATGAGCAACAATATGTAATTATTATGTAAAGACATGCTAGGGTCCAAAATAAATACATCATTCATCTCCATATAATGAATCATGTTTGTTATCCCTCGTTCCATCCGCATCTCTCCTACTCTGTGCTCCTTCAAACGTGCACTGAAAACCCACCTCTTCCTCAAAGCCTATCAACCATCCGCATAACCCCTTCACCTCCTCCACTCACTCTCTCCCCTTGTCACATCTGGCTCCCCATGTGCCTGTTCTGTTTTCCCTCCCTTAGGATGTAAGCTCACATGAGCAGGGCCCCCTTCCCTCCTGTCTCCCTACCTGTTCTTCTGCTCCGTGTTTATTGCATCAACCAGCCTGGAGTTTCTGAAGTACTGGTATTTTTTGTTTATTGTTTTGTACCATTTCACCCTGTATAGTGTACTGTTTGTATGGTGTACGGCGCTGCGGAAATCTTGTGGCGCCTAACAAATAAAGGATAATAATAATAATAATATCTGCATAAAGCTGAATCTAGTTATCTGCTAGGAGAATCTAATCAGTATAGCAAGCTGCTCAATGGCAATGGCTAAAAGTAGAGAGGAGAGAGGACACCCTTACAGGTACCTCTCTGAACAATAAAGGGGTCAGAAATGTTATTTATATCTAGTTCTGGCTTGGGAAAAAAGCTTGATCCAACCTATAAACATTGGTGTAAAAGACAGAATGTTCCAGGACAGCCCATATAGCCCCATATATTGAGTCAAATTCGTTATGTGAATCGAGAGCAGATCTGGAACTCACACTGTCGCGTTTGTTTTGCAAGTTCAACGGATATTAATATTGATTGATATCTCCGCCATAAATTTGGTTTAATTTGACTGTACTTTAGATTAAATTATTGAGCTGGGAGTACAAAAGTTTTGGGAAGTATTTTAGCATGGCAGGTAAGTAATGAAATTGGGCAACTACAAAATAGCCAACCTGGCGATTGTGTCCTGTCTGGTGATCCAGAAATAAAATCCAGACAGTTGAATATCTGAAAACCCAAGCTGAGGTCAGGACATTGGAGAAGACAGGATAATAAATATCACATGTTGGAAAAATCTGAGTGGTCAAATGTTCAAGAGTTCAGCAATAGAGTAACAGCAGCCAATGGAGTTCTTAGAACTAAACATAGTACTAATACCTTGCTCAGACAAGGAGTGCTGAGAACAGGTGTCATCAATAAGAGAAATGCAAAAATCCCACCTTCTTCTTTACACTGTGCTGCCCCCTTCATCACGGTGTGCCGCCCTCTTCATCACACTGTGCCGCTTTCTTCATCACACTGTGCCGCTTTCTTCATCATACTGTGCCGCCCCCTTCATCATACTGTGTCCCTCCTTCATCACACTGTGTCCCTCTTTCATCACACTGTGCCGCCCCCTTCATCACACTTTGCCCCTACATCACACTGTGCCTCCTCCTTCACTGTTCCCCTCCTTCATCACACTTTTGCCCCTTCAACAAACTGTGCCCCTTCATCATCATACTTTTGCTCCTCCTTCACATTGTGCCCCCCTCCCCCCGTCATCAAACTGCTCCCCCTCCATTGTTTATTTACCTTTCTATGACCTTCTTTTCCTTCTGGCTCCTCTCTGTGCAGCTCCTCATTCAACACACCCGATAGTCAGAGATAAGGGAGCAGAGGTGGGAGGAGGGCACTGGGTGCCGCAGCTGTTGGTTTATGCTGCTGGGAGTATATTTTTTTTTTTTTACTGGGCCGGTGGACTGGACAAACGAGGAGGGCAGGCAGAGAGGAACGTCTCTCAGGCATGGTACTATCTGCTTACCGAGCTCCACCGGCTTTGGACAGACATATAATTGAGGCTCAGTTCAAATGTATAGCTTAGCCAGAATAGTAAGCGGAAAAATGAAAACCCCTCATTTGGGAGATAGGCTTGGAAATGAATGATAACTTTTCAGCAGTATTCGCAGTCCATTTGGAAATTAAATATAAAGTTAGGATTTCTTTGCTAAGGATAAAGGTTGAGGTGTCATCCCACATAAACAGAGGTTGTTGATCACTTATAAGTAGGGTGGGCAAATATATTTAATGGACACAGAGACAGTGATACTCTGTGAATGGAGATAAGGGCAACCACTACAAACAACAGATGTAAAAATGTCAGTTCTGCAGAGAAAGTCCCATAGCCTTTCACACATGTCATTATAGAGAGCACCCTATGGTCTGTGTAGTACAATGCCATAAAAACAATCATTTCTTATTTGATATTTTACATCTCTGTATAATTGTGTACTAAACACTTACCCAAGCCTGAGTGATCTCCGATGACCTCAGAAAGTAACAAAAGTATTTGCATAAACACAATGCCAGTGGGCATGAGGCATTCACATAAAGATCATCTATTCTGTATACAGAATATTTTGATATCTGCAGTCTAATAATTAAAAAAGCACTATGGTCCTTATGTTGAGTTGAACACAATTTACACTGAAAATGTAAATGTAAATAACCTCTGTTTGGTATTCCGATGTAGAGCCAGATGTATCAAAATGCCTATATTTCTGTAAGATACGCCTAAAGAGTATCACAAGTTAAAAGGGCACGATACACTACAGGCCGTAAGCCAGAGCAAAAAATACATTTGCAGATGCCATTCCCCCCCCCCCCCCCCCCCCTCCCCCCCCCCACAAAAAGCAAAATCACCTATAGTGCTGCCAGTCTGGGCTGGTGTTTGAAAAACCGGGGTGGAGGGGGTTATGTTAAGAGAGGCGAAAAGCATGAGAGCAATTTGGTCTTGGCAAAATAAAATACCATCATAGAAGTAGCCCAACTAAGCACAACTAGCTCCAGTAAGTGTTTTGCCGCAAATGAGCTCTCAGTGGCTGTGCAGTAATATTTAGAAACAGAGAATTTCCCATTCTCTAACCTGAGAAGGCTGTATGGTGGTGTCTTTTTTTCAATTAAATATTTTTTTAATCATCATCATCGGCCCCACGGCTCTTGCAACTGTGGCAAAGCAGGCAATGTAAATACACCTATTTCCTACTCTACATAGGTAGTGAGCATGAACTCCCTTATGTTTTCCCGCTGTGCCTCTCTATACATAGAGAAGCGCAACAGGAAGATATTTTTCATTCTGTATACATACATGGACGTACTTATTTTTAGTGTGCATGCGAGGTATGGAAAAGTGCATTTTGCGCTTCCGTTTCAGACTTACATCTGACACTACATGACCCCTTCAATCCATACTTTAGTACTATAGGATAATAAATCCTTTTATAAAATATTTTGTCCAATACTAAACCATATATGAACCCTAATTTTCTTGTTAAAATGAATTTAACATATAGAAAAGCTGTGTTTCTGTGGATTTTTTTATTGCAACTGATCAGCTCGGTGCCAGTGTTTCCTTTCATTAATTGCATTAATATTTGACTTAGACTGGGGCCGAACTATAGGTTTTTCACCTGATTATTGTGCCAATCACACAATAAACGACGTTTGATTTTATTACCGGCGTAAATTCTCTAGAAACGATGGAACAATGTTGTTCCAATTCTGCAGTGTTTAAGCACTCACGACCAGGTCTACATAGAGTTTACAGAGTCACGATCTTTTCAGCCGATGGTTATGACGGATGAAGAGCACAGATCTTAAGGTAAATCTTGTAAAATGTGTACAGTGTGTACACATAAATCTGCATGCTCATTGGACTTTCGTTGGTAAAATCGTTAATGATATCGCATCGCAAGATATTTTCTGTAGTGTGTACCCAGCTTAGACTTTGACCGTTTCTAATATTTATACAACTTTAAATTCCCAGATGTTTCTTTCATTCCAGTCCTAAGATTCACTTTTAAAAATAGTATTTAATTGTATGTCACGACTGTGAACTGCAGGTCACAATTATTGGTACATGATTTGTTTTGGTAATTGTCAGCAGGATCTATATAGAAAAGGCTTTACCACTTTACCATCTCACAACTAGATTTATTGCATGCGTGGTATTGCTAATTCACAGCAAAATTACTTTTTAAATCCTCCTGACTTGTATGCTGCTAATTAGATTGTGCTTTTGCTTCACATTATATTATGCTGCTTCAGGTAGCAATTTAGGGATTTAGTTACACTGTACACAAGATAATCTTTTAATGTCGGTGTATTATTATTGTGAATAAGAAGTTAAGCAAGTTCCTGAAGTTATAAACAATTTTGTGGTAATTTGCACTTTTCATTAAAGAACAAGAGGGTTTTTTTTTTTAATGAAAATGTTACAGTATTTTATTTTAATAGCAAGGATGTGTTTGGAATATCAGGGTTGGGATGTTTAGTAGGGATTGCAATTTCATGTGTGGTAAAATAAATACTAATGTTTTCGATGTACTTTTATTTAAGTTTAGGTTCAGTAACCCCTTCTAAACTTGCCTCCGAGCAGGAATGCATTATTATTTATTAAAATAATAATGTAAAAGTTGTATTAACCTTCTTTTCAACAATACAGTTTAACATTTTTATTTATTTTTCAGACATATAAATACTGTAGCTAACAATTTGCTCTACAGAAAAGGTGAAATTAACAGTATTTGGTTATCACAATTCTTTGTTAATACACAGAACTTTTGTGTTATGCTCCGACAGGGTTAATACCTAGGCGCCACGTGAATAGAGTAAATATGTGAATGTGGTATTAAATAAAACTGTATTTTAAATTGGGCACTGCAGTGCTGGGAAGGTAGCACCCAGTGCCGCAGCATATAAGAGGTTAAACCTCGGCCTTAGTCACCGGGGAGTATAAGACTGGGTGTTATATATATATTTAAGTATTTTAAGTGTGAATATACGTGTGTAGGCGCTGCAGTGCTGGTAGTTAACCGGCGTGCAGCACCGTAAGGGTTAACTAATTGTGTCTGTGTATAAATAAATAAATTCACTTACCTGTCTCTGGTGGTCCAGCAGGGGCTGCAGGGGCAGCCCTGGATCCTTCACCCCCTGGCAGCCAGCTTCAGTTGCTGCCGGATGGACTTACACAGGAGCCTTCTGGATTCAAATAGATCCAGGAGGTGCAGCGCCTCCAGGGGATCACAGGAGGCTAAGCTGCATACTGGAGCTCAAAGATGTAGCGGCAGGGCAGGAACTGCTCCCCTGCGATTTGGTTGCAGGGTCCCTAGAAGTGGTTTTTCAGAACTGTATAAAAAGAGACCTGTTTTACCCTGAAATGTATTATTTCACCTGTGTCTTTCTGGATATCACTAGTACCTCAAACTAGTGTATGTAACTGTCCTTTTTAGGACTTCCTGAGCTAATAAACATCACTGCTTAAGGAACCTGCTTTGACGCCTACACACCTGTTGTAGTTTCTGTGATCACAGATTAGACCAATCTATTCCGTTATCTGCCTGTTGTGAGGTTTGGATCCAGAGTCTAGTACCAACGCTTTGCCCGCTACCTGCAGCTCTGGCCAGTGTAATATGCCAGGGGGAACCAATACTGATCTGAAAGCAAGAGGTCAGGGGTACTAGCCCAGGTGTACCAGCAAGGGTGTACACTAGCAGCGACAGTTACACAGAAGGACGCGTATCTGGGCGCCGCAAAGGAGTTTAGTGGTGGCAGCAGCAGCAAAAGACCCTCCTGCTGTTAGAGTGTGCATTGGGATAAAGAAAAGGGTACGGTGGCAAAGCAAGCCCAACTGTTCCCCAGTAACACAACAGACAGGGTGGCATAGGCGGTTTATCTTGTGAAAGGTGCCTTCTCCCGACTTCTGCTGCACATATGTAATTTAGATCCGAACTCACTGATGGCCAATTCAGAGCAGTCCACCATCTTGGCTAGAACCATTCCTGGGTGCTTTTTGAAGTGTATTCAGGGTCATTGTAGAATGAGTAGAGCCTGCTAGATGACCGATGACCATCGATGAGGACCCAGCTTTCTGACACTGGGTTCAACATTGCACTCTAAAATGACCTGGTAAATTGCTGATGCCATCCTGAACTCCATGTTTGACTGTAGAGACGGTGTTCTTTTCCTTTTCACTTTCTGTAAACATATGGATGATGTGCTTTACAAAAAGCTCTAATTTGGTCTCATCTGTCCACAAGACATTCTCTCAGAAGGAATTTGACTCGTTAACGTGTGTTTTGGAAAACTCCATTCTGGCTTACTTATGTCTCTTTCTCAGCAAATATACATTTATCCCCTTGGTTATTCTACCATATAACCCCCATTCAATGAGTTTTAAATGGATGGTGCGAGCTGAAACGGTCATACCTTGTGTATGAAGGTCAATTGAATCTGTTTGACAATTAATTGAGGAGCTTTCTCCACCATTCGAACAATCTTGTGCTGCAAACACTGATAATGCTTTCTCTAATCAATAGAGGTTGGCTACAGTGCCATTGGCTTTAAACTTCCTAATAACATTATATACTGTGGAAACAGGAACATCAAGATCTCTAGAAATTGAGTTGTAGCCTTGAGATTGTCCATTCTTGGCTGTAGTCTTGCCTGACTTGTTCTATGCCTTTTATTCTTTTCTCTGTGATCAATGCAGTACATACAACTGGAAAATTAGCCTTTTCTCTATTCAAGCTCATTTAGTGATTGATTTTTATATTGCATGCAACTGCTGCTCACCACAGGCAAGTTCAGTTCCAAAGTGAAGAAGAATCATTTTGAAATATAATTATTTCTAACTACTTTTTAATGGTGCATATAATTTGGTCCGGCCCATTTAAGGATTTCTGTGTGAAATAAGCTGCGACTGAGATAGCTATAGGAAGGAGGTACCTGTACTGTTGCTGTCTTTGTTACATGAAGCTTTTGCCAGAGAATACTAGTGAATCTCATTGCCATCGGGACTAAATAGAAGTGGGGGTGTTTTGGGAACTACCAGCGGTGATAGCACAATGGTAGACTTTGATAGATAAGAAGAAGCTCTATCTCAAAACCACCCATTGTTGCTGGAGATACGGTTTTTTCCCTATGATAAATAAACCTTTGTTTTTAAGTCCTTTTTCTTCTGTATTCCATGTTATGTGTAAGTAGCAAAGTTATTAACACTGTCTATTTGTATTATCCTACATTTATCTACATTATATTTCTACTGCCATTTCACTGCCCTCTTTGCCATCTTATACCAGAATGTGATGTGGAACAGTAAACAGTATCCACCACTTTTACAAAATACAAATATATCACATTACAGTTGCACTGTAATGATCCAGTTTTGAAAAATACTCCAATCAACACTGTATGGCTCCTGGTGGTTGGCCCCTTCCCTGGCACCAGCCACCTTACTTCATGTGGCTGCAGATCATATGATCCATTCCTCCCTCCCATCCAGGGCCAACTTAACAACTGTATGGGCCCCCGGGCACAGCAGTGCACCGGGGCCCCTATATATAAATATATAAGTAAAAAAAAAGGATTATATCTAATATATATATATATCTTAACTTACCTTTCAATCGCGATGCGTTGAATCCTCTTCAGGTACTTCGCCGCTGTGCTCCTCCATGCTGTGCTCGCAGTGAATGTCGGGCGTGATGACGTCATCACGCCCGACATTCACTGCGAGCGCATCACGGAGGAGAGGCCCAGGGAGTGAGCCTCAAAAGTCAGGTGACCGCAAAAGGTAAGTTTTGGTTTTTTTCTTTACAGGATTTTTTACAGCAGTCCTGCCAGGGCCCTCTTTCCCCCTGGGCCCCCGGGCACCTGCCCATCGTGCCCAATGTGAAAGACGGCCCTGCTCCCATCCCCCATTTGTGTGCTCACGTCCTCCTAACTCACAATGAGACATGCTTTATATAACAGATGTCTCGATCCATGTGTGCATGCTGCAAGAGAGGCAGACAGAAGAGTCTGCCTCTCCAACACAGCATAGATGGAAGAAGAGTTAAGTGTGAAGGAAGGGGAGGTGGAGAGAGGGTGGGATTAAATTATTGTGGGGTGCTGGTGGGGATATTTAATTTAATAGTAGGGCCTATTAATTTAAGGTGGGGTGAAGGGGCCTTTAATTTAATGCTGAGAGCTATCAATTTAATGTTGGGATGAGTTTGCGGAGAAGGAAGGCTATTTATTAAATTATTGATTTAATATTGGGAATGGTTATGGGAAATAGTCTATTTATTAAATGTAAATGCTATTTATTGCCGGGAATGTTTGGGAGGAGGGTAATAATTTTATTGATTAAATGGGAATACTATTAATTTAATGTTGGTACTGTCTGTGGGGAAATAGGTCTATTTATTAAATGTGTATGCTATTAATTTAAGGTTGGGATTGGTTGGGGAAAAATGTTCTTTTATTAAATGTGAATACTATTAAATGAATGTCAGGGCTGGTTGCAGGGAAATATTTTTATTTATTAAATGTGATTACTATTAATTTAATGTTGGGGCTGGTTTCATGGAAGGAGGCCTAATTATTAAATGTGGGTGCTATTGATTTAACACCGGGGCTTTTTATATTTCATGTACCTGTCTTTTTTTCAAAATGAGGCCCCAGCATTCTAGGATCTATACAAGCAGCAACTGAGCTTAAGACACCAGCAGCCACAGGTAGTGACAGCTGCAAGCACAGGTAGGAGAGAGCAGGACAGGCTCCCAATTGTCCATGCAGTTGACTTTGGTTCGACTGCACGGCCAGTTGGGAGGTATGTCTGCTCGTAAAGGGAGAGCTGCACGCACCTACCAGTAGTTGCACACAGTATTGCCCTGTGTTTTTGTCTAGTACAATAATCATGCCCACTTTGGCAACATGGCGTGGAAACAATCACATTTTTCCTCTGCACACTCACTGAAGGAGCATCACTGATCTCTCATTTCAGGATTTGTAAGAGATTGTAAACAAACAGTCTGATGGGCATGTGGGGATGTCTGAGGGTTTGTGGTACGCTCTGGCAGCGTCTGTCTGTTTTGCTGGAACGGAGCTCAACAATTTCTGGTGGCCAGTCATACGTGAAACCATACTGACAAATTATTTTTAATAATGACAGAATTCAGGGCCGGATTTCCCGCTAGGCACCCTAGGCAACTGCCTAGGGCCCAGCGATAACCAGAGGGCCCTGCCAGAGCCGACGGTGATCGGGGTAGGCAAGGCAGAGGGGCGCTCCCCTCCGCCTGCCATCCCCCTCTGTCCGCCGGCATAACGCTGAAAAGGAAGAAGACAAAGAAAAAAAAAAATCAGCTGACCGCTCGTCGGGACCCGGCAGTCTCCTCTCCTTCTCTCCTACTGAAAATGACGTCGGGCGTGATGACGTCACTCCCGATGTAATTTTCAGTGAGAAGTCGGCGAGGAGCACAGAGAGGAGGAGCAGCGGCAGCGCGCCATCGAGTAAACAAGCCCAATAAGAAGGTAAGTTAACTAACGGAGGGGCCATGCCAGAGAAATTTGGAACAGGTATTAAGGGAGGGGGCATGATGGCAATAATATGTAGCAGAGGGGCATGAGGGGCATAATGGCCAAAATATGCAGCAGAGGGGCATAATGACAAAAATAGAGGGGCATAATGACAAAAATAGAGGGGCATGAGGGGCATAATGACAAAAATAGAGGGGCATGAGGGGCATAATGGCAAAAATATTGAGCAGAGGGGCATAATGACAAAAATAGAGGGACATGAGGAGCATAATGGCAAAAATATGCAGCAGAGGGGCATAATGACAAAAATAGAGGGGCATAATGGCAAAAGGGGGCATGATGACAAATATGTAAAAGGGGCATGATGGCAGATATGTAAAAGGGGCATGATGACAAATATGGAACAGAGGGGCATGATGACAGAAATATGGAACAGGCATTAAGGGCACAGAGGGGCATGATGACAGAAATGTGGAACAGGCAGTGTGAGGTGAAATAAACAAGGGGAGCAAAAATATGGAGGGCACAGTGTAATGGTGAAGGGTGCACAGTGTGATGATGAAGGGAGTACAGTGTACTAAAGGGGAAACATTGTGAAGGAGGAGCAAAAGTGATGTGTTGGGGATATTTTTTTCTCTTCTGTACTTCAACTTATTTGGCAAAATACATTTTTTTTGTAGGAGGGAGCTGTGAGAGCTTGCGCAGACTCAGTGTGCTTGGACTGGGCGTGCAGGGAATGAAGTGACATCATACGGAGGATCGGGCAGGGGGGGGGGGTGCCCAAACCAGTATCTTGCCTAGGGCCCTATGAGGTCTAAATCCGGCTCTGACAGAATTGCACCCCTCGGAATATTTCAGTGTTTTTTACAAGTCAGACTCAAAGGTTTATAATGTCCTAGGGCCTGATTCATTAAGGATCTTAACTTGGGAAACGTCTTATTTCGTATTTAACTTATGTGCAAAACAGAATACTAATTTGCACCCCTTGCATTGTAACATGGTTTCGTCCAGGAGACTGAAATAAGAAGTTTCTCAAGTTAAGATCCTTAATGAATCAGGCCCCTAGTTCTTATTTGACCCCTTTGTGAAGACTGTTACAACAACTGTTTTCTGCTAATTTTGTGTGACTAGCCCAGTTATTATTGGGTCCGCAAACACAACAGTCTGTCAATTATTTAACTTACTTACATAGGTCAATACCATCTATTCCCAATGATTTTTCTGTCTTAATATCATTTACATAGATTGTAAGCTTGCAAGCAGGGTTCTCTTACCTCTCTGTCTGTATGTATTACCCAGTATTGTCTTATTGATGTTTGTTCCCAATTGTAAAGCGCTACGGAATCTGCTGCCGCTATATGAATATTGATGATGATGATGATTTACACATAACTGCACCTGCTTCTGTGTTAGACAATGAAAATGTAATAGTGTGTATAGGTTATTGCTACACAACATATTTCATGGTATTATTTTATCCTTTGTGAATACAGAAGGAAAAACATATTTTAAAGATCACCTTTTTTTTTCATCTTCTACAATTATTTTTGCTGTCATGTAATGGCCCAATATTGACTGTTTTTTTTCTTACTTTTTTGTACTTAAAAAATATAGACTTATTAGCATATCTACTTAGTTTTTAAGCTTAATATTTGTTGATTTCCTTTTACATATTTTATACATGCCTTGTATTTACATAAGAAATGTGCAGTCTCTTCTAGGTTTAACAGTTTAAATGCTCTTTTTTCTCATTATTATCCTTGCTAATTTCCTTAGTCTCTCTGTTTCGCCAGTAGACAGACTTGGAACATCAGTTTTCAGTGACATAGTGCATAAAGAATGACATTACTAGTATAGGGATAATAATACTGTCATTTTTTTTTTCTTGGGTGGAGGGGGGGCACAATTTGGTAGATCAAATCCCTCTTGTTTGTAGTCTATATTGATATATGGTGGTTAAGGGGTCCACATTTATCGAACTAATGGTTAACATTATATATAATGAGGGTTGGTTTTAATGTGCAGTTGACTTCAAAAAATATTCACATTTGTGGTGGCTACAATCACATAAAGCCAAAAGGAACATTTTGTAAGGTGGCAAAAGCCAAATTACACACTGCTGCAGAATCTGTCTCCACAGCAACATAACGATTGACGTGGAAGCCCATCTTGCTGTTATGGTTCTCGATCGTGAGCTGGTAACTGGTGGTGTGTGGACTATCCACTCTAGAGGCCCTCACTCAACTCAAAAGAGCAGTGTGGGGTCTTTGGAGTGGTAAGTAGATACGCATCATCACCAACAAAATTGCTATGGGGTCCAGCGACTGCTAGTAACACCCCTATGTCTCCTGCAAATTTACACACTTCAGCCACTAACTTTTGGCAACTAGTGCAGGCACGAAAGAAAGGAGAAGACAATAAAACAAATAACAATAAATGTATGTTTTTTTAATAAATAGCAAACATGATTTCTTTTTTTTTAAATATTCTGTTGATTCAGAACATATTCAATGCAATTGATATACTTTTTAAAAGGAAGGAGAAAACGTATCTGTAGCCATTAGAAGTGCAATCTTATTAGTATTCTAAAGTGTAATTAAATGTCTGAAAAATATGAATGTGTGATCATATGTAACATTTCTTTACAGACTATATATGTGGATGATGATGTTTCCTCCTTTGTTCAGATCAGAGGCTCTGTCCCATTATTCTGGGAGCAACCAGGGTTCCAGGTACAGTGATATGCTTGCTCTTTATTTAATCTGAGTCTGTTCTAACAAAAAAAAGTTAAATTATATAACATATAGCAACTCCTACATAAAATAGTAAGCAGATATTGTAAAGGCATCTTAACCTTCAGCATCATTTCATTAAATGTTATTTTTGTAGCATGATCCCCTCAATGTGCAGCTTGATAGGCTAGTGCTTTACAACTAAAGGCAGGTAATAATATAAAGACTGTATGTAACTACATTTTATTTCACCGTCATCAGGTTTTACCCTACATTAGCTAGGGAGTCGGCCAAACAATCGGGCCCCCACACTTAGAGATGCTCGGCCCAATGCTAAGTAGTATTGGGTCTCTCCTGATACCACTGTCTGGTTTCTACCAGGATAAAAATGTTAAAATATAGTGGCTATTTATGTGGTACTACTAGTCCCAGCATGCACTGGTGCACCAGTGTATACTTGCTCTTTTAGTGCCACAATAACGGACACTACAAGTGTTGGCCCCCTTAGGAGAAAAACAAAATAATTATGTATAATATTTTAATGAAAATAGAACTGTGGCCACTTTATATTAGAAATATATAAGTATGCCTGCTTATTAATAGAAATGTAGAAATTTACCCCTTTAATAATAGAAATATACAATTACGTTAGCCCCATTATTTATAATATTTTATAGCCATAATATTTTCTGTAGCGCAGTGTTTAAACTAAATATTTACATGGAATCTTCTTGTCTTGATATGACATAATCATCATCATCACCATTTATTTATTTAGTGCCATCAATTCCACAGAGCTGTACAGAGAAATTTCTGTCATTCACATCAGTCCCTGCCCCATTGGATCTTAGAGCCTAAATTCCTTAACACACATAGACTAGGGTTAATTTTGTCAGCAGTCAATTGACCTACTAAAATGTTTTATGAGTGTGAGAGAAACTGGAGCACCCGGAGGAAACTCACGCAAACACACAATCTCCACACAGATATTTGAACTCATTGTCACAGACGTGACCTTAGTACCTGCAAGTATTGGCACTACTACACCAGGAGGCGCGGAGTCTAACACGCCGCTGGTGTTCACCAGGGACCCCCGCAAGGAAGTTTGGACTTAGCGGCAACGACGTGCAGGTCGCGGCCCTCCCAGGTAGCTACTTGCGAGATATAGAGAAACACGTAGTCAAACAGGCAGAGTCAGGAACCAACCGGGCAGATGAGGTACCGAATCAGGAGACAGAGAATGGTCAGCAGGCTGAGGTCAAAACCAGAATATCAGGATGGAACAAAGGGAGAATCCGAAAGCGAGGTCAGGAAGCCGGGTCAAACACAGGAGATAAGAACACTATACTGAAATGCTGGAGACTAGACAAACCAGTTGCTCTGGCACCCTAATGGTGTCAGAGCAGGCTTTAAATAGGAAGCAGTAACTCCTCATTGGTGGGCAGTGGATCGGCGGTCAGCTGTTCTGACCGCCGACAGGAAACTGGAAAGCGCGTCCCGTTGCTATGGCGACGGGCGCGCCTGCGCACTGCGTCGCCTGGAAGACGCGTCCCCGTTGCTTAGCAACGGGGCGTTCAGAAGACGGACGTCCGTCCCTGCCCGAGGAGGAGGCGCAGGGACGGCGTCTGACAGTACCCCTCTCCTTACAATTGGGGGAATCACTAGGTACAGAACGATGTTTAAGGAAGTCTGCCAGTAGTCTAGGGGCATGCAAATCTTCTTTAAAGACCCAAGATCTCTCCTCTAGGCCGAAGCCTTTCCAGTGTACTAGGTATTGGAAACGACCTCGAACTTTGCGTTCAGCAAGAACTTGGCTAATTTCATATTCATTGCCCATAGTAGTGGAAATAGCCTGAGGAACAGTAGAGGTATGAACAAATTTGTTTAGGACCAGCGGTTTGAGGAGAGAAATATGGAAGGTGTTATGAATCTTCATCTGTGGAGGGAGTTGGAGTCGAACCGTAACTGGATTAATTACTTGAGTTACTGGAAAAGGTCCAATGAAACGAGGTGCAAGTTTCATGGAAGGAACCCGTAATCTTAGATTCCTGGTGGACAGCCACACTTTGTCCCCCACTTGGAGAGCCGGCACAACTCTTCTATGATGATCAGCAGAAGATTTATAATGCCGTCCAGATTTCAGAAGGTTCTCTTTGGTGGTAACCCATAACTTAGCCATATCTTGAGTCATGGCATGGGCGGCAGGAACCGTGGAGGAGGTGGAAGAGAACGTGGGGAGGGTAGAATGAGTCCCATACACAGTGAAGAAAGGAGAAAACCCAGAAGAACAATGGACATGATTGTTGTGTGTGAACTCGGCCCAAGGTAGCAGAAGACTCCAATTAGACTGGTTATGAGATAAGAAACAGCGAAGGAATGCCTCTAGATCTTGGTTTACTCGCTCCGTCTGGCCGTTCGTCTGGGGATGATATCCAGAGGAGAACTTGAGAGTAATACCTATATCTTTGCAGAAGGCTCTCCAGAAGCGAGACACGAACTGGACGCCTCGGTCAGAGATTATTTCCAGAGGACACCCGTGGAGACGAAAGATCTCTTTGATGAAGACTTGTGCCAATTTGGATGCAGATGGAAGGCCTTTTAGAGGAACGAAATGAGCCATTTTAGAGAACCGGTCTGTGACCCAAATGGTGTCAAAGCCGCTACTGGGTGGCAAATCAGTAATAAAATCCATTGAGATGCTGGACCATGGACGATCAGGAATCGGAAGAGGCTGTAGCAATCCAGCGGGAGATTGTCTAGGCACTTTATTCTGGGCACAAATAGAGCATGAGGCTACAAACTCTTGGACATCCGTACGGGCAGTTGGCCACCAGTAATGTCGTGATAACAGCGAGAGAGTCTTTTCAGTACCAGCATGACCAGCATGAGCCCAGCGTAACGCCTTTACGCGTAGATGTGGTTCTAGGAAAGAACAACCCACAGGAGGAGTACGGGTGATGGCTACAATACAGGAGGGTTCAAACACTGGTGGAGGTACAGTAGTGGGTGAAGAATCGGAGACATCAAAAGAGCGGGAGAGGGCATCAGCTTTGGAATTGAGATAACCAGCATGATAAGTAAGAATGAGATTAAAGCGGGCAAAGAATGAGGACCATCTGGCTTGCCGGGGATTGAGACACCGAGCATCCCGGAGATAGATGAGGTTCTTGTGGTCGGTGAATACCATAACTGGATGACGTGCCCCCTCTAGAAGATGACGCCATTCTTCAAGCGCAGACTTCACCGCCAATAACTCTATCCCCTATACCGTAGTTAGATTCGGAGGAAGTGAACCTCCTAGAAAAGAACCCACATGGCAGTAGTCCCCCTGAAATGGTTTCTTGTGAAAGAACTGCCCCGACTCCTAATGCAGAGGCATCCACTTCTACCAGGAATGGTTTATCTTGATCCGGTTGAACAAGCACAGAGGCGGAAGAAAAGGCTTTCTTGAGTGCTTCGAAGGCGTCGATGGCCTCTGAGGACCAAACATGAGGATTAGCAGTTTTCTTAGTCAGAGCGGTAATTGGTGTGATGATAGAAGAAAACTGTGGAATGAACTGCTGGTAATAGTTGGCGAAGCCAATGAATCTCTGGGTAGCTTTCAGACCCATAGGTCTAGGCCATTTGAGGATGGCAGATAGCTTGACTGGATCCATCTGTAGACCGGAACCTGACACGATGTAGCCCAGGAAAGGAATCTGTGGCTTCTCAAATACACATTTCTCAAGCTTACAATACAACTTATTGGCTCGTTGACGAGACAGGACCTCTCTTACATGATCACGATGACTGGCCAAGTCTGAAGAAAAGATTAAGATGTCATCCAGATAAGCTACTACAGAGATGTAGAGAAGGTCTTGGAAAATCTCATTAATAAAAGATTGGAAAACAGCGGGGGCATTGCACGACCCGAAGGGCATGACTAGGTATTCGAAGTGGCTTTCTTTAGTACAGAATGCAGTCTTCCACTCGTCTCCTGAGTGTATACGGATGAGGTTATACGCCCCCCGCAGGTCTAGCTTAGTAAAGACCTTGGATCCAGCGATTCTATCAAAGAGCTCAGAGATGAGAGGTAACGGGTATCTGTTTTTTATGGTGATGGCATTCAATCGCCGGTAGTCAATACACGGCCGTAGGGAACCGTCTTTCTTCTTGACGAAGAAAAATCCCGCGCCCGCGGGAGAGGAGGATTTCCTAATAAAGCCACGTTGAAGATTCTCTGAGATATAGGTGGTCATAGCAGTGTTCTCAGGGAGAGATAGGGGATAGATTCTGCCCTTTGGAAGAGGTTTATCAGGTAGTAATTCGATGGAGCAATCCCAGGGCCGATGGGGGGGCAGGATCTCGGCTGCAGCTTTGCAGAACACATCTTGATAAGCAATATATGAACGTGGTAATTCAACGTGTGGAGATATCAGATGACAAGGTAGAGAGGTCTGACCAGGTTTCAGACCAGACAGACAGGACTTAAAACATTGTGGGCCCCAAGAAGTAACCATCGCACGATTCCAATCAAATTGGGGTGAATGAAGCTTGAGCCAAGGTAATCCTAGAATGACGGTGTTGACAGAACGAGGAAGAACCAGGAACTCGATGACTTCAGAATGTAGCACCCCTACCGTCAGCCGAACAGGAGCGCAGGTGTGAGAAACAGACCCGTTGGAGATCCGATTCCCATCTACCGCGGTGAGGAATAACGGCTGAGGCAATTTGATAGTAGTTAATTGGAGTTGCGATGCCAGAGTGGCAGAGATGAAATTTCCGGCAGAGCCGGAATCCACAAAGGCTAAGGTCTCAAAGGGGCCGACAGATGTATGCAAGGAGATGGGCATGAGGCAGTCATTGCTAGAAATGGTGTAGGGAGTAATAACTCCAACTCCTAAATCGGCTTCCCTTCCACCGATTAGGAGGGGGCGTTTCCCGGTCTCTTGGTACAAGATGAGATGGTATGACCAGGATCTCCACAATACAGACATAGGTTTTGCTTGAAGCGACGTTGACGTTCCTCGGCGGACAGCCGGGAACGGCCGATTTGCATCGGTTCTTCATGAAGAACCGGGTTTTGAAACATGGGAGCAAGGCGAGTAGAGGACCGTCTGGAAGTGGCACGTTCCTGAGTACGCTCACGGAAACGTAGATCAATGCGATTGCATAAAGAAATCAGGGAATCCAAATCAGCGGGAAGCTCACGGGAAGTTAACTCATCTTTAACTCGGTCTGAGAGTCCTTGCCAAAAGGTTGCTACCAAAGCTTCATTATTCCAACTGAGCTCAGAGGACAGAGTGTGGAATTGTATAGCATACTGCTCGACGGTCAGGGATCCCTGGCGGAGGTTAAGAAGACTGGAGGCAGCCGAGGAGATGCGTCCGGGCTCATCAAAAACCTTGCGGAAGGTTTCAATGAAGGTGGTGACGTTGGACAGCATAGGGTCATCTCGCTCCCACAGGGGGGAGGCCCAAGCAAGGGCCTGTCCGGATAATAAGGACATAATAAATGCCACCTTAATGCGTTCAGAGGAAAAAGATGCAGGATTACACTCGAAATGGATAAGACACTGATTAAGGAATCCTCTGCATTTTTTAGGCTCGCCATCAAACTTGTCCGGTGGAGAGAGTCTCAGGGTTGTTGAGGAAACCACTGCAGGAGAGGAGGAGGTGGCGGCGCCAGCCGCGGTAGTCACGGGAACGTTTTGAGCAGAAGCCATGGAGACCTGGAGGGTCTCAAGACGAGTTGCGACTCCTTGGATACAGTGAAGTAACTGTGCCTGCTCCGCTTCTTGCTTCTCCACCCTATGAGCCAAGTGGAGTAGAAGGTCACGTGCAGAGGGCTCATTAGCTGAGTCGGTTGACATGGCCAGAGCAAACTGTCACAGACGTGACCTTAGTACCTGCAAGTATTGGCACTACTACACCAGGAGGCGCGGAGTCTAACACGCCGCTGGTGTTCACCAGGGACCCCCGCAAGGAAGTTTGGACTTAGCGGCAACGACGTGCAGGTCGCGGCCCTCCCAGGTAGTTACTTGCGAGATATAGAGAAACACGTAGTCAAACAGGCAGAGTCAGGAACCAACCGGGCAGATGAGGTACCGAATCAGGAGACAGAGAATGGTCAGCAGGCTGAGGTCAAAACCAGAATATCAGGATGGAACAAAGGGAGAATCCGAAAGCGAGGTCAGGAAGCCGGGTCAAACACAGGAGACAAGAACACTATACTGAAATGCTGGAGACTAGACAAACCAGTTGCTCTGGCACCCTAATGGTGTCAGAGCAGGCTTTAAATAGGAAGCAGTAACTCCTCATTGGTGGGCAGTGGATCGGCGGTCAGCTGTTCTGACCGCCGACAGGAAACTGGAAAGCGCGTCCCGTTGCTATGGCGACGGGTGCGCCTGCGCACCGCGTCGCCGGAAGACGCGTCCCCATTGCTTAGCAACGGGGCGTTCAGAAGACGGACGTCCGTCCCTGCCCGAGGAGGAGGCGCAGGGACGGCGTCTGACACTCATGACCTCAGTACTGTGAGGCAGAAGTGCTAACCACTGAGCCACCGTGCTGCCTATAATCCAAAAATATAAAAAAAAGCCTCATACACAGAATGTTTCCAATGAACTACCTACCATTGCCAAATGATTTAATGTCTGGTAAACCCACCAATTTAATAGATGTACGTATTCTATATTTTATTTATTTTTAGACATTTTGACAGGCAGGATAGCTCAAACAGCATGCATTTTGAGCTACAATTTTCTACCCAGATAATTTTGTCAATCAGGTGGCATTAAGAAGTAGTTGGGCGGGAGCAGCATAATAACTTATAATATTAATGAAAAATGTTTGAATCCTTTTATTGATTTGAACTCCAGATTAACATTTTATATATTCATTTTTCCCTTTTTCATAGAGGCCCAGTTGTCTGCAACTTTTTCATAATCAAAGTCTGTTGGATCTGGTCCCTCTAGTGTAATCAGCATCTGTGATGAAACAAGTTATTAATATCACCCTAACCAGCCTGTCCATCGTTTCTCACAAAATGTGGATTATAGCATGTACTTTTCATAGCCCTTGCTTTTGTTCCCCAGTTCAACAGAATACCACTGCAGTGTCTAATTACATGTGGATTAAAGGACATTGTAGCTAATTGTAAATATGTATATTGTTTATTGTATCTTCTTTGTATTGCATGAAAGCTTGTCCTTAAAGTGAAGCCAGGTGGGTTATGGGCAAGGATCAGAATGCAGGATACAGGTGAGGGGGAAGGCCAATTAGTATTCATTGTTCCCAACATGACTAGTTAAGACATTTTTTCTAGAGCCCAGCAGGGGACCTTCTGTGGAAGTACAGCTCATCTCCACTCCCCTTCCAATGTCCTGATACAGCTCCCACCAATGGTTAAGAAGGATAGACCCAGGGGTTTGCCAAGGGAGGGGAAAACACTGTGGAAATTAGATCCTAGATATAAGGAGCCACTCCTGGGGGAAGGAGATATTCATCCTGAGGATTGATTCATGGAAGGTGCAGTGTAGCTGGTTTTCAGTTTTCGTTCTCTAGCAATAGCAATGCACTACAGCTGCAGTTAAGAGAAGAACTCCATGGGTCTTTAAGTCAGGACATCCAGGTGGCTGTAGCTCCTTAAGCTAGTGGGGTAAGGGACAGATGATGTTGTAAACCTGCCTGGCATTTATTTACTGTGTATTCATAATATTCTAGTGTTGTTTTTATTACAACTAATGTACTGTTGTACTTTTCTAACATTTGCCTGATTGGCTAATAAGAACCTTAATATTGTTACGAGCCACAGCGTTCCGCGGCTCGTCTCCCCTGTTTGCGTCCTGCCTGTCAAAGCAAGTAGCGGGACATCACTTATCACTTATCTCTAGGTTCCGGCCGTCACCATGGCAACGTCCAGGATGCTCTCGCCGACAGCCCTGCGTCCTGGCACTAGACAGCAGGGCGCAGATGCAGTTTAAATTAATTATCTGTACACAGCCTCAGGTGGCTGATTATTTACCCCAGCACCTTTTGCCTGGACATTACCTCGCTGCCTGCTTGTGCCCTTTGACATCGGGCCTGTTTCTGACTTCGTTTATCTCCTGTCGTCATCTCCTTGCCTGCGCTACGGTTATATCTATAAGCAGAGCATAAGTCCTGGGGGTATCTGAGTATCTGTGAGCAGAATAAGCTCTACGGGAAAGGCGGCTGCTATAGGTGAAGACCTCTACTACCTGTTTAACAAGCTTATGACAATAGTCGTTAGCCGTGACAAAAAGGTACTGGGTAGGCTTCCTTGGCTTAGGAAGGCACGTGTGGGTGGACAGCAAGTGAAGTGGATAGAATTGGGCCAGAATACCCAGTATCTTCACAGCATCAGATTATAGTGTGCTCTGCTTCATGTGATCCCTTAAATAGGTTTCAATTAGTTTTAGAGTAAAAAATCCTTTCACATTCATCGGCAATGTCAATCAGCATTGTCTAATGTAGTGCTTTGAAATGCAGTGTTTTTCAGAGGCCTTTGGTAAATCTGATGGTTTTAAAACCGACAACAGCATCACTACAATCTCGCACATTAAGCGGCAAGTTGACACAACAGCTTAAACTAGAGCTTCTGTTTCTTTACCTATATTAGATCCCATTGGAATAGTCCAAAAATGTGGGAGGGTTATCAGCTGTGCAAAGGTAATATTTTGTCTGATTTTTGAATTTTACGTTTTAGGATGTAGTGGTCCTGTGTTTTAAGCAAGCAATTTTTGGCAGAAGTCCTATTTGAAGTGTCCGGATTTCTAGTATCCAACATAAGGGTGTGAATAAAGTAGAGATGGGCGGGCTCGGTTCCCCGAGAACTGAACCCACCCGAACTTTGTCTATCTGAGTACCGAGCCGAGCAGGCTCGTTGCATCCCGCACGCTCGGAATCCAAATCGAGGCCGAACATCATCGTGACGTCGTCGGATCTCGGGGCTCGGTTCTCGCGATACTTGAAAATTATAAATACCTGCCTCCACAGCAATCCATTACCATTTGACAGAGGGAGAGAGCAGGGTGTAGTCACAGGCTGATTAGAGCAGGGACAGACAATACAATTCTGATTCCAATTGTAATAACAATCGATAGAGAAGAGAGGAGGATAGATGAGTCTTTTTTTTTTTCAATATTTGGCACTACAACTGCTTTGGGGTGTCCCCCATTCTTTTGCATTAATATTTCTGGTTGTCAAAAGTCCAGTTTGTCAGCAGTCTGAAAAATAATTTTTAGCACTCCCAAGTGCTTTTGGGGTGTCCCCTATTCTTTTGCATTAATTTTTGTGGCTGTCAAAAGTCATATTTGTCAGCAGTATCTAAAACAATTTGTAGCATTACAAGTGTGTTGGGCTCATAATGGAATCTAAGCAGTCCACATATGAGCAGAATCAGCAACCAGGTTCTGTCACCAGTCCTGATAGTAGTGTTCCCAGTACGTCATCTGGGAAAGGCTATGTCAAACTACACAGTCTTTTGAAAGCAGTAAAAAAAAACACACAAAACTTTTTTACCGTGTTGAAGCGCAAAAGAAGTGTAACTGAGGAAAAGTTAAGTGCCGATAAAAAAAAATTTGCCAACATGCCATTCTATACACGCAGTGGCAAAAAGAGAATGAGGCCTTCACCTTTGTCTATTAGTGGCAGATCTAAAAATGTTACAGAGCCTACAAGTGGTGCACAACTACTGTTACGCGTCAAAGCCGAGTTGCAAGATAACAGTAAGGCATTAAAGGATAATGTTTGCTCTGAATCACAAATGAAACCAATCCCTGTGGAGAGTCCATCCAACAGTGGGATGTCTAATCGTTAGAAATTCTGTTAGTGTACCCATAAAGAGGGACCCTTTCTGCAGTTCTGCTGATGTGTGCCTGAACAGCCCGAGTGTAGCCGGTGATACACAAATTGAGGATGCCACTTTGGAAATAGAAGAGGATGAGGGGGAGATTTGTGGAGGTGACGAGGGCGCTAATGAGGATGTTGATGAGGATGAGGTTGTTTGTGTCAGTCCTGCACCAGTGGCAGCAGTTCTGGCACGTGACAAGAAAAAGGCCATTGTCATGCCTGGCCATAAAACCAAAAAATCCACTTCTTATGTGTGGAATTATTTCTACCTTAATCCAGACAACAACTGTATAGCCATTTGTAGTGTATGTCAAGCCACAGTCAGTCGAGGGAGGAACCTTAACCATCTTGGAACCTCGTCTATGTTACTCCATTTGGCGAGAGTTCATGGCAAAGTGTTGGGAAAAGCTGAAAGTTCTTCCAAAAAAATTACAAGCACTCCATCATCAGTTAGGACCCTCCGCTCACCGACATCCCGACGACTACAAAATACACCCACCACACCATCCTCATCAATATCCTCAGTAGCGCTCGGAGTTAGCCCTGCATCCCAATTATTAAGACTGGATGACTCCTGCACTATTATTGAGTCCTCTGAAGAAAGCGTTAGTCCCACTGCTGCTGTTGCTGTTGCTGCTGCTGGTGGTGAATCGTCAGCCCAGAGGAAGGCCAAGAAAAAGAGCAGTTCTACATTTCAAGAATTAACTATGAAACAATCATTTGCTAGGGGAAGCAAATATGACAGCAGTCACCCAGTCGCCAAGCGAGTCACAGACGCCATGTTAGTGTTAGATCTGCGTCCAATATCCACAATAAACACAGATGGTTTTTCACAGTTAATTGAGGTTTTGTATCCGCGTTACAGAATTCCATCGCAACAACATATTTCCCGTAAAGCTATTCCACAACTATATCAAAAAGTGTGTACAAATGTAGAGATTGCGCTGAAAAATGCCATTCTGCCCACTGTCCACTTAACCACAGATATGTGGACAAGTGGAAGTGGTCAAACCAAAGACTATATGACTGTGACAGTCCACTGGGTTGGTCCTTCACCAGCAGTAACAGCAGCAGCATGTACACCACTACATAACATTTGTCACAGGCAGGCCACTCTTTGTATCACCGGCTTCACTAACAGGCATACAGCTGACAATTTGTTACGCAAACTAAGAGATGTGATTGATACATGGCTAATACCACTTGGACTCTCCCCAGGATATGTCATTTCTGATAACGCCAACAATATAGTGCGAGCTTTACAGCTGGGTGATTTCCAGCACATTCCCTGTTTTGCTCACACCATCAACTTGGTGGTGCAGAGCTTTCTACGAAATAACCGTGAGGTGCAGGAGATGCTTTCGGTGGCCCGTAGGATTTCAGGCCATTTCAGGCATTCGGCCACAGCATATAGGAGATTGCAGCAGCTCCAAGAGCAGTTTAACTTGCCCTGTCACCAACTTAAGCAGGAGGTGGTAATTAGGTGGAATTCCACCCTTTACATGCTGCAGAGGATGGAGGAACAACGCAAAGCCGTCCAAGCGTATTGCACAAGCCATGACATAGGGAAAGGAGGGGGCATGTATTTCAGTCTTGCACAGTGGGGAATCCTTTCAGTGCTGTGCAAGGTGCTGAAACCATTTGAAGTTTTGACGTGTGAAGTGAGTGCAGATTCTGCTAGTTTGAGCCAAGTCATTCCTTTAATTAAACTATTGGAAAAGCAGCTTGAGAAACTAAGGAGGAGATGAAAGCAAGCAATTTCACAAAGTATGTTGGCCTTGTCGATCAAGTACTTAATTCACAATGATCCTCGAGTTATTAAGATCTTGAGCTCGGATCAGTATGTTTTGGCCACTGTGCTTGATCCAAGGTTTAAGACCTACATTGAGTCTTTGCTTCAAAATGAACGAGATGTGAACTTTTGGAAGGAGCTATTGCTCAGCAAGTTGTCTGCTGAACTGGGCCTTGGCTTGACAACATGTCCTCCTTCAGTTTCTCAAGCTGCTGCTGCTCATAAAAAATTGAATTTTCCCAAAAAAAGCAGGGAGGACGCAGAGGGCAGAGCAGAACAGTTTAACATCTGGGCTGGTTTGAAGGATTTTTCCAAAAAATGTGTGACCTTGACCATAACTCCATCCATTATGAGTATTAACATGCAAACAATGGTGGAGGATTACTTTCAAGAGGTAATTGATATGGAAATGTCAGACAGTCCCTTTCCTTACTGGGAAGAAATGCAGGCCATTTGGAAACCCATGTACAAACTTGCTGTCACTCACCGGACTGTTAGTGCCTCTAGGTTGGGACATGGGTCTCTCTCGCTCCTGCCGGCGCCTCTCCTGAGCCGCGGCCGTCCGCCATCTTGACTAAGATTGCGCATGTGCAGAAACCCTGAACTGTTAATACCTCGCCTCTAGTCTCATTGGTTAATTAATCACCTCTCAGTACTCAAGGCACCTGTTGCCCTATTACCGTTGCCTGTTCTTGGTTCTCATTCCTTGAGACTCTGAGGTGTTTCCTGTTTCTGCTCGTGTTATCCGTTTGCTCTGGACAAGTCTTCTCTCCACATCGGTAGTAGAACTTACCCGCTGCAGACTACTCTCGCTACCTCCGTTACCTGCCTGCTTCTGGACAAGTCTCCTCTCCACATCGGTAGTAGAACTTACCCGCTGCAGACTACTCTCGCTACCTCCGTTACCTGCCTGCTTCTGGACAAGTCTTCTCTTCACATCAGTGGTACAACTTGCCTATTGCAGACCACTCACGTTGCTCCGTTACATGCCTGCACCTGGACAAGTCTTCCCTTCACATCAGTGGTACAACTTGCCTATTGCACACCACTCACGTTGCTCCGTTCCACGCCTGCACCTGGACAAGTCTTCCCTTCACATCAGTGGTACAACTTGCCTATTGCAGACCACTCACGTTGCTCCGTTACATGCCTGCACCTGGACAAGTCTTCCCTTCACATCAGTGGTACAACTTGCCTATTGCAGACCACTCACGTTACTCCGTTCCACGCCTGCTCCTGGAAAAGTCTTCCCTTCACATCAGTGGTACAACTTGCCTATTGCAGACCACTCACGTTACTCCTTTCCACGTCTGCACCTGGACAAGTCTTCTCTACACATCAGTGGTACAACTTGCCTATTGCAGACTGTGACGAAATGAGTTTGACAACCCTGTGAGCATGTCTCATTTCTCACATAATGTGGATTATAGTACTTTTTATAGCCCATGCTGTTTGTTCCCCAGCTCACCAGACTACAACTGCATTGTCCAATAACATGTGGCTAAGGGGACATTGTAGTTCAGTGTACATATGTATATTGTTTATTAAAGATTGATAACTTGAAGTAAGGCTGCTATTCATTGTCTTTAAAGTGAAGCCAGGGGGATTATGGGTAGGGATCAGGTTGCCATGTGCCTGAGTAGGAAAACTAATTAGTGTCCATTGTTCTCACCAGGCTAGTCCAGACAGGCCATCTAACAGGGGAGGTTCTCTGAAAGGACAGCTCATCTTCACTCCCCTGTCCACACCCCCCCCCCCCCCAGTCCAGCACTGACCAATGGTTAAGTAAAATAGACGCAGGGGTTTGCCCAGGGAGGGGAAAGACTGTGGAAATTAGACCTGTGATATATAAGGAACAACTCCAGGGGGGAGGGGTGTTCATGCTTGGATTTGATTCAGGAAGGTGCAAGATGGAGTTTTGAATTGTCGTTTTCTAACTCGGGTCTATATATGCAGCTGAGAGGGATCCATGGGTCATGAAGTCTGGACAGCAGGTGACTATATCTCCTTAAGTTATTGGGGTAAGGGACAGATGATGTGGTAAATCTGTCTGGCATTTATTTACTGTGTGTACATAATATTCTAGTGTTGTTTGTATGACAATAAATATACTGTTGTATTTTTATAACTGCATTTTGCCTGAGTGACCATACGAATCCTAGAAGGTACTGGGTAGCACTGGGCCAGATAAACCCGGTATCTTCACACAGACCACTCACGCTATTCTGTTACACACCTGCGCTGGACAAGTCTTCTCTACATATCCGTGGTGAAACTTACCAGCTGTAGACCATTCATGTTTCCTTGTGATATAGCTACTACTCTGTATGGTACCTATTAGCTGGACTAAAGTCTACAAGTGCCTCTGTATTGTAGCTGCAAGTCGCTGACTCTTCTATATTGTTGATTTGGTCTTTGCCTAACGTTATCCAGTTATCAAGTACTGGCCTGCTATATGCTACCTGCGTGCTAAGGCACTTGGACTCTTTCCTCATTTTATCCTGTTCACTAAACTGCTGTACCATCACAGTTCCACGGTGTCTACTGTATGGTTCCACTGATTCACCACACTACCCAGAGGTTCGCACTTCTGGTAAGTGTAGCTACACCTGGTGAATTCTGGGTAAAACTCCTAGTGCCTGTTACAGTATGAACAGGCCATGACAGACCCAGGATCGGAACCAACAGATAAGGATATGCTGCAGTACCTGGTTACTCGGGTTGAACAACAAGATGCTCGTCAGCAACAATTATTTCAATATTTGCAGTCTCTAGTCTCGGAAAGATCCTGTGCAAAATGAATCTTCTACTAATAATCCCCCGGAGTCTTCTTCTCTCCCAGTGCCATCCCAGGTGTCTGTTGCTTCTACTCTACACTTGCCTACTCCCTCAAAATTTGATAGAGATCCAAAAGCTTGTAGGGGCTTTCTCAATCAGTGCTCTATTCATTTTGAGCTCCAACCTCAAAATTCCCCTACTCATCGCTCTAAAGTGGCCTATTTAATATCTCTGTTTTCTGGACAGGCTCTGGCATGGGTCTCTCCTTTGTGGGAAAGAAATGACCCCCTGCTGGAGGATAGTGCCATGTCCATTTCAACTTTCCGAAGAATTTTTGATGTGGTAAAACTTGCCTATTGCAGACCACTCACATTACTCCGTTCCATGCCTGCGCCTGGACAAGTCTTCCTTTCACATCAGTGGTACAACTTGCCAATTGCAGACCACTCACGCTATTCTGTTACACACCTGCGCTGGACAAGTCTTCTCTACATATCCGTGGTGAAACTTACCAGCTGTAGACCATTCATGTTTCCTTGTGATATAGCAACTACTCTGTATGGTACCTATTAGCTGGACTAAAGTCTACAAGTGCCTCTGTATTGTAGCTGCAAGTCGCTGACTCTTCTACTATATTTTTGATTGGTCTTTGCCTAACGTTATCCAGTTATCAAGTACTGGCCTGCTATATGCTACCTGCGTGCTAAGGCACTTGGACTCTTTCCTCAATTTATCCTGTTCACTAAACTGCTGTACCATCACAGTTCCACGGTGCCAAGACTCAGCATTTATACTATTGACATTCCTTTCCATTATTCTACTGTATGGTTCCACTGATTCACCACACTACCCAGAGGTCCACACTTCTGGTAAGTGTAGCTACACCTGGTGAATTCTGGGTAAAACTCCTAGTGCCCGTGACACTTGTTTTGCAATACTTAAGCTACCCACCCTCCAATGTGTACTCTGAACGAGTGTTCAGCACAGCAGGGAACTTAGTGATCGCCATAGAAGGTTACTTCCCAAAAATGTGGAGAAAATTATGTTTATAAAAATGAACTACATCTTCCAAGAGGAAGGCCTTCACCATCCAAGACATCCAAGCACTGACTGTTCTCTAATAGCGGATTCAAGCGGCGATGAATTGATAGTCTGTGATGATCACGTACACACTGATGAGGGTGAGGATGAAGCTGAAGATGATGACGATAACATCTTTTTAAAACTATCTATGTAAGTGTAGGGTGCAATCTACCCCCAAAGAGGAAACGGGCTTGGGCATTTCCATATCACGTACCGTCTTAAAAGGCTGCTGTTTGGGCAATTTCTCCTTAAGGGTAGGGTGTCATACACAGAGTGACCCCAAACTGTCTTTGCCCATTTCTCTTGATATTGTACAGTCTATAACGGCTGAATTTTTTGGTATTTTATACAAGTGGAGGGGGGCCTAGAGAGACAGAAACCAAACTGGCTTTCTCCATTTCAATTAATATTGTACAGTCTATAACGGCTGAATTTTTTGGTATTTTATACAAGTGGAGGGGGGCCTAGAGAGACAGAAACCAAACTGGCTTTCTCCATTTCAATTAATATTGTACAGTCTATAACGGCTGAATTTTTTGGTATTTTATACAAGTGGAGGGGGGCCTAGAGAGACAGAATTCAAACTGGCTTTCTCCATTTCAATTAATATTGTAAAGTCTATAACGGCTTAATTTTTTTGTATTTTCGACAAATGAAGTAGGGCCTTTAGAAACAGAAACCAAACTGCCTTTGTCCATTTATATTAATATTGCACAGTCTATAACGGCTGGATTTTTTTGTATTTACAACAACTGGAGGGGGGCCTAGAGAGACAGAAACCAAACTGCCTTTGTCCATTTCTTTACATATTTAAGTATTAGTGTAGGGTGTAATATACATCCAAAGACGATGGCTGCATTGCCAATATTCATAGATGGAGAGGAAGACAAACTGGTTTGTGTGTAGAATTAATGAAGGCCTACCAGTAATGAAACTGTTTTTTGGATAATTTATTAGCTTTACAATTACATTACTTATCCTAGAAACAGGTGGAGCACTAAATTTGGTTATTTTAGGCCCAAAAACATTGATTTTTAATCAAAATAGCAAAACAAAACCAAAACACGCAAGGGCGGTATTGCAAAACCAAAACACGAAGGTAATCCAGATCCAAAAACAAAACCAAAACACGGGGGTCAGTGAGCATCTCTAGAATAAAGTAACATAATTTTAGTGGAATTAATCTGTAAATAACTGTCACTCACCGGACTTTGAGTGCCATTTCCCGTGTGTTCAGGAACCGTGGCCGTCCGCCATCCTGAGGGTCTGCGCATGTGCAGCCCTTATCAAACCTTCAGTACCTGTTGCTTTTAATTGATTGGATGATCATGCAACCCTCCCTATTTAAACCACCTGTGATCATTACCTGGTTGCCTGATCTTGGAGTCTCATTCCCCATGAGCCTCTGAAGGTGTTCCTGTGTTTACTCGTGTATTCAGCTCCAGCTGATTCCTGTTTACTGCTATTGTGGTTTCCAGACCACTTCAACTCTCCTGTGTTCATCGTGCCTGCACTCAGCTGATTCCTATCTGCTATTACTACCGGATTCCAGTTCGTTTCAACTCTCCTGTGTTCATCGTGCCTGCACTCACCTGATTCCTATCTGCTACTACTACCGGACTCCAGTTCGTCTCAACTCTCCTGTGTTCAGCGTGTCTGCTCTCCGCTGCCTCCGTTACTACTACAGGGTTCCAGATCGTCTCAACTCTTCTGTGTTTATCGTGTCAGCTCTCCGCTGCCTCCGTTACTACTACAGGGTTCCAGACCGCCTCTACTCTCCCGTGTTCAGCGTGCCTTCTCTCCGCTGCCTCCACCACTACTGCTGGATACCAGACAGCCTCAACTCTCCCGTGTTCATCATGTTTCCAGTTTCTCTTACTACTGCTTCCTGAGTATTGCTTCGTTGATTCTGGATTACCTGCCGTGCGCTGCACCAACCTGATTACCGCTTCCACCCTCCAGTGGTCTCTCCTCCTGCCGGCCTTCAGCCGTTCAGGTATCCCTGCACGTCTCTCTGACAGCCTGCGCTCCTGAACCGCGGTATGCATACTTTCCATTGACTTTACTTTTGTATTGCATATCCATCTGGACTGAGTTGTGTTCTTCTCCGGAGTCTCCTACCCACTGAAGCTATTGTTACCATTGACTTTGTTTTCTATTACCTGGATAGCTATTGTGACTTTGTATACTTCAAGCAGCGCTTGTCAGTTATTGTTGTATTGTGGATATCATCGTGGGATCAAGTTCTGTGTGCCCCGTGTATACTCTGCTTTACATTCATTTCCTCGTGCCCCTCCTCACATATATATAGCAGTGGTACAACTTACTGACGCAGACCACTGACTCCTGTTTCCCTGTGACACCAGTTTCAAGTATCCTCTCACATAAGCAGTGGTACAACTTGCTATACGCAGACCACTGACTACCCCGTTACCTACTTGCACCTGGAATCCATTCCTTCACTATAGACAGCGGTACAATTTTTTATACGCAGACCGCTGACTCTCACTACCTCCTTGCTACTCCTGGACATTCCTCCTCACTATAGCAGTGGTACAACTTGCTATACGCAGACCACTGACTCTCCTCACGTTTTCTTGTCCATTTGGTTCCTCGTGTACATACATCTACTCATTACCAGTTGCTGCTAGTCATAGACTTTCCTTGAGCATTCTCTCACCATCTGCTGATTCTCCTGTTCCGTTGTCACCCTGCTACCAGAGAACCATAGTACCAGCTATATTACTCTGGTAAGTCCATCATCTGGTGATATCCTGGGCAAAGACTCCTAGTGCCCGTGACAATAACAATATCCTGTAATATTTTAAGATAATTATATATATTTTGAAATTATAATTAAATTGTATATAAGTATATGCATATACAATTGTATATAAGTTTTAATTATGTATAACTTTTTGTAATAAGAAATTAGATGACATTAAGAGAGATAATAATATATGCATTGAATTTACTCAACAAGAGGACCTCTGTTTAAGGTTGTTACTTCGCAGAATCCAACAACAGGCTCAAAATCTTCAAAAATGTGCCTCCAGATCTATTTATCAATAAACCAGGTGTTCATTTATCATTTCATTCCATAGGGGAAGTGTTAGAAGTTTAGAATGTCTCCAGTTTAAACAAATAGTTTTTGGATCCATTTGTCTAATATGTATTCATTTTTATTTTATACATTACCTTCACAAATATTCCTAAACTAAATGATTGCCTTTTCATAGATACAAATAATTCTAAAGAAAGAAAGCTTTTTTTTTTCTTTTTTTTTTTTTAATATGCCAGCAGGCCCAATCTCTTCAGTGCCCATGCTCATACTTATATTGATATAAGCTTATAGCACTATTTTGGGTGGAGTTTGTTATGCTATAATTTATAATATTACGTACTAGAGGTGTGGGTTTCTTCCTGATGTCTCTGTGACAGCATGGGTTTGACAAGTATATGTACCCTATCTGTCAACCAAAAGCAGCTGTGAACTGTCAAGTTATGTTTATTTGCCATGAGGATTAAGTTTATTTATTTATCTATTTATGGACTGAGGATGCTTTATTAATTGTTCATCCAACTCTGGGACTACATCAACTCATAGACCTATCCGGTTCTTAAATGTAGCCAGATGGGATACTGTGTGGATTAAAAATGATTGGTCACCTATTTCTTGGCATCTATTCCCTGTCACCGGACAAAACAGGAAGCCAGAAGGCCTGAAAGCCCTTTTATAAAAGTTTGGAAGGAGTTAAAATGAGGAGTCACTCTTCATTAACTAGGCGTAAGACTATCAATAACTAGTTTAAACCACCATTGTTCTTCCCTGGACTGGACTTGGACTGCTGAACGTCTCTGGAGGAAATCTCATTCCCTGGCTGACTTCCTTCACTTTAAATTCATCCTCTCATCTTTCTGCTCTGCCCACTCCCTCGCTAAACAATCCTTCTTTAAGTCCCTCGTTTCTTCTCAGTCCTCCAATCCCTGCCGCCTCTTTGCCACCTTTAACTCCCTTTTCTCTCCCTCCCCCTTCTGTCCCACCTTCCCTCTCTGCTTCTGACTTCACCACCTTTTTCTCTTCCAAAATTGAGGCCATCAGGCTGAAAATCTCCCCTTCTCCCGCCACCGTCATCGCTCCACCTCCCTCCAACAACCAACTCTGCTGCTCCTTCTGCCCTACATCAGGTGAAGAAGTTCGCTCCATTATTTTTTCCTCTCCACCCTTTACCTGTCCTCTCGATCCCATCCTCTCCCACCTCCTTCGCTCTCTCTCTCCCACTGCCTGCTCTTACCTCGCACACCTTTTCAACCTTTCACTCTCCTCTGGTGTAGTTCCCTCCTCTTTTAAACACACTCTTATCTCTCCTATCCTCAAAAAAACCCAAGCTCAACCCCACCTTTCTTGCTAATTATCGCCCTATCTCACTAATTATCGCCCTATCTCACTTCTCTCCTATGCCTCCAAATTACTTGAGCGGATTGTCCCCCTCCACTACACGGAAACTGCCCTGGCCAAGGTTACTAATGATCTCCTATCAGCCAAATCCAGGGGTCACTTCTTTCTACTCATCCTCCTTGACCTCTCCGCAGCCTTTGACACCGTGGACCACCCCCTCCTGCTGCAAACTCTTCTCTCTATCAGCCTCTCTGGGTCTGTCCATGCCTGGTTCACCTCATACCTCGCTAACAGCTCCTTCTCTGTATCCACGTCTGGTTCTTCCTCTTCCCCCTACCCTCTCCCTGTAGGAGTCCCGCAGGGCTCTGTTCTCGGCCCTCTACTCTTTTTGCTCTATACTTCCTCCCTTGGTGCTCTCATCTCTTCCGTCGGTCTTCAGTATCATCTTTATGCTGACGACATTCAACTCTACATCTCTTCTCCTGATCTGTCTTCCACCCTCCTCTCTCGGGTATCCGAATCCCTCTCTGCCATCTCCTCCTGGATGTCCGCACGCTTTCTCAAAATCAATATCTCTAAAACTGAACTCATTGTCTTTCCTCCGACAAGACGCCCATCCCACCTTGACCTCTCTATTGTTGTCAACAACACCACCATCTCCTCTGTCAACCAACTCTGCTGCCTGGGTGTCACCCTCGACTCCTCTCTCTCTTTTGCCCCTCACATTCATTCCCTTGCTCAAGCCTGTCGCTTCCATGTACGCCACATCACCCGCATCCGTCCCTTTCTCTCTCAGGATGCCACCAAAACTATCATCCACGCACTCATCATCTCCCGCCTTGATTATTGCAACCTCCTCCTCACTGGCCTCTCCCACTCCCATCTATCCCCCCTCTGCTCTATACTCAATGCGGCCGCAAGACTCATCTTCCTCTCACACCGCTTCTCCTCTGCCTCCCCTCTCTGCTTTGCCTTACACTGGCTCCCCTTCCCCTACAGAATCCTTTTCAAACTCCTCACCACCACTTACAAGGCTCTCTTCCACCCTACTGCCCTTTATATCTCTAACTTCCTGCCCGCTCACTGCGCTCGGCCAATGATTGCCACCTCTCCTCCACTCTTATCACCTCTTCCCACTCCAGAATCCAAGGCTTTTCCTGTGCCGCCCCCCTTCACTGGAATGACCTCTCTCGTCGCATCAGTCTCTCTCCTGCTCTGTGCTCTTTCATACGTGCACTCAAAACTCACCTCATCCTCAAAGCCTACCAACCATTCACTTAACCCCCTCATCTCCTCCGCTCGTTCTCCCCTCTCTCCTCCCAGCCCCCCTCTTCTCTCTCCCTTGCCTCAACTGGCTCCCCTTGTGCCTGTTCTGTTTACCCTCTCTTAGGATGTAAGCTCGCATGAGTAGGTTCCTCTTCCCTCCTGACTCCTTACCTGTTTTTCTGCTCCGTCTTTATTGCATTAGCCTGCCTGGAGTTTCTGAAGTATTGGTATTTTTTGTTTATTGTTCTGTACTTTTTCACCCTGTATAGTCGACTGTTTGTACTGTGTACGGCGCTGCGGAAATCTTGTGGCACCCAACAAATAAATGATTATAATAATAGTCTTCAAGCGTTCTCTGAAAACCCAACTCTTCAGACAAGCTTATGATATTCCTCAACCACCATCTTATTTTCCCTAGATTACCCTATTACTACCCTCTACACAGCTAACACAAGACAACAACCCTCTGACCAACATTGCCACACAAACAGCCCACTCAATACTTTTACCTTTGCATTCAAGCTGGTCCATTGTGCAATATGATGTAGCACATGCCTTTTGTGTTTCAAACTCCCATTGCCCTATAGATTGAAAGCTTGCGAGCAGGGTTCTCTTACCTCTCTGTCTGTATGTTTTTACCCAGTATTGTCTTATTAATGTTTGTTTCCAATTGTAAAGCGCTACGGAATTTGCTGGTGCTATATAAATAAATGATGATTATTGATGATGAATTCTTGCTAGATGCACCAAGAGAGGCAATTTTTGCAGCAAGCAATGTAGCTTTTTTTAGACAGTGCTGACTAAAACGACTGCTTCCATGTGCCCCATTATAGGCTTACTGCTTTGTGATGTGTATCTCATCCACAGTGTCTGCAGGTTACTACTGAGCTGAAATCTTTGTCCAAGTGTTTTCATTTCTGTCTCACTTTTTTATTATGGGATTATAAACAATATCATTTATTGAGAACAAATCCACTTTATTGGAATTAATGTCACAACTCTAGCTGACAGATATGTGTCTTTATGTGTCTTCATGCTGTATTTCTATGGACTTATGATGAATAATCTTCCTTTTACACATCTTCTACACATGGCGTTTCTATTCCATTACTGGCAGAGAGTGAAATATCTCATTTGGTATTATGTTGTGCCAAAGAATGTCTTCAAGTTATGAAGCAACCAATGAGAGTTTTATTCAAAATCCATGGAAATAATCCGTTTTCTTTAACAGAAGATTTTAATCTAAAGTATTACAAATGAATCAAAGACTTCTTGGAGCGCAAAAGAACAAAATTGATAAATACCAACAACATCATGTAATGTTTTCTTTCAAGCAAGGATTTGTGTATTACAACATGTAAGAGGCTTAGCTGAAAACCCAGACAAATCCTTCTGTGATTATTAATCTAGCAAGTTATACAGCTCCCAGATTTTGTGACATCTATTAACAATATTTCTCTTTCTTCCACTTTTAGGGACACTGCTAACATTGGGGTATAGAGGGTGCACATGCATAAACATTATTTCAAAATGGAGGTTCTCCAAAAACATAGTGGTAGGTTAATTGGCTGTTGACTCAATTAACCCTAGTGTGTGTGCATGTTAGGGAATTTAGGCTGTAAATTCCAATGGGGCAGGGACTGATGTGAGTGAGTTTTCTGTAGTGCTGTGGAATTGGTGGCCCTATATAAATAAATGTGTATGATGATGATGATGATACATGCTAGGTGAAAACATAAAAGAAAGCCACAGTAGATTAGTATTATTGAAGTTTATTATTATAGCACCACCATATTATGCATCGTTGTACAGAGAATATTTGTCATTCACATCTATCCTTGCCCCATTGGAGTGTATACTTTTAATTTCCTAACACACAACCAAACACACACAATGGTCCATTTTGGTCAGCAGCCAATAACCTATCCGTATATTTTTGGAGTTTGAGAAAATCCATGCAAACACAGGGGAACATACAAATTTTACACAGAAAGGGCACTGATCGGGAATCAAACTCATTACCCCAGCACTGTGAGACAGCAATGCTAACCACTATTTCACTGTGCTGTATGGAAGCGTTAGACTTATACAAACATGAAGTATATGCACTTTTATTACAATTGTTACACTACTTTATCAGTCACCTTGTTTCTTCACTGCGGCAGTCATCATCATCATCATCAATCACAAAGTTTGAACCCAGTTTATGTGGGTGTAGAACTTCCACTCATAGTTAATCTATATCAAGAGCTATGTAACATAAAACAAGATACATCTCAAAGGGGTGTATCTAGCTTGTGTCTGCACTCACTATGTGGCACTTGCATGTTAACGCCCCTTACCAACTCTTCAGTCACAAGGATCTGCAAGTGGAAGATATATGTATGTATATGTATATGTGTATATATATATATATATTGTATTCAGTACAATATTCAGTATGTTTAACTATTAACTATAACTGAAGCCGTTAACTCCATGGGCCTGATTCATTAAAGAAAGTAAGGCAAGAAGTTGAGTAGTTTTCTCCTGGACAAAACCATGTTACAATGCAAGGGGTGCAAGTTACTTTATTATTTTGCACATAAGTTAAATACTGGCTGTTTTTTCATGTAGCACACAGATAGCTTTATTTGTACACTGAAAGTTAAAGTTGGTCTAGGACAGTGATGGGCAAACTTTTTCAGGAGCGGGACAAATAAAAAAGAAAAACTTTAGGCGGGCCAATATTATTTATTAAAAAACTCAAATATTAAAATATATAATACAAATTTTTTTAATGGGACGGGAGGGTGTTATATAGCAGTGTCACCTCTATAAGTGCAGCGATCGTACAGACACAGCACTTATTTCAGCAGGTTGTTGCAGATCCATCTTTCTGGTGAGCCACTAACTGACAACAGAGCAGCCAATCGAAATCCGCCTTAGTATAAGGCCCAGCCCATCTCTTCTCACATGACTTTCAGCCATTAGGGGGCGGGCAGGTGTTTGAGTGATTGACATAAGAAGTGTCCTTTTAGGAAGGAGGATGAAGTGTAATGGAGGAAATAGCTGGGAAGGCATAAAAATGAAGGTTCTGACACACAGGGTCAGCCCTAATAATTTTATGCATATTTTGATGAAATTTTTTAAAATATTGGTGGGCCGGATAGAACCTATAAGTGGGCTGGATCTGGCCCGCGGGCCGTAGTTTGCCTATCACTGATCTAGGACATGCTCTACCCAAACTATAAATCTGCCATGACATTTTAAATTTACCTCCCCCTCCAATGCAACATGGTTTTGCCACGGGGCAAAGTAACTCATTTTTTTGCTTTACTTTCCTTAATGTATCAGGCTCCATGTGTTTACTGTATAAACGACCACAATCGTGCAAATATAGGTACATGGTGTCACAAATGGCATTTTTGGAGCTTAGTAAATAACCCTTAATGTCTGTTTGATGCTATGAGTTAATGCACACTTGTACTTTGGTAGGAAATAATCTCCAGCCACCATTGTGATCAATAATGACTCATAATATCAAAAATAAAAAAATACCAACCTGTCCATACAAATCCTTAATGCAGCCAGATGCCTAGTGGTTAAGAACTGGAAAAAATCAGATCCCCCATCTAAGCAACACCTCATCAATAAAATATGGTTCCTGGCATCAATGGGAAAAATCTCAGCATACCTAAACAATAAGTCCCACAAATTCTCCCAAATGTGGTGCGATTGGTTTATATAGGGTATGGGATTGCGCTCTACTTCCTAATGCTGCAAGAGCTGCACTTAACCTAGGGTTTCCCTCCCAAAACAACATACAATGATTTAAAAATAGTTAGGCACTCATTGACCCTTGGAATAAATGGAAGAGCTATAATAACCTATGTTGCAGCTAAAATGACACTCTATGACCAGTATATGAGTGGCAATTGTGTAGATGTATATGAAATAGGTCACTACATTGCATGAATACACAATTGAGTATATATTGTGGCAAATATGCCTCTTTGCCACAGTTCCCCTATAAGGGATCTGATAAAAACAGCCAGTCTGCAGCAGCAGGCTGCAGACAGGGTTAAAGGTACCCTGGGATCATCTTTTAGCACACACACGCACACACACACACAAACACGTGTTCCACATGTGTGTGATTTGTTTGTAGTGCTTGGGGTGGAGGATAAAGACACTGTATGTGTGGGTGTGACCACTTATGCCAGTAAGTGGCCCGCTTGCAGACAGCGAAATAATGTCTAGCCAGATGTAGGTGGTGGGGATTTTTGTGTACTGTTTCTGATATGACTGCTGAACCAACGTCGGCACTGTTCTACCATCCAAACAACTGTCAATAAACAGTTAAATGGTTCAGCATACCAGTGTCGGATTCCTGTGAATGCTGTACTTTCTCACAATATATATATATATGCCAATTTAACAAAACAAAATAATTGTTCACCTAACAAGTGCCCCAGTGAGTATATGGAGAAATTGGTTTATATATAATAGCCCCTCCAGTTCACACGACACCAGCACTCACTGTCAGTATACTTCATTCATTCCTCTTCATATAACCTATCAAATTTGATGTTATATGTGGATTCTGTTTTCCTCAAATAGAGGAATGCCGTCCACCGGGAGTCCCACGTCTTGTCTCAGTCTTCCTCCTAAACCATTACATCCCTCTCCCTCCCTCCCTTATTACATTACAGAAAATAGACCTCACACTCCGATATATCACTCAATGGTTTGGTATTTAATATTTTGATACAGTTCAGACCATATAATGGAACGTGTAATTTATTTAACTTATTGTTACCTTTTTTGTATGTTTTTCAGATGTATATTGTCACACATTGCACTAGCTAAACCTGCATTATGGTCTGTTCTCACCTGTTTTCCTCTTTCTGCATTCGCTTGCTGGGCTGAACTGAGAATGCACACACCTGGTCTGCTCAATACTTCTTGAATTCTCTTGATTGGCTAATTGCCTGTCAGCTCTGTATTTCAAGCACCTGCTTTCTATACCAAGTTGCCAGGTCTTCACGTCTCACCTCCAGGTTAGACGTGTCCCTGTACTGGCTCCTGTATCTCTGCTTTATTTCTTGTGTTCCTGATACAAAGGTGCTACTAAGCTCCACAGGATTCATCTGCAGTTGCTGCTGCAGAACCTCTTTACTCAAGTGTATACTCAAGGGGCAGCACGGTGGCGTAGTGGTTAGCACTTCTGCCTCACAGCACTGGGGTCATGAGTTCAATTCCCGACCATGGCCTTATCTGTGAGGAGTTTGTATGTTCTCCCCGTGTTTGCGTGGGTTTCCTCCGGGTGCTAGTCTGTGTGTGCCTCTCTCTGTCTGTCTGTCTGTCTGTCTGTGTGTGTGTATGTTAGGGAATTTAGACTGTAAGCTCCAATGGGGCAGGGACTGATGTGAGTGAGTTCTCTGTACAGCGCTGCGGAATTAGTGGCGCTATATAAATAAATGATGATGATGATGAAGTGTTCCTAATACAAAGGCGCTAACAAGCTCCACAGGATTCATCAGCAGCCGCCACTGCAGATTGTCTTTGCTCAAGTGTTCCTGATGCAAAGGTGCTACCAAGCGCCACAGGTTCATCCACAACTGCTGCTGCAGAACCACTTGCTACTGTATTCTGGCTCATAGGCGCTGCCTAGATCCACTGGACCTCTTCAGTAACCACAACTACAGAACATCCTATTCTGTCCCCCTGTTCCTCAATATTTCAGGCTCTCCTACAGGTTTCGCCCATTGTCCTCTAAGAGGACCGCGACCTGTGGTTAGGGATCCGCCAAGACCATACTCCCTTTTGGGAGCTTCTGGTGAAAACCTCCCTCGCCATTAGACTCCACAACTCAAGGAGGGTAGTGCTAACTAGTCCGGCACGCCTAGTCCTCCGTATCGTGACATATATACTTTCACTTATTTTGGCTTTCTACATTGTATGTATACACTGTGGGTTGGTACTTTATAAATAAAATTATTTTTTTTAAAAAAATACCAGGTAGCCGATATCTGTTTTATTTTTGTCTGTCTTGGTAGTGATTACATGTCATTTTCTTATTCTGTATGATGTATAAGTGGGTGTTTCTATTATATTTTATTTATATTTAAAATGCAAGTTTAAAAACAGCTTGTTGGAGAACGCACCAAGCGTTCCTAAGTCATGTTGCTGCATCAATTATGGTGTTCTCTTACTAAGCTGCTATACAATTCAAATGCAATATATTGCTGCTTAGCTCAGATTGATCCCTCCTGCTAAACTGTGATCTCCACTCTTTTTTTCAATTCAATGTAGTCAAGCTTAAATGCGGACCATGTAGCATAAACTAACTGATTTTAGGTAGCGCATTTAAATATTTTGTATTTAAGTTCTGGGACTGCTGCAGTAATGAGAGCTTCATGCTCTTCCTAGCTAATACTGGGGTGGTGGAGAGTTGGGCTGTCTCATATCCAGTAATTATTTGCTGTCAGGATCATATGCAATACCAGTATTTCCCCTTGATATGGTGTGTACCATGATCGTGTCTCTATGTCAGAATTGAAAGAAATGAGACCCTAAATATTTAAATAACTGATCATTAGGTAGTCAGCTTATGTACCTCTTGAGAGTTTTATACATGCTGTCATACTGCCTTTATTGCTAATACATTTTATAGAATTCATCTTTATTTGATATATTATATATTATACTATTGTAACTATTTTCCCCTATTGTTTCAGGTTGGCTCTCATCACCTTAAGCTCTCCAGAGGACTGGAAGCCAATGCTCCAGCATTTGACAGGTACAGTTGTCTTAAAGACCTTTTTCTCTGTGTAAATTAGAAATGTTGGTGCAAAAAAGTGTCTAATATTTAAATGGAATCTCAGGTTACTTTTATAATTGTAAGCAAAGCTTAAGGTTGTAAAGTTTAATGAGAGCTGCTAACATTTCAAAATGATATGTTAAGTAATACTGAGTTCCTACATCACAAATATGAAAAAAAATTAATTGACTCACAATTGAAGGGCACTCATTGCTTCCACAAGTATACAGAGAGATAGATACACAACTCTGCTCTCAGTTTTGTAAGGAAAAATGGTTTGGTAGACAAAGAGATAAATGCAAGAGTAACCCAGGCTTGTGTTCAAATCTGAAATAAAGAGTGGGTCCTACTTGCTTCATTGTGGAGTTTATGGGTTATGTTCATTCGGTTCTCTATGGTCAGCAGCGTTTACTGTTGGAGTAGATGCTCTGGCAGTAGGAATATTTTCGGTAGATCTCCTCTGCAGCTCTCAGCTATAGAAAATGTAGTATTGTGAATGTAGAATGTGTGCTGCTACCAGGGCTGGTGCAAGGTCTCTAGGCACCCTAGGCAAAGTTTCAGTCAACCCCTCCTCCTGTGCTCCGGAGGTCTAAAACAAACAATATATAAATAAATATGTCAGTATTTGGTGCAAGGTGGAGTGTAAAAAAAATAACAACTCTTACCTTCTCCTGGCTGGCAAGGCTGCAGTCCAGATGCATTGATGCCTGATGCTTTAAACACTTTCCAAGCTCCACTTCTGCCCGATGGCAAGTTACTGCAGTAACAGCTGTAATTTATTTAAAATTACTTGCTGATATAATAATATATATTGTAATTTAAGCTATGACCTCTATTTTTAGCCACATCATTCTTTTGTATTGCTGTGTAGTTGGTAGCCTTAAAAATACAGGTGTAACCTTTACAAATTTCACTCACTGTAGGGAAGAAATATAAGAGCCCTCGGCTACACCTGTAGTGGAGAAGGTGGAGCGGGGGGGGGGGGGTAGATGAGAGGACAGGGGAGAAGGTGACATGGGGGGGTAGATGAGAGGGACAGGGGAGAAGGTGGCACAGAGGGGTAGATGAGAGGGACAGGGGAGAAGGTGACACGGGGGGGTAGAAGAGAGGGACAGGGGAGAAGGTGGCACAGGAGAGGTGGGGGTAGATGAGAGGGTCAGGGGAGAAGGTGGCACAGGGGGGGTAGATGAGAGGGATAGGGGAGAAGGTAGCACGGGGGGTGGTAGATGAGAGGGTCAGGGGAGAAGGTGCAACATGAGGGGGTAGATGAGAGGGACAGTGGCGCAGTTGGCACAGAGGGGGTAGGTGAGAGAGACAGGGGAGAAGGTGGCCCAGAGGGGGTAGATGAGAGGGACATGGGAGAAGGTGGCCGGGGAGGGGGGGTAGATGAGAGGACAGGGGAGAAGATGGCACAGGGAGGGTAGATGAGAGGGACAGGAGAGAAGGGGGCACAGGGGGGTAGATGAGAGGGACAGGGGAGAATACACAAATACAAAAAGACAGAAAAATACAAACCCAAAAAATAATCATTATACATTTTCATGCCCCCAATCCCATAGCTTTTACTTCCCCACCACACTCCCCCAGATTTTGCTCTTGGATGGAGCACCCTATTTCCTAGTTTTTCCAAAAAATATTTTAATTACAATATAACATTTACTTACCTATTTTTCTTCCCTTCTGGATGGTCAGTACAGCAGTCAGCAGTAGATGCAGGGGACTCACTCTGTCAGCTCAGCAATGGCCTTCTTCTCGGAGGAGGGGGGGGGGGGGGTGGAGCGGAGCACAGCATCCTGGAAGAGGAGCGGGTCCTGCAATCATTGTGATCATTGTTTAGCAGCTCTAGCAGACTGTCAGTGAGAGAAATTGCCGGCACATTGAAACAGCTGCTCGCTGCTGCAAAATAATGAAGAAAACCTATTGTAGCCTTTTTTCATTTAAAAAATCTTGTCTGCGGCGCCCTCCAGGTCCCGGCGCCCTAAGCAGCTGCCTTATGCTACCTACTGGAAGCACCGGGCCTAGCTGCTACTGTCTGCGTTTACCAGTACCTGCAAGGCATTTTGTGATATTGCCAGGTAGTAACAGACAGGCAGGACTAGCAAGCTGTGGTCCCCGATGCAGGAAGGAGGGAACTGGGGCCCCCCGATCCTCTGTATCTGCCATGCAACAAGCCCCATTATCTTCATGGGCCCTGTTGCATGGCACCTGCTGCACCAATGGTAGTTCCGCCACTGTCTGAAAAGATCACACTACAAGAGAACTTGAATTGAGCACACAGGTTGAGGGACTGTTCTGTGGTTATTGCACATGTCTACAGTGAGATGTATGAATGAATGGTGAACTTCTCAGTTATGTTGTATTCTGCGCCACTCCTCGCTGTCCCAAAGGGGATCGTGAAGTACTGCAGGACACAGCACTGTGCAATTTGTCATGGATAGAGTTAATTGTGTGAAATTATTACTATATGCATTTTTTACCACATTGTTCAAAATGTATGTATTAAAAATACCTACATGTGGAGCCTGCTCTTAAGTTCTCACCAGCAGAAGCAGAACCTCCTTCAATTGAGTAACATCCTCATATTACTACCCTGATGTAGAACAAGTGAATAAAGCACTACAGTTAAGAGGTGTATAAGTGCTGAACCTGATTAGTATGGCTGCAATAATGTTACAATCAGGTACTGCATTCACTTTAAAAATAACATATTTATTATAAAGCTTTTTGAATTACCCCCTCCTTGAGCTTCCTCTGGAAGTAGTGGGAACCAGCACATACTATGGAAGAGATGTCCCAAAATGAACAACCCTTTTCAGTATAGTTGTTTTTATCACTGATGAGCTCAAGATCCATAGAGTATGCATATGGTTACTGCTTAATAAATGATATTGTTTTTAGATTTAGGTAACAGCTCCTCTTTACCTGGGAGATTGGTGTATTAGGAATGATGGTTTTTAAATTCCATACATCTTTTTGACTGTAAGACTATATATCTAAATTGTATGGCTCCTAACGTCACATTCATTTTATGCAGAAGCAGACCAGGAGCAAAGGTTCAGTGTGTGGTAAATCCTTCCCTATCACAACCAAGTCTGCTTGACTTTGTCATCATTCCACACAGCTTAATAAGGTCACTTGCCCAAAGAAGGATAATGCAGCTATATTTATCTCTTTGTAGCCTTGGACATGGCAGCATTCCAAGGACAAAAATCACCATAGTTTATTTTGTTGTAATGTGGTTGTTGGTTCGGGCATTTCAGTTTATGACTTACTGTATATATTTCTATTTGCTGTTCTAACATTTTTACTTGCATAATTTAAATAAAAGTAGTACAAAAATATATGGTTATTGTAAATCAGAAAGAAGAATCACTTTGCCCAAACTTCCTATTACAATGCCATATTTCCAGTGCTGTATACAATGTTTCTACGTCAGGGTAGTAATATGAGGATGATACACATTTGAAAGAGGTTCTGCTTCTGCTGGTGAGAACTACAGGGTTACCCATGGTTTTTTTTCATACCTGCATTTTGAACAGTGTGGAAAATGCAAATAGTAATAATTTCACACAATTCTATCCATGACAAATTCCAAGAGTAAAGTACAGTACATAAAGTTTGGTCCATATTCATCAGATATTACATATTGTATTTGTCAACCCTGCTTAAGTCTGATCCAACATAACAAAAGACAAATATTTATTGTTATGAACTGACCATTATCATTTTAAAAACTCTGTTTTTCTTACTAGACATATGATGCTATTGAAGGAACAGTATGGCAAGCAAGTGATTGTTAACCTTCTGAGGAGCAAAGGAGGAGAAGAGGTTTTAAGTCGTGCCTTTAAGGTAGGAAGTAGCTCCCTGATATCTTATAAAGTTATACAGTAATGTATCTAGTACCTCAATTCAAGATAGAAACATATTTAAAATGACCAATATAATGTTTTCGTCGTTTTACAAACCTTTCTATTTTTCTTTTCTTTTTTAATCTTTAATATTTTTTTACTGTGTTTTTAAATGATCTCTTAACAAACAGTTTGTCTTTCTAAAGCAGCAGTTTAAATGCAGTATAAAACCAGCGTGTCCTAAAATATATGTTTACATTCTTTATTTTTTACAGTCTGAAAAAAGTGGGTGTTCGCCATAGCAATAGGTTATAGTGGGTTGGCTTTAAAGATTAGAAAACACTTGACAATCTGAATGTTCATAATAAGCCAATTTAGTTAATAACAAATCGAAATATAAACGAACAGAACCATATATATGACAAAATTAATAAAAGGATGAATGACTCAATCTTTGAAAGATACAATTAGATAATCACAGTTGTTATGACAAACAATCTGATAAAAGACCAACCATTTTTTTTTTAATTTGCCTCATCACATTTTATAGTTGTTTGGTTTTCCTGTTCAGATAAATTCATCCTGTAGGCAGAAACTATATATATTCATGTTGATAATTCAGCAACCAGCTTAGGTAATTTTTGAATGATCTCCTTTGGTGGGCATGACTATAATCTGCACCACTTGTATGTATTGATTACTGACAAGTTGTATTAATTACTTTTATCTTTACCTTTAGAAACTACTATGGGCATCTCTGCATGCAGAGGACGTGCCAATGATAAACTTTGATTACCACCAGATTGTGAAAGGAGGGAGGATTGAAAAGCTTGAAAACTTACTGAAACCTCAGTTAAAGCTGAACTTGGAAGAGTTTGGAGTCTTCACAAAGGGAGAGAACTTAATAACACGGTAAGTCTATCATGGCTTGTTGGCAGCATATCAAATTCAGTATTGTTGTCCAAAGTCCAACCCATTATATTGAATTTTACAGCAACAATGGCACATTTTGGTAATACAGTTTTATACAAACAGCTTCTGAGACTAAGCTGGCTAGCATGATCTGCGGAGCACCTTATCGTTGAGTTCTGCCTAATTACAGTAGTCACTAGATGTTAGGCTAGGCTTTTTTCCCTATTGGAGGTGTCTCTTTTTCAATCCATTGCAATTAATTTCTGTTTTTTAATAAGAGGGAACTTAGTCAGTAGCTGTCAGGAAGTGGAGGTCTGCATCTGAGAGAGGGACAAAAGACTGAACTTTCCATCAAATGAGGTTCAGTAAGTTTCCAGATTTATTTTGTCTCTATTTAGATGATCTAATTCTGAGGGATTGTATACTTGACTTAGTATACATGGAGGACTGGTCAGGGGTTTCTGTCACTACTTGACCAGTATATATTACCATATACCTAGCAGCGACATGGGGAGAGGTTACAAGCGTGGGTATTGCAGTCCCACTGGTCCCAGCACTAGAAAATAATGGAATTTGCCATTAAAGGTATGTAAAATTATTTCAGCGAGTTTGGGCTGGAAACAAGTTTTAAATGGAGTTGTCCACTTTTGGGCAATCCCTTCTCACAAAAACATGACTCCTCCATATAGCAAACATCACTTGAAATCAAGACTCAGTACTGGCTTTAGCTATAGAAAGTGTGTAATGCGCTCATTTTTCCCTGCAGAAAAGGAGCAACATTACGTCCTGTAGGCACTCAGTTTCACATAGCATGGGGGCTCCTGGTGGGTGCAGCTCCTTATTTGCTCTAAGGAGGGAACACGTTTTTTTTTTAAAAAAAGTGGTTGTATAAAAAATAAATAAAGAAGAACAATGTTATTTGACCTATTGCAGGTGGTTGTATAATAATGTAAAGTGTAGAATCAAAATTTCATAGTGCTCTGTACGTACCTCTGTTATTAGAAAATTAAAAATAAAGGCCTGTAGGACAAATTCATAAAATATTGCCATGCCACATATTGTACAATAACAATTTTATTATATCTCTGTAAAGCAAAGAAATAAAATGTTAAATGTAAAGTATTCTTTTTCCACTATTTAACAGTACATTCTGTCCTCCACTGTACTATTTTTATATTAGTCCTTCCTACATCACTAAACAATTGTAATGCAAATATATTCTATGAGATACTTTACCACAATTTTGCAAATACCGGTACATGTTTAAGCACTATTTATTGACATACACATTTACTCAAGAGCTTAACACACTGTAGCTAAGCAAGATAATATACTAATAGTACAAACATATAGTTGATACTGAGCATATTGTGTCTTTTCCTGAAAAGATTACAGAAGGGAACCTTTCGTGTCAATTGTCTGGACTGCTTACATCGCACAAACAGTGTTCAAGCCTACATAGCACTTGAGGTAGGTTTCTCAGCTATTCTTTCGATCATAAATGAAGTCACTGCTTTTATCTGGATGTAACAGAATTATAGTAATTTAAATCCACTATTAAGTAGGAAGAGTCTCTGGGGAAGTTACAAATGAAAAAGATTTTTTCTACTTTAAACCTTTTGTTTTATAAATTAGTGTCTGCAGGGAAGGGAGGGTCCTGGAATTTGTGGAATTTTTATTTTAAGTTTTGTGCATGAAGTATAGAGTTATGGGACTTGCCAAATTCATCAACATAGGCAGTCTGTTACATGGTTCACCTTGAAGCAATCTTATTCACATAATATATAGCTTATAGTGTAATTCTAAACTCAAGAACAATAAATATGTATTGGACCAGCTAGTCAACCAGTGTGGGAGGCTTTTATTTGCTCCTTTCTAATTGAATTTCATTTTTAGATTTTGCAAACCCAGCTTGAGAGTCTCGGATTGTTTGATATGAAGTCTGTAGTAGAGCGTTTTGATGAGTCTTACAGATCTATGTGGTCTGTCAACGGTCATAATCTCAGCATGATATTTACAGGAAGCAGAGCTCTGGAGGGCAAAGCTAAGGTATGTTGAAAAAAATGCAGTGGTAATAAAAATATAAAAATATGTATTCGAGTGTCTAAACATATATTAAAACACAGTCATATTGGAAAGTTTGTTAACCATTTAGATTTCTATTAGACAAATATTTTTCTCTCTTTTGTTAGTAGCTGTTTTCCTTGATAATTAAAGTAACTGACTCGTGTATTGTTATGGTTTTTCTGCTCTGTGTTTTGTTTTTCTCCTCTGTTGTCTCAGGAATTCATTCCAGATTTTGCTGAATATCAGCGTCGTTGTGTGTCTATTACTGAGCAATCATACTCGCCCTGCTTCCTGAGGTGCTAACGAGGATTCCATATTGCAGCTGATTACCAGCTCTTGCAAGACTCATCACTGCTCATTACCTAGCAGCTGCAGAATCAACACTCTCTGCTCAAATGATTAATTCCCAGCAGCTGATTGGCCAGGACCTACATAAATACACTCATTGCCATTATTGCCTTGCTGGTGTTAGGTTTACCTAGGCTAGTTCCTGTATCTTTATTCTGTATAGATTGGTATGCCTTCTGCTGCTCGATTTCTGTGTTTGGCATTAGCTTTGTTTACTGAACCTTGCTGTTGGATCTCTTCCTGCCTTTGGACTCGCAGCCTGTTTATTGACTTTGTGTACCTCTCCTGTTTTCTGACCCAGCTTGCCAATTGACCATTCTCTTTTGTGTCCTGTATGTCTTGTTTTGTCTGCGTTTTGCTCCATGGCTGTGAGTCTCCCTGACTCTACCTCACTCACAACTGTTAACAACTATACACTACTGGGATCAAGTCCAAGGGGCATCCAGTGAACAGTGTGGTTACGGGAAAGGCGGCTGCTAATGCTGTAAAACATCCCGCACCATAGGTTCTGTATAGGGGTTATCAGTTTCTGATTGTGGGGTTTATAACATGTGTGAGAAAAACACTGGAATAGTGTTTTTGGGCAGGTATATTTGTGCCAGGTTTCTGACCTTAGTGTTTTAAAAAACCCAGGAAAATGTTTGTGTGTATCTAAACAGCTTGCTAAGGGTTTTTGGCCTTTGGTAAAAACTTCTAAAGGGTTCCTGGGATTATGGATGGAGAGTGAGGGTGGGCTCCAACCATTAGGCCCCACTTTGGGTTTTTTGGGCTTCCAGTTTGAGGATAGGCTAATTATCACATGCACCTGTGTGAGGGTGTTAAATAGCAGTCAAGCTAGACATCCTACAAAACATGAAAAAAAATTAAATGGAAAGTGTATAAATTGGGGCACTCCAATTGTTATATTTTCATAAAATAGTAATATATTTTATTGGGATACATTATAAATTAATTAGCAAAATATTTAAAATTCTGTGAAAACAATGACAAAAAACTTTTGTAACACATACTTTTAAAAATAGCATTTTCAATCTGCTGTGCCATGTTGCTGCCTTGTTTTATTACACTTTTGTTCAAAATAGTTGCAATTAATGCTCCTGTTAATTCATTATTCAATTGCTCACTTCTCATATACATACTTTATTCAACATCATGATAAATATAAACTTTGGCTTTTTGATTACTTTGTGGGTATTATTTCTCTCATTTTTAATTGTTGATTCATAGTGTATTAATATTCCACTTAATATAGCCCTGTAACTCTTTACATATACCGACACTATAAACAACTAGTGCTCTCCTTTTGATAGGGGGATATCTTTTTAAATGTCCTTGTGGTCCCTCTAATTTCTGGAAATCTTAATTACATATAATGATACTTATCCCACTTGCCCCAATAGGTCTTTATGTTCAATTCCTTATAGCAGAACCTATTAATTGTATGGACAATGCCTTCGTCGTTTCCTTATTTTATTGGCTATTTATTGGACTCATTAACTTATGTGGAGCCCTAGGATTATAGACGGACTTTTTATCACATGGAAATGCTGTCATGTTTTGGATTATTAATCCTGGTGTGGGTGCACTGCCCTCAGAGAAATATAGTCTAACTAAAGGGAGACAATAATATATGAATAATTATTATTATCATTTATTTGTTGGGCGCCACAAGGTTTCCGCAGCGCCGTACACAGTACAAACAGTAGTACAAAACAGGGTGACAAAGTACAGAACAATAAACACAAAGTACCAAAGCTTCAGGAACTCCAGGAAGTCATATGGAGTAAAGACAGAGCGGAAGAATCAGTATGGAGAACGGAGGGGAGGGGGGCCCTGCTCATAAGAGCTTACATCCTAAGGGAGGGTGAAACAAAAACAGGCACAAAAGGGAGCCAGTGAAGCAGGGGGGAGAGAAGAGATGGGCCAGGGGAGAGAGGGAGAATGAGAAGAGTGGATGAGGCGTTAGGTGGATGGTTGGTAGGCTTTGAGAAACAGGTGGGTTTTAAGTGCCCGTTTGAAGGAGCACAGGTTGGGACAGAGACGGATGGAGCTCGGGAGGTCATTCCAGTGCAGGGGGGCAGCTCGGGAGAAGTCCTGGATTCTAGAGTGGGAAGAGGTGATCAGAGTGGTGGAGAGGCGACGGTCATTGGCCGAGCGCAGGGAGCGGGCCGGGGTGTGAATGGTGAGGAGGTTAGAGATATAGGGGGCAGTAGACTGGGAGAGTGCTTTGTAAGTGGTGGTGAGGAGTTTGAAAAGGATCCTGTAGGGGAAGGGGAGCCAGTGTAGGGCGTGGTAGAGAGTAGAGGTTGAGGAGGACCGGCGTGAGAGAAAGATGAGCCGAGCAGCCGCATTAAGAACGGAGCGAAGGGGGGCAAGATGGGAGAGGGGGAGGCCAGTAAGGAGAAGGTTACAGTAGTCGAGTTAAAAGGGTTATTGGTTTTCCTGGTGCGGTATTTATTTGGTTAAAATTGGTTAAAATTCAAGCTAGACATCCTCTCTGCTCTGCCTGGGGGAAGGGACTGCAGAATCTCTGTAAGGGAAAGCCTGATATTTGTGAGAGTAAACTATAGGTGTTGGTATTTCTAATGATTTCTTTTATAGTTTGACAGTCATGAACGACTTGTGACAGTATTCAATCTAGAGTTTATTTGACTTTGAATATTCTGATAAAGGTTGGAAAACTCAAAGATGGAGCCCGTACAGTTTCCAGAACCATTCAGACAAACTTCTTTGATAGTGGAAAGCAAGAGGCTATTGATCTGCTGCTCATGGGGGATTTCAACAGTGATGAATATGCAGATAAAGGACGGATGTTAACAGACAACTCTACTCTACTTGGTAAAATGTGGATGACTATTTGAGAGAATAAACAATTTTTAAACTTACAGCTATATATTTAAGAATAAAAACTTGTAAGGACTAGAATACGCTAAAGAAGACTCCACCACAATGTAAAATGTAGTATTTGGTGGAGTTAACTATCTTAAGATAAAAGGAAGAGTTTTACTTACCTGGGGTGAATCATTCAACTGTCCTCCTGGGTCTCGCACAGCCTAGATTGGCCTGTGCTACTCCTGCTGCTGGCCTGTTTAAAACAGGTAATGTTGTTGTCGATGTCCATCCACTGTGAATGTTGCAGTGCATGTTAGCGGGAAGTTCACAGATGCTCAAACCAGTTTGAAGAATCTGAACAAAAATTAGAAAATACGCCTGAATTTCTTGACCTTAGATCGGTTAAAAAAATTGAAATTAAGTTACAGAAAGTTGAATATTTGACCATGCTCTAGTCTGTTTCACCATTTTTAAGCCAATATGCACATTTGTATACCAGCTTGAGCATATTCCGGCCGGTTTACAAATCTGACAACTGGATCAAATGTGTTCAAGCTTAAATTGATACATTTTACCTTTTTTGCGGTGAGCAACAATCTTTGAAAACTTCAATGTTAAAATAATCATCATCATTGTTTATTTGTATGGTCCACAAATTCCACAACAACAGACAGTCAGCAAACAAATCATGGAAAGCAAATAAACACATTAGTAAAAACCACAATCTCAAAATGGTAGTGTAAATACAGGCAGAAGATGTACAAGAGCAAGTTAAATAGAAATCATAGCAATCACAATAACAGATACATACAAGGTAGACAACCTTAGTAAACATGATGATAAAAATAGATACTGCTTTTTTAGTTTGAATGAAATGTATAAACACAGATGCAGTATGGCCTACATTTATTTAACCTTGAAAACGGTAATACAGCATATGGAACCATGTTGCTTGTATGAGGTGTTCATTATGTTTAGATGTGTTTTTGCCTTCCCTGACTGTTATTCATTTAAGGAACACTTGCAAAATTGGTGAAGTCACTGGGGGGGGGGGTACTTATTTATGGAGGAAATACCTAAGTACAGGGGGATCAATAAGCACAAAAGTTGACACATAAAAATAAGTAGCAGAAGTAAAAACAGCTATATTATCCACATAAGTAACTAACAATTATATGTGTCATACCACAGTGAATCCTATTGTTTTAAAAGCCATGTCAGAACGCCAGTTTGAGTTTACAAATTTTAAACGGACCCGTATTGCTGTGGGAACCTGGAATGTAAATGGTGGGAAGCAGTTCCGGAGCAATATCCTTAGTGCAAGTGAACTCACAGACTGGCTACTAGATGCTCCAAAACTATCTGGAATTCCTGATTTTCAGGGTAAGTGTGTATTGGCACTGTGTGATTTAGTTTATTTTAGTTTAAAAAATAAAAGATAAAACCTAAGCATCACATTTATATCACAGGTCATATGTGAGTGATAATCCTCAGAAAAGTCACCTTCCCCAAATCTAAAAGCTAGTAATCAAAAATGTATTTGCGGTATCTCTATCCCTGCTACAATAGATAAAACATTAATTTAAATAATATTTTTTTGCTTATGCCTTTATTACATTTTTATTTATGTCCACCAAAATTATATTTTGTTAATACATACTGCTGTTTTCTCCTAATCCTTGATTTCAGATTATTGATCAATGCTGCTTTGTGTTTTACTTAACTGCCCACCTTCCCTCTATATTATTTCTACTGCCACTATTATTGTTTGAACATCCAACTAAGATTTACCACTCACCTGCCAAGAAAATGAGTTACATTTGTTCACATTTATAGACAAACATTATATATATAGTTTTAGGATGATGCTACTGATTATAAGAATCCATTTAAGTCAATAGAGAAGCAAATACTTTTACATTTACAGTAATATATTATAATAGAAATACTTACAAATACAAAGGTGATCATAATGAACAATCTATCAGCAATGCCGATAGATTTTGGCCTCCCCCAGCAAAATGCAATACAGATAAAATCATTGTACCTACACTCAGCTAAGGCCACCACACAAAGATTACACAGCATTTCCGTCCCTTGGACTCAACATTATTCTGCACGCACAGTCTTTTTACCGCCACTTGCAGTACTTTTCGAGAGGCTACAGTTTGTACAGAGTTCATGCCATGCACTGCTGAAAGTTATTTAGAATACCTTACACACAGACATAAAAGAACAAAACCTAAAGTAATAGGTGCACTCATCCTAGTGAAACATACGTAAAAAGGAAATACAGTTCTGTTGTTGATAAAATAACAGCATTAAAGATTCCTGCATACTTTTTTTTTAAAATGTGTTTTCCTTTATTATGGTCATTTCTAAAGGTTTGTTTAGATTGACATATGGAAAATATAAAGTTTATACAGTGAAGTAATCATTTTTGTGTGTCTTTCAGGTGATAAATGCAGCCCTCCAGACATTTTTGCTATAGGATTTGAGGAAATGGTTGAACTGAATGCAGGAAACATTGTTAGTGCCAGGTCAGTGAATTAAACAAAAATTTAAAAAGGGAATACTTATGAAAGTAATTTTAAAGGGATTTGTATGATCTACAATTGGTTTAATATTTAAATTGGGAAAATATGAATATACCAAATTATTTTATTTTTTAACATTATGTCACATCAGTGGTGAGTCTCAATTTAACCTTTGTGACTCTAGATAAAGGTAACTGATTCCTGTGGCTGGAACATCAGCCATTTGGTGCAAATAGAGATTCAGAAGTGCCTGCATATTATAAGGCTCAAGCAGCTGCTTTGCACACAGTGCTATAATTATATGTTGGCTATTTCCCCAGGTAATTGTACCATGGCAGGATTGAAGAATGCTCATTGTTTGCAGTCAGCACAGTCAGAAAAACTATGTCTTTCAGACCACAGCCTCTTAACTAGAGATGCTCACTGACCCCCATGCCTTGGTTTTGGTTTTGGATCTGGATTACCTTCGGGTTTTGGTTTTGCCAAGACCGCCCTTGCGTGTTTTGGTTTTGGTTTGCTTTTTTTGACAAAATGCCACTTGTTGGGCGAAAATCACATAATTTAGTTACTATTTTGTACCTACATTATTATTAACCTCAATAACACTAATTTCCAGTCATTTCCAGTCAATCTTTAGCGCCTCACAGGTCACAATATGATTTTCAAATACTTTTGCCCAAAAGACTGTGCCATAGCTCATCCCCAAATAGTTGCCAGTGTTCAGTGGTTCAACAAAAGTAATCGGCCTTGAATTTATTTTTCAAAGTCTCCACTCACATTGTATTGTGCCATAGCATTATTAATAGGCCTGGCAGTGTTCTTTAAAGTGTAATGACATTGTACTGTGCCATCGATATGGATTCACATCAGTCGAGAACAGACCAGGAGCACCAAGCAGCTGCTGGCACCAGTCCTGATAATAGGAACGCCTGTATGTCATCTGCTAAAGCCTATGTTAAAGACTTAGGTGCATAGTGTTTTTAAAGTGAGGGAAACCAAAATGTAAAAAACCACAATTTTTCTTGGTAAATTAAAAAAACCTGTAATCAAGGCAAAGTTAAATGAGGTAGGGACTTATGTGAGCTAACATAGTTATAAGATATAGTTATAAGTTATCTACATAACTAAACATAACTAATAATGGTTTCTGCTTAGTTCTCATCTGCTCTGTACAGCGCAGCACAATTACTGGCGCTATATAATTAGCTGCTGCTGATGAGGATGATGACAGGGACGTGCAGTAGATGCTGTCTGGGGCTAGAAAAATTTCTGGACTTTACCGCCATTCTCCAACAGCATGTAGCAGCAGCATGTACCCAAGTACGTCACATTTTTCCGAAGTAAGCTACTCTGTGTATCACCGGCTTCACTAAGAGGCATACAGCTGACAATCTGTTACAAAGAGTAAGGGATGTCATTGCAACATAGCTAATCCTGCTTGGTCTCTACTGAGGATATGTGATTTCTGATAACGACACCAATATTGTTAGAGCATTGCGGGAGGGGGAATTACATCACATTTCTTGTTTTGCTCACACAATCAACTTGGTGTTACAGAACTTTTAAAAAATGACAATGACATGCAGGAGATTCTGTTTGTGTCTCAAAAATTTTAGGGTAATTTTCGGGATTCTGCAACAGTATGTAGGAGAATGCAGCAGCTGCAAGAAGAATTGCATTTGAGGGGAATGTACTTTAGTCCAGCGAAGTAGTCACCTGTGAAGAGAGTGCAGACACGGTTAGCTTGAGTCAAGTGATTGCCTAATTATACTTTTTGAGAAGCAGCTAGAAAAATTTTACGGATGAAATAAAACTAAGTAAATCTGCTAACTATATTGTAATTGTAGATTTAGGACTTAATTCGCTTCGCCAGGATCCAAGAGCTATCAACATCTTGTAATGACGTCTACTCCTTCAGTTTCTCTGGCAACTGCTTCTCGGAAAAACCTTAGCTTTCCCAAGACACCCAGTGGTGATGCAGATGAGTCAGCACAACATTTTGATATTTGCTCTGCTGTAAAAGAATTGCCAAAAAATCGTGACAGCTCTGCCATAGAATGAACTACAAATTCCATGAGGAAGGCCATTATCGGCAATTTCATCAAAGTACACAGACTTCTATGATGGTGGATTCCAGCGGGGATGAATTACTATTGTTTGAGGAAGATGTACACAATGATGAGGGTGATTATGAAGACAGCATAGATTGCAGTAGGGGCTGAAATCTAGCTAAGAAAAGGGAGCTACCTGATGCTGGTATGCCTGGTAATATTTTGGGTAGAATGGCATATTGGTAATTTTATGTTTTTCTACAGTAGACTTTCACTTTTTTTCGAGAGTTTTTTTTCTTTAAAAAGGTACAAGATTTTTATTTACATTTTTGTTTCCCTGACTTAAAAACAGTATGCATTTGAACATAGACTTTAGTACATGTGGTAGAAAGATTAGTATAATCATGACTGAGACTGGAGAGTGATAAGAACAATGCCACCCCTCCTGTTTCTGTATGAGCTATGGTACAATAAAATGTAACTGCAGATTTAGACCAAGCCAGGCAGGCCTATAATTTCTATTTCAGCAATTACAATTAGCAATGGAGCAATGAAGCTCTTCTCTTTGGATGTTATCTATATAACGCAGTAGAATTTGTCTGCAAATTCTACAGACAAGCCTGCTTTTCTTCCTCTTCATCAATGACTCTTAGCAATTGAGCACTCATCTTTGGGTGTATATTAGACCCTACACTTTGTAGTGTAAATTCAGAAAAAACGCCTTCAAGGACTTGTAGATTAATAAAAATGACCAAAGCACCTCTTCTCTTTGGGTGTATATTAGAAAATACAGTGCATGACTGGTATATTAGGATTACCCCCCTCCTATTTCTATTCTATCACTTTGCCTGCTCTATACTCTGACCTAACCCTTCTCTGTCTCTCTCTCTAATGGCACTAGATCGCTGTGGAGATGGGTATTTATTGATGCCTCGTTTTGGAATCCAAATAGACGCGAGAGTACCGAGCTGAGTTGGCTCGGTACTCGGAACCCCAAAGTTCGGGTGGGTTCGGTTTTAAGGAAACCGAGCCTGCGCATCTCTACTCCTAACACACTCCTGTCTGACAACAAATCCTAAATGGTTATAAACAACACATAGGTTTACTAATAATGCAACCAACTTACCTGATGTAGGTAGTTATCTGTATATATTGATAAACACAAGATGCTCAATAAGTTCTCTAGAAGTGTGCATGTAAAAGGGTACTATTTTCACTCCTTTTCAAGGCACAAAAAATACCACACTTTAAAGCTACATGTAAAATACTAATATAAACAGTCTTAGTTCCATACATTTGCAAATATATGTGTAAGCCAACCACCACTTGCAATGTTCTTCTGCTAATTAGATGGTCCTAAGTCTAATCAATGAGAATCCCAAATTTTGGTCACATATACAAATATTGAATTAAAACTAAATCTCAACCAACCCTCCAGACAGGTAATACATCACATAGGAGCCCAGACTTACTGCAAGGAGGCTGCAGATGTCACATGGGTGTCTCCCTCCTTCTGTCTTTTGCTTGCGCTTCTATGGCATGCATATCTATACTTTTCCGTTCATAGTTCTTATTAGTGTATGTGCGCACAATTGTTCTACAAGGCTACACCTGTATCCAAACATTCACAATGAGAAGATGTACATATTACTACAATATACAGTATATTACAATATTGTTAGAAACCCCTCCAACCAGTACAGCAGTCTGCTCTGAAAGTCTGGTGTTCAATGTTGCCCATAGTGATGGGGACAGACTTGGACGCAGACTGACAGAGGGTCGTGAAATGTGTACCGGCTGGGGAGAACCCAGGAAAGCAGAGTGAAGTCCAGGCAAGGGTCGAGGGCCGGCAGCAGACAGCGTATCCAACAAACAAGCCGAGGTCAGGGGTCAAAAGCAAAACAGGCAGAGTCCAATAATCCAAGCAGGGGGTCATACACAGGGAATCAAACAGAGTATCCACAGGACAGGGACTAGGAAGCAGGAGCAGGTCAGCAAGACTGTAAGAGAGAAGCTATAACCGACAGTGAGGCTCAGATCTCGCTGCCTTAAATAGTACTAAGAGCCAATCAGGACAGAGGAGGACAGGGCTGACAATCAGCCTCAGGAGGCAGCTAATTAATTGCTAGCTAGAACTAGCATAGGTAATAACATAAACCAGGAAGCATGTATAAAAATATAAACTAACCAGTTTCAATCATATGAGAGCTCCCCCTGGTGTTGGAGGATGTCCCTACACCCTCCTACATCTATGCCACAAGGATAATAACAGAGCATAGAAACTAAAGCACGCGCGCGGCTGCTAATCCACTCCAGGATGCGGCGTACCGCCGCGGCTCGTGACAAATATATAGTATACTATATATTTTTTTAAAATTAAAAAACGAATATTAATCCAAAATAATACAATCATGGCCTTAAGTTTTGAGAATGACACAAGTATTGGTTTTCACAAAGTTTGCTGCTTCAGTGTATTTAGACCTTTTTGTCAGATGTTGCTATGGTATACTGAAGTAAAATTACAAGCATTTCATAAGTGTCACATTTTTATTGACAATTCCATTAAGTTTATGCAAAGAGTCAATATTTGCAGTGTTGACCCTTCTTTTTAAAGACTTCTGCAATTCGCCCTGGCATGCTGTCAATCAACTTCAGGGCCACATACTGACTGATGTTCGCCCATTCTTGCCTAATCAATGCTTGGAGTTTGTCAGAATTTGTGGGTTTTTGTTTGTCCATCCGCCTCTTGATTATTGACCACAAGTTCTCAATGGGATTAACGTCTGGGGAGTTTCCTGGCCATGGACCCAAAATTTAGATGTTTTGATCCCTGAGCCACTTAGTTATCACTTTTGCCTTATGGCAAGGTGCTCCATCATGCTGGAAAAGGCATTGTTCATCACCAAACTGTTCTTGAATGTTTGGGAGAAGTTGCTATTGGAGGATGTGTTGGTACCAATCTTTATTCATGGCTTTGTTCTTAGGCAAAATTGCGAGTGAGCCCACTCCCTTGTCTGAGAGGCAACCTCACACATTAATGGTCTCTGGATGCTTTACTGTTGGCATGACACAGGACTGATGGTAGTGCTCACTTTTCCTTCTCCGGACAAGCGTTTTTTCAGTTGCCCCAAACAATCTGACTGGGGTTCCATCAGAGAAAATGACTTTATCCCAGTCCTCAGCAGTACAATCCCTGTAGCTTTTGCAGAATATCAGTCTCCCTGATGTTTTTCCCAGAGAGAAGTGGCTTCTTGACATCAGGCCATCCTCCAAAAGTCTTTGCCTCACTGTACATGCAGATGCACTCACACCTGCCTGCTGCAGTTCCTGTGCAAGCTCTACATTGGTGATGCCCAGCTGAATCAACTTTAGGAGACGGTCCTGACGCTTGCTGGATGTTCTTGGGCGCATTGAAGCCTTTGTCACAACTATTGAACCTCTCTCCTTGAAATTCTTGATGATCCTATAAATGTTTGATTTAGATGCAAGTTTACTAGCAGCAATATCCTTGCCTGTGAAGCCCTTTTTGTGTGAAACAATGATGACAGCACATGTTTTCTTGCAGCTAACTATAGTTAACAGAGGAAGAACAATGATTTCAAGCACCAACCTCCTTTTAAAGCTTCCAGTCTGTTATTCTAAATCAAACAGCATGACAGAGTGATCTCCAGCCTTGTCCTCGTTAACACTCTCATCTGTGTTAACGAGAGAATCACTGACCTGATGTCAGCTGGTCCTTTTGTGGCAGAGCTGAAATGCAGTGGATTTCAGTTGTTTTTGGGATAAAGTTCATTGTCCTGGCAAATAAGGAATTAATTGCAATTCATCTGATCACTCTTCATGACATTCTGGAATATATGCAAATTGCCATCATAAAAACTGAGGCAGCAGACTTTGTGAAAAATAATATTTGTGTCATTCTCAAAACCTTTGCCCATGAGTGTATATGCAGATTGTTCAAAATTAATAAATATAAAAACATAACAGAAGAAAAGCACAGAAATAAATTTCCTGACAATCCTTTATGCCTCAAGAATCACAGAGACACATCTTACATCATTTGGAAAATTAGGCTAAGTATAGTGTGGGCCAATGGCTCTAAATCTTTTGCATTTTTTGACACACCAGCCCCTTTATTATAAAAAAATAATAATGACGTGGTAAGACATAATTTATGACCACTGAAAATGAGAAGTGTAAATTAGCAATTTTTAGGTATAGTACTGTGTATATATCTAATGCTCATACCAGCACAAATGTCTGTAGCATGATTTAACAATTTTTGAATACTATTCAATTTATTTACAGTACAACAAATAGGAAAATGTGGGCTGAGCAGATACAGAAGGCTATCTCCAGATCTCATCGATACATATTGTTGACCTTCGGGCAACTTGTAGGAGTCTGCCTGTTTATTTTTGTAAGGCCATATCACATGCCTTTCATCAGGTAGTGTATCTTTATAACAGCTAATATCGCATGTGTTGTTTGTTATTGAAGTATATGTAAATATTTAATAATTACTTCAACATTTTCTACTTTGAATAGAAAAACAGGTGACTATATTTCTGGATGAGATAAGTTGGTAATGCAAATTTTCTGCACAGTACCATGCATTTGTTATGGAAACAAATGAATGGATACATGGTGCTGTGAATGGACCTGATTCCTCTTGGGGGGCTAATTCGGGAGGTAAAGTGATTTATGGGTTTCAGGATAAACGGATTTTAGACCGGTCAGAAGAGATATCCTGCAGGTTGTCAAAGAGAAATGGTAAAGTGCAAGCATAGTCGGGTGAATAGGCAGAATCAGGGCCGGCAAAGAAAAATGTAGTCATTTATTAAAGCTTGGTCATTAATGGTAATCAGACACTGAAGTGTATTGCTCCCAGGAACCATGGAACAGTACCTATAATGGGGCAGTTAGCTGACCACACTTCCAGTTTAATAACAACCCCCAACCAGAAGATGATAATATTCAGGTGAAGGTGTGTAAGTCATTGTAGTTAAGGACATATGCCATCGTAGTACTGACCTCTATGTTTGAGGGGCTTGTCTCCAACATAATTTCCAGCCATTATAATTGAGGGTTGCATGACTAGTTGTGCCAAAGTGGATACAGAGCCAAGTGTGTAGAAACAAAGGTACGTGACAATGAACATGCCCAAAGGGACTCAGCACAGGAGGCACTTCAGAGGAATGAGCCTATTGTATGACACATAATACATAATGCCAGAACAAGCCAAAGGTTAGTCTACTGGATTAGTTACTCTGTAACTCTATTCCTATTTTTACCTATTGAAATGAACATTGGGTGTAATGAAACAGTAGCAGCAGATAGGTAAAATTATTTATGGTCCATGTGGCTACAAGCAGGATGAACTTTATAGTTTAAAAAAAATAAAACATTTGTCCACAAATAATTTTAATGGCTATTGAAGATTATATTATATTGTGTATATATTATAGATATTACAAGCTTTCATGACACAAAGGCTCTTGTAATAAATTATCATCTTGTTAGGTTAACATTATTATTATTATTATTATTATTATTACTTATAAATACTTCTTAAATTTGCTATATATTCCCAGTAAGTAGTTTTCGATTTAAAATATGCACAATTTATATATTTGCTTTGTAATATGTGTAAACTGTAGACTGGAATTTCAGATGCAAAATAATTTAACAGGATGTATAGTGAGCCCATACTACTGTATATGGTTAGTAGTCCAGTTTCTCAGTATACTTCTGTCCGGTTATTTTTCTGACAGAGATTTGGCTATGGACACTGTTAAGACTGGCATGGGAGGAAAAGCTGGGAACAAAGGAGCAGTGGCCATACGCTTCCAGTTCTACAGTACAAGTTTTTGCTTTATATGTAGTCACTTTACTGCTGGGCAAACCCAGGTAAAAGAACGGAATGAGGATTACAAAGAGATCACCCAGAAAATAAGCTTCCCCTTGGTGAGTGATATGTAGTACAATCCAGACATCGGATGACTGAACTTTTTTATTTTTGAGTTATCTTTTTCCTTGTTTTATTGGAGAGACCCGCCAAGCTGTGTTATGGACCAGGAATTCAGTTATGTTTTGCGATAGAAGAATGTTTACTAAACAATGCATCAGATCTCAGCAAAATTATCCTTTTTTTTTATATTGCAACTGAAATAATTTTTTATTTATAGACTGTTTTGGTAGTTTGTTATTCATCTCTTTTCTTTGATCCCTTACAGAAAGGCAATAGAAATAGTATTTCCAAATAGCAATGAATAGTGTTAGTATTGTGTTATGTTTGCCACCAATAAAATAAGGAAAACATAAAACACAATTAGCTGCAGTAATGTAGATCATACTTGCCAACTCTCCCGGAATGTCTGGGAGACTCCCGCATTTTGCGAGAGTCTCCCAGACTCCCGGGCGAGTGTGGCAAAATCCTAGTGAAGTGCGCAGAAAAAGGTCACAAACGCCGCGGTTCACCAGGAATCCCCGGCTGTCAAATGACGCGTTTTGCGTCATGACGTCACGAGGGCGGGTCCAAAATTACGTGGATTTTGGAGGCCCGCCCCCCATGACGCCCACCTTCCCCGCAGGCTCCTGGATACATTGTAAAGTTGGTAAGTATGATGTAGATAACACTGTATAAATAAATAATACAACATCACAAATTTATTTTTTTACATTGAATTATACTAAAATTAGACATTGTGATATTTACATGTTTGCAATTCTTGCAATGCCAGTCATTATCGCTGTTTTTTTATTTGCTCCAGGGAAGAAATGTTTTTTCACATGATTATGTATTCTGGTGTGGAGATTTTAATTTTCGGTTAGATCTCACATATGAAGAAGTTTTCTATTTTATTAAACGTCAGGACTGGAAAAAACTGTTTGAATTTGATCAACTTCAACTGCAAAAGTCCTGTGGAAAAGTATGTATTACGTTAAAGAAAAATAGCTTTCCAGGTTACAGAATTGTTACACTTTTTAATGCATGACTTTAAAATCTAGGCTGCGCAAATATGTTATATTAACTGTATCTTTCAGTTCCTTACAGTCAGGACTATAGAGAAACGTCAAGCACATAGAAGCAAATATATACCAATGAACATTTATCAGTAGGATACTAATAGAATATTAGACCTTGTGGATGACCTGGGGAAAGGGATTACTCAGCAAAGAGTTTTGGGATCAGTGAGAAATTGTGTGCCAAAAATTAGAGGTTAATAGCAGGCTTCATAGAGTCAAACATTAGGGTCCTGGTTCATTAAGGAAAGGAAAGCAAAGAAATTAGTAACTTTGAACCTTGGCAAAATCATGTTGCAATGCAAGGGGTGCAAATGAGTGTATTATTTTGCACATGAGGAAAATACTGGCTGTTTTTTCCTGTAGGATGCAAATACTTGATAGCTTTATTTTTATACTGACATTAAGGGGTATATTTACTAAACTGCTGGTTTGAAAAGTGGATATGTTGCCTTTAGCAACCAATCAGATTCTAGTTATCATTTATTTAGTACATTCTACAACATGACAGCTAGAATCTGATTGGTTGCACATTTTAAATTTAGTTCCCCCTCCAATACAACATGGTTTTACCAAGGTCCAAAGTTACTCATTTTCTTTGCTTTCCTTTCCTTAATAAATCCGGTTCTAGATAATTATATTTTGTCTTACTAAGTTAAGATTATAAAGAGAAACACATCTTATGTGTTTTTCATGCTGACTAGTGTGTTTACTTGAATATTACATTTTCATTTCCATTATTTATGTTCTATAAATAGGCTATTTTTTCTTTTATTATTTTTTAAGATTTGTAAATACCTAATGATCATTGTTTATTCAGCAATATGCTTCACAATATTGCCAAGTCCACAGTAAAGGGCTTCATTGTGAAGATAGTACTGTATAAATGTTATGCTCAACACTCCTTTATGAAGGTGGAACATAACAGAAGGTCAGTTTACTTGGGGAAATAGTAGCGTGTGTATGTGTAAATAGTTGTTAATATGAGCAAAAAGTCTGCATGAATTGTATTCTTATAAATCTCAATATTTCCATAATTTCTCAGGGTAATTAGTCTCTCTTCTAAGATTGGGTCAGCTTGGTCTTTTAGGATCACCTATACTGAAATATCCATGTCAAAGGGTACTCCTTTGCAAGCTACTGTTTACAGGAACTGTATATTCACATGGCTTGATATTTGTTTAATGGTTAAAATAAAAATTATGTTGGGAATTAATAGTCTGGCCTTCTCCAGAAATCAATGTATAATTTGAGATGTTATCTATAAAACTGTTGTTGAGCTGAAGTAGCTGATGATAACCTGGTAACTAACTAAGCTATACTGTGACACAACCTGGATTTTACTCTCTACCCTGGAGAGAGAGAGAGAGAAGTAATGTACTGTAACATTGCTTGGTGTACCATTCTCATTCAAATCAGACACATTAGCATAGTATGAAAGTAGCACCAACATAATGCCACTAGATGGTTTGTCATTTTCTTAGTGAATAATAAAACATTAAGTGCAAGGTTTGTAGCGAGAGTCACGAAGTGCAATAAATGCATACATTAGCAACATAACCTTTCTAAGCAACATAACTGATAAGAGCTTGGCAAGTATGACAAGAAAAGTATTCTGTACTGTTTATTATTATAGGTAAAGGTTTAAGTGTTGCATGAAGGAAGCACTGAGGCAGCTATGTTGTGGAAAATTTGAGGGAAATTTTTAGTTTCACCATGAACATTACAATATTCAAAACTATATCATCATCATCAACATTTATTTATATAGCGCCAGCAAATTCCGTAGCGCTTTACAATTGGGAACAACATGGATAAGACAATACTGGGTAATACATACAGACAGAGAGGTAAGAGAACCCTGCTCGCAAGCTTACAATTTATAGGACAATGGGAGTTAGAAACACAAGGGCATGTGCTACATCATATTGCACAATGGACCAGCTAGAATGCAAAAGTAAAAGTATTGAGTGGGCTGTGTGTGTTGCAGTGTTGGTCAGAGGGTTGTTGTCTTGCGTTAGCAGTGTAGAGGATGGTAATAGGGTAATCTAGGGAAATTAAGATGGTGGTTGAGGAATATCAAAGAAGGGTTTTCAGTGAACGCTTGAAGGTTTGAAGACTAGAGGAAAGTCTTATTGTGCGTGGGAGGGAATTCCACAAAGTGGGTGCAGCCCGGAAAAAATCCTGTAACCGAGAATGGGAGGATGTGATGAGAGGGAAGGAGAGACAGAACAGAGGTGTCGAGTAGGGAGATATTTCGAGACAAGTGAGGAAATGTATGTCGGTGCAATTTTGTTGATGCCCTTGTATTTTAGTAGAAGAATTTTATATTGGATTCGTTGATATACAGGCAGCCAATGTAGAGACTGACAGAGTGGCTCAGCAGAGGAATAACCGTTAGTAAGGAAAACCAACCTAGCCGCTGCGTGCAAAATAGATTGTAGGGGTTCAAGTCTGACTTTGGAAGACCAGTAAGGAGGGAATGCAATAGTCGATGCGGGAGATGATGAGTGCATGAATTAATGTTTTTGCGGTGTGTTGTGTCAGATATGTGCGTATTCTGGAAATGTTCTTTAGGTGTATGTAACATGATTTAGATATAGAGTTGATGTGGGGAATAAACGACAGTTGTGAGTCAAGGATTACACCTAGGCAACGAGCTTGTGGGGTGGAATTTATGGTCATGTTATCAATAGAAATGTCAGGCAGGAAGGTTCTGTTTTTGGGTGGGAATATTATTAATTCAGTTTTTGAAAGATTGAGTTTGAGTTGGTGAGAAGACATCCAAGAGGAAATGGCAGAAAGACAGTCAGTAACGCGAGACAACACAGATGGTGAAAGATCAGGAGAGGATAGATAAATTTGTGTATCATCCGCATAGAGATGATACTGAAATCCAAAGGAGCTTATTAGTTTTCCAAGAGAAGTGGTGTAGATAGAGAATAGCAGAGGACCTAGGACTGAGCCTTGTGGTACTCCAACTGATAAAGGATGTGGAGCAGAGGTGGATCCAGAGAAATTAACACTGAAAGAGTGATTAGATAGGTAGGACGAGAACCAGGATAGGACAGTGCCTTCAAGACCTAGGGATTGTAGCGTTTGTATGAGGAGAGAGTGGTCAACAGTGTCAAATGCAGCAGAGAGATCCAGGAGAATTAGAAGAGAGTAATGGTTATTATTTTTTGCTGTGATCAAATCATTGACAACCTTGGTCAGCGCAGTCTCTCTGGAGTGTTGAGAGCGAAAGCCTGACTGCAGAGGATCCAATAGGTTGTTTGCTGTAAGAAAGTGTGTGAGGCGAGTGTAGGCAATTCTCTCGAGAAACTTGGAGGGGCGTGGGAGTTGGGAGATGGGGCGGTAATTTACGAGAGAGTTAGGGTCAGAATTCTGTTTTTTTAAATGTGAGTAATCACTGCATGCTTGAATAGTGATGGGAAAATACCAGTAGAAAGAGATAGATTACTGATTTTAGTTAGAGGGGGAATGAGCACAGGAGACAGGGACATATCAATTTGTGAGGGAATGGGATCAAGAGGACAGGAGGTAGAGTAGAAAGATGAGAAGAGAGTAGAAACTTCCTCTTCATTTGTCGGATCAAATGAAGAGAGAGTGTCAGAGGGTGCTACAAAGTAATTGAGCCGATTGCTTGTCGAGGGAGATTATGCCATTTCAAGCCTGATCTTATCAATTTTGTCCTTGAAATAGGAAGCAAGATCCTGTGCACTGATGTTAGTTGGAGGATTTGGGGCAGGATGATTCAGAAAAGAGTTAAATGTGTTAAAAAGGCGTTTGGCGTTAGAAGCCTGAGCATAGATGAGAGATTGAAAGTACGCTTGTTTAGCAGTGTCCAGAGCATTTCTATAGGAGTGGTAGATATCAGTATATGTGATGAAATCATTAGAGGCACAAGATTTACGCCAGTGACGTTCTGCTTTACGAGAAAGTTTTTGTAGAGTTCGTGTTACTGTAGTGTGCCACGGTTGGCAACGAATTATACGCAGAGTATGTAGTGTCGCTGGAGCCACTTGATCCAGGGCAGTTGCTACGGTTTGATGAAAATGGGGTACTGCCATATCAGGGGAGGAGAATGTAGAATTTGGGGAGAGAAGGTGTTGGAGAGAGGTGGAAAACTGTTGAAAATCAATAGAGTTGAAATTCCTGCGGTTGTGAGGAGGCTTGGAAGAGTTTGACACTAGGGAGAGTAAAGAACTGGGGGTGAGTGAGTAGCTAATAAGGTGATGATCCGAGAGGGGGAAAGGAGTGTTAAGGAAATGAGAAACTGAGCATAGTCTAGAGAAAACAAGATCAAGACAGTGGCCATCCTGATGAGTAGCGGATTCAATCCACTGGGAGAGGTCAAGTGAGGAGGTTAGAGAGAGTAGTTTGGAAGCAGCATTGGAACGTGGATTAGAAATAGGGATGTTAAAATCACCCATGATGATGGTGGGGATATCAGTAGATAAGAAGTGAGGGAGCCATGCAGAGAAGTGTTCAAGAAATTGTTGGTGTGGACCAGGGGGGGCGATAGATGACAGCAACACGCATAGAGAATGGGTTAAAAATCCTAACAGCATGTACTTCAAAAGATGTGAACGTGAGTGATGGGACACTTGGTAGAACTCTGATTGTGCACTGTGGGGAGAGAAGTAGTCCTTGTCTGCCTCCCGGTCTGGGGTTGTGGGTGAAATGGAGACCACCATGTGAAAGGGCTATAGGTGAGGCAGTGTCTGATTGCGTGAGCCATGTTTCTGTTATTGCTAGAAGGTTGAGGTTGTTTGAGAGGAAGAGATCATGAATGGAGGTAAGTTTGTTACAAACAGAACGTGCATTCCAAAGGGCGCATTTAAAGGACTTTGGAAGAGATGGGAGACAGGTTATGCGTTTAAGGTTTGCTGGATTTCTGTAGTTTTCAGATATATGCGTGTGGGAGAATTGAGGGGGACCTGGATTAGGTGATATATCACCAGCTAATAAAAGCAGGGAGGAAGAAAGGTAGGAAAGATGATTGTAAGATGTGTGTTTTTTTAGCTTCTGGCGGCAGGGTGCGGCTGTTAAAGTTATTGAATTTAAATATAGCGCCAACATATTCTATAGCACTTTGCAATTGGGGACTAACACAGTAATAAACAAGCTGGGTAAAACAGACAAAGAGGTGAGAGAGCCCTGCTTGCAAGCTTACAATCTATGGGACAATGGTAGTTGGATACATGAGATTGTCTACATATTGCATTTCGGTCCAGCCAGATTGCAAAGGTAAAAAGAAAACAAGAACACAAAAAGGGATTAGTATGCTATATGATCCACTCACACAGCAATGTTAGTCAGAAGGTTGCTATCTTGTGTGGATTGTGTAACAGATGGTAATAGGGTAATCTAGTGAGGTTAAGAGGGTGGTTGAGGAATATTATAAGCTTGATTGAAGAGGTGGGTTTTCAGAGAACGCTTGAAGATTTGAAGACTAGAGGAAATTCTTTTTATGCAAGGGAGGGAATTCCATAGAGTAGGAGCAGCCCGAAAAAAGTTCTGTAACCGGGAATGGGAGGATGTAATAAGAGTGAATGAGAGATGCAGATCTTGTGCATAACGGAGTTGTCAAGTTGGGGGGATATTTTGAGACAAGTGAGGAGATGTATGTTGGTGCAGCTTTGTTGATGGCTTTGTAGGTTAGCAGGGATGGACTGGTCATCTGGCACTGCTGGCAAATGCCAGAAGGGCAGATGGCTAGATGGGCTGATCTGTCCACCCAAGCAGCAGCACCTCCCGGCAGCACATTTTTTTTCCCAACTGGGCGGCACGTGCATGCGCGCTACCGCTTGAGGGGGCACAAACCCCGGGACTTCCTATGTCAGGTCCAAGATCCTCTCAAAGTGGGACAGTGTAGTGGCTGGCCCTCCTCCGGGACCAACCTCCTTCACCCTTCCCCAATGTATAGCCTCCTCCTATCCTGTCGGAAACAGGAGTCACATGGGATGTGCACCACATGACAGGTGCCGTCCCATGTGACCAGAGCAGCACCAGAGGCAGACAGAAGAGTCTCATAAACAGCGTAGAAGGAAAATGGTACGTGTGAGGGAAGAAGGGGGGGATGTATGTTATTATAATGTATGAGGGGGGGATGTTAATATAATGTGTGAGGGAGGGGGGTATGTTATTAAAATGTAGGAGGGAGTCTTAATACAGTCATGGCCAAAAGTTTTGAGAATGACACACATATTGGTTTTCACAAAGTTTGTTGCTTCACTGTTTTTAGACCTTTTTGTCAGATGTTGCTATGGTATACTGAAGTAAAATTATAAGCATTTCATAACTGTCAAAGGCTTTTATTGACAATTGCATTAAGTTTATGCAAAGAGTCAATATTTGCAGAGTTGACCCTTCTTTTTGAAGACCTCTGCAATTCGCCCTGGCAAGCTGTCAATCAACTTCTGGGCCACATACTGATTGATGGCCACACATTCTTGGAGTTTGTCAGAATTTGTGGGGTTTTGTTTGTCCACCCACCTCTTGCGGATTTACCACAAATTCTCAATAGGATCAAGGTCTGGGGAGATTCCTGGCCACGGCCCCAAAATTTCGATGTTTTGATCCCCGAGCCACTTAGTTATCACATTTGCCTTATTGCAAGGTGCTCCATCATGCTGGAAAAGGCATCGTTCTTGGATGGTTGGGAGAAGTTGTTCTTGGAAGATGTATTGTTACCATTCTTTGTTCAGGCTGTGTTCTTAGGCAAAATTGTAAGTGAGCCCACTCCCTTGGCTGAGAAGCAACCCCACACATGAATAGTCTCAGGATGCTTTACTGTTTGCATGACACAGGACTGATGGTTGCGTTCACCTTTCCTTCTTCGAACAAGCGTTTTTCCAGATGCCCCAAACAATCTGAAAGGGGATTTATCAGAGAAAATGTCCTCAGCAGTCTAATCCCTGTACCTTTTGCAGAATATCAGTCTGTCCCTGTTGTTTTTCCCAGAGAGAAGTGGCTTCTTTGCTGGCACCAGGCCATCCTTCAAAAGTCTTCACCTCACTGTGCTTGCAGATGCACTCACACCTGCCTGCTTCCATTCCTGAGCAAGCTCTGCACTGGTGGTGCCCCGATCCCGCAGCTGAATGAACCTTAGGAGACTATCCTGGCGCTTGCTGTACATTCTTGGGCATCCTGATGCTTTCTTTACAACTGTTGAACTTCTCTCCTTGATTTAGGTGCAATTTTACTATATCCTTGCCTGTGAAGCCCTTTTTGTGCAAAACAATGATGACTGCGCGTGTTTCCTTGCAGCTGACCATGGTTAACAGAGGAAGAACAATGATTTCAAGCACCAACCTCCTTTTAAAGCTTCCAATTTGTTATTTTAACTCAATCAGCATGACAGAGTGATCTCCAGCCTTGTCCTCATCAACACTCTCACCTGTGTTAACGAGAGAATCACTGACTGGATGTCAGCTGGTCCTTTTGTGGCAGGGCTGAAATGTAGTGGAAATGTGTTTTTTGGGATAAAGTGTCATGGCAAAGAGGGAAATTAATTGCATTTCATCTGTTCACTCTTCATGACATTCTGGCATATATGCAAATTGCCATCATAAAAACTGAGGAAGTAGACTGTGAAAAATAATTGTTTTTCAAACCTTTTGGCCATGACTGTATAATGTTTGATGTAAGCAAGTAGGGAGTCTTAATATAATGTTTGATGGGAGTGGGGGCTTAATATAATGGGGGTCGGAGATAGGCTATTAATTTAATGGAGTGTAGGTGGGGGCTAATTCTATAATGAATGCTATTTTATCTGTGGGGTGTTGGGGCAATTTAATTTAATAGTGGGGTGTATTAATTTAAGATGGAGTGATGGGACCTTTATTGCTGGGGTGGTTTGGGACTATTGATTGAATGTGGGGCTGAGTTTGAAAAGGAGGGCTATTTATTAAAGGTGAATATGAATTATTTAAGGTTGGGGATGGTTGTGGGAAATGATTATATTTATTATACATAAATGCTATTAATTTATTGCTCGGGCTGTTTGGAGGGAGGGAAATAGGTATATTTATTAAATGTGCATACCATTAATTTAATGTTGGGGCTGGTAGAAGAGAAAAAGATCTATTTATCATATGTGAATACTATTATTTTAATGTTGAGGCTGGAGAGAGGCATAATTATTAAACGTAGGTGCCTTTGATTTAAAGCCTGGGCTGGTTGGAGTTTTCTGAATTTCATGTGCCTATTTTTTTTCCAAATAGGGTCCCCAACATTGCAGGATCCAGATAAGCAGCAATTGATCTAAACATAGGTGCTGAAAGTCGGTGGTAATCGTAAAAACGATTACCACAACCCCGACAATAACAATACCTATAAAGAAACAGATTTTTTTTAAAAAACTACATCAGTATAAACAGACTTACCTACAAAGCGACGCTGCAGATTTCCGATGGGTGGATGATACACACCGCAACTAATTCCGACGACAGACCTCTCCGGCACTTGATTTCCGCGTCACTCAACAGTGAGACCTAGGTAACTTCTTACTTTAAAGCGGCAGTGTCGGGACCCCGCAGGTTAAGGACCCTGCAGGTTGTGGTCGAGGGAGGAGGTTAGAGAGGTTTGAATGCAGCTTTGGAAGGTGGATTATCAATGGGGATGTTGAAATCACCCAGGATGATGGTGGGGATGTCTGAAGATAAGAGCCATACAGAGAAATCCTCAAGAAATTGTTGGTGCGCTCCAGGGGGGCGACAGATCACCGCAACACACATAGAAAATGGATTAAAGATCCGTATACCATGTACTTCAAAAGATGTAAACGTGAGTGATGGGACATTTGGTAGAGCTGTGAATGTGCATGATCGGGAGAGAAGTAGTCCAACCCCAAATCCTTGTCTGCCTCTAGGTCTGGAGGTGTGGTTGAATTGGAGGCCACCATGTGAAAGGGCTGAAGGTGTAGCTGTGTCTCATTGCGTAAGCCATGTTTCATTTATTGCCAGAAGGTTGAGGGTGTTTGAGAGGAAGAAGTCATGTATGAAGGTAAATTTGTTACAAACAGAGCGTGCATTCCAAAGGGCACATTTAAAGGACTTTGGAAGAGAGGGGAGGCAGGTGATGCGTTTGAGGTTTGCTGCATTGCGGTAGTGTTCTGATATATATGTGTGTGTGAGGAGCGTGGGGGACCTGGATGAGGTGATATATCACCAGCTTATAAAAGCAGAGAGAGAGAAAGATAGGTAAGAGGATTGTAAGATGTGTGAACTTTTATTTTCTAGCGACAGGTGGAGGCTATACCAGTTAGCGATAATAAATAGAGGTGAGTGGAGTAATGAAGGTACAATGTGGACAAATGTGTGTGTTGGAGGAAGAATGAAAGATGATTTAGTCCTAAAGATAATGCTATGAAAGGACAGTAAGAAAAGCAATTTGTTAAACATTGTGAATCAAGATTAAAAAGACACAAAGTTGAGGGAATTTGAAGAAATACCTATTTGCAATGGTCAGTGTAGTTAGAGAAATAGTGCAGAATTAGAGCTAGTTAGTGTTAGTCAGAGTTAGACTGCAGCAGATATAGCTTATTCCTTGATGTCATCAGATGTTGTCCAATGTTTGTCCAACTGTTGTCTAACTGCTTTTCGTTCACATCATGAGAAAACTCAGTGCAGAAAACACACATCAAACCCCACATACTTCACCCTATAGATTGAAGCCAAGATATAGTCATGCTAATATATGAGGTATACAATCTGTATTTGGTATATCAAGTGTAGAATCCATATTAGACCTTTTTAATTATTTTCTCGGTAGATATTCAAAGACTTCTATGAAGGTACCATCCACTTTGGACCAACTTACAAATATGACATTGGTTCACAAGCTTACGATACAAGTGAAAAGTGCAGAACCCCAGCTTGGACAGATAGAGTATTATGGTGGAGAAAGAAATTACCATTTGAGAAATCAGGTACCTGTTACTTACTTTAAGATTAGATAATTGCAGTCAATGTTTCAGGGAGTCTAAAAAATGAAATCTTCTTACATACTTGTATAGTATTGGTGGTAGCTCTTAAATATAAATTTGTATTTTTGTTTTAGTCCTTCGTTAGTAAGAATATTAAGGGACTGGTGAAAGGAATCAAAAATACAGGTTATTTTATAGCACAAAAATAATCAGTAATGTAACAAATGCCTAAAAATATATATTGGTAGTTTTGGTCTGTTTCTCAGTCGGATTTTGTTAATTCACATTGACGAGTCCACTTTAATAGTTTTAGAGCTTCAGCATCTAACGATAAAAGAAAAATTCCTTCAGAAACTAAATAAATAGTTTTCAGTGAAGTTAAAATAATAAACAATATGCTGTTTTGTGGCAAGCTACAATGAATTGTCATATGTTTTATCCATGGTATAAATTATTGTTTTACAAGAGTAATCATATGCCAGTTTTTATAAGGGGTAGAACCTGCGTTGCTTCTGCAATGATAAATTGTCTGTACAACGTAATTTTTACTAAACATCGTACCCTAACATCTTCTATTGCATATCTTTAAAATACAGCTGGGGACATTAATCTTCTAGACAATGATCTGGATTTCAGCACTGGAATAAAGCACACATGGACTCCTGGTGCACTCATGTACTATGGTAGAGCAGAGATTCCAGCATCTGATCACAGGTACTCAATCTCCTTTAGATTGTGGCACTGCAACTACATACACTATATGGACACAAGTATTTGGCCACACCTGTTAATTATTGAATTGTGGTGTTTTAATCAGACCCATTGCCAGAGGTGTATAAAATCAAGCACCTAGCCATGCAGTCTCCATATGCAAATATTTGTGATACAAAATGGGTAGTTCTGAAGAGCTCAGTGAATTCAAATGTGGTACTGTGATAGGATGCCACCTTTGCAATGAGACGGTTCGTGAAATTTCATCCCTGCTTTATATTCCATGGTCAACTGTAAGTGATATTATTAGAAAGTGCTAATGCTTAGAAACAACAGCAACAGCCACGACGCGGAAGACCGCGTACAATCACTGAGTGGGGTCAATGACTACTAAGGAGCATGGTGTGTAAAAGTCACCAACGCTCTGCTGATTCCATAGCTGAAGAGTTCCAAACTTCCACTAGCATTAATGTAAGCACAAAAACTGTGTGGCGGGAGCTTAATGGAATGGGTTTCCATGGATGAGCAGCTGCTTGCAAGCCTTACATCAATGGCAAGAGTCGGATGGAGTGGTGAAAACCACACCAACACTGGACTGTGGAGCAGTGGAAACATGTTCTGTGGAGTGACAAATCACGCTCTCTGGCAGTCAGATGGGCAAGTCTGAGTTTGGCGGATGCCGGGAAAACGGTACCTGCCTGACTGCATTATGCCAACCGTGAAGTTTGGTGGAGGAGGGATAATGGTATGGTGCTGTTTTTCAGGATTTGGGCTAGGCCCCTTATCTCCAGTGAAGGCAATCCTAATGCTTCAGCATACCAAGTGATTTTGGACAATGCTATGCTTCCAACTTTGTGGCAACAGTTTGAGGAAGGCCCTTTTCTATTCCAACATGACTGTGTCCCAGTGCACAAAGCAAGGACTACAAAGACATAGTTTGATGAGTTCGGTGTAGAAAAACTTCACTGGCTCACACATAGCCCCTATCTCAACCCCATCAAAGACCTTTGGAATGAACAGAAACGGAGATTGCGAGCCAGGCTTTTTCATCCAACATCAGTGCCTGATTTCATAAATGCTCTACAGAATGAATGGGAACAAATTCCAGAAGCTTTCTTGGAAGGCTTCTGGAAAGCCTTCCAAGAAGAGTAGAAGCTGTTATCGCTGCAAAAGGGGGACCAACTTCATATTAAAGTATACGTATTTTAACACAATTTCATTACACTCCCTGTTGGTGTAATGGTCAAGCGTCCGAATGCTTTTGTCCATATAGTGTATGTTTAACTTTTAAAAAAATATATATTTAAAAATGTTGAACTTTTTTCGTTACAAAGTACAATAAGGATGCTTTCAGTATTTTATTCTGTTTTATTTTTTAATACTGTTGTGTATAGATGTGTAGGGTGAGAGTTGCTTTGCCTCTATCTGCCTACTGAACTATTCTCATCTGGCTGTGTTAGTTCATTGTAATTTTGTTCACATTTGTGTGCTAAAGTATGCAATTATATTTTCTGCGTATTTTAGATTATTGAATGTATATTAGAAGGGTTTATTTTTAAATGTCGTCAAGTAGAAGGGTTAATCAGAAATAAGAGAGGACAATGGGTCTGGGCTCAACAAGGAGAGTAAGCAAACTGCTTATCATCCTCTTTTGTCCTCTGGTCAACAAGGACATGGCCCAGGCTCCTAGACACCCTCTCCCCAGGAAAGATTCTGGCACACTCCAGGGTTAGCCGGTCGTATTACCACCAATCACCAGCAAGTTACGAGTGACAGAATCTTGTGTGGTGACTAGCAACTGCTCTTCTGTCACGTGCCTATGCTGTGCTTCTAGGGAATTTTTCTGTCTGTTTTGCCATCTATTGAATAAACCACAGTTTTGTTGCAACAATTCGCCTAGGTGATTTTTGAACGAACCCACCCAGACACACGGTCCTCATAACAATTTACACAGATAAAACTTTGCTAACACATATCACACAAATGTAATTGAATATTAGACAAATGTATGCAATCATGCAGCCTTTTTTTTACAGGCAGTTCAATACATAACGCTTCTTCTCTTTCCCAGGTGATTTGATAAAACACACTCCCTTCTCTATCTTTCCTCCATTTTAACACAAATGTAGAATACAAATTACACTCTGCTGCTCCATCTCTTCTTAGGCATAAGCATACAGTCACTTTAATAAAAACTGGCTCCTCAACACACAGTTATAGGCTTTCCCACAGATAGCAGATAATGTCATAGAGTTTGGTGCAATTTTTTCTCAGTTTTAAACTCAGTATCTGTCCCCTAACTATCTGCCCCTACACTTCACCGTTGTTATTATATCACAGTCCTGCAAAAGGGTATTATACAATATTCTTCAGGTCTCCCCACCTGATCCCTACCTGCCTAGTAACACAATACTTAGTCCAAGCAAAGCAAATAATAAGGTTACTTTATCCCCACTGGTCTCCAGTACCTGCATCCAAGATGGCTTCTTTCTGTTCAGGTGTCCGGTAAGCTCTCTCACTAGGAATCTTTTTCCACTTGCGTCTTTCCCTCTATGGGGTTTCTCTTTCACTCAGACCTCAGTTCAGCGCTCCAGTTGTCTTGCTGCAGAGTCCCCCCACTGCCGTTTGTAACTGCTCCTTCACAAGCTCCTCCCCTCTGCATGCTGGGACATGTAGTTCTTTGCCTGCTGGGGAGGCATTCAAAGTGTGTGTGGCACGCTTGTGTCGTCGGCGCCAGCCTTGACTTGGCTTGCACCTGACTACTCTTGAATTACTATTTGTGGTTAGATGTGTGTATATTATACTGCATGTATTAGATTTCAACTAAACATAACAGTTTTGGTAGTCCAGACTTAAATCTTATTGAAATTCTGGGTGGAGATCGCAAGCATGCAATAAGTTCTAAGAATATATCTGAATTGTTCTGCAATTAAGAATGGTAAAAGTTCCTAAAACAAGAATAGAAAGACTCTTAGCTGGGTACAAAATATTTGAAGCCGTGATTTCTGCCAAAGGAGGTGACAAACTTCTGCACATTCATTGTTTTGTTTTTAATTTGTTGAATTCAGCAAAGAACTATTAATTGTGTAGAAATATGTCGTGTTTAAGTTTGTATACTGCAATCTGACCAGGAGTTCCCACAATTTTGCATACTACAGTGTATATATAGAAATATATAAAATAAAATTCATGCCTTCAGGAAACATTGAGTATCCTTTTCTTTGAGGCCAGTATGAACCACTGCTGTCTATAGTGAGCAAGTCTGAAATCTACACATAAGGCTGGCAGAAAAAGGTGCTTTGTGCGCCCATGTATTTTAGCCATGGTATTCCAGTGCTTACACATAAGAGACAATGTAAATGCCTAGATCAGTGGTTCCCAAACCTTTTCAGTTTGCAGCACCTTTAGAGTCTCCATAATTTTTACAAGGCACCCCTCCAAAATAATTACTGAGCAGTACCGTTTTATAAGTAGTTGGGTCAAAATAACATAATAAATATTTAGGTCAGGACAGAAATACTTTGTAAGTTTGCAAAAATAATGTACATAAATCCAAGGGAAAACAATATTTATTTATTTTTTTTAAATTATATTTCTGTCAAAGATTAATTTACAGCTAATTCTAAGAGGAATAAGATCAAACAAAGTAAAACAACATGTACAAAAATCATCACACTGTGCCCTTTCAAGATCACACTATGCACCTTCATCCTCATACTCATTGCCCTCCTTCATCCACATACTCTGTGCCCTCCTTCATCCACACACTTTGTGCCCTCCTTCATCCACACACTCTGTGCCCCCTTCAGCCACACACACTCTGTGCCCTCCTTTATCCACACACTCTGTGCCCTCCTTCATCCACACACTCTGTGCCCTCCTTCATCCACGCACTCTGTGACCTTCTTCATCCAAGCACTTTGTGCCCTCCTTCATCCACACACTCTGTGCTCTCCTTCATCCACTGTGCCCCCTTCATCCACACACTCTGTGCTCCCTTCATCCACACACTCTGTGCCCTCCTTCATCCACTGTGCCACCTTCATCCACACTCTGGCCCTCTTCATCCTCACTCTGGCCCTCTTCATCCTCACTCTGGCCCTCTTCATCCTTACTCTGTCCCTCTTCATCCTAACTCTGCCCCTCTTCATCCTCACTCTGCCACCTCCTTCATTCTTTTGCCCCTCCTTTCTGTTTCCTATCACCATTTCCCCTCCCCTTTCTTTACTTACCATACTTGGCCTTCTTTCTTCTATTTCTTCTGTGTTCTCGTCTGTTTCCTTACCAATCCGGCAGCACCCGGGACCCAGCATCCTCCCCTCTCCCGCCGCTTCTCACTGAATATGTCGGACATGATGACGTCACACCTGACATTCAGTGAGAAGCGAGGAGGGAGGAGTATGCTGGGTTCCAGAGGCCGCATGATTGGCAAGTTGTTTTTTTCTTTTCTTTCTGGCCACAGCACCTCTGTGACAGCGCTACGGCACCCCTGGGTGCCGTGGCGCACACTTTGGGAGCCGCTGGCCTAGATCATGGCAGGAGCTCCTGCCAGTTCTGTGCACTGTAGGCAATGTTCTGACAAAGTAAATGCTGAGGTGTGTTAGGGAATAGCTTAATACATTCACTTTAATTCCCAACTCCAGTCTTCAAACACTCCTAACAGTTCTTGTTTTAAGGGTATCCATGTTTGAGTAGTTAATTTAATTAGTACCACAGTCATTTTTAGTAAATTACCCATGCTCAAGCACGGACAGCTTAAAAACCTGATAGGGGGCCTGGAGGATAAAATTTGGGAACCATTGCTTTAATATTTTACTCACCAAGCATTATATCACTTCATAACACCTGTAGCCTCCTTGTCGGAAACCAGTGTTCTAAATTGCCTGGGTAATTCTTATTCTCCTTATTCCACTGTGAGTTTACATATTCAAATTGCTCTATGTGAAGTTGCATGTCGCCAGAATAAAGGTTCAAGTTAGTTTATTTTTTTTTTCCAGTAAATATACATATTTCCAAGGGCTAGAAATGTGACGTTTTCCTGTCCGTGGCTATGTATTGTAAAAGTATATCATATTAAAGTATGCTGAGAAATCTGCTAGTTAATTGTAACTTTTAAGAGATGTTTAAGCTTCTCTTCTTATGGAGATAAACTCTGCTCATGTAATCTTCGTTAGCATAAAATGTGCATTACAGTGACTTACTCAGTAATGTGTCATTAGCTGTATCATCTCCTTAATCATTGGCTTTAATGGGTTCATTCACAGTAGCAAGTATTTATACATATCAATCAATTGTGTTTTACTGTGTGTACTGTCATTGGTTCTCACTGTTACTGTTTCTTACAAATTAATGCTAGAATCAGTTATAGAAAAGGGAGAAAAACTTATACTAAGAAAAACAATATTAGGTAGTCCAACTTCAGTCTAAAATGACCCTTCCTAAAAGCGCTTGCTATCTAAGAAATGTGTGGAACAATTGATACAAACAGTAATGGTATAGCGATAGTGTTATAGATACTGTAAGGAAGAAACATTGTCAGCCACCAGTAATAATATTATATTAATGTTTTACTTTCTACAGTTATCTCCTGTTTCTACAAGTCTCTGTGTTACCTGAAGACTATATAATTTGTCAACCTCCAACTTATGTTCTTCTGCCTAAATTACAGACCTGTGCTAGCTATTGTGGAAGTGGAAGTTCAGGAAGTTGACGTGACGTCCAGAGAGAAAGTTTTTCAGGAAATATCCTCATCCCAGGGCCCACTAGATGCTACAGTGGAAGTTTACATTCTTTCACCAACAGCTGAGGAAAAAGCAGAGTTCCCCGAAGACCTAAGTACAGAGCTTCTGCAAACATTTCAAAATTATGGCACTGTTGTCCTTGTACGGTGAGCACAGCATGAACAATACACATCAAAGCCACTGAGTGGGAGTCACTTCAGTTTGACAAATTCAAGTGCTTAATGGAGTGAAAGTAGCATGCTACAAATTGAATGATGCAATAATCATTATAATACATTTAACTCCTTAGTGACTAAAGCTGCATAATTGAGATTAACAATTTTTCTTACATCGAAGACATTTACAGTTTTGTTTTTAAATTACTCAGCTATGAATGTTGTATTAATTTTTAGTGTTCATATTCAGCCTATATAAAACACTTTAATATTACTAAAATTAACATTATGAAACGTTGCAGTCTCTTTAACTAGAATTTAAACATGCAGGGCCTGAGTCATTTAAGGAGAGCAATGGAAAAACAAAGAGTAAATTTAAACCTGAACAAACTATGTTACAATGCAAGGGGAGCAAATTAGTTTATTATTTTGCATGTAAGAAACATACTGTTTTGTTTTTTTTCATGTAGCCCACTGTTAGTTGTTTTTTTTACATTGAAATTTAAAGTTTATCTAGGACAGGCCCAGCACTCCTGTAAATGTGGCCCAGAAGGAGTTTTGGTTGTGGCATGGGGGCAGCGCTCTTAATGGAAAAAAAAAATCCTGCAAAAAAAGAAAAGAAACTACTTACCTTGCGGTCACGTCAGCTGGTACTCCGGCTCCCTCCCTTGTCTCCTCCTCCATGCGGCGCTCGCAGTGAATGTCGGGCGTAATGTCATCACGCCCAACATCCATTGCGGAGCGCAGCACAGAGGAGACACCCGCGCGAGAAGAACAATCAGCAGCACAGAATTGGAGAAGAGAAGAGGACAGGAGAACAAGCCGATTAAAAGGTAAGTTAAGGGGGATTTTTTTTTATTATTTCAAGGGACGCTGATAAGTGAATAAATGTCACCTGGTACTGGAGCATCATGGACCTTATCTCCCTGCTACATACTTCTACTTGTATTACTAATGGGGCATTATATATTATTCTCTTTGGCCCATTATAAGTTGTTATCCCTTAACTAACATAGTGGTGTAATTATCAAAACAGGTCACAATTTGGGGTCACAGTAGTGTATATGTCAGGTACCGCAGGCCTGGTCAGGGCACCCTGATATACAATGCCTGGCTTAAATGATATTGCATTGAAACAATACAAAAAGTGATTATAGTATAATAACTAGAGAGGATTTTTTGAACAGGACGATTGAAAGGTAAGTATAGGGGGATTTTAAAAAAAAAGTGATATATATATATTTATATCATATATATATATATATATATATATATATATATATATATATATATATATGTTAACTATGTTTTCTATGTTTTTTTTGGATGATCAGCTATCGTTATTGTTAGCGTATCTTATGTGCGGCCCAAACCAACTCGTCGTCTGCCAATGTGGCCCAGGGAAGCTAAAAGGTTGGACACCCCTGCTTTAAGAGCTGAACATTTTCTGCAGTCAGCTATACACCAATCAGCCACAACATTAAAATCACTGACAAGTGGAGTGAATAACATTGATTATCTCATTCCAATGGCATCTGTCAAGGGGTGGGATATATTAAGCAGCAAGTAAACAGTCAGTTTCTTGAAGTTGATGTGTCGGAAGCAGGAAAAATGGGCAAGCGTAAGGATCTGAGAGGCTTTGACAAAGGACAAATTTTGATGACTAGACGGCTGGGTAAGAGCATCTCCAAAACAGCAGGTCTTGTGGGGTGTACCCAGTGCATAGTGGTTAGTACCTACCAAAAGAGGTCCAAGGAATGTTCATGGGCGCCCAAGGCTCTTTGATGCGCGTGGGGAGCAAAGTCTAGCCCTTCTGGTACAATCCTTCATAAGAGCTACTTTAGCACAGATTGCTGAAAATGTTAATGCAGACTATGATAGAATGGTGTCAGAACACACTGTGCGGTGCAGCTAGACCGGTCAGAGTGTTTCTTGTCCACTGGCAAAAGCGCCTACAGTGGGCATGTGAGTGCCAGCACTGGACCATGGAGCTATGGAAGAAGGTGGCCTGGTCTAATGAATCATGTTTTCTTTTACATCATGTGAACAGCCGGTTGTGTGTGTGTCATTTACCCAGTGAAGAGATGGCACAAGGATTAACTATGGGAAGAAGGCAAGCTAGTAGAGGCAGTGTGATGCTTTGGGCAATGTTCTGCTGGGAAACCTTGGGTCCTGGCATTCATGTGGATGTTTCTTTGCAACATACCACCTACCGAAACATTGTTGCAGACCAAGGACACCCATTCATGGCAACGGTTTTCGCTGATGGCAGTGGCCCCTTTCAGATGGGAAATGCGCCATGACACACTGCAAAAATTGTCCTGGAACAGTTTGAGAAACATGACAAAGAGTTCAAGGTGCTGACTGTGGAGTACATGCCTTGATGTGGCTGATCGGTGTATGGATACACCTATAATCTAAACAGGAGTTTACTGAAAGTGGAAGTATAAAATTTAAAACTATTTGCTCTGAGCAAACTCAGCAGAAAACTCCAACTGAAAGTATCTCAGTTTTCAGCTCTAATCCGCACTTAAAAGGTTACATTTTAACAACTTCTGCAAACTGGAAAAACATATTGTTTGTGATTTAAAAGTGTGAGACATTAAGCTAACAGTATTTATAGTAAGCATCCTCTATGTAATTCTAGCTATGAAATATGTCTGTGTAACATGATTTTTTTTTCACAATATTTTATTTTTACATTTACTGTCTGACACTACCCTTAGTTTGCTCAAATCGATATCCGATAATGGTTTACAGCATCATTATCTACATATTTTGGTATATTTTCTTTGCTGCAGCTGTTGAAAAACTTATATCCCTTTATGTAAATGAAATGCTTGCAATCTTCTATTTGAAATATAAATTGTGCAGCCCACTGTAATAAAATGTACACATGAACTTGATGTTTTCATGAAAAACATTTATATCCCATGTGGCACATATGTGGCTATTACTGGCTAGTTAAGTTTGTTAGTGCTATTTTGGTTTATATTAGTTTTAATTGGGCTAACCACTGTGAGATAGAACAGTCAGGTGACAAGGGAACCACAGTCTCCATTGACAGCAGAACGTCAGTACTCAGAAATTGCAGCATACTGCAGACTACTTAATTTTACTATTCCTAATATTACCGACCAAAGATGGGGGGGCGAACTTCATGATCAATATAGTTTATTTTCGCAATATTTTGTTTCAGGTTTAGTTCCAATTTAACAATTAGAATAATAAAGGCACCATGCAATATTTGTAGAAATTATGATCAGTGTATGCTGTGATTACATAACGTTTTTCTTTTTTCTAGGTTAATTGGATGGCAAATGATGGTCACGTTTGCAGACAGCAGAACAGCATTAAGTGTTCTCCGGCTAGATAGTTTGACGGTAAATTTAATTTAAGATAATATGGCACTCTTACATCAGTTAATAGCATTCAGACTCATCAAAGGAACTGTAAAAAGGATGAGCTGCTGTTGTACAATTACTGTCTTTATGATTTATGATACTCCCTGAATAAGTCAAAGTAAACTGGAATGTATTATTTTTCCTTCCTGCAGAACTATGCAAGAAGCTTGATTTCAGTATGTCTATATCTATATCTATCTATATATATATATATACATATATATATATATATATATATATATATATATATATATATATATATACATATATATATATATATATATATATATAGACGTATAGAGATATAGATATATATATATATATATATATATATATATATATATATATATATATATATATATATATAGACGTATAGAGATATAGATATATATAAATATATATAGATATGTATACATATCTATATATAGATATATATATATATCTATATATATATTTATATTTCACTCATTTTGCATGTTTATGGCACATTATACTGTATATCTAACTTCTGTTTTCTGCTTTACTTGAATAAAATGTATAACATTACACATTACTCACTTTTGGTAAAGAGAGTGTGTATCCTATTTATATGCAGCATTTGGTAATTGGGGAAGTTAAAAATAAATATATTCACAAGGCTAACCAGTTGAATTTTCACATTGGAATATATTTTAAAAAGTGTACAGTTTCACCAGTATGCTTTTTATCATAGTTTTCCCAATGGCTTCTCTGTGGCACACATTTACTTATGTTTACTGATTCTTTAAGAAGGTCAGTAACAGCTGACATAAATATTTTTATTTAGAACCCAAATGTTAAATAACGTACCCCAATCCAGTCCTCTTGAGGATGCACAGTTTTCTCTTACATCCAATTGGGGTACACTGCAACAGCATGGGGTATAGAGACTCCATCTTGAACACTGGACACTTTAACAATTCTACACAAACCTTTGTTCCTACCTCCTCTATACCCCCATTGTGTAAGCAACTCACTTTTTTAGGCTGGTATTGCAGCCTGGCTCTATTTTAAATTACTTCACCATTTTCTTCAGTGAGGAAGCTGTCATATCATTGTCGCAGGCTGGAAGGTGCCTTTCCCGGTGCCGCCTCCCTCGAGTTTTGGGAACACATTAGTGTAGATGAGGGGAGGGCCCACATGCTGCTGATCACATCTTTGATGGTGACGCATCCAGGGAGAGATAATCAGGTCAGTGTTTTGCCGTCTCCCATTGCTCCGGATAGGAGGGCCGTGGGTCTAAGTCGCAATCAGCCTCTGGGGAGCTCGGAAGCAGGGTCAGTGGGGACACCTTGCAGTAGGAGGTGCCACACTAGGCAGTTACCAGCCTCTAGGGGGTTGTCCCTCCTGAGATGGTATCTGGTATATTCTGAGGTGCAGTCCTTTGGTAATCTATTGCCTCCTCTTTGGCAGGCTTAAATGTGTGCACTGAAGCCTGGCCACACAGAAGCTTTCTACAGCTCCTCTTCTACATCCCTATCTGCAGTTAATTTCTTTTCTAGAGGTGGGATTGTCTGGAGCCAGTATTTTTTACACATTCTCTGCCTGCCAATTTCTGTGTGCTTGCCAATTTCTGTGTGCTTTTTATACAAGGTTCACTCTCCTTTTGTGTACTGTATCTGCCTTTCTTCTCCCAATTTGCATTTGACATTCCTGAAAAGGTAATTAGTTCCAGGTCTCAGTCAGTGGGAGATGTGGCACCTTTATTTCTGTTTAAAATGTCATGCTAGATTGTTCAGCGGACAGTTATGCAATTAAGGCAGAAAGCTGATGCTGAGACCCATGGTATCCACCACTGATCTGACAAAACCCGCCTGAGCTAAATTCCAGGGTTTTTACTTTTTGGAGTTCACATAGCTTGCTTCTGACCCTATATACCTAGCTGAAGGTTATCTGGCTTGGGTGTTGTGCTGCCAGATAAACCGTTCTGGGCGCAATGCCTTGCTAAATCTGGGCAGGGTGACCTCTTCTTTCTTCCGTTGGAGAGGATTCTGGCAAAATCTTTACCAACTATTCTGGAGAAGGATCAGAACTAGGACAGTCATGGGAAGAGTCTGACTCCCGAGTGTTTCTCCCAAGAGGAACGTGAGGTAGAGAAGAAATCAAGTTTTGAGGAAAACTGCCAGACCACAGGGGGGGGTGACTTTCAGGTTTCCTGCAGATTTCATACTCTGTACCCTTTTCCTAAAGGAGATAATGAGAAATAAAATCCACCTAAGGTGCATGATTCCATAGCGAGATTATCCAAGGCTATCATGATTTAAATTCTAAATGCTACAGATAGCCATATCAAGACCATCCTGAAATCCATTTATGTAGAGGCCTCTGAGACCTATTTCTGCTTTGGCTTGGTTATAGGGCTATTAAAAAATGGTCTGAGCAACTCATGGAATGGTTGCAATCTGTGAAGCCTAGGTCTAAACTGGTGAGCTTGGTCCAATACATCTGAAAGGTGTCTGAATTTCTCCGAGATGCAGCTCTGGATGCTGGTCTGATTGTGACTAGAATCTTAGCTCCGGTAGTCTCTGCTTTCCCTACCTGCTAGCTTAAGGCCTGGTAGGTAGAGGTGTCTAAGACTGCTTTGCTTGTTTCAAGCAAGGTTTAATTTCTCCTAGATTTGGATAAGATCATTAGAATGATGGGAAGATTTCCTTCTTGACTGTCAATCTCCCAAAAGTGCAGGGTGCTTGTTCTCGTTCCTTTGAAGGATTCCAGAAAAAAAAAGTGTGAGGTCTCGAGATGCCAGTTCTTCACCTCCTGTGAAGGGCAGTCTAGAGGCAAAAAGGATTGGGCTCCTAAGAAACCAGCAACCAAGCACGCAGACGAACAGTCTGCCTGACAGGCAGTCTACCCACCTGGTGGAGCCTGTCTTGGGAACCCGCTTGCTCCTTTACCAGAAGCAGTGGTAAAGTTCATCAGATTTCTTGGTATGTGACATTACGGATTGAGGATATACGATAGATCTCCTCAGAGCTCCACCCAGATGTTATTTTTTACCAGCCTTCTTGCAAATTCAGAAAACCATCAGGCCCTGGGAGAAGCCATTCACACCTTGTTAGGCACAGGTGTGATAATTCCAGTTCTAGTAGAACATAGGAGGAGAGGTTATTACTCAAACCTGTTTTTGGTTAAAAAAAACCAAATAGGTATATTTGGCCTATTTTGAAGACCCTCAAGGCGGGTGGAAAACACGTATCCAAGGTTGTCAAAAATAGGGTGACACAAATTCTGGAGGACCAGAAAGAAAAAGCAAAGGGAAGATGCATATAAAAATGCATGGTGACTAGGATAACATATGTTAAAAATGTATTAATGCAGTGTTTCCCAAATCTAGTCATCAGGAAGCCGTAATGGCACATTTTTTACATGTCACAAGTTAAATAATTAGTACCACTTGTGGTGGATCTTTTAAAATGTGTTGGACAGTAATGAATACATCTGTGCTCAAGGATGGAGATATTCACTGTTAGGGCTCCATTAGTAATGGATTTGGGCAACAATGAATTAATATATTAAATAAAAGGGATCACACAATGTCTAAATTATGCAAATTGATAGTCAAAGAAAATGGTTTAAAAAGCCCTGGCATTATGCAGCCTTCTCCTGAATGGAGTGTAGTATTTTTTAAGAACCTTTAGAGAGTAATAACATATTCAAATGTATGACATCAATTTATAATGGTGTACACACCTAATTTTTCAAAATGTTGGTATATCTGTATTGTCTCTTAATTGATGACAAGTTGGTAAGAGAAAGTAATGCCTTTAGATAATAATATTGTAGCCAGCTCACCTGAAATACAAACAGTTCTGTTATTAGTTAGTCAAATTCCTACCTTTAATTAGGAAGAGACCTTCCCATAAAACCTCCTTAACCGGCGTGGCCTGGCAGCCATCGTGAGTGGTCGCAGGAGGTTCTTACCTGGGGTGAGACCACCATTGGACACTTGAATCGGGTACTGCTGACCTTACCCCTTTATCTGGTGACCCTCTGGACCACGGCGCTGCTACTTGGCACTTCTTTGAATGGTGCCTGACTTCGCCGCCAGCGGCTGTTCATCCGGCTGGGTGCTGAGCGCCCTGCCAAGTTGCTACTGGCCCCGAAACGATCTGGGTGTGAGAAGAGGTCATCTTCTTAGCGGTCCTGGTCCTCGCTATCCTTGGTTGGGTGCTCCAACGGGTGCTCTCTGCAGGGTCTTGAGTCGCATTGGAAATTGCTAAAGCGATTGCCTCACTGGAGAAGTCCTATCCAGAGTCCATATAAACACGGTAACAAACCTGGTCCTCCGGTGGTGTCTCCTGCAGAACTGACTGTCCTGTAGCTGTAGTTATCTGTAAAAAGAGTCTTCCACATACAGTATAAATTCAGTAATTTCTGAGTCCAATTGTGCAGTGTTCTTCCCACCATTGCTGGCCTGGGACTGCATCACAAGTAGCCATCTTAGATCTCAGTACCCCATATTATTGAGAACTTTTGATCTAATTAGGCAGCTCTATATTCCTGCAACTGTGTAAAGTGTAGTTGTATTAAACAGGAAAAGAAAGACTAAGCTGACAACTTGATAGATGAAGTCTGCAGTTATCAAGAATCTGTCGAGAGGCAACTCACGGAACTACATCAAACCGTCGCAGACATTCAAGATCACATAGAGGATGTTGAAAACCGCTCAAGGCGTAACAACGTACGGCTCAAAAACATACCTGAAACAATCGATGCTGACACCCTTCCAAAATAGCACATAAAGAGAACAGTAGTTTAACAAGGTGCACTAGATATCCCCTTCCAAAATACTAAAAAAGGGCTCTTTCACCAATGTCTTCCAGATTCTCCTCTCTTAGACTTCTTTCTGGATCGGACTCACAGAGCTCTCCTAGTCAAACCATCAGCAGGTCAACTTCCTCGAGATGTCATTGTGAGATTTCACTACTACAAAGTTAAGGAACTATTTATTACCTCCATACGCGAAGCCCCAGTCATCATGTACTCAGGCAATAATTTGCAAATTTTTCAGGATCTAGCTCCCTCTACTCTTCAGAAACGTCGTAAGAAAGCTCTTAGAAATCATTGCCTACACAAATGAAGACTTGGTCTTGCACAAGAATTTCCTTCTGAGCTGTTTTTTCTACACAGTAATTAATGATATTTATAGATCTTTTTTTCAATGTATACTTACAATAGTTAATGTAACATGTTAGGCCCAGCCAGCTCTTTTGTCTTCAGCCTGACATGGGTCCACCGTTTAGCTCCTCTGTTCAAATGTTCCTTTGTTGAAAGGTTTAAATATTGTTCACTTTTAACATTTACATAGTTAGATGGAATGAACAGAAAATTATTTGTTTGATTGGTTTAAATAAGGTTTTGTATCCTTATGTAATTCTCCTTTTGTGGTTGGCATGGTGGCACCTTCTGTGACTTACTACAATCTTTTTTTCTGGAATGTAAACTATCACTTACTGTCAAAAATTTTCCATTTAGCGTTTTTACCACCCGAGTGCTGGGATGCCACCCTGTATACTTGTTTATTAATTGCTCCATCTCTTGATAGCTGCAACCCCTTCATTATCTCACTACTCATATAATTGTTTCGCCGATCTGTTTTTCATTTTTAACATTTTACTTGGTAAGATGAGATAATCAGAAAATTATTTGACTAGTTCAACATGGTTTTGTATCCTTATGTAATTTTTCTTTTGTGGCTGACATTGCGGCACCTGGGGTGAATTACTACGGTCTTATCTTCTGTAATGAAAACTATCACTTACTGTCACAAGGTTATTGTATAGTGCTTTAGCTGCCCGGATGCTGGGATGCCACCCTATATACCTCTGTATTTGTGTTTATTTAATCGCCCCGTCTCTTAATATCTGCAACCTCTTCATTATCTCACTACTCACATAATTGTTTTGCCGATCTGTTTTCTTTTCTACCCCAGTAAGTTCCCCCACCATTTTTATTGTCGACTTACCTCCTTTCTCCGGGTGCAACACCATATGGGTTACTGTAGATAGGTTCAGTAAAATGGCCCACTTCATTCCGTTGTGTAAACTACCTTCAGCACGCAACCTAGCATCATTATTCATTAAACACGTATTCTGAATTCATGGCCTCCCTGAAAATATAGTATCGGATCGAGGCTCTCATTTCATTGCAGCCTTCTGGAGGTCCTTTTGCTCCCTGCTGGGTATTAATCTTAGTTTGTCATCTGCCTACCATCCACAGTCTAACGGACAGACTGAAAGAGTGATCCAATCTCTAGAGCAATACCTGTGATTATATATTTCTAAAAGCCACGACAACTGGGTGGACCTTCTTCCATGGGCTGAATTCGCCTACAGCAACGCATGCCATTTGTCATCCCAACATTCTCCATTCTACTGCAATTTCGGATATCACCCCAGAACCAACTCATTGTCTTTCTTGCCTACCGATAAGTTTTGTGAACCTAGGTCTACGGCCACCCGGCTTAGAAGAATTTGGAAGATGGTACATCAATCCTTACTCTGAGCCTCTTTTAAGTCCAAAGTTTTTGCCGATCTTCACCGTTCCGCCTGTTCCTTTAAGGTTGGAGACTTCGTGTGGTTGTCAACCCGGAACATCAAACTCCGCCAACCATGCAAAAAGTTAGGACCCAAGTTTATTGGTCCTTTTCCCATCCTGAAACAAATTAATGATTCCGGAAGCTTCAGCTTGAAAGATACTGGGTTAAAGATACCCAACACGTTCGACTGCTCCTTGTTGAAACCCGTTTGCTCCTCTAAGAAGTTCAGACATTAATGACATTCTAAACCTCAGCCTCTATCCATCGATGGACAGCAAGAATATGAAGTCGAGAAAATTTTGGATTCAAAAAAGGTCCAAGGACAAACTCATTTTCTTGTTCATTGGAAGGGGTATGGCCGTGAGGAGCGGTCTTGGGTGCCACAAAGGAGTCTACATGCTAACAAGCTACTTTTTGAATTCTTCAAAAAAATCCCGGGAAAACCTGGCAAGCCCTCCCTGCCGTTTATAGTCCCTGCTCACTAGCACACTACCCTGCTTGTTATCTGTATAGCTTCTGATCCTGATTACTGTTGACGACCTATTGCCTGAAATTTGACTACGATTTATTGCCTGAGACCTCTGACCCTTTGCCTGGATATTGACCACGTTTGTTTGCTGGTGACCCCCGATCTTTTGCCTGGATACTGACGCTGCCGGCTTGCCTGTGACCTATTCGACCCTTGCCTAGACCTCACTTCGCTTTCCTGGGTTCTCCCCAGTCAGCACGCAACTCACGACCCTCTGTTGTCTGCGGCCAAGTCTGTCCCCACCACTAGGGGCTCCAGCGAACACCAGACTTCAGAGCAGACTCTGGGTATTGTGGTGCTGGCTGTTGGGGTTCCTAACACTGTTCACCCCCGCTGATTTTGGCATCTACATGCTTACCTCCTTTCCAACAAAGAAAATAAACAAAAGGTCATGCAGGCGATCGCGGAGTTCAGGGAATTAAACACCTCCCCAGATATTCCTCACTCTATAACATGGGTGGCTTATAAAGCCAAAATTCGGGGTCTACTAATCAGCATGTCCTCAACTCTGAAAAAAGTTCAATCATCTCGTATACACGACCTTGAAGCCAAGATATCTTCTCTCACTGAGAAACATCAACTACGCACAAAACGTAAAACTTATTTACAAATCTTGGCCCTCAGTTTCAACAAATTTGATAAACTAAAGCTGCCAATATGCTGAAATGGCTACGCCAAAGATATTACGTAAAAGGAAACAAGGCTGACTCTCTTTTAGCTCGTAGCCTGCACTCTAAGAGAACCCCTAATAGAATTATCTATATACAAGATGTTTCTGCTAACAAACTTTACGAACCACAAAAGATTGCCAACCGTTCCAAGACTTTTATTCAAAACTGTACAACTTACAGGCAGATAACCCCTCTCCCGCAGGATCTCAGATCTAGAATTAAACAATTTTTGGAATCTTGTAATTTTCCCATGTTGAGTGACATGCAGTTGACCCCTCTAAATCAAAAGAACGCCCGAGGAATTGAAATTTACCTGGAAATCCCTCAGAAATGCGTCTGTTCCAGGCCCTGATGGTTTCACAGCTGCTTATTACAAGAAAATGCTTCCTGCCCTTTTTCCCACGCTTATAGACATTTTTAATTCTATTCTCCTTGGAAGGAAATTTGATGGAGCCACCATCAGAGCGAATATAGTTGTAATTTCAAAAGAGGGAAAAGATCCAAGTCAATGTGCGAGCTACCGGCCAATTTCTTTAGTAAATGTTGATTTAAAATTTGCCAAAAATTTAGCTAACCGTCTTGCCCGTGTGATTCTTTCCCTCGTCCATCCGGACCAACTGGGTTTCATCCCTATCCGCCAAGCGGCGCATAACATGAGAAAAGTCATTAACTTAATCCATGCTGCAAATAAATATAAGACCCCTGCTCTGGTGATGGCTCTTGACGTGGAGAAAGCTTTCGACCACATCTCGTGGCCCTTTATGCACAAACTTCTTAACACAGCCAATATTCAAGGTCCTTTCCTCAACGTAATCACATTTCTGTATTACAATCCCTCAGCAATAGTGCTGGCTAATGGTTGTGCCTCTCCAGCTTTTACAATTCGGAATAGTACTAGAGAAGGATGTCCCCTTTCTCCCCTCCTCTTTGAATTAACGATGGAACCACTCGCCGCTAGAATCTGCCTTAATCAACTGGAATTTCATCTGGCTCTAGGTCATCTAAATTAGCCCTCTATGCAGACGATGTACTCCTTACCCTCACAAATCCGTACGTTTCAAACCCTTCTATTTTTTACCAAATTAAAAATTATTTACTCTCCAACTTTAAAATTAACTCTGACAAAACTGAAGCTCTTAACTTTCAACCTAATACCCAAAAACATTTGCAAGACACCTTTAAGTTTAATTGGCAATCGCAACATATTAAATATTTAGGAATCAAACTAACCAAATGTTATGACAAGCTATTCGCGGTCAACTTTCCATTTTTAATAGCAGCGATCGACGCTCTCGGTCACCTCAATGCATATCATGGATTGGTAGTTTCCTCAATAAAAATGATTATCTCACCCAGTCTTCTTTATCTATTTCAAACCTTACCAGTACGTGTCCCTTCGCTTGTTCTTAAGGATATAGAGTCTAGTATCTCCCAGTTTGTATGGTCCGGTAGACGCCCAAGAGTCCATCTAAAAGTCCTTTACTGACATGCTATCACATCTCACTCAAGCAGTTTTAGCTCACGCACATCCCCACACAAGATTGTGGGTCGACAAATAAACAGATTTTCTCCAGATGTTATCTCCAAGTATCTTTGGCTTTATATAAAATATCATCCCCCTCTTCACACTCTCCCTCCTACAGTTAGCTTTTCTCTTGAAATATAGAAATATTGTACATGCACCTTCAAGCTTACAGATAATCCCAAACAAATGTTCCCTGTATTCCTCTGGGTATTAATCCCAAATCTTTTTCCCACTGGACAAAGCATAACATTGTTTTTACCCAATATAGTTCCTATTGGATTTTTCACGACTTTTCCTGAGCTCCGCAATCGTCTCCACCTTCCATCCTAAACCTTTATCAATATTTGCAAATATGTCACCTATTCAACAACCAAATAGACCTGTGAACTCCTTGCCGTCCATCTCCTCTAGAGTCTTTGTGTCAACAGATCGACCACTAAAGGCCTAATATCTACTTTTTACACGCTGTTGATTAATAACAATTTACCTGATAAAGAGTTGCTTGAGTTATGCTGGGAGGAGGACATGGCAGAGGTTTTAGATCCTGAAGAGAGTACAGAAATCCAAGAGGCAGTTGCTAAATCTTCAATCTGTGCTCAGATAAAAGAAAATTCTTACAAGATTTTATTTTGTTGGAATTTAGTCCCTTCCAGACTGAAATCTATTTATCCGACAGATTCTGATCTTTGCTGGCGTAATTGTGGTCATCGGGGTTCCTTGTCCCACATCTGGTGGAATTGTCCAAAAATTAAATCCATCTAGAGGGAAGTAGCTGATCTTATCCATAAAATAACTAATCAAAATTTTCTGTTCCATCTTTCTTACTTTCTCCCGGGCCACATTCTCACCGCTACTAGATGTTTGATAGCTAGAAAATAGAAGCAAACTGAAAGCCCAACAATCCCAGAGCTGATTCAAAGCGTGTGGCAAATATAAAAAATATAAAATTTATAACACATGACTAGCATCTTAAATGATCACTGTAACCAATTCCTCTCAACATGCATTGTTGGCAGTTTTGCCTCTTCAGAACATATTTCTTAATGTATTACACCACTTGAAAGTTTGCAGAACATGCTTTTGGGATTGAGTCTCTCATTACTTTAAATTACTACTCCCTTTTCCACTCAAACCTATACTTACAAGCCCTCCTCTCATCCCCCTCTCTTTTATTCTTTTTTCCTTCTTCACCACATTTCCTAGTCCTTCCTTCTCCCCATACTGGTACAGAATCTGCCTCCCAACAATAATAATTCAATGTGGACTTACCCCTTAACTCTGCTCCAGACTGTTACATACAATAACAATAATTTGTGCTGTTATTTTAAACTTATCTGAAATGTATTTAATGTTTTCTTCTAATATTCTGGCATGTAGTCTCGATTCATTTTCTGTGCTTCCTACTTTTGAAAGAACTTCAGCAAAATTTATTTTAAAAAAACAAACCTGCTTAACCACTGCCGATATGGCATATATCCAGTCAAACACTAGTTTGCAGGAATCTATGACCTGCAAATTGGATTTGTTCTAGGGAACAGGATTGCCACCTAGCAATAGCCAGTCAGTTAGGCAGCAAGCCTCCCGAATCCCTGTCAGAAAAGCAGCAGTGTGCGAATTACTTGCAAATTTGGTCACATGTATGCTTGCAAACATGTGGGCGCGCATCAAAGCACTGCTGGTCAGATTTTTCGGAATCTAGCTGGTTGCAAACCAGTCCTAGAAAGGAAAAGTGTAAAAGAAAAAAGGTAACTTTTGAGTCTGACAGTTCTGGCACCTTTAAATTGTGGAGGAAAACCGAAGACACATATGTTCTTTAACCAAGAAACAACAATTTATTGAACTTTAACTGACAACTTATGGTAACGGTTTATATGTTGCTGCTACAACTAGGAGGGAGAGAGAAGCTGGAAAAAACAACTTTGGCTCCAAAATTTAAGAAAGAATTGTAATGCCAGTTAATATATTACTTTTGTTCCTTATTAGTGGCTGTCTGGGGCTTCTTTTGGTACCTTGCTGGGACTAGAGGAATGACAGAAGGACAGATTAATAGGGGCATATTCAATTGTTAGTTTCGAAGTTCGAGCGCGTTAAGTAATTTTTTGGCTATTTTTCCTTATTTTCGAGCGCGGAAACTTCTCCCGCAAGTCTAATCTTTTTTTTATTTTTACCGAAACGGTGTTATCGCGCTCTAACCGTTTGTCAATGTTAAAGTATAGGCTGGATGCGAACCCTCAGCGGAAAAAGCTATTCAATTGTTTTTTAACGCTGAGTGTGAAACAGGCAAATCTGCTGTTTCATCTCGCACCTCCTTGGTCTGCTCAAAGAATTTTTTTTTTTATTAAGTTAAGAAAAATATACATTAAACTGAAAAAATAGGTGTAAAAGTTCATAAAAATAACCTAAAAACTGAGAAGTACTTAAAAAAGTGTAATACTAATTAATAATTTTTGGAAAGTTCCCCCTGTAGAAAAAAACATTAGTGGTGCTTGTATTTAAACTTGTGCCTGATCTCAGTCAGCTCTCGGTGAAAAGTAGCATTTTTTTAAATTTTTTTTTATTAAAACCAAAATCGTTTGCTCCCCACTCTATTTAGTCTGAGCCCTAGTGCTGGCAGGCTATTGATGTGTGAGTTAAAATCTTTGAAAAATTTGGCATAGGGTTCCCCCTATTTTAATTGAACCAGCACTAGGCAAACCAGCCGGGTGATAGGCACTATAGCAGGGGGGGAGGGGGACGCAGTTTGGGTCCCACGGCCATAATGACTAAACACCCACAGACTGTTCAGCGCTGGGCTGGATTCCCTAGGGAGTGTGGTCCGCTGAAAAATGTAAGCGGGCCACCCCCCTAGGGACACCCAGCCCAGTGCCGATAGCACTAGGGCTCTTCCTACTACCCCTGGGCTGTGAGTAGTAGAGTAATAAATGGGGATTTTGTATGAAAAAAAAACAAAACAAAAAAATTTTGATTTGTGGAACTATATGTCCCAGCCAGCCATGTTGGCCTAAATAGTGTGGGCATACTGCTACTTGTCTAACTACAAGCACCAGCGTACCCATGGCACCCAGGGCATGTTTGCACTTGTAGAACCACAAGTGCCAACATGCTCTTACACCCACGGCTGTCTGTGATCTGTAGTTCCACAAAGTAAAATGTTAAATAAAAGCACAACACCCTCATTCCAACCACAAATCTTTATTAAAAATAATAAAACCCCAAGAAATACAGTAAACACCCTCATGTACACCATAGATTTTTTTATTGAAAAAAACCCAAAACAAAATACTCACCATTGACAAAATCCTCAGTTTTATGATGCTTTACCTACAAGCACTCATTTACGCAAAGTCCCAAAAATTATTTGTACCTTCGAAGAAATGTCCGGCTTGCCCACTGTGCCACAAATATTTGTACCTTACAAATGTCCATGCTTGGCCAGTGTTCAAGAAATGTTTGTAAATGGCAAAAAATTTACCTCCTTGTAAAATCTTTTAATCTGCTGTCCAGGGGGAGGGGGCATTGTTGCTTGCAGTGCTGGGGCCCTTCTTGATTGCAGTGTGGGGGCCTATTCTCTTGTGCAGTGCTGGGGCCCTTCTTGATTGCAGTGTGGGGGCCCATTCTCTTGTGCAGTGCTCGGGCCATTCTTGATTGAATTAATTTGCATTCATTTTTTTATACTAAAATGACTGCCTTAACCACTCCTCATTTCAAACTTGCTAGGACCAATAATAGAGCGCGAGGGGGTGGATGCAATATAACAATTGAATTGAGCGTTTGTTTTTATTTAAAACGAGCGCTTAAACAGGAAAAAAAGAGCGCGGGTTTTTTTGGGGTTTTTTTGGAGCGCGGGATTTTCACCCGTCTCGCTAACAATTGAATATGCCCCTTAATACCCAAACATAGATTCTACAGAGGATGCAAAGGTCCTAGCAAAAGGAGATAGGGTGGGTAAGGTGGGAGCTGGTTCTAGGTGGCAATCCTGTTCCCTAGAACAAATCCAGTTTGTAGGCCATAGATTCCTGAAAACTAGTGTTTTATTCATCGGGAGGCTTGCCACCTAGCAACAGCTGGTGGGCAGACTACCACATACCAGGTGGTTGCTCTGTAAAACTTGATCCTTTTATAGATCGGTTGATCTCCAATAATGCTTAGCAAAGGTATGAACTGGGGACCAGCTAGCTGCTAGCATAATTATCTGCAATGATATGCCTTTAGCTTCTAATTTTGTGGCTGCTGGTCCCGTAGGGAGTGGCTTCTAAACTGGTTTGTATCTATCCCTGCATCTTTCATGGTTGCCACAATCCATCCACTGATAATTGAGGATCTTGTCGGGAAAAAAGGTTTTCTACAAGTAAGGAAAAGTGGAGATATTGTCTCTCATGGGAGCTGTCAGAGCTAAGTAGAATAATAGGCACTAAGCCATACAAATGTTAGACTCTGAAGAGTCATTTATAACGAATATATATATCGAATTCAATTATGGAATTATTGAATGAGGAGGACTTAGTGTAACCTCCCCTCCGCTATAAAAGTGCCCTGCATAGCGGCACTGTGCTATACAGCAGTACTATACTGTATTGTATACAGCACCGCCGCGGACGCTTCTTTGACAGCGCCGCGGCTGCTGTATAGTGCAGTGCTGCCGAAACGGAGCTGATGCGCGGCGCATTTTTGGGGGTGGAGGGGAAACCCCCCTTTAAAAATCCTCCGTGCGCCCCTGATGTGGTACCCCAAAGGTGTCTGTGAAAACCATGGATCTGAGAGGTGTGTATGAGGATCAGTTCACCTCCTCTAGCTGCTATGTCTAGAGCCAAGTTACGGGATAAATAGCCATCTCCGAAGCCAGGAAAGGCTCGATATCCCAAATGTGGGAGTATTTTGATAAGATTGGGCTTGAATGGTTTTTCTCGAAATCTGACCCCTTTGAAGAAAGGTTAATTCGTTTTCTTGAGGTCTGAGGAGGATTTGAAGGTTTTATGGTGTGTTTTGACCTCTTCTATAAACTGAGGCCCAAAAAGGTCTGCATTTCATATTTGAGAACTCAAGAAATTTGGGAGCAAGAACTGCTAAACCTGCTCTGGTCAGCCACCTAAATCTACAGGTATTAGTGATGTAATTAAATGATTGGCCTATTATAAAAGTTGCTCTGCTAATGGCTTTAAGTAGGGCTAGCTTGGATGCCACCAGAGTATCCAGTGAACATCCAGACTCCCCTTCTCTCTCTGCCTTGTCTAATACAGATAGCAGGGTCCCAGCTGTGTATGCTATTTTGTATAGTATTTTCCTTAATGTGCGGTCTGTAGGGTTATTGTGTAAATTTTCCCCCACAATAGAGGCTAAAGCTGGGTCAATGTCAGTGGCAATTAATGCCGATACATCAGGTAACACCGTATAGGTACGCAGTCCCAACTCATCCTCCCAGATAAGTGTAGCTATAAAGGCCAGCTGTGCAAATTTGAATAGTATTTTAGGGCCTAGAACGTATAATTTTGTTGGAGAGGTTTTTCCCGCTATTGCCACCCTGGCCATTTGTATCTCATTAAACTCCCTGCGATGGGATGAAACAGAGGTTCTTGTAATCTCCTCTGATTCCCAATCTGCAGACAGAGACTGATCAATTTCCTCTGGGGAAAAATGTAATGACTGTCTGGTAGGTGACCCCATATACTGACTACTCATCCCCTCATGCTGCCAGCTACGGACAGAGACATTGTGCTAGCTACGGGCAGAGCTATGCTTGCTCTGAGCACTAGAATGTTGCCTGCTATGGGTAATTCCAGGGGAAAATTTCACATCAGCAGGCTTTCCTGGGGTTAAGTTTTTTTTGGTTTTTTTTTCTTTAATTTTTTCTTAGGTGCCTGTGGACTCCCTGAACAGGAAGATGACTTGGCACTCTCATGAGGAGTATTTTCCACCTCATAATCTTAAGATCGAGTAGTTCTAAATTCTCTGACAGGAATATTCTTTTTTATTTTATAAATTAATTTGTCACGTGAAGAAGAGGAAAAGGAAGACACTGCCCTTTTATGTCAAGCAGGTCTCATTTTCTCATTTTCATGATGATTGGGCTGTTATTTGAACTAAGCCATCTTTTCGACCAGAGCTGGTTTCTGCATTTAATCTCACTCAGGACATTGTGATTTAGTAAAAACATACTTTTTAATGCCAGCGGGTAACTAGCCTAATGCGCTTCTCATTTTTGGTTTGAAGAAATCTGTTCTTCCAATTATCTAGTTTGTACAATATGTACCATTTCAAATGTATTTATGATCATTTACCGGGTCATAAGACGTTGATTAGCATTTATTTAAATTACTTTTACATATCAAAAAAACTAATTTTCTTGTTTGAACTGACATTTTCAGCTTTGTGGTGTCTAAAATGTGATTGGCATTTCTGGTAGTGATGGACAATATTCAATACATATAATTATAATAAGTTTATGTGCAGTACAGTTTGTAAAAATATTTATTTTTCTTGTTTTAGGTGAAAGGAAAAACAGTAAAAATAAGACCTAAAACTAAAGATTGGTTGAAGGGTTTGCAGGAAGAAATTGCACGAAATAGGGACAGTATTGCACTCCTGTCACCAAATGCCAATTCCTGCCTTCTGGAGGAAAGTTTTGACTTCTCCAGTCTGGACTATGAGTCAGAAGGTTGGTAATAACATTTCAATTCATCATTTACAGGGTCATAAGACGTTGATTAGCATTTATTGCATTTTTTAGGTGTGATGGTTTTGTTTTCTTCTTTGTGAAATTAAAAAAACAAACTTTTATTTGTTTCTGATATAAAATCAATTGCCCTACAGAATGCATCCCTTGTGCAGTCTTGGAAGTGGATGGTTACAGATGCTTGAGAAAGGTCTATGGACTGAAACATCACAGTTTTATATTATGGGTTAATAAAGTTCTTGGGCCTGATTCATTAAAGTTAAGTAAAAAAATGAGTAACTTTGCACCTTGGCAAAACCATGTTGCATTGGAGGGGGAGACAAATTTAAAATGTGATGGCAGATTTATAGTTGGGGTAATGCATGTTCTAGATCAAATTTAAATTTCAATGTAAAAATAAAGTTATTAATTATTTGTGTGCTACATGAAAAAACAGCCAGTATTTTCCTTATGTGCAAAATAATCGTGCCCATTGTGTTTTACTTTCCTACATCCTGGTAGGTGCTGCTTTTTTCTATTTCTGGATTTCTACAAGAGCTTTTTTTGGATTACTTTGGAAGGGGTCAATTATTCAATCACATAAACACATCAGGGTAGTAAGTAAAGTGCAATGTCCCTGTTCAGTTGTGCATCCTCACTAGGGTGGATATGGACACATGCAATAAATGAAGGCAATGTTAATTTACTTTTTTGTTTTGTTTTTGTTCCATCACCGTGACCAGCCATTAAAACATACATGTTTTTCCTTGACGCATTTAGCAAGATCATATTTAAATTTTTGATTAGTTGGTAGCATAATGAGTTAGAATATAAACAGTATATATACATTTTCTAAGCAGATTTTCATATTGAGTTTCTTTAGAAGTGCTTTTCCAGTAAATCCCAACAAGTGCTTGAAGTCACATCTGTGTGTTGATAGACCTGTCAGGCGCTGTCCCAGGCGGATTAGATTTAGGGTCTAATCTGCAGGTCACAGGATTACAGCAGGTCTCTGTAGCAAGTGATGTTTATTTGCTCTCACACTGGTTGAAGGTACCAGGTTTAGAATCAGGATGCAATGTGTTTACACAAACATGGATTTACAAGCCTTGCAAAGCTAACAATATTTACACTTGTCTGTGAAATTCTAGAAACACTGTGATGTCCTGCATCTTGTTTTTAGAGGCAGGAAATCTAGCAGCAAGTTTTTAATTAAACCTTCCTGTTTTCAAGTGGACCCTCACAAATCAAAAGATCCAATCAACATGAATTCTTTCTTCAGACATTTGCAGAATACACATTTCTTCCAAATAAAAGAATTCACCAGGAAAAGTTGTGAAACCCAAACAAGACATTTCCTTACACTAAGGTATACAAAGGCTTTCAAAACAAAGGCTTATTGTATCAGATATATACATCAGAAATAAGGCATTTTCTTTAGCAAGGTTAAAACAGAAAAGGCGAATTTTCTACCCTTGATCTCAGAAATAAAGATTTTCTATATCAAAATATACACAATATCAAAATAAGTGCATTGGCAATTATATAAATATGCGCAATTATACCATAAGTTATTTATCTGTCACAATGCCAAGGAGGAACGACTGGATAATGGTGGTTCCGTCGGGATAGTTGTTACTTCTGCCAAGGGCGCGGAATCTAACAAGCGAAAGGTGTTCACCAGTGATTCCCGCAAGGGAATATAGGCTTCGCGGCTTTCACTTGCAGGTCGCGACCCCTTAGGGAAGTTCCCAATGAACCCGAAGAGACTGAGCGTAGATTGGATAGTAAATAGAGTTGCCACTTGGAAATGGTGTTTAAGCAGGAAATGTTCTGCAGCGTTATAACCTGGGAAGTGGTTTGCAGGGTAGAAAGTAGAATCGCCCCTTGGGACGCGGTTTGAGGGTTCAAGGTAACGTTGCCACTTGGGAGTGGAATAGCAGGAACAGTTCTACAATGTTGCCCCTTGAATAGTAATTTGCAGATGAGATTGCTGTGTAGGAGCCTGGAGAATTCAGAGAACAGGAATGCAGGGTAGGACCGTAGGGTAGAACTACTCCGGAGCATGGAATAGAAGCAGGAGCTGTTTCCAGTTGCAGTGTCAGGAACTGACTGAAAGAACCAGCACAGAGTTTAGGTGTAAAGGGTAGATATAGGGCAGTTCCAATTAGATGACCAATAGAGGGCAGCAGAAGGACTGAAAAGGCATTGACAGCTCTGCGCATGCGCAGAACCACTGAGCGACGTACAGGAGAGAGAGTGACAGCGCTGGACGGCTGCAGCAGCGTGGAGAGAGGTAAGTAAGTTAGCCGGGATTGTCTAGGCGGGGAGCCCGCGGGAGAGCAGCAGATGCACACGCCGGCTCCCGGAGGAACACAGCGGCAGTCCGGCGTGTGACATTATCAGTGATCCAGTCACAGTACTCAAGAGACATCTTCTGCCAGACGCTTTCTTACTTGCCTCGCTCCTCGGTTTCAGAATCTGAACCCAGTTCCTCTGGACGATCCCATGCAGATAGGATGTTCTCGGTTGTTCCCTGAAGAAAGGGAAAGAAGACTAAAACAGAATCTCTATCTATATTGTGGAGAGGCTGGTCATTTGCTGGTCTCCTGTACTAGTCGGTGACAGCGAGGCCGTTCTAGGAGTCAGACTTTCCACTCCCTATTCCATCTCGAAACCAGATTTCCTGATAACTATCTCTCTGGACACTCCTAGTGGCCCTCTAGTAACTGCTGCTTTCATGGACTTTGGCACTGCCGTAAGTTTCATCTCTGCCATCACAACTCCAAATTTCAACTCAAGATTTGCCTCAGCCGTTGTTTCTTACTGCTGTGGACGGAAATCGCGTTGTTAACGGTTTCATTTCCAAGGTTACATCTCCTGTTCTGCTGATGGTAGGGGTCTTGCATTCTGAATGGATCGAATTTTTGGTTTTACCTCAGTCCATTAATTCTGTCATTCTGGGTCTTCCATCGCTCAGATTGCATGCACTTCAATTCGATTGGAGTTCTGCACAAGTCACTTCCTGGGGTGCTCCATGTTTCGAGAGATGTCTCCTCGCAGTTAAATCCAAGAAGCAGGGTATTTCTCCTATACATTGTCAGGTGCTCACCTCTCAGTTGGAGCTTCCTGCTCCATATATCTCCTTTCGGGACGTTTTCTCCAAAGCAGCCTCTGAGATTCTAACCCCGCATCGTCCGTGGTACTGCCCAGTTGACTTGCTGCCTGATAAGCCCATTCTCAGGGGTAGGATTTATCCTCTTTTCCTTCCAAAGGATCAGTTCATGTCTCAGTACATTACCGAAAATTTACATCAGGAAATCCTCTTCCCTTGCTGAAGCAGGATTCTTCTTCGTTAAGAAGAAAGATGGAACCTTACTCCCCTGCATCGATTATCGTCAGTTAAACTCCATTACTGTAAAAATGGGTATTCTCTCCCCCTTATTTCTAAACTATTTGATCGAATCAGTGGCTCGAGGATCTTCTCGAAATTAGATCTATGAGGCACGTACAATTTAATCAGGATTTGTGATGGGGACGAATGGAAGACTGCCTTCGGTACTTGAGATGGGCACTATGAGTACCTTGTCATGCCCTTCGGGCTTTGCAATGCTCCAGCTGTGTTCCAGTCTTTTGTTAATGAGTTCTTCGAGACCTTCTCTACAAATCGGTGGTGGTATATCTGGACAATATATCAATTTTTTCTGTTGATCTCTTCACCTACCGTTTTGTTGTAAAAGAGGTTCTGTCCTGCTTACGTCAAAACAAACTCTTTTTTAACCTCGAGAAATTTATTTTTAAGGTACCTCAAATTCCTTTTCTAGGATACATACTCTCTGGTTCTGGATTGCAGATGTATCTTGAGAAGGTTTCTGCTATCACCAATTGGCCTCAACTGCTGAGTCTGAAAGCTGTTCAACGATTTATTGGCTTCACCAATTATTATAGGCAATTCGTTAATCAGTTCTCCACACTTATTGCTCCCATCACAGTTCCCACCCGGAGATCAGCGAACCCTAAGGTATGGTCCCCCAAGGCCATCTCGGCATTTTCTTCCTTGAAAGAAGACTTTTTGTCTGCACCCATACTGAACTGGACCAAGGAAAACCTTTTTTCTTAGAGGTGGATGCCTCCTCAGTCGGGGTCGGGGCTGTCCTTTCCCAAGAATTTTCCTCTGGTATCCTTGTGGATTCTTTTCTAAAAAATTCTCCACCTCAGAACACAACTTAGAGATAACGATTTGCTTGCCATCAAGTCAGCTTTAGAAGAATGGCGCCACCTCCTCGAAGGAGCCCTACACCCGGTTACGGTCTTCTCTGACCACAAAAATGAAATTTATCTCTGGGACGCTCGCTGCCTGAATCCCCGTTAGGCAAGGTTGTCTTCTTTCTTTGCTCACTTCAACCTGAAACTCACTTTTTTCTCTGGTACTCAGAGTTCTCGAGCGGATGTTCTTTCCCAGTCATTTGACAAATCTGATGTTGCACCCTCATCTGAACCTCCTCACATTCTCGAACCTTCCATCATTATTGCTCTAACCCAGTGGTCAGGGAACAGGGGTAAAAATGAAATTCCTGGGTGTAATGCAACCGATTCACATGCTGTCAGTTGGATTGTAGACCCCTTTAAATGTGAAATTGCTGTTGTACCAGAAGAGCATCAAGGGTTGGCAGAGGCACTTCTTGAGCTTCGATGCAATAATGAAGCACGTAATGCATTTGAAAACAAAGCAGATCTGTCATAATTTTGGATGTTAACAGTTGCAAAGTCATTCAAAATTGCACATGAGGATGCAGTCAAAAAGTTGCTGATTTTTGCAACAACCTACCTTTGCAAACAAGGTTTTTCCACACTAACGAACATAAATACAAAGCAGAGAAATCGATTGAACGCTGAAGACTGTATTCAAATTGCTCTGACGTCAAAATTTCCCAATATTGATGCTCTCGTATCAAAAATGAAGCAATATCATTTCCCTAAAACCTGAAGTTTTGAAGTTGAAGCTTTCAAAGAAATTTTGAATAGATTCAATAAAATTTTGAATTCCAATAATTAATAATATATGATTTCCTTCATTTCAAATCAAGGGGTAACGTTGGCATATCTAAATATATTTTGGGGTAAAAGGTCAAAAAGTTCCCTGACCCCTGCTCTAACCAGTGCTTCCAGGACACCTCCAGTTGGATGCTCCTATCTAAAACCTCACCTTCGTCTCAAAGCCCTCCGCTGGGCCCATGCTACTAAATTTGCTGGTCACGCTATGTTCAAAAAGTCCTTTTCTTTTTTGTCCCAACGCTGTTGGTGGCCCACCCTCCGGCCTGATCTTAAAGAGTTCGTAGACTCTTGTGATATATGTGCCCAAAATAAGATTCCTAGTGGTAAATGTATCAAGGTGCGATTTTGCATATCCAGTGATTTGAGAGAGAGAGTTGAAACTCGCATATGTATGAACCTGAGATTTCATGTAAAATCGCCAGAGATGTGTTTCTCTCAAAATCGCTATTTCCCAAATTGATAGAACTCAAACTCCTGACTGTTTGCCACTCTGGCTATACAAATCTCAAATGTATGAAGCTACGATTAAGCAAACTCTCCTGAGTTTGCTTTAAAAATAGCCAGATACAACACACTGTATCCTAGCAGCGTGATTAGTAAACACATCACTGTTACACTGTCCATGCCTATAGAGCTGGAGATCCGGCGGCTGACAAAAGTGTTACAAATAGATAAAAGGTTTTTTCTATAATGCGTGGGGTCCCCCCGTCCGAGCACTATTAACCCTAGTGTTACCAGCCTACTGCTGGTTACGTGAAAATCAGGGAAAAGATTTGCGTGTGGTCTCCCCGATTTTCACTTAACAAGCACTAGGCAAATCAGCCTGGGGTGGGTGGCACTATAGCAGGGGGACACGCGGCAGGGGTCTCCTTGCCATAATGACAAACCAACCCCAAGCTGTTCAGTGCTAGGCTGGATTCCCTAGGGAGTGGGGTCCGCCTAAACAAACGAGTGGCCCCCCCTCTAAAGACAACCAGCCCAGTGCTGAAAGCACTAGGGATCTTCCTACACCCCTGGGCAGTGGGTGTAGGGTAATAAACGGCGATTACATAGTTAAAAAAACAAACGGACACCATTTTGTTTTGTGGAACTACAAGTCCCAGCCAGCCCGGGCTGACATAAACAGTGTGGGCATGCTGATACTTGTATAACTACAAGCACCAGCATACCCATGGCAGCCAGGGCATGTTGGCACTTGGGGAACCTCAAGTGCCAATGTGCCCTGACACCCACGGCTGGCTGGGACCTGTAGTTCCACAATACAAAATGTTAAATAAACCATAACACTCTATTAGCCACCACATACTTTTAATAACAATAATAAAACCCCAATAAAGACACTAAACACCCTCATTTATACATATAATTTTATTAAAAATAATAAATCCCCAATATACTCACCAGGGATGTTTTCTTCTTTCGGCAGCAGCTTTTAATCCTAAAATGTGTGAATACCAAGTCCCAATAAATTTGTATCCAAAGTCCGGCTTGTAAATGTCCAAAATTAATTTGTAATTCCAGTAGTCTTAATTTCTTATGGTCAGGAGGACCCACTTGTTGATTGCAGTCTTCTTATCTTCAGCCAGAAGGGCCCCATATTTGTAAAATTCAATCCGGAACGTGCTTGTTTAAAAAAAGATGACAGATGCCGCAAACAGCTTCTACACTGTAGAAACTCCGATACGCAATTAACTTAGCTCTTGCACGAGGTCTATTTATAGTATTAGGGATCTTCCTACGCTGTCTTGCCTGCCAATACCGGCAGGCAAGACCATCAGAGCAAGTCTGTTCATGACCGTATATTCTGGGCATGACCTCTGAAGGTCAAGGTGAACCTTCAGCCCTTGATTTGCTCCTCCACTTGGCTCTTAAGGTCGAACAACATGATGCCGAGCAGGCCAGGTTACTACAATATATTCAAGGAATAGCCTCCCGTCTGGACTCTCTTCAGGCCTTCTTACCTGCTGCTCAATCCGCAGTAGTCACCTCTTCCGGAGCCAGTCCTTCTACTTCTGTTCCTGCAACTGTCGCATCCTCCTCCTTGCGGCTGCCGACACCGAGAAATTTGATGGGGACCCTTAGAGATGCCGGGGATTTTTGAACCAATGTTCAATTCATTTTGAATATAACTTCGGTTCCTTTTCTTCTGAACGTCTGACTGCAAGACCATCAGAGCAAGTATGTTCGTGACAAGACCAATGTGTCACAAGTAATTAGGGGTTGTAGGAGAAATGTATTAAAAAGTTGGCTTATGCAATGGGAATGATGTATCAAATATTCTAAATGGTAACTCATCTCAGATAACTTTGCTTAATAAAACCATTGCTAGAACTTACTGGAATAATACTTCACATTCTTACTTGTTACTTGAAATAGAACTTCTGCTTAAAAGCCTGTTGATACCTCAGAAAGGCCCTGTTGCTGCAATTCATTTGACAGATATGTTTTAAATAACTGGCATTGCTTGGCAACAACCATGGAAACAATCAATGGACTGAAACAGATTTGCATTGAAAGGTGCAAACCCTACCTAAGCTATAGCAATCAGACAGATATTTGCTTTTATTGTCACTAGACGAATTAAAGCTAATTGTTAACATTACTAATTAACTCTAGCAGAGCAGCAGTGAACGGGTGCCACATGCACCTGTTGCTGGTGCGTGTGGCAATGAATGGGTGTTGGAAGGTGGATTGGGTAAAGGGCAGACTAGCTCTTCAAAAACTATATGCATGCTCAGGGGGCGTGGTCATGACCTTTATCCCTATTCAAGGAGCTACAAAGTTGGAAGGTATGGATCAAGGTGATTGCTAACATAATATTTGATATACCTATAGGGAATGTTTTGTGATGTCAGTGCTATAATAATGTTTGGAATGTTCTATGTAATGTCAATACTGATGTCATTTGTGATGTGATTTTCTGAATGATATTAGAAAAACCTAAACTGTTCTTTTAACAAATATTAGTTTTTTCAATTTCCTTTTTCTTCAAAAATAAAAATATTCAAAAAACTAAACTAAAACTAAAATAACTGCATTATATAATAACCATCTTTTCATATTCAAACCATCATAGCATACAACATAAATAATTCAGCCCCTCGATAAAAAAAAAAAGCCAGACAATACCACCCCATCTTACATTCCTTTGTAGTAGTAAAATAAGTAAGACAGATGCCTAGCATATTACATGCAGTCTCCTCCCTCATATGTTTTAACTGGTCCAGATTGGCTCCCTATCAAGGTTTCAGATCAATTATACAGATATTCTGACCCCACAACTGCTAGATATGTACATAACTACCTTTTTAGGCTAATGTGCTTCCCTATACCCTTTATGATGCCACAGTCAATAGTGCTCTGAAGCCTGTGTCCTCAGTGTGTACCTCAAAAGTGCTAAGGATGAGCTCCCACTCATTCTACAGGAGTTCAAATTGGGGAAACATACTTAGAAATCCCCCATCAATATTAATTGCTGGTGAGGACTTAAGGAAGAGCTTGGTGACATTATCATGCCAATGTGCAAAGTTGTTATCAAGATCCACCTCTTCCCAGTCACTACACTGGAGAACCAAGGGATGGGGGAGGGTATCTGAAGAGCCAAGGGTTGGGGCAGTTATCTCCCCATTCTGGCACCCACAGACTCGGGGGGAATTCCCTCTTTCAAACTATGTGGCTCCAGAGAAGTTATTGTCTGGAGATCATGTGTGATCTCCAAACAATAATCCCCACACTGCAGAAATCATGAAGAAGTCCAAGGATGGAGAAGGATCTCCCCATCCTGTCTTCAGTAAACTCAGGGGTACCCTCATTTGAAAGATGTGGAGCCTAAGGGTTATTTTTACTAAACTGGGGGTTTGAAAATATGGAGATGTTGCCTATAGCAACCAATCAGATTCTAGCTGTCATTTTATAGAATGTACTAAATAAATGATAACTAGAATCTGATTAGTTGCTATAGGCAACATATCCACTTTTTCAAACCCGCAGTTTAGTAAATCTAGCCCACATCTTTGAGTTTATTGATTGGTGATCAGCAGACAAAAACACTATTGAAAAACTTAAGGAGCAGAAGATGGGGCAGTGGTTTCGTAATGCCGAGATCTCCCCTTTCCTTGTTCCAAAAAACTATGGGGTCCCTTCTTTGATGAGGTTGCTTGTCTAGTATTTAAAATGGTATGCCTTGTTGGGCTACCATATTATTCTAAACATTTATTCATTTCATTAAAGACAGCGCAAGCTAGTAAAAAATGGCAATATCAAGTCCAGACTTTATTATTATGAAAATCTATGTGTAGAATCCTGGTTTTGCCGTTTCGGAAAGATGGAATGCTGTTAAAGCTTACGATATTTTCTGGAAAGTCATGTGAATAAAAAAAACAAGGTATAATTTATGTGGGTACTGCATAAACAAATTACCAATATGTGCATCCTGCCTCTGCCTTGTTTGCCCCTATCATGTCTTATGCTGAATTGTTTCTGTATGTCATACGATTTGTTCTGTTCATTGCATCCATGCATGTATTAGTCTGCTCTGTACCCATGTACTTGTTATGTCTACTGTTGTCACGTATGTCATATTTGTACTACTATGTCAGACGCTACACAATCTGTGGCACTGTAAAGATAAACAACAGTAATGATAATATTGATGTTGTAATGTGATCAGCCAAACTGCCAAAGGGTGAGAGAAACCTAAGCAGCAAAAGGGTTAAAGGTATTTTGTTTTTGCTGTGGTTCAGGTCACAAAATGTGCATGTGGTGACTGGGAGATTCCTCACATTTCCTGATTTGTCCCTGTAGGTGATATATTGGAAGATGACTCTGATTATGTAGTCCCTCTTCATCTGATGACTGACAAGTTAGCAGCAAGTGATGATGTTTCTCATGGGAATGAACAGTTGCCTGCAACACAAGCTTCTGTGCCAAATGAACCTTTCCGTGCTAGTCCAAAGAAACCACACTCATTTAAAGGTAATGACAAATTGATTTGGGGCGTTTTTTTCTTTTGTTGTTTTTGTCATAAGTAACATTTAAGTAAATTTTATTGCATTTCCCCTTTATCTAGTGTTTTTTCACAATAAACTTTCCAAAGCCTGCTGCTGTACACTTTCCAGACCAGAGTTATTTATAATTTCATGACCTGACAACTTACTCTTTTTAACTGACAGACTTTAAAGTCATATTTATTTCTATATGCTACCAACAAAATACCTATATTCCTTCTATTCTAAATGTATTATAAAGGGGAAAATACAGGAACAATGTGGATTTCCCAAAAGGTTCTTGGCAAGAGTCATGCCTGTTGCTGGCAGGTAAAATGCGGGAGGTTCCTTTGCTGGCTTCCTATCGCATACCTTCTGCTATCACTAGTATGCACCTAAGTGCACTGATGCAGGAGTAAGCACACAATAGTTGTGTGATTTATTGACAAGTCACTCCGTCCTCTTGTTGTAAATGTATTGGGGAGTACACCAGTGACTGTTATATCAGTGTAGGGGAGAATGAAGAGGAAATGATGCTTAACTGGGTAGGAAAGAGTGCTAGGCCAGTTGCTAATAAGAAAGTTGGATATTCTTATAGTTCACCAGCAAAATGTTTCTCCCCAGTATCTCATACTATCACTGGGGGAGGCACACAGTGATTATTCCACTCTCCGTAACCCTATGCCCTCTCCTGCTGTAATTTTATGGAGGAGCACAGAGTACGGATATATGGTTGGGAAATGATGGTGTTCTGCAATGTATTGACTAGAAATGCTTCAACTTTTCAAGCCAGTTCAAAATTCAATTGAGCCAGCCTAGTTCAATGCTGGCAAACCTTTGGTTGACCAAGTCTAAAAATATACCAGAATTGTGTTATATAACTGCTAACTTGTTAACCCAAATCTGGAGTTTGCACTCGATGTTCGACTTTATATTTGAAAGATGTTAAAGTAAACTAAAATATTGCCTTTTCTATCTATAGTATTTTTAACGTTTTTATTGTTAATACTGTGTTTGAAGTTCAAATTCACTGTTCGCATGGTCAATTATAAAAATACTATACAGAGTAGTCATTTAAACTTGAACATGAAGATTGTTCAACTTGCTTGAATTTGGCTGAACTTTATTACTCTAAATTTCTCAAATTTATCAGAAAGTTTAGAAACAGTTCGAGAACCACTTTGAAATAATTTGGAGCATCTCTAGTGTTGACTTCAAACTATTATTGCACCTATTTTGGGCATATGCAGCAACAGTCTGAAGCCAATTAAAGAACACTGAGGTGTTCTTCGAGAGTGTTTAGTGTCATCCTGGAACTCACCTTTTAGCCTATGTCTGGTTCCATGCATGTTCCTGCTTGACTGCCCATGGTGTATTGGTGCCATTATGGAAGACTGGAGGCAGTTGAAAAAATTCTAAAGACGAGTGCAAATAATGGTAGAACTTGTAGATAAATATTAGTAATAAAAAAATGGTTTAATCAACACATCAATTAAAAGAAAATAGCAGAGAAGCTTATACATTGAAATAGTGTTTTCCAACTTTTCAGCCATCTTATTATCAGTTGGGGAATATTGAGGAATGTTTTTAAGAATTAAGTAGGTATCGATAAGGTAATTAAGGACAGCACTGTAAGTACATTTAAATATGATGTTACTCTAGCTGATTGAAAGCAAACTGTGGAAAACAGTGAGTCAAGGGTACAAATTATAATTGCATTATATCCATCCTTGCTTTTTTTTAGATGACACTGACTTGCTGGTACTAAAGAAGGAGCTTGAGAATGTTGGTGAGGTACGGTCACGATCACCAAGTAGATCACTATCTGTTCCCAATCAGCCTCGTTCACGTCCACCACAGAGACCACCACCTCCAAGTATGAAAACTCTTTGTCCATATGTCTATTATATTGTTTTATTTTATTTTCAAGTAAAAGTCGATACAACCTTAAATAAAAAGGTATATTGAAATTAGTTTCTATTGTTTTAAATGTGGGTTAATGTACTGTACTGACAAGTACATTTGCAAGAAAAACAGAACCACATTACACTTTTCATTTCTGTATACAGTTTTTATATACTCTTTATAATAGATTTATCAGAACTATAGGTCCAAATAGGACTTTAAACTTTTAATAATGTTTTTGTATGTGGGTGTCACGATACCAATGGAGCAATTGGATGCTGGTAGTTCAACAGGGGTTGGCGTAACTTCTGCTAGGGGCGCGGAGTCTAACAAGCGAAAGGTGTTCACCAGTGATTCCCGCAAGGGAATATGGACTTCGCAGCTTCCACTTGCAGGTCGTGGCCCCCTAAGGAAGTTCCCAGTGAACCACGAGAGAAAGAGCGTAGAGAGAGCTCACGTGAGGTACAAATGAGGTAGAGCCTCTGGAGAACTGACCGTTGCTACGGACAACCGGAGAAATGACACTAGGCGAAGATATTCAGGATGTTCTGCCGCTTCGTCACTAGAAGAGGATACTAGGTACGATGTCCCTCGGAAGTGGTAGTGGTAATAATGCTCCGTAGCGTCATGAAGGTAATAGGAGAGGTAGACTGCAATGTAGCCACTTAGAAGTGGTTAGGAGAAATAGTCTGCACCGTAGGGTCTGGAGGCGTAGGAACGTGGATACGTAGAGTAGGGAATATTCAGGAGCACGAGAAAACACAGGAGCTGTATCCAATGCAGGAGTCAGAGACTGACTGAAAGAACCAGCACAGAGCTTAGGTCAAAAGGAATTTTATAGTGTAGTTCCAATTAGGCAGCCAATAGAGGGCAGTAAGAGAACAGAAAAGAGTCTGACCATTCTGCACATGCGCAGAACCAGTAAGCGCCGAAGAGGAAGGAGAGAGACAGCGCTGGATGGACTGCAGCAGCGAGGAACCAGGTAAGTGATAGCTTAATAAAGATTCAGGCGGGGACCCCGCGGGAGGCAGCGGATACAGACGCCGGCTCCTGGGGGGACACAGCGGGAGTCCGGCGTGTGACAGTGGGTTTGTATTTTTGTGCATTAAATGCTCCAGAGTACAAAATCCAAAATTCCCCAGGCTTAGGGAAAAAATTGCCGCCATTAATAACAAGTTAGATGGTATCCACCACCCACCTTTTACATGAAGCTGATTTATTCTTTTAGTACATAATGTAGCATTCAGTTGGAGACTGCTTATGTACATTACAGGATTCCCATGTTATATGTCTCATTGAGAGTTAAGCTGTGTGCACGCTACAAGTTTTTCGTCCAATAATCGCCTCAACCAGCCGACATACGAACGACATTCGTTCGAAAATTGGGTCAGTATGTGTAGTGACACGATGGTCGAAAGTCTTCCCAAATCGTCAATTGTCGCCTCACTTAGTTGGTGTCACGAAAGCCAGATAGTGGGAATGGTCTTGATCTCTGCTTGAGTGACAGTTTAGCCCCAGAGAGGTGCAGAGTCTAACGGAAGAGAGGTATCTACCAGGGATTTCCGGAGGGAATATGCTCTTAGCTGCTCTCAACCGCAGGTCGCGGTCCTCCAGGGGGCGCAGAGCAGATAATTTGGAGAACCATGAAGTAGCTGTAAGGCAGAATGGAATGTAGCCTCAGGTATATGGAAATTCAGGAACAGGACCGATGCTGAGTGAAGCACTATAGTCACAGGTCTTAGCAGCGAGTTAGGCTGAACAGGTGTAGCTGTTAAGTGATGAGCTGCATAGAGCAGAAGTGCTGAGATCCACAATGGTGCTATAACTCTGGAAAAGGACCGATGTTGAGCAATGCTCTGCAGTGAGGCCACAGGCCTTGACTGTGGGAGAAGCTGAATAGGTAATGCTGTAAAGCGATGAACTGCAGAGAGCAGAAGCACTGAGATCCACACAGGTGTTATAACTCTGGAACAGGACTGATAACAAGTGAAGCTGCAGCCGATGAATGAACGGCCTAACCCATGAAGTCAGGAACAAAGGTAAGTATAAGCACAAACAGAAGTCAGAGGTGATGCTTCCTATTAGGTAGGGAGACCTGATGATCTGACACCCATAGAAAGGAGGAGGACCCTTATAAGGGGAACTGGCTGGTGATCATTCAATCACAGCGGAGCAGAGATTTTAAAGGTTCCCGGGGGTTGCGCATATGCAGAATATTTGGCAAGATGGCGTCCAAATATAGAGGAATGCCAGGCTGTACAGCAGATAGCAGTAACCAAGGGACACCAATGTACATAAGGATCGGAATGGAACTAAACCAGTGAGATGCGTGATAGTTGGTCGTACCGTTCAATATTTTCGTTTCAATCACCTTTCCATCGTGTACTGTGTATAAATTTATGATCGATCCACGATAATCCGGTGCCTGTACCTGTCCCACGTGGTGCAGTGTCCGATTGTAACGGAATAGCAATAGCAATACTCTATGGCATTGATGCGCTAGCATATGGCATCCAGTTTAATAAAGTGTAGTGTTATACCAAAATAACATTTTTATGTGTAATGCTTATGTCTGCCTTCTTAATTCAGTCCTTGTACCACCTTATTGTCCACGTAATACACATTCTTTTGTAAAGCAAAATATGTGTATGTCAGAATGGCTATTTCGTTTTTATGCATTTTTAATGAAAGCTCTGCCCCTTTATGCTAATGTCTTTGGCATATCGTTACATGAACCGCAAATTTCGCTACAGTGTGTACAAAATTAAAATCATTGTTCACGAGAACATGGCTGTAAGAAGTCGCTACCGGGATCGTCGCTCTTCCCTTTATCATCTAAAACAAGGCTAGAGTGTATGTAGTCTATAGACCGAGCAATCGGACCATCGATCGGATGTTAAATCGATCAGCATAAAAAGTTGGTGGGAAATTAGGCAGTGTGTACCTAGCTTAACTATATATGCGAGGCATCATCTGCCTGAATGCCATCAAGTATATTGAAATCATAGAGCAGTTTTGGGTATGGTAAAGCAAGATGCGAAGCAGAGAGGCACCCAGCAAAAGGTTGCAGTATTGTAAAGTCCTATTCAGACCATAAAAGGCAAGAGTCATTTTTTGGAAAAAAAAAGTGTTGTATCTGAAAAATGTTGTGTATGTGTGTGCATTATAGTGTATAGAAGATTAGCTGACAATATTGTTACAACTGCCCTTTTAAAAGGCGCACTTGATGCTATGAGCTGTGTCTGTGGTTATTTACATGGACAAGTCAAAAGTTGATTTAAATTAACAGAAAACAATCTGTTGTATAGAGGCTGTCTTTTATACAAATAAGTTATATAACAAAAATCTCCCTATGTGAGTAACTAAAGCTGGCCACACATGGGCTGATCCTGTGTCTCTTTCCAAAATGTTATCATTTATATTCGTTAGATTGGCAGCTGAACTGGGCAAGGGAAGCTCATGTGAGGTGGAATACGGTGTACTGAGGGTTATGTGCATAGTATAACATAGAAGTGTTCTTAATGAGCAGTGAGATCAAGCAGGTGCCGGGGAGCATAGTGAAAAATAAGAAGGTGCACTTCTTTAAATGAGTGAAAATCTATACAAGTGAATAAATTCATTTTAAAAGTGCAGCCAGGACAATTAAGACCACTGTGTATGTGAGGACAAAAGAAAATGTTGTCCTGCACACTAAAGCAAAAATATATAAATCACTATATTAGAATAAGCCATAGGATAAGCCATACTTGCCAACTTTTCCTCATTGGCTTCAGGGAGATCCCGAGGGAGGTGGGCGTGCTTGGCCTAAGATGACGCTATATTTGCACCATTAAGCCCCGCCCCCACCACTTATCTATTGCGGGGGCGAGAACCAGGAGGTTGCCCTTCTCTCCCGGTAGCCAGGGAGATCTCCCAGAAATGTGGAAGTCTCCAGGACATTCCGGGAGAATAGGCAACTATGCATTAAAGAAAAACAGCTAATGAATCTTTAGAGACTGAAGTGTCTTTTACATTTCTGTCTCTGTTACTAAAGTCATGTTGACTTACCTTTCAGTCTTTGATTAAATCTTGGTCTCCATGAAAATGGCCAACTCCATAGGCATCAATACTTGGCATATGACACAATTTCTAAACTGTGTCATCCTGGCGCAGATGGCGTAGCCAACCTCGTCTTGTTCTGGCTCAGCATCAGGGAGAATGCCAGACTCTTCAGGGAGTGAGGGAGATCTTCCTATTTCAGGGAGTCTCCCTGATATTCAGGGAGAGTTGGCAAGTATGGGATAAGCTCACCTGCCATTATAAACCTTCCTTAAACCTTCCCCCCAGGTGCTGCATGCTTTAGAAAATGGAGATTCTGGGAATGTTTTAAATGTGATACCCTGAATATTTATTTGTTTCACTGGCTAAGGACTCACCTACACGAGATGCCTTGACTTTGGCAGGTGAGCTTATACCAATATAGCTATATCGTGCACAAAATTCTCCTATTTAAGTGTATGCTGACACATAGTGGGGAAGTCAATTCCCACCAAATTAGTGCAGCATTAAATGTATTATCGTTATTACAGCAAATTTAACCCGGCTTTCTGCTCGCAACTCCCTGAGCTGCAAGCAAAAAGCCGGCATTGAATGTACCCTAATAATGGTATTTAAGTGCACTATTACCGTAATAATGGTAATAGTGCACACGCCGTGTTACTTTTTACAGTACCGTGGCCTATTGAATTCCCACCATAGTGATTTATGTATTATTTGCTTTAGAGCGCCGACAACATTTTCTTTTGTTCTCACATACCCTGGGGAGCATACCTGCGTCTATAAGATCTGTTAGTACAAAACTACTTTGTAAGATTATTTAGTTTCTGTTCGTCTGTGTATCTGATTTGACTTTTATTTGACCACGTTTATTTGCCACCTGCCATACTGATGGGCTATCCATCGGACCAACGCATGTCACTTGCACTGCAGTTGTGAAGTCTAACATAATCACCTGCCATGGTTTTTTAACGATACCAACGAATAGTAGTTTGGAGGGGTCATGTCCATGGTGTTTCAGGAAATGGTCTGGGACATGATAACTGGTTTACCACCAAAAAGAAAATCACCTTAAAAAGGAAGCGTAAACTATTTTTACACTGTTCATCTGCCATCCAGGGACACAGCTAAATGACTCTCCTAGCCACCACTGCTGAAGCTACAGTTCTGCTAGAAAGATTAATTGTGTTCATTGATCTCTTACAGAGGAATCCAATTCCTAATTTCATATTTTTAAACAAGTGTTGTCTACTTACTTTTTCTTGAATGCCCTTATACAGATTATCTATCCAGATTGTCTGTAGGATCAAAGCCATGACTTCTCCAAATTGAGGTGATAAGAAGCTTTTTATAACATTTGTCCATTTCTTTATCCTTTATCTGTTAGTGGACCTTCATCTTCTAATTGAATAGACAAAAAGTTAGGCTTCTGCACCATCAATTTTAGCTACTGAGTCCCACTTAGTGGTTTCATTTTTTTGAAATGTGTTAAAATTGGGTTGCTGCTTTTCAAATTGATCCATTTATTTTCCAGAAGTTCTCTAATCACCAAGTGTATTATAAACAGGTATCTTGTAAGGTAACTGGGAATGGCATATCCTGCATTCCTATAATATTAATATGTCTAATCTGTACATTCACCAATTCAGGGGTTAAATGTCCTGGGTTCCTCTTTAGTTTCCCCTTCTTACTATCAGATGAGTCTTTCCCAAACAAATGCATAGATACATGTGAAGGAATAAAGTCCATATATAAAGCCTCTTTATAATTATAAGATAAATCCTTATCACATGCTCTACACTTATTATCATGAGTCTTGCTAGTATTTTTACTTTCACAGGCTCTGAAAGAGTACTGAGAGGGAAAGGAGAATAAGAAAACTAACTAATCTAACTTGGTGAACAAGACACACCTAGCTATGGGAAAGCTTTTGGCTTTTTTGGGACTTGTTCCAGTTCTATGCTGCAGCCTGCATACCAGGACTTAGCGATGCAAGCTGCAATGAAACTTACAGCTCTCCCATGCAAGTGATAACCCAGAAGTGACTTTCTCTATTAGACAGAGTACCAGCTTACCCGCATTGACTGCCTAATAGTGGTAAAGAATGGCCCAGGGAGCCACATCTTACAGGTGGGCATGCACATTGAGTGCAACACCGGAATGCTCTGAATCTTCCCTGGGAGTCATAGGACAGCCCAAATACACAACAAAATAAAAAATCTCACTACACTTAATGCAGCTTGGAAGAGAAAGGAAAAGACACCGAAGAGAGCAGGAGTCACACTATATACCTTCCGGCTGTGTCAACTGTTGTTCCGTCTCTACTCAAGTGATTAAGGATTAACCCATTTGTTTTGGACTGCAATGTCTGAGGAGGAAAAATGTGTGCATGCCTTTTGAAATAGGTATCAAAGTATCATACCATAAGTACCATACCATACGGGCAGCACGGTGGCTCATTGGTTAGCATTTCTGCCTCACAGTGCTGGGGGTCATGAGTTAGATTCTGTGTGGAGTTTGTATGTCCTCCCTGTGTTTGTGTGGGTTTCCTATGGTTGCTCCGGTTTCCTCCCACACGCCATAAACATAGTAGTAGGTCAATTGTCTGCTGACAATAATAATCCTAGTCTGTGTGTGTCTGAGTGTGAATGGTGGGGAATTTAGACTATAAGCTCCAATGAGTCAGGGACTGATGTGAATGACAAATATTCTCTGTACAGCGCTGCGGAATTGGTGCCACTATACAAATTAGAGATGATGATATAGGAAATGTAATCCGAAAAGGGTTGTAAAGGAGGTTAAGCTCATAAATATATTCCTGCTGTGCAATAAAAGCAGACATAGACAGAATAGTTTTCCGCTAGATAGGAGAGAGTAATTTTCCATAATATTTGGTTGCCCTAAAACAAACTGCTTAAAAAGATTTGTAACAGACATATGGTACATTTACAATTAAATCACTGGTTTATACATTTATCTTTTACTTATGGGTATGTGACAACCACTGTAAAGGAATACTTAATTGATGAAAAATTGAAGTTTACTTAAGTGGTTAAAATTCTTTGTGTTAAGTGGAGAAGGTCATTTATCCAAAATAATCGAAATTAAGTCATGAAGAGTGAAAGATATTACTGTCTTTTGTATTTTAATTTATTTTTATTTTTTTACAGAAAACATTATTTCGGCATCTGTTCATCAAGCAGTTAAGCTTCTTCCTGGTGCACCACAGCATCCTGTAAGTCTGAACTGTCAGTCAGTAACTCTTCAATAATTTTTTGCCCTTCGTCTAGTGAGAACTATAAAAATAGCATTCAAAGTATATAAATATTATTTACAATGTTCAAAAATGCAGGCCTGAAGAAAACAGAAATATAATACTTACTAGTAAATGCTGTGTTTAATTAACTGGAAATACACTGTGTTAATACCATTTTGGGATGTCATGCACCTATTTTTAAAACAACTACACCATACACTTATTTGTGTACAGCCTATCATGTCAGATGCGCCAGTGCAAAAGGTGGCTCCATCTGATGGGAGAAGCTGGGCAGATTCCAGGTTTCCATGTTGTGTCACTCTGTCTCCACCTGCAAAAACAAAATTTCTCATTGCAGGTTAAGAATGTAAACTCATATGGCTCCAATATCTCACACTGTACTTCTCTGTCTCCCCTTGCCACTTGTTGAACAGTGCAGTGCGTTCTAGGTTGGACAAAATCATACTTGGGAAGCATTGTTCAAGAAGTAGTAAGAGGAGAGAGAGAGAAGTGCGTGTTAGTGCCATCTGAGATTCTGACAGTGCATCCAAGGTATGAATGGATTTATTTTCTATAATAGTTTCTTCAATTCCACCCAAAACTATATACATTTTTTCTATCATCAATAAAAAGCTTTGATCATGAAAGAAATTCACATTTAAATATAAAATCATTTAATTCACTTTTTTATGTCTGGCAAACAGTGCATGCACATAGTGCATGCACATTAGGTATTTTTCTAAGTGTATTTTTAGTTAAATAAAACACAGTATTTACTGGTAAGTTTTATATTTTTGTTTTTTTAATTACAAAAAAGACAGAAAGTCTCCCTTAAAGGTGGAAAACAAGTGAAACAAGTTTTACTTGAGATGCTCATATTATAGGAGATCTTAAAATTTTCACAACATGTGACATGCAAACACTGTAATCCATAAATTCAAAAATATTATAGTCAAAGTTTGATCCTTTTGATTGCCCAGTACTTGAAAACATATAAACTTTTTATGCATTCTCAAAAAGTATAGCCAAATGATTGCTTAGGAATGAGATTGTATAATATAACATTCCATACTATCAGTGCATGTTGGGACAGCTTTAAATTGGAACTATATGCAGTATATTCCACCTCATATGGGAGTCGCACTTTTTTGTTTCAAAGTTATGATTACTGTATATCAGTGCTTACAATCTACCTAAAGTACAAAGCTTTATGTACACCTACTTGTCTACCTAGAGCATTTCAAGGTGCACCCCAACCCCCCTTGGAACTGCCCCAGGGATTGAGTTTTCAAAAACTCCTGAAAATGCGCATGGCAGAAACAGTAAAATGTCGCTCAAAAGTTCAATCTAGTCCACTTTAGGACCACAACTTTTATTCATTTCAACCTTTTAGTTTTCTTCTTAAGCAGGTTTATTCTTATTTATATTTTAAGTTAATCATTGACAGTGAGGGGACATCAGAACTGTCTTTATTACATGTATCTCTTTTGTGTATAATTAAGGTTTTTATTACATTAGTCAAAGTATGCCTACAAATAATAACAAGAATATAATACAAAAAAATAATAATGATACAAATGCACTTTTCTGCTTATGTGCAATTGTAAGGTGTAAAGTGTTTCCTGTTAAAAGTACAAGACAAGACCCAATAGGTGTTAGAAACATCAAGCTTTTTTGGAGGAAGGGAGGACAAGGCTGTGTATCTGCATTAAAAGCAAGGAAACACCCTTGCAGCCTTTGAACCTCTTTTCTCATTTAAATAATCTCGTCCCACAAAATGAAATCTTCTTTTTGCATACATGCTCCTTCTTCTATGACAGATACTGCCATCTTCACCTGTAGAATCGGGTGCGAATGTGCAAAAGTAGGTGTAAGATTCATAAATTACATTTGGTGTCTGTCAGCTTTGACTGTAAGTTGTAAAATGTTTATATTATCTTATATCTTTATAGCCAAAAGACAAAACTGGGATAAGCAAACCATACAATGTAAAACAGATTAAAACTACTACTGCAGAGGAAGCAGAAGAAACTATAAAGTGGTTAATGGACTCCAATAAAGGTGAGCCATTTATTTAACTTTAATTAACTTAGTAAGTATATAAACAAACTTCTAGCAATGGGCATGGTTAACTGCGCTCCCTTTTAGGTAATGGTCAAGCTGCCAGAGGAAAGGTATAGGTGACCCTATTCCTATACAGGGTAGAAGATAGAAAGAGAATCCTCAGCGCTAAAACGAGGGGTACCTCTAATTGTATATGAGAAAGTGGAGAGGTGTGTAAGTGTGGGAATAGTAGTGCCTTCTTTATTTATCAAATGCAGACACAAACAAATGGCCAGAATACAACAATACAATGTAATGCATCAAATGGTACACAAGGTATCACAAACAGCCTAGGCTGACAATGTGAGGCATAAAGTGCAAAAAAAGGGGTTTAATGGAGGCTGTTATGCAAGTAAGGAAGCAGAAATCAATTCTGAGCAAGTATATCCAGTTCGGTGCAGGAGCTCTATTGTTAGCCCACTGCTGATATATATAGAGAGTCTGCAGTTGCAGTTGCAGTTCGTAAACAAAGTTCCACAATATTTTGTCATTACCATTGAGTTGAAGGGGTCAGTGGCGCGGTGGCTTACCAAAATTATCTTTACCGCATTATTAATAAACCCAAGTTATTTGACCAATCCTTGTCCCTTTCATTGAAGTATTTATCTCCTGACCACCGGATATACGAACAAAAAAGAACCTGACTCGTGTCTGGAGGACAAGGTAAGGGAAGGAAATCCCATCAGTACTCGACCACCACATAACTTTGGCGTCAAACCGAACAGGATCCGAGTGCATCAGGAGAGTAATACCTTCAGTGAAAAATGGATCAGCAACAAGGCGGGGGAACAGCGCAACCAGCAGCAACACCAAATGTGCCCATAACCCTACCGTACTATTTCGGGGCCCCATGGCTCCCGAAGTACAGCGGAGATGACAACAAGCTACAGACGACTTCATTCACAGAATTCGAGAACAAACTGGAATCCATGTTCCGGCTATACCCGTTGAATGAACAGCAGAAAGTGGAGATCTTAATAGGGCAACTCACAGGGTCGGCGCTCAGAGATGTAATTTCATGGCCGATGGACGACAAGAAAGAAGCGGCACAAGTTTTAAAAAGAAATTCCACACGTTTGAGACAAGAACTCTTCCGGAGTTGAAGATGAAACTATATGCTCGCAAGCAACAACCGAACGAGACACTGCGGGACTATGCCCAGAGCCTACAAGAGATGCTAAGAGCCATTCAGGCAGTGGACAAAAAGGAAGTACGAAACGCGGACAAAGCCCTGACTGTACAGTTCGTAGAAGGAGTCGCCCAAGAAAGCGTTAAGATTTAGCTACGACTGATGAAAGCACAGATGCCAGGCAAAACCTTCCGAGAGTTTAAAGAGACCGCCATCGCCATTGTCGGTAACCAACGGGGAAGGGAGGAAGAATACCCAGAATTGGTAGGCTTCAGAGAAAGCGCAAGCTCAACGGGAGCCATAGCAAGCAGTACAGAAAAATCAACACGGGCCCAAGAATCGGTAATACAGAGCGGTCAGTATCCCACCGGAGACCCAATGCAAACGCTCAAAGAGCAAATGGAGGAGCTGGCCGTCGGAATGGCAGAAATCCAGCGAGAGATGCGCCAAATGGCGAGGCCACTGGCACCACATTTGACCCTGTTATAAATAATTACACAATAAGCTTCAAAAAATTGTAAAGAAGGAATAACAGACAGCCTTCGATGAGCTTCTGTGATTTGCTGATCTAGATTAGTAAATTACTTTATGGACTTCAAAAGCAGTCTGTTTAAGAATAAATAGTTCCCTTGGTTGGTAACAGTTTTTAAGGACCCCCAAAGGGCATCCATTACACAGACCACCAACAACATTGCAGACCCATTCCCCCCTATTACACAGACTCTCTGCCCACTATGATCAGACCCCTGTCACGTTGATAGCCCTAACATGCCTGTTGCACACTCTTTTCTTTGAACCTCTCCCACACAATCTACAGCCTGCCCTTACAGCCACATTAGATAGAACCTCAGCAGTACACTGGTCTTTATCTGTAATGCTCAGTATAGGACATCTTTGTAAGAAGGTCTTATGGTTATTAATTTAGATTAGCAAATCAGAGCAACAATAGCAGACATTGCAAGCCACATTGTACAGAACAACATTGAACACCACTATCCTTTCCTGCTCAAGAGGGTCGTTGCTGGGAATCAAGTAGAAGGGACCCAGTGGTGCTGGCAGTGATGTCTCCTTTCTGCCAAGAATCTCCACATCATGGATGATCTAATTAGGTGTAGGTTCTGGGTCATTCAGCACTATCTGGTTTCTGTGTTTTAATGTACAATACAATGAGATACTGATAGTTCTTGACCTTAATCAGTAGAGGGTATTTACAAAGCACAAAATGGCAATTCAGTAGCACAAAAGCACCTTTGGACCACCTGCACAAGTGCCTAGATTTCTGCAGTGGTGCAAAGTAATGAGTGCAGTAGTCTGCACAAATGGATACACCCTTTGACTTTAAGGGGATGCTCCCAAGAGTGGAGAGGAGGCATACACCTTCAAGTAGACTAGGCAGACCGTTGAGGTACACCAGTGAAAAATCAAGGATTTTTATGGTGTAAGTTATGAACTCAAGAGGCATGTGTGTTTACTAGAATAAGAAGTATGTAAATATGTCCACCTACATGACATACATTTTTCCTTGAATACATTATGGTAGCAAATGGATTAAAGAAACCTCATAGACATTTATTGAATTGGTAAATGCATCCACTAACTCATTGAAATTAGAAATTGCAAGGTGTATTTCTTTTATTATTTATTTTTAATAAAATATGTAATAAGTATGTTTCTTTAATGTATTTCAGAAAAAAAAGATGAGGATGTAAAAATTGGTCTGCATCGCAATCAAAGTTTTCTAAAACCAGAACCAAGTTCTGTCCCCCTAAAGGTACCATATGCACACTCACTAGATTCAGAAGCTGTGTTGGTACCACATAGACTTCCCCCAAAAGTGCCAAGTACTAGACTGGCTGCTCTCCAGCGAACTGGATTAAAACCTGAGCCTGTAAGTCAACCTGTAAATCAGCCTGTTTAGTGTATTTTTCATTCCAGACTTTATGGATTTTGTATGACTTATTTTGTATAAACCTCAAGTTCATTCCAAATATGTATTAGACATATCCTGCAATATATTGTCAGTTAGGGTAGAGTGCACCTAGACCCGTATTCAACAAAAGACGTATCTTTACATCTGATCCTTGTTGAATACGATCATGCATATCCCGATTTAAAAAAACGTATCATACATTCATTTTGCATGCCTTAATGAATCAGGCAGGCCCTGTATATTTTAGTAGATTTATGGAGATAAATTTCCAAATGAACAGGGGCAGTTCAACGAATATGTGATTCTTTGTTCAAAAATGATTGTGTTTTTTCTATGCAAGCTTTCCATAATTTGTTGGATCATTTTGCCAGTATGTTGCACTGTTTCTTCTATTAGTAAATGTAAGCATGCAGAGAAATTTCTATGTATTTACTAGATTGAAATGGCCAACTCTCCTCCAGTCTATGCACCAGAAATATTGCTGTGTTGAATGTGAACTAGGACATGCAGGGCTTTTCTGCTGGGTTCCTACAGCTTTATTATGACATCTTAAGGCATCCTACCATGCTGTCATTATAGTTGCAGTACTACATGAGAGAAGATTTGCAGTATTGCTCTTTGGCACCTCTGAATATTTTAAAAACCAGAAGAAGGGCAGGCCATTCAGTGTATGTGTGTGTGTGTGTGTGTGTGTATATATATATATATATATATATATATATATATATATAATATATATCTCAGAAAAGCAGTGCAGTGTTTTGCAGAGCGCATGGAGCAGCATCACCAAACCCCATAGCAGGGACTGTTGTGTCACTATAGTTGAATTACTTTTGTATATCATCCACTACATCTAATGCATATAAAGATGATTTAACTATTTTAAGAAATACATTTGTGCAGTTTTAATATGTAAGTTGTGTGATTTAGATTTTTAACTTAATAAAGTATTCTTCTCCTTCCCCATCCAAAGTCTCAAAGTCCAGAACAGAACACAGAACTACTTCAACGACCAAGTGTCAATCTCTCACTGCAAGTTATTCCTAAACCAGTACATTATGAGTGCATCTCAGATTGTCCAATAGCTTTGAGACCTCCACCAAGAGTTCTTCCAAAACTGAAACCTGAGTCTTGTGTGAATTCATCTGCTCCAGAAATATTGTCAATTGTGAATCTGTTACCTACACTAGACTCGGTGATGAATGAACGACTTACTACATTGGATTCTACTGAAGAGCAAGTGCACTCTTATGCAAGAAACTACCCATTTAAAAAAACAGACATGGATGCAAAATCTACAGACTTAATAAATTCAGTTGATATATTCACAGTACAGAAATCCGTTTCCAATGTAGCTGTGACCATTGGGACTCCAGCAGCCCTTTCATCTTATTGCCAATTAGGTGGCTCTAGCTCTACAAATTCTTCACCTGTATCTTTGCCAACTAAAAAGGAGCAGAAGTTAGATGTAACAAACTCAAGTGATATTTCAAGAATGTGTCCAGTACCAAAACCAAGAACAATACCACCTTCACAGATTGCAAAACTTCAAGAAATCAAGCAGAGTAATGAGACGACCTCTACCACTAAAACTAACATAACACTTGAGGAGATGTCAAACGATAATTCTTTTATTCCAGCAGTTCCCCCACGGAGAAAAAAGTCGGCTCCTGCAGCTTTCCATCTCCAGATGCTACAAAGTAACAAAAGTTTGTTTCAGGTTGATGTGACTGCAAATACCAATAACAATACCAATAACAATGATAGCTCAAGCACAAGGGATAGTGTTGTCCCCCCCTCCCACCTTCCTAAACCACTACAGCCACGAAGAAGCTGGTCTTCTGAAGAAATGGATTTATTAGATTTTAATGCAAAAGGAATACAGCCCGCAAACACTGGCACTTCTACAGAGCAATTTACTGCCAACTGGTTAGTATTCCAAGATGAGGAAAAAAGTGATAATATTATTGACAAAGGGAATTGTGAGTCTCCATGGTGATTCCAAACATTTAACTGATGTTCAATCTAGTGTCAGACAAGATCTTTGTGTGTCTGCATATTTTAGCCATACAATTGCAGATCTAACAAATTATATTTTTCTACAGGAAGGCTTTCTTGATCTATAGAGACTACTTGTAATGTTTATAGAGCTTATCAGCACTCGTTTGACCGGATCTTGGCATTTACATGGCCTGTCTAATGCAGGAATATCAAGCGTGTACAAGATGTGTTCTATAGGCACACAAAGTGTCAGTGTTACACTAGCTTAAAATATAACTCTTAGACATTTTTGGACTTTTTATCTGCAATAATCCATCCACTACCATCCCTTATCCTTACACCACTTCAAATAGTTTCTTCTTTAACTTCCGCAATCTCTCTAAATGGCTTCCTCCTAGCTGCCCTGTAAAACTATTGTCTTCCGCAAGGTGGCCGCAAATACTGGGGTAGCTTTAATTAAGGAAATTTCAAAAAGGACACACTGATTTTACTGCTTAAGACTGTTTTAAAAAATGATGTAAATACCACTGATCTTTTTCAATTACAATTTCAATTGATTTGAGCTATACAGTCAGCTTTCACATTTCCTGTGCCAGAATATCCAATTCTTACAGACAGTCAGCACTGTTATATTATTATTCTGGTGTGTAAAAGCAAACAACTAAATAAAGCACAGAATGTATGTTTCCATCAGCTTATTTTCTTTTTCATAATCCTCATTTTGTGAAAAGGCTTGTAAACCCTATAGGTAAAGATTGCTTAAATAAGAAAAAAATGACTAGGTCTAAAATCTATGAATAAATAACTTGAAACATAATTTTATTTGTATTATTTTGTTAATAAAAAAGTTATGAGTCTATTTGTCAAGGTCTGTAATTTGCTACATACTGACTTTACTATACCTGACTTTGTGATTTACCTACTTTGATGATTAAGTTGCATTTCACTGTACAATATGTTTAAGTGGAAACTTTGCTTGTGTTAAAGTTTTGAAAGGATACTCAAGTTAATGGGCAGAAACAGAATTAACACATTTACATATAATGTATGCAATAAATATGAGAATCATTTCAGCTAGAGCAACCCAGCGGTAACCACCTTAAATTAAACTGAAATGCAATGAATAAATTACTTTATTAACAGAATTCAATAACTTTTTTATACATTATATTACGTGGAGAAATTTTAATAACAGAGTATAATGAATAAGTAACTATATTATCAATCACTATATAAAAGGAAGGAAAGAGTTTCATTTGTCAAATCCAAAGTGTGCTACCAATGGATTGAAGCTAAGTCCATACACAAACAGTGGAAACTTTGCTGCATTCATGGCCGGAGAACAGAACCACACAACACAGGATATGGTTGTCTCAAAATACTGTTCTGTTTATTCAAATCAGGGTTACACTTCTTATAGCACTCTGAAACTATTTTCTAGCATGAAAAGAGATAACACCTGGCATCATATATCTAAAATATTTGGAGATATAAGTCTGTAATTAATTGGTTTTAGCCTTGCAGAGCAAATTCCAAGAAGCTTAAAACGTTATCTAAAATAAGATACCTCTTCTAGTGCCTCTGTTATCTTCTACTTTTAAGCATATTCTACACATTTTCTGGAACCTTGCCACATACTCATTATTTTTCTTACTATAAGATTATATTTTAAGCAATCTTAAAAGCACAACACTGTCACAGTTTGAAGAGCAACCAACAGGTGCACAGGTGTATTAGATTTTCCAGAGGACAATGGTAATGCATTGTTGTAAATGGCGGCGGATGTTTTGCAAAATAACTCAGAAACAATCCAACAGATGATAACACCAAATTGGAAACCGATCAGGACATTCAGGAATTAGGCCAAATGTATGGATGGTGACATATATGGACAAATTAAGCAGGTCAGTTATAATTGTGCTACTTCTCCACTTTGGCACAGGATAGTATCAACAGTATGTTAAATACTTAATTCTTTAAACCTCAGTTATCAACAATTTTATGCCCTCATCTGTACACATGTTGTCAATTTAATAATGATCTGCAACCACCAATTAAGTTTCCTTTCACATTGAGCCTTTGTTCATAACTATACCATAACAATGAACTTATCACACCATTGGTAGTTAAAGCAGATCTATTTGGATGCAACGTAAGATTACATAAATAATTATCTACTCTTCAATTTTAAAGACCTCCACAGGACAGTCAGCACTACATACAGTATATATGATAGTCCAGTACAACAGTTTCAGTTTGCCTGCTGTTTTAAGAGGAAAAGTCCTTATTTGCCCACCAGTAGATGGTTTCACTATAAAAAAGAGCGACGATTGCTACAAAAAACATCAAATGAACAGAAACAGATCAGGTGCATTCATAATATTGGGAACTACTGTTTTTAATGTATGCTCTTACAGAAATTACAGTATAAAAAGTTTTGGGTACTTTAGTTAGTGACCCTGTCTCACTGTCCTGCCCCTGCCTCACTACCCTGGTTACTTTCCCTGGTAGTTAATTGCTAAAATAATACCAAGCTAGCAATATAATTAAGTGGTTTATTGTAATTAAAACCATAAGTCTATGCACTTACAGTTTTCCAAAATTCAACCTGAGAGATGTTTTGAAGTATATAAACTTCTTCCTTAGGCAGTGATTGACCTATAATGAAAACTATCCACAAGGCTTCCCTTTAAATTGTGAATTCAATTAATAATAGTGAGTAATAAGAGACAACTGCTTGAATATTTGTATAAATACTGTATATTAAAACAAATGGTATACAAAAATAGGTTCTCGCAATGCTATATATAAAATAGATTCAACAGTCTACAAACGAAAAATAAAATAATTGGAGAACTGCGCTTTCTGATAGAAAAGTGTGCAGCCAAGGGAATAAAGGCTGAGTAGAAAGGGCCCAACCTTCTACTGGAATGGAAAGAAATGATCTAACTTTCCCGGCAGTGAAAGTACAGAGTAAATGTAATTATTGATAAGACTTTATAGTAACACAATGCAAATGGTAAATTATGTGCACAAACAATAACAAGAGTGATCACTCTAAAATCTTTCCATAATACTGAAATAATAGAGACAAATAGCATACATTAAAAAGTATACCATATCAATTATTTGGACATATTCTAGATATATACCAGCAAATGAATAGGGATAAATACTATCAAGCCCACCAAGGGAGTCTTGTTATGTAAGTTTCAAGAATCCGCCCTATTAATAAGTGCAAAAAAGTTTATGGCCTGATCTGTGGCAAAGTAGGAATGGATGAATATAAATGAGTGTATAAAGTCCATGTCCCAACTCACAAATGGTTATGAAATACCAAGGTACTGCGGCGGTGGACAGCGGTCTGGCAGGTAGGTAAACTGACACCCTTCTTCTCGTCCAGTAGATTTCCCGGTCATCGGATCCTCCCCTTTGTCAAAATCGCAACGCCGTCCTCTTCTATTCGCTGTCTGTGAGTTTCCTGGCTGGGTATGTAAAAAATTTGCGCATGCGCATGGCGGAAGTCCTGCCCACGCTCTAGCGCCGGCGATGTGAAATTTCACGCTGATAATTATGAAAGAGTAGTATTCTTGGGGGGGGGGGGTATTCAATTGTTCCTCCGGCCGCCGAAAAAACGAGCGCGTTAAAACTATTACCGTTTATACGGTAATTACTCGCTGAATTTCATCTCGCAGCTCCCTGAGCTGCGAGATGAAATTCAGCGAGTAAACTACCGTATTAACGGTTTTTGCGCGCAATATTACCGTATAAACGGTAATAGTTTTAACGCGCTTGTTTTTCCGGCAGCCGGAGGAACAATTGAATAATTGGTATAATAAAGTGGTATACAACGCGTTTCTCCCTCAAAGGGCTTCTTCAGGGATAAATGCAGCAATTGTCCGGACTGGGCTTTATTTCTCCAGATATAGTGGAAAACATATGGGCAGGTTAACATAACTCCAGTTTGATCGGTGTACATAACGTGAATGACAGACAGAAGGGAGCCACCTTCACATCTTCCATTGGTCAAAGTAAATTGTGTGGGGAGACAGTTTACAAAGTCTTTAACTGGTTATCTCAGTAAAAGAATCAGTGCAGCAGAGAGGATAAGATTCAATACTAAATGATAATACATAACAATAGATAAGTACAATATATAATAGATATGTATAAATAGGAAAGATAAGAGAAATACATTAAAGGCTGTCTGATTGAGCAACGGGTACTCTATAGCATTATAAGAAGGTGTTAAGTTCAAACTCTATATTGAGTCCCCTTGGAGTCAAGGTTCTAAGGGTGTATATGAACCTGGCCTCTTCTTGTGAGATAAGTCTAGCATAGTCTCCCCCTCGCCATGATTTGGTCACCTTCTGTATGCCAATAAATTTTAGTAAAGTTGGATCATGATATATTGAAAAATATTCTGAAACACTGATTTAAGCTGATTCCTAATGGTGTTCTAATTCCTAAATGTTGAACTGCTATCCTAAATAAAGCTGACTATCTGAGCTATACAGGCAGTTGAATGACATGACTGCATATAAGTCTTTGCCAGGAGACCCTACTACCCTACACCAGAGGGAGTTAGAAACACTTCTCAGTAGGGCTGCACTTAAAGGTATCCATCATTTCATCGACCTCTTTTTTGATCATGTCAAGCACCTCAGGACTCACTCGATACGCAGGTTGCCGAAAAGGCCGAGCCTCCCCGGTATCAACGTGATGGGCCACTACATGAGTGTGCCCAGGCCTGCTGGTGAACTTAGGCTGCTCTACCTCCAATACTCCCTTCATCTGTTGAGTCTGGGCTCCTGTTATCTGCTGGCCTATGTGCACCGCCTCCACCCCTAGGTCCTTTTTAGTTTAGGTCCTTTTTAGTTTCTGCGAGAATGTCGGGTATGGGGTCAGTCTCTGGGTCGTCCATAGGTGGGCAGCATATTGCCATGGCCCCTATTTCCCTGGTGACGTTCTCCTTTAGCCTATTAATGTGATAGGTACCCACCCGCTTCCCGGTTCGATCAAGTGCAAAAACGTAATCTATCCGGCCCTGTCTGTCCACTATGGTATAGGGCCCTTCCCAGGTCGCCTGTAACTTGTGCTTTGTGGCAGGTACTAGCACCATCACTTTCTGTCCAACTTCTAACTCCCTTTCTCCTACAGCCCCAAAGTATGGTCATGAGCGAGCTGCATCAACCGTTGCAGTCAATCCTTCATTTGTACCACATATTCCAAGACTGAAACCTCAGGTTCCTGGAATGACCCCTCCCGGCTTTCCCGGACTAAGTTCAGAGGTCCCTGTACCCATCGAGCTTATAATAACTCAGAAGGAGAGAAACCGTTAGAATCCTGCGGTACGCGAATAATAGCTGCTGCAATGACTTTTCCCAGTCTCCCCTCTCCGACTTAGCAGATGCCCGCAGCAGCTGTTTAAGGGTCCCATTAAATCTCTCTGAAAGACCATTAGTCTGGGGATGGTAGGAGGTTGTGCGGAAGGAATGGACCCCAAATTTGTCTCATACTGTCTGCAGCAAGTCCCCTTGAAAATGTGTCCCCTGGTCGGTGATTACTTCTTAAAGGTTTGCTACACGACTAAAGATATCCATGAGAGCCTGGGAAATATGTTCAGCATCTATGGATGCTAGTGCCACTGCCTCGGGATATCTAGTCGCGTAGTCTACGGTCAGGATGTACTTCTTCCCTGTTCGGCTCAGTTTCTTAAAAGGTCCCACAATGTCCATGGCTACTGTTATGACTCGCCAGGCTCTCTGTCAGAGTAACTAGATAGTGTCACGGGCACTAGGAGTTTTACCCAGAATTCACCAGGTGTAGCTACACTTACCAGAAGTGCGGACCTCTGGGTAGTGTGGTGAATCAGTGGAACCATACAGTAGAATAGAGGAAAGGAATGTCAATAGTATAAATGCTGAGTCTTGGCACCGTGGAACTGTGATGGTACAGCAGTTTAGTAAACAGGATAAATGAGGAAAGAGTCCAAGTGCCTTAGCACGCAGGTAGCATATATAGCAGGCCAGAACTTGATAACTGGATAACGTTAGGCAAAGACCAATCAACAATATAGTAGAAGAGTCAGCGACTTGCAGCTACAATACAGAGGCACTTGTAGACTTTAGTCCAGCTAATAGGTACCATACAGAGTAGTAGCTATATCACAAGGAAACATAAATGGTCTACAGCTGGTAAGTTTCACCACGGATATGTAGAGAAGACTTGTCCAGCGCAGGTGTGTAACAGAATAGCGTGAGTGGTCTGCAATTGGCAAGTTGTACCACTGATGTGAAGGGAAGACTTGTCCAGGCGCAGGCATGGAACGGAGTAACGTGAGTGGTCTGCAATAGGCAAGTTTTACCACTGATGTGTAGAGAAGACTTGTCCAGGTGCAGGCGTGGAACGGAGTAACATGAGTGGTCTGCAATAGGCAAGTTGTACCACTGATGTGAAGGGAAGACTTGTCCAGGTGCAGGCGTGGAACGGAGTAACGTGAGTGGTGTGCAATAGGCAAGTTGTACCACTGATGTATAGAAGAGACTTGTCCAGGAGCAGGCAGGTAACGGAGGTAGCGAGAGTAGTCTGCAGCAGGTAAGTTTTACTACCGATGTGAAGAGAAGACTTATCCAGAAGCAGGCAGGTAACGGAGGTAGCGAGAGTAGTCTGCAGCGGGTAAGTTCTACTACCGATGTGGAGAGAAGACTTGTCCAGAAGCAGGCAGGTAACGTAGGTAGCGAGAGTAGTCTGCAGCGGGTAAGTTCTACTACCGATGTGGAGAGGAGACTTGTCCAGAAGCAGGCAGGTAACGGAGGTAGCAACAGTAGTCTGCAGCGGGTAAGTTCTACTACCGATGTGGAGAGGAGACTTGTCCAGAAGCAGGCAGGTAACGGAGGTAGCGAGAGTAGTCTGCAGCGGGTAAGTTCTACTACCGATGTGGAGAGGAGACTTGTCCAGAAGCAGGCAGGTAACGGAGGTAGCGAGAGTAGTCTGCAGCGGGTAAGTTCTACTACCGATGTGGAGAGGAGACTTGTCCAGGAGCAAACGGATAACACGAGCAAAAACAGGAAACACTTCAGAGTCTCAAGGAATGAGAACTAAGAACAGGCAATGGTAATAGGGCAACAGGCGCCTAAAGTACTGAGAGGTGATTAATTAACCAATGAGACTAGAGGCAAGGTATTAACAGTTCAGGGTTTCTGCACATGCGCAATCTTAGTCAAGTATGCGGACGGCCGCGGCTCAGGAGAGGCGCCGGCAGGAGCGACAGAGACCTATGTCCCAACCTAGAGGCACTAACAGTCCGGTTAGTGACAGATAGATAGACAGATAGCTAGATAGATAGTTAGTTAGGGATAGGTAGGTAGGTTGTTAGGTAAGTTTAGATAGCCACTGGGTGTTTAGATAGCTAGTTAGTTTAGTTCTTAGATAGATTAGTTTAGGCAGATTTACTAGATAGATTAGATAGGTATTAGATAGGGTCAGTTAGGTCTGTTCTCTGCCAGAATCTGCCCTCAATTCATGCTGTCTTTTCTATGTAATGCCTCACCTGGCCAGCTTGTTTCTCTTAGCTCACTCGCCTGGCTTCCTCATTATCACCTGCAGCCTATTGGTTCTGCTCTCCTTAAATAGCCCGCTAATCCTCTGCAGGATTGCCGGCAATAAGTTTACCTTAGTGTTCCTGCTCCCTTGTACTTTCCCTATTACCTGTTCCTGTTGTTTTCTGCCGGCTTGTGGTATCCCCATGTACCAGACCGTTTTCGTTCCTGTCAACTCTTCATTGGATCTCCCTGTGTATTGACTCGGGTATGCTTTGACTCCTCTCCTGTATCATTACCCGTGTGTCAGACCTTTTTCAGTTTCTGACTACTCTCTATTGGATTCTCCATGTACGGACCCTGCTTTTCCCTTGACAATTCTACAATCTTCCTTTGGCTCCGGACTCAACCTTGCCACAGGTACTATTGACTGTCTACATATATCACCGTGTGCCTATATTGTAGTTACCCCTGACAACTGCCTAGGAACTGTTTTCCTCCAATCTCCGGACTCTAACCGGTACTGTGGGTTGCAGTTACCCCTGGCAACTGCCTAAGAACTGTCTCAAATCTCCGGACTCTCACCGGTACTGTGGATTGTAGTTACCCCTGGCAACTGCCTAAGAACTGTTACCCCTAAATCTCCGGACTCTCACCTGTAATGTGGGTTGCAGTTACCCCTGGCTATTGCCTATGTTCAGTTTCTCATCTTTACCTTTCACTGCAAGTTCCGTTCCATCCGGACAAGCATCGGCACAGAAGTCGCTGTGTATTAGGGGACTTCTCTATCAACTGTTCCTTATTTATTCCAGTGGCCACGAGCGATATATCAGTCTTGACACCATCCACTCGGTGTCTCACCGGACTTCCTCCTGCACTTCCTACTCTATGGCCTTGGTAACTCTATTCCTGGGTTCTCCCCAGCCAGTGCACATCTCACGACCCTTCTGTTTGCAGCCAAGTCTGTCCCCACCACTAGGGGCAACAGTGAACACCTGACGTCCGAAGCAGACTCCGGGTTTTGCTGTACTGGCTGAGGGGTTCCTAACAGCTACCCTTCTAAATGGCTCACCTATGATGGGCATGAACTGTAGAGGGACCCGACGTGGAGGTCCCCCGAGGAGTTGGCATACATCGCATGAGGACCTATAGTGTTTGACCTCCTGATTAACTCCAGGCAAGAAGAAATGTGGTAGCAATCGGGAATAGGTTTTACGAACCCCTAAGTGGCTAGCTAGGGAGATGTCATGGGCTAGTGCTAATAATTGCCGATGTTACTGCTGGGGAACAATCACTGTTTCCTAGCCACTCCACTGGCTCTAGAGAGTCAGCCTTGGCAGGCACCCGATACAACCTCCCTTCTTGCCACATGATCCTATCCTCATGAGGTACCCAATTTGTCCTTTCTACCGCACTGCGGAGACAATCTAAAGATGGGTCAGTCCGTTGGGCTTTTCTAAATGCAGTCCTATCTACCTCCCCCAGATTCATGTCAATGTCAGGTAAGTGTGGTACAGAGTTAGAAAACGACAGCAGTTCAGGTGGTGTGGCAGCTGATCCAACAGGGACTTCTGGTGCTGGTATGGGTGGGTCCTCGGAAGCTGTCTCCAAAACTTTTGCTCAACTCCGTGTGATATCTCCCACAAAGTAACTGGCAAATCCACCACCCAGATCATTCCCCAGAATAACGTGGATTTGTAATCAAACCAAAAGTCCCACATTCACCTCCCCCGAACCCTGGCCCCAATCCAAATCAGGATCAGGATCGTAGTATCCCTCCCCACACTCAATTGATGCTCCTTGGCACACTGAAACTCGGGGCACCGCTGGTTTCAATCCAGAGATTGGTTTTCCTCCCCGTGGGCAATTTCTTTGTATGTATCCAAGTTGTTGGCAATTATAGAACCTCCTAGGGTTGGATACTGCTGGATCATGAGGTCTGGGCGCACTAGAGTGCGCAGCTGGGGTTCATGGCGACATGGGGCGTGAAGTAGTTGGCGGTGTATCTCGATGGAGTGGGGTCCTTCGAATAGTCGCCCATCACCTCCGCTAGATCCCCTCCATCGGGGACAGTTTGCCAGGAATTCATTGGCTAATGCTGCTGCTTACTCTGTGGTAGCGGGATTTCTGCCCACCACCCACTCTCTAATTTCTGGAACCATTTTATTCATTAGCTGCTCCAATATAAAGATGTTTATAATGTCCGTTACATTTGTGGTTTGCTTCCCTTCTAGCCACTGATTACAGGTTTTTTTTCAAATAAACTGCAAAATTCCGCATAAGAAGACTCACTGCCTCCAACCAAATCTGCAGCTGTTCTGTGTTGCCGACGGTTATTGCAGCTGTCTGGGTTGTCATCCCCCAGTTCTATTACTGGGTTCTCCTGACAGGTCCTGAACTGCGTCCTCCTCCTCACCAGGGTTTTCTACATCCCACTGAGCCAATTTTTTGATTGGGAACCCCCTGATATCCGTTGAGTTGATCTCAATTTTTCTTGCCTGACAAAATTCCTGCAGGATTCCTTTATTGGTGTTTCAGTATGTTTGTGCTGCTGCCTCCATTCTGCTGTGCCTTTCCAATTTCGTGCTTGTCACTGTGTGGTCCCACCGCTTGTCACCAAATGTGATGATACGTGGTTCCCAAATCACTCAGACACGGTATTAGAGGAAAAATAGAAGGATGATTTATTCTGCAGAACAGGATTAAATACAGTACGGCCCCCTTAATGATAGCAGGTTCAACAAGTGTGGAAATCAGTTCAAATAAATCCAGTGAGATATATTCCACAGCATATCTCTGGCAGAACATCATCTCTTGGCCAAAGTCAGTCACGCATGTCTCCAGTTCCCAGGGTAGCCTCTTTTATCACCTCACAATCCCACCTTGGGAACTGCCTGCCCAGGGGAGTTGCAAAAGGTCTCGATTGGTGGGCTTCTCACACTATCCAGCCCCTCCCCTACCTCCCCAGTTGCCCTCCCTCAGGTGAACCCTGCTGGGTCCGGCTCCGGGCTGTCTGTAGAGCGCACGAGTGGACAATAGGGAGCAAACAGAAATAACAATGGTGGCTTAATTCACTTGACTTCTGAGTGTTTCCTGTGGAGGTGGAATTTAACCCCTGAAGTACTTTGCAAGGAGATGTTACAGTTCCAGCACTGATACTTCTGATAACATCATGGCTAAAAAGTGCAGTCTGGATATGGATTAGAATAGAGGGTTGTAACACTGGTTCCATATACCATGCCCGTTTCCTTGCCATGAGCTCACTTGCTTCGTTACTCGATATTGCTTTTGTTAGGAGTATACTTTGGTTTAGGGCCAAATTATGCAGCACACAGCACCACACCATATTAGCCACCTTACCTGGACCATAAAGCACACCGCTAGCTGACAGAGGTGTCATAAACCAGGATTGACACCCATATGCAGAATCACTTACAATTAATCATAAAAACATTGCAGCACCACATAAATACACCAAAAAAACAGCCTAAGAGGAGCCTGGTGCTGTGGATATTCCTCTCTCCCTGTTGGTGCTGACTCCAAAATAAGATGTTGCTCCAAAACAAACAACAAGACTTTTCCAATCATTTTCAAGCAACCTGGGCATTTGGGTCCCATTTTATAGTCCTTATTAGCCTGTATAGACCATTGGCTGATGTGTTTGCTAATCATGCCTATAAAATGTAGTGTCTTGTAGTGCATCAAAAATGTAATTTAAGTGGTGACCCCATCTGGAAATAATGTTACAAGTGTATAAGTGTTGCCAAATCATACAAATATTATTATTGGGCAACTGGTGATGAAATAGTAAAAAAAATATTTTTATAAAAAACACATATATTCTAGAATTAATTTTGTCTGCCGTAAAAGAATTGCAAATCATTTTTGCCCCTGTACAACAAAAAAGATGGCCTTTTGAAACTTTCATTGTGCATCCTGTTATATTAACATTGGCCTGCAGTGATGTGTTTGGCAATCTCGCCTATAGAAAGCAGCGTGTTGGATCTGGTGATTTTGGAATCAAACTCTGTGAGATTGCAAAATCGCAGCTTCATACATACGGCGAATTGTATAACTAGAGTGGGAAACAATCGGGACCGTGATTTGTAGCGATTTTGAAAGAAACACATATCCGCCAATTTTACATCAAATCGCCAGTTAATAAATTGCCCGGGAAAATCGCTAGAAATTCAAAATCGCAGCTTGATACATTTTTCCCCCGGTGTGTATTATTTCCTGTACTGACTCACGTGCAAGAGAGGATTAACCCCATAGTGTATGCTGCTATGGAGGAGTGAAGGAAACCAGTCTACCTAGTTCCGGCTGTGGAGGAGGACGGACGTGCCGCGCGAGCTCTCCACTGGGATCTAATACCTGGCTCCCTATTCCCGTGAGTAGCCCGGCACCTCTCCGTTGTCCTTCCCTCCTCCACCTGCCTCACTTACCTCCACTCACTCCTGTGTCCAGCCCCGCCGGCGATCCTCCGAACGGCTGCCCCCCACGGTGCCTCCTAATCGAGCCCCCGGCTCCGGCCCGCTGCTCCTGCCTGGTTCACCGTCCGGCTCCGGCCCAGCTGCTTCCACCGCTCCCTCCTGGATCTCTTCATCGCTGCCTCCTCTTCGCTGGCTCTCTTCTCCTCGGCGGTGTCTTTTGCCCTGGGATCCCGGGGTCGGCCCAGCGGCCTCCACTGCTCCTACCTACCTGGCTCTCCTGGATCCTCGGCCCAGCTGCCTGCACAGGTTCTTCAGTCCTGCTGCCTCCACAGCACTGCCTCTTCGCTCCAGCCTCATTCCCGCTGCCTGCACTCCTCTCCTGGCCTGCACGTCCGCAAGGCCTACTTCCGGTCTGAATCCCCGGTCTGGAACTCCCTGGACTCTGCCTCACCCCCTCAGCTCCCTGGAACTGTGACTCTGCCTCACCCCCTTAGCTCCCTGGAACTGTGACTCTGCCTCACCCCCTCAGCTCCCTGGAACTGTGACTCTGCCTCACCCCCTCAGCTCCCTGGAACTGTGACTCTGCCTCACCCCCTCAGCTCCCTGGAACTGTGACTCTGCCTCACCCCCTCAGCTTGGACCTCGTCTTCGTCCTGCTCCCAAGCAACTCTAGGTATCTTCTCACTACTTTGCTCCACTGAACTGTCTTTCTCACAGTGACTCTCCTTCATCCCCTTGGATCATCTCCTTTGCCTGCCCCTTGGACTCGATTGGTACCTGTTACTATTCTACCTGATACTATCTTTATCTGTTATTATTTTTAACTGCTATTATGCTATTATTTTATTATATATGCCATTATTTTGTTTCTACTGATTTTATACTTACCACTAACTACCTTTTAATTGTTATTATTCTTGCCTATTTCCATTGTCCTCATCATCTCTCCTTCTGTCGTTCTATGCCTTCCACGCCCTAATTGGTTATTGTCCTCCTGTAACAATATGTAGCAATGTAAGTAATGAAATATGGAGTACTTGCCTTACTCTAGATTAGCGCTGGCCAGCCGGTGGTGCGGAGTCTAACAAACCCCCTGGTGTTCGCCAAGAACCACCTCAAGGCGGGATGGGCTTTGCTGCGGAGGATCGCAGGTCGCGGTCCACTGGTCTGCCTCTAGAGGTAAGGATTCGGAGGTAGCCCACGATAACACTGGAACTGGAAGGTAGGGTCAGGATGGCCGAGGTCTGGTACACTTGGAATGGAGATGAATACGTTGTCAGCAAGCCTGGGTCTGTACACTTGGAGTGGAGATAATATGTAGTCAGCAAGCCGGGATCTGGTACACTTGGAGCGGAGATTATACGTAGTTAGCAAGCCAGGGTCTGGTACACTTGGAATGGAGATAATACGTAGTCAGCAAGCCGGGGTCTGGTACACTTGGAACGGAGATAATACGTAGTCAGCAAGCCGGGGTCTGGTACACTTGGAACGGAGATAATACGTAGTCAGCAAGCCGGGGTCTGGTACACGAGGAGTTAATGTCTGAAAAGCCTGTAAGGAGCTGGTGCACGGGAGACACACGAGAAGCACCTAGTCAGGGTACATAGGAAGTTGCTCTGATGCTGTCCAGGCGTCAGAGCAGGACTTTAGTAGTTACCAGATTTGAATTCTCCGCCCCGACTGTCATGTGACAGCGCCGCCGCGACCCGGAAGGGAGAGAGGATCGCGGCGCTGGAGCGAGGACAGGTGAGTTGTAACACCTCCATCTTGCTATTGTCTCCCTGCTATTATTCTTTCCTGCTGTCCTCACTATCTTATCCGCTGTCCTCATTATCTTACTGTTCTGTCATTATTCTTACCTGTTTTCATCGTCCTTTTGTCTCACTGTATTGTTCTTCCACGCCCTAATTCGTTATTGTCTTCCACCTTGTCATTGTTTTCCTGCCATTGTTCTTACCTGTTTTTCATTGTCCCCATTATCTCACTGCTCTGTTACTCTCTCTCCCTACTATGCCTTCCCGCTCTCACCCCATACCCATACTCTCCCCCCGCCCTACCTCTCCCGCCCCTCCCCCGCGCACTGCTCATCTTGTTAACCTCATCCCCATCTCCCCCCTCTCCTCTCCCCCCCTTCTCCTGTGCCCTCTGGAATGCCAGATCTGTCCGCAACAAGCTGACTGCTATCCACGATCTCTTTCTATCCAACTCCTTTTCTCCGATTCTGACACTGCCTCCCCCGCTGCCCTCTCCTATGGTGGCCTCTCCTTCACCCACTGCGCCAGGCCTGGGGCCCGCCCAGGCGGTGGAGTGGGCATCCTCCTTTCCTCCACCTGTACGTTTTGTGTCATTCCCCCTGAACCCTCCCTCTCCTTTTCCTCCTTTGAAGCCCACTCCATCCGCCTCTTCTACCCCATCCACCTCCACGTCACTGTCATCTACCACCCTCCTGGCCCCACCTCCCTCTTCCTCGACAACTTTGCTGCCTGGCTTCCTCACCACCTCTCCTCCGACCTCCCCTCGATCATTCTCGGTGACTTTAACTTCCCCATCGACAACCCCACCGACCCTGCTTCAAGCAAACTGCTCACCCTCTCTTCCTCCCTTGGTCTCACCCAATGGACCTCCTCCTCTACCCACTGCCTTGGTCACTCCCTTGATCTTGTCTTCTCCTACCTATGTAATATCTCTGACTTCTCCATCTCTCCCTTTCCTCTATCCGATCACCATCTCCTCTCCTTCTCTCTCTCCTCTTCTCCTGCTCCCCTCCCCCTGCCTAAACCTACTCTGTCCATACGCAACCTCGACGCTCTTGACCCTGCCTCTCTGTCCTCCTTTCACCCCTTTCCTCCCAGGCCTGCCCCAGCCAGGCGGTCTCCCTCTACAATCACACCCTCACCTCCGCGCTGGATGCAGTCGCCCCTGCTTACTCCGTCCACCCCCGCTGCTCCAAACGTCAACCCTGGCACTCCAAATTTACCCGCTTCCTCCAAAAATGCTCCCGTACCGCCGAACGTCACTGGAGAAAATCCCGCTCCCTGGCGGACTTCCTCCACTTTAAATTCATTCTTTCATCCTACAGCTCTGCCCTCTCACTCACCAAACAATCTTTCTTTAAATCCCTCATCTCCTCCCAGTCCACTAACCCCCGCCGCCTCTTCGCCACCTTCAGCACTCTCCTGGCCCCCTCCCCTCCCCCACCACCCTCTTCCCTGACTGCCTCCGACTTTGCCTCTTTCTTCTCCTCTAAAATCGAGGCCATCCGACTCGAAATCTCCTCCTCCACTCTCCCTTTCACCCCTCCCACTCTTCCGTCCTCCCCCCAACCACCTTCCCCTCCACTCCTTCCGCCCCACCACGGGTGAGGAAGTCCACTCTCTCATTTTATCCCCCCCCCCCCACTACCTGTCCCCTGGATCCTATCCCCTCCCACCTTCTTCGCTCCCTTTCCCCCACCACCTGCTCCCAGCTCACTCACCTCTTTAATCTCTCCCTCTCCACTGGCATCTTCCCCTCCCCCTGCAAACATGCTCTCGTATCCCCCATTCTTAAGAAACCTAATCTCGATCCCACTTCTCTCTCGAACTATCACCCCATATCTCTTCTCCCTTTTGCCTCCAAAATTCTCGAAAGGCTTGTCTGCAGCCGTCTCACCTCCTACCTTTCTGAACACTCCCTCCTTGATCCTCTCCAGTCTGGCTTCCGCCCCCTTCACTCCACTGAAACTGCCCTGGCTAAAGTCACCAACGACCTCCTCTCTGCTAGAGCCAGGGGCCACTTCTCCCTTCTCATCCTCCTTGACCTCTCTGCAGCCTTCGACACCGTTGACCACCCCCTCCTCCTCCACACCCTCCAGTCTCTCGGCCTCTCCGGCCCAGTCCTGTCCTGGTTCACCTCTTACCTTGCTGACCGATCCTTCTCTGTCACCACCTCTGGGTCTCTTTCCCCCCCGTCCACCCTTCCTGTCGGAGTCCCTCAGGGCTCTGTTCTGGGACCATTACTCTTCTCTCTACACCTCTTCCCTGGGTCAACTCATCAGCTCCTTCGGCTTTAACTACCACCTTTACGCTGACGACACTCAACTATACCTCTCCTCTCCTGATCTCTCTCCCTCCCTCCTCTCTAGAGTGTCCGCCTGCCTCTTTGCCATCTCCTCCTGGATGTCCTCCCGATTCCTCAATCTCCCCTGTCCCCCAACTTCGCTGCCTTGGTGTCATCCTCAACTCCTCTCTCTCCTTTTGCCCCCACATCCTCTCTCTTGCTAAATCCTGCCGCTTCCAGCTGCGTAACATCGCTTGCATCCGGCCCTTCCTCTCCCAAGATGCCACCAAATGTCTTATCCACTCTCTGATCATCTCCCGCCTAGACTACTGCAACCTCCTCCTCACTGGCCTCCCCCACTCTCATCTTGCTCCCCTTCGATCTGTTCTTAACGCTGCTGCTAGACTTATTTTCCTTTCTCGCCGCTCCTCTTCTGTCTCCCCCCTCTACCTAGCCCTTCACTAGCTCCCATTCCCCTTCAGAGTCCTCTTTAAACTCCTCACACTCACATACAAGGCCCTCGCCAATTCCACTGCGCCCTACATCTCCACCCTCCTCTCTATTCACACTCCATCCCGCCCTCTCCATTCTGCCTCTGATCGTCGCCTCTCTTCCCCCCTTATTACCTCCTCCCACGCGCGTATCCAAGACTTTGTCCGCGCTGCCTCCCTCCACTGGAACAAGCTCCCTCCCTCCATCAGAACTTTCCCTAATCTGTCCAGTTTTAAACGGGCTTTAAAAACCCACCTTTTTCTTAAAGCCTTTCAGTCTCCCACTTAACTCCCTACCTTTTCTGCTGCCTCTCCTCCTTCTTTCCCCTTCCCCGCCCCTGTCCCCCTATTCTCCCTCTCTCCCCTGCGTCTCTCTGTCTGTCCACCCCTTCCCTTAGATTGTACGCTCCTCTGAGCAGGGCCATCTCTCCTCCTGTTTCCACCACTTCTAACTCTGCTCTCCAGCTACTTTGCCCTCCTCCTCGAGGACCCTCCTCCCCCCGTCCCCTCTGGGGGTCTCCCTGTCTTCCGCGCCCTCCTTCTTGGGCTCCGTTGTTTGCCGATCCTCCCTCCCCCTTTCCCCGCCCTCTCTAGCTGTGCATTGAGCTTACTGAGTTACTGTGCTTACTGATTACTGTACTGTGCTGTCTCACCTTGTATTGTAATTCGTTTTGTCCCTGTACGGCGCCACGGACACCTTGTGGCGCCCTATAAATAAAAATTAATAATAATAATAATAATACCTGCAGTTTTGCAATGTTATTGCACACTATTTTTTATGTAGGTTGCTCATCATAAGATTTATGTAACGATAATTGCAACCACAGTGCATCAATAGAGGAAACAATATGATTACAGCTGAGCTGTCACCTTCATATAAATCTGATCATCATGATTAAAAGTATGCAATTTACTATCTATCTATCCATCCATCGATCCCACATGTGGCAGCTTTTTAATGAAAGCAACAGTTAAATGGACTTAAAAAATTAAAAACTCCAGCCACATTGTGATTATATTTCCAGTAGGAATCAACAAAACAAGGCCCAAATCACTATTAGATACCGTTATACATTTGCATTATAAGAAGCAATTCTAATAGCAGTGATTTGTAAAATAGAATTAAAGCTTTGCATGTCCAGTGGTCTTCAGTATTAAGTGAAGAATCCATATTTTTTTCGGCAGACAAGTCAGTAGTACAGTAGTAGTACAGATGTTCTATACAATAGTACAAAGCTGCAAATAGGTCAATTTTTGTTATAATAAGATTAACAAAAATAGCAAGATACTCTGAACAGTTTTGGCAAATTTGGTCATTCTCAAAGGGTTATGTGACTCATACATCTTGTTCTATTATACAGATTTGGGCTATTTACCACATACAATTTAGTCTAGGCTAAGACAATTTTAGAAGTCAGTAATTATGTAAGGTGAAATTTGCAAATTTGGATTTTTTCCTTATGTGCATACATTTCACAGCATACTTACACATAGTGGGGTACGAAATACCTAAGCCCGAAAATGACGACACCAATAACACTAAAATGCAGACACACAAAATAGTGACAAGTAAGAAATACCTAACATTATAAAAAGTCAGGTACTAAATCCCGACACCATAAATACTTATATGTAAGAAATGCCAACAGTGTGACTGCTGACACTGAACATGCCGACAGTCACACTGCTGGCATTAAGGGTCCAATGCGAGTCGTATAGCCACAGCACTCACCGGCTGTATAATTTAAAAAACAGAGAGATAAAAAAAAAAACATGGGGTCCCTCTTATAAATACTATTAAACCTAGCCTACTTCTGGTTGCGGCAGAATCATTGAACAAAATGCATGGGGTCCCTCAATTTCACCACAACCAGCACTAGACAATCCAGATGGGGTGGGTGACACTATAGCAGTGGGGTTCCCTGCCATAATGACAACCAGGGCCGGACTGGCCATCTGGCAATTCTGGCATTTGCCAGAAGGGCTGAATGCCAGATGGGCCGGTCCGCCCGACCGCGCGTCGTTCTGCACTGAAGCATCACCCATCAAGCACCGGCCATCAGGCTATGTTTTTTTTTTTTTCTTTCATCATCGCCATGACGTCACTCGCGGCCGCCTAGAAGCTTGGAGGATCGTTTCCAGCAGAGCGGTTTCATTCCTATACTGAGTCACATTAAATAACAGCAGGCAGCCAGCAGGGATTTATTTAGAATCCATATTTTATAGAGACATTTTTTTTTTCTCTGTAGGACATATAAAGACTATGTATAGAGGCCCAGAATAATTCAGTGAATCACACACAACCCAAAACACCTTGGTTTGGTAGATAATCAGCTATAGAAACATCAAGGTGCATGCTGCTGAAAACTACCTTGTAGCCAGTGTTTCCGTTTCTCAAAAGCCAAATTTAAAGCTAAAAACTGGCAGTTCCCTATATTATAACTGGCTGCAGAGAAAGAGAACTTCCTGTAAAATATAGAGACAAGGATGTATTTTTTAAAGATTGGAAATGAATAGCTCTAGCCAGTGTCGGACTGGGGCATGAAGGGCCCACCGGGGAAACCAATGACTGGGGCCCACCTCATACCATGTAGCGCTGCAAAAGGGGTGTTGGGGAGCCTGACGCACTTAAAACGTTTATTATCCTTTTAGACAAATACACAGGCAATACTGTGTGCACTACTGTTAGATGCACGCCGTTCTGCCAGTACAGTGTAACATACCTCCCAACTGTCCTTGTAGTCGGACCAAATCCTGACTAAGCAGGACAGTCACCCAAATGTGGGACTGCCCCACCAGATTTAGGACAGTTGGCAGACTGTCCTGCTCTCTCCTACCTGTTCTTGTCACTTTCATCACCTGTGGCTGCTGGTGTCTTTAGATCAGTTTTGCTTGTCTGGATCCTTGGAGGCCCTATTGGAAAACAAAAATGGGTACATGAAATGTAGAAAACTCCAACCATCCCCGGCATTAAATCAACAGCACCCACATTTAATAATTAGGCCTCTCTCCAGCCCGAGCATTAAAGTAATAGTACTCACATTTGATAAATAAACCTATTACCCTCCCTCCAAACAGCCCCAGCAATAAATTAATAGTATTCCCATTTGATAAATAAACCTATTTCCCTTCCTCCAAACAGTCACACCAATAAATTAATATCATTTACGTTCAATAAATATATCTATTTCCCACAACCATCCCCTGCATTAAATAATTTATATTCACATTTAATAAATAGCCCTCCTCCCCAAACTCAGCCCCATATTCAATTAATAGCCCCAAACCAAGCCAGCATTAAATTAAAGGTCCCGTCATCTCACCTTAAATTAATAGGACCCACTATTAAATTCAATAGTCCCACCAATAAATTAATGTCAGAACCCACCCCCCTATTAACAGTATGTACTGTATAATGTTGTTTACTAGTAGTTTTATCCTCTCCCTGTTACTATGAAAGCCTGAGTGCAAAAGTGTGCTTACATATTTCATGTACTTCCTAATCATTTGTTTAGCACCTAATTACAGAGTATAGTCTGTCTCTCTGGAAAGTACTGTGGTAAGCTTTTACTTTACTGCTTGATATAATATGAATACTGCAATCGGGATTGACTATTATATACTGCAAATTTTCCAACTTGAATTACCTTCTGTAGTTTGTAAGTTCTGCATCCAATATGCATTCTCTGTTGCTACACTCCTCCAAATAGTAAATAAAAGAGAACCTCAAAACTATTCAAATTGATCAGGTACTTTTGATATTCATAGATCAGAGTCACGTCATACACAGATTGTGGGAAAGTTGTCAGTTTCTCAGCAACAGAAGAGCAGTCCTGCATGACGCAGGAAATACAGTAATTATTTTAGGTGTGATATCAGCAATGTAGACATATTGAGTTTGCATTTAGGTATTATCACAGCACACACCACCCCCTTTTTTTCTCTCCATTTTAGATCACTTTCAAGGTGAAGAAAACCTGTAAAAGTTAAACCCCGGTTTGTGCTGGAAGAGACATTTTTCCAATTATACTGCAGTAATGTCTGCATCACATAGTGAGGATTTTACCTCCATATCCGCATATTTATGTATGTTTTATTGTTTACAAATAAGCAACTGTCACTTTTAATAAGTGTTGTGCGCTGGGGTTTTCTTTTTCTGGAACTATTGTGTACTAACCTGTGATCCGCAAATTAACCTTCTTCCATCGGCTCTTCTCGGCGGTGGTGGCGCCTCCTCCAGGGGTCCAGTCTTCCAATCCCACAGCGTTGCAACGTCATAGACGGCAGAAACGCTTACAGGTACACAGAGCCATGTCTTGGCTCTCTGCATTGCTCGGGGCGAGCTTTACTTTGCTCCGCCCCTCCACTGAAGAAGGCGGAGCTACATGGCATCCGGGCCTACCGGTGAATCCCCCGCTTCCCCGCCAGGCCAGTCCGACCCTGGCTCTAGCACCAACCACAGAAATGTTGACTTCAAGAGCGGGAGCTGCACATTGGTGGCGTCTGTGTGTTACATTACAGTGTATTTTTTAAAAATTTATTCTATTCTGTGTCTGAAAAATGCTTATTCAATAATATTTCCAGGATTGGATGGTATTGTAATTGGGATTTTTTAGGTGTGGACTTTAGCTCTTGCACTGCCATCCATACACATACTAT